>NC_056674.1:18225384-18849038 GCF_018350195.1 Panthera tigris
CCACGCTCAGCGGCATGCGCCACCAGGGGAAGGGAAGGGAAGGGAGGGACATGGGCCCATCCAGGGAGCAGGGTTCAAGGTAGTCGCTGCTGCGCTTGCTCTTGAGCCAGCCCCCTGGACAGCTCAGCCCACTGCGGTTCAGCTGCACCCCTTGGAGCCACACAGTCGAAGATGGAGAAACCTCACCTGTTAGGAAATCAAGGTTTTCCGGCCGCCACCCCCTCCACCGGCTGCTGCCTCTGCGTGCCCTGGCTTCCCACGTCTCGGGAGTGGGGCCCCAGGGTACACAGGTTTGCCACCCCATCCTTCCAGTTACTCAGACCAAAACCCCGAGACAGAGCTGTGATTCTTCTCTTCCTCTGCCATTTATTCCATGAGCAGACGTCTTCCGCTGTCTCTTCACAATATGTCCCCAATCTCACCACTGACCACACCCTCCGCTGCCACCCTGGTTCAAGCTGTCCTCCCCATCGCTCGCCTGTGTCCCTGAACGATCTCCTCCTGTCTGATCCCCCTGCTACTCCTGTTGCCCCTTCAGTCTGTTCTCCACGGCGGCCAGAATGGTCCTGTTAGAACCTAAGTAGTCACATCCCTCCTCTACTCAAAACCCCGTGACCTTCCCATCTCTTGTCGATGCCACAGTCCTTACCGTGGCCTGCAGGCTCTACTGTGTTGGCTTCCTGTCCCTGTCACTCTCTGACCTCATCTCCTGCTCCTCTCTCTCCCCTCGTTACTTGGGACACTTCTCTGGAGGGTGCGATTTGCTGATGCCTTTCAGAATGAAAAACCCCATACCATCTGGTCCAACACGCTGACATCTATGAGTTTATTATATGCATGTACTTTCCCGTGTGCATGAAGTACATCCTCACAGTGTTCTTTGTCTGTTTGTTCTGTGATAATAAAAGACTGGGAACAACTTATATCTGTCAGCAGGGATCTGATCGAGTGAAAGCCATGGAGCACCCAGTCGGTGGACCCGCCACACACCTGCTACAGGTAACCAGGCAGATCTGCATATGCCAGTGTAGATCCAACTGCGAGATGTATCGTTAAAAGGAAAAAGCATGTCGTAGGAATGGCGAGTTGCACGAGAGAAGGGGACACACGCCCACACATTGACTCAGCGAGGGTTTCCCGAGCAGCCCCCATGCTACCACCCTCGCCAGTGCTGGGGAATCAGCAGCGAACAGGCCTTGCTTCACGGAGCTGACATTCCGTCGGTGCAAGGCAGTCTGCAGATGGATCGTAGCATAAGCCGGGGGTTGGACTGGGGCTAAGAAGGAAGACAGAGATGGGGGCAGAGGGCGAGCCTGCGAAGGCCTCTCAGAGGAGGTCATGTTTGAGCAGAGACCCGCAAGGAAGAAGAGAATGAGGTGGGAGACTGTCGTAGTGTTCCGGACACAGGGACGGCAAGCCTCGAGGGAAGCCAGTGTGTTGGGAGAGGCCAGGCAGGCCGGAGCGGCAGCAAGGGGACTGGGAGAGGGCAGAGTTGTGCTAATGAAGTCAGGTGCTCAGCAGGCCCGGGACCACGTGGGGCCTCGTGGCTGTGGAGTGACACCCGGAATATGGTGGGCAAAGGTGTGAGGTAAGCTGTTTCACATTTCCAAAGGATCCTTCTGGATGCCGGGTGAGTGTAGATTGGGGACGGGACACGCATGAGCCGTGGTTTGTCTCTGGAAAGGAGAACTGGGTGTTGGGATGGGAGGGAGACTTTTCTGTGTAGATCCTTTTGTGCTGTTAGATCATGAGATTGAGCCCCATATTGGGCTCTGCACAGACAGCGTGGAGCCTGCTTGGGATTCTCACTCTCCCCCTCTCTCTGCCCCGCCCCCACTCACGTGCGCACATGTGTGTATGTGTGTGTGTGCACGCATGCACACACTGTCTCTCAAAATAAAAACATTTAAAAAAACCAAAAAACTTTTTTCTGGGTGTGTGTGATCTTAAAAAAAAAAAATTAAAAGCAAGAGAAAACATCCACAGCTAACATTTACCGAGCATTCTTCACGAGCTGTGCTGTGTGTCACACAAACACCTGTGATTCAGCAGAGACGGTCCTGTACGTGATAGAGTACATCCCACACCACCCAGCCAGAGCCTTCTCTTCTGTTGGGCTGCCCCAGGTGGGAGAGTGGATAGGACCAAGGTAGACATAAAAGAGGAAGAGGACAGAGCTACGGGCCTCCTGGCCATTAGATCCCCACCCGTCCCCACCCATACTTGGCATTATCCAGCTTCTGGATTTTTGCCAGTTGAATGGCTATCAAGCAGTGTCTGTTTGCTGTTTTAATGCATTCCCATTTTACTGATTACTAATGGGTTTCACATCACTCAATAGGATGCAGGCTCTCTTAGCCCATAATCACCGTTCTGGACAGCGTCTCAGTGATGGCTCTTAATTGCAGCAACAGAAGCCAACTCTGTTAATTTAGAGATGATATGATAACATGTTGGGTAGCTCAGAGATCTGCCAGGAAGGCTGGAGAACGAAGCTTGGAGAATAAAGGGAGCTGTGCAGTCAGGACCACGTTAAAAGTTATGCCACCCAACCCAGTCCAGTGAGGGCACAGGAGCCCCTCCCCTGCAAACCCACACACGCTGTGGCCCTAGAGTCACATTCTATTTGCCACCACTGCTGCCACTGCCGGGAGCAATTCCCTGCTGCCTTCCTTCTTTGTACCACTTTGTAGCCTCAGATTTGAGTTTGGGCAGCTGAACCTGATTAGCTAAACACAGGAGAGATGCCCAGAAAACAAGGTCCCAGCGTTATCAGCTTCCCTGGTGGGAGCCAGGCTCTGCTTCCCACCAAGACTAAAGATTCAGACATGGGCAGTTCCCTAAACACGGGAAGGGAGTCAGGTGCTGGGGAACTGAAGGATGCTCAGTGTTCTTACAGCAGGGCCCCTCAGCGGTCAGGACAGCCTAGACCACTTCCATTTTTTGAAGTTCCCAGTATATGAAGAAAAAAAAAAAGGTGACGATATTCTCAAATGGGGTTGTAATGGTAGAACAGCCTCTTACCATGAAATAAGAAATGGGACCGTACCATTCACAAAATAGTTGTAGGATTTTCTCTGCCTGCTTTTTGACAGTGTGCGGTGAAGTGTAGAACCAGAAATGAGCCATGGGTTTAAAAGCTAGGTCCTGTCAAGATATTTGTGTGACTGTATGTTTAACCTCACCTGGGGATCATGTCCTAAGAGTAAATGGGCCCGGGGCCAGATGCCCTGCAGGCAGGCACCGGGGTGAGCCTGGTATCAGCGGATGGGCCGGGCCTGCCTGGCTCAGAGCACAGGCGCTGCCCTCGGGCAGCAGCCCCTCCCTGCACTGAAGAGAAATCTGCTTCTACAAGAGGCAAGAACTACCCTACCTGTTGCGCTGATGCAGAATTCCGAGGAGGTGAATTCTGCACCCTGAGGCCATCTCAAATGGGATATAGCCGAGTTATGGAAAGAGCGGGACTTGACAGATGCCAGTAAACCCTAACTTCGTTTCTTCCCCCACAACCCTTCATCCTGGTAGCATGACTTCTCGAGGGCCCTGGCTCCTGTGGGTACTCTTAGACGGTAAGAGTCCGGTCTGTGGAATAATCACGTAGCTCCAGCCCGGTGTAATATCAAAGTTCCCAATTCTGTTCCGGGGAGCACTTCTCCCTCCCGGCTCTGCAATGTCGCCGACTGGCAGCCTGCAGAGGAAGGGCCTGGCACGGTGGGATTTCTCTTTCTTGGCTCCGTCTGGTCTCCTGTGCTCTCCTACACGTTAGCTACAGCTTTCGGCCCCTCCCCGTGGGCAGAGAGGATGCAGGAGGGGCCGGGAATATCTAGCTGGCCTGGTACGGTTATGACCTGGGGCTGATTCCCTCTGGGCGGGACGTGTCTAGTGCTGACTCGGTCTCCAGTGGAGGGAGACCTTTTGCAGGTTCTCGGACCTCCCAGCTGGAACCTTTCTCTGCGTTTCCTTTGGATGTGAGTGCCTCCTCCACCCGGTCACTCAGTCCGGTCTCTGCTCCTGGGCCTCCTCTCTGTGGGACCTCACTGGGCCTCCGGGCTGACTCTTGGGTGGGTCATTCATGAAATGACTAGACTGGCTCGCCAGCAGAGGGTCCCCCTTTGGTCCAAGGGGACCGTGGACCTTAATACCATTGTCGGTAGGACAGCAGCTCACTGCTAGTGTGGCCACTTGTCCTGGTTTGATTTTTCCGAGCAAGGTTCTGGCACCAACCTTCGCGTCCTCTAAACTTCAGGGACGTGTCAAGCCCTGCCGGTGGCTGTCTTCAAGCCCATCTGTTGTGCATTATGTGCGAGCAGGAAGCTCCCCGTCGTCTTCCCACTGGAGTCAGAACACGGTATACTCGCAGCGTTCCAGAAAGTTCTCAGTGTCTCCTCTTCCACGTCCCAGTTCCTTGTATCTGGCCTAGACGTGGGCCTTGAACCAGGGCTGATAAAACCAGTTTCCAGAGTCTGTGTGGATGGTCTAACGCCTTCCATTGGATGGGGATGTGGTGGCACTTGGCGTCTGTTGATCTTTTTTCTAAGTTACCACGTTAATTTTCATTTTACAATGTATTTTAGTTGCATATGGTTGACACACAACGTTACATCACTTTCGGATGTACAACGTAGCGATTCCCCAAGTTTGTATATTATTCTGTGTTCACCGCAAGTATAGCTACGGTCTATCCCAATGCATCGCTATTATGATATCATTGACTCTGTTCCTTGTGCTGTGGCTTTTATCCCCACGACTTATTGATTCCTTAGCTGGAATCCTGTCCCTCCCATTCCCCTTCACCCATTTTGCCCATCTCCCCACCCCTAAGCTAACTTTTTTTTAAAGTAATTCACTGAATATATTGAGTATATACCAGGACTAACCAGGATAGGGGGTCAGATACTTTGAGTACAGGCCCCTCCATTCTGGATTTTATTTTTTTATTATTTTTTTAATTAATTAATTAATTTTAAATTTACATCCAAGTTAGCATATAGTGCAACAATGGTTTCAGGAGTAGATTCCTTAATGCCCCTCACCCATTTAGCCCATCCCCCCCCCCAACCCCTCCAGTAACCCTCTGTTTGTTCTCTATATTTAAGAGTCTCCTATATTTTCTCCCGCTCCCTGTTTTTATCTTATTTTTCCTTCCCTTCCGCTATGTTCATCTGTTTTATTTCTTAAGTTCCACTTAAGAGTGAAATCATATGATATTTATCTTTTTCTGGCTGACTGACTTTGCGTAGAATAATACACTCTGGCTCCATCCACATTGTTGCAAATGGCAAGATTTCATTCTTTTTGATGACTATATATATGTGTGTGTGTGTGTGTGTATGCATATATATGTGTATATCTATCAAATATATATATATGCCAAATATATATATATATATATATATCTTTCAAATAAATATATATATACACATACACACACACACACACACACACACACACACATATACACACAACGCACACACACACACCACATCTTCTGTATCCATTCATCAGGTGATGGACATTTGGGCTTTTTCCATAATTTGGCTTTTGTTGATAATGCTGCTGTAAACATTTGGGCGCATGTGCCCCTTCGAATCAACATTTTCATATCCTATGGGTAAATACCTAGTCATGCCATTGCTGGGTTGTAAGGTAACTCTATTTTTAATATTTTGAGGAACCCCCACACTGTTTTCCAGAACAGCTGCGCCAGTTTGCATTCCCACCAGCAGTGCAAAAGTGTTCCCCTTTCTCCACATCCTCGCCAACATCTGTTGTTTCCTGAGTTGTTAATTTTAGCCATTCTGACAAGTGAGAGGTGGTAACTCATTTTGGTTTTGATTTGTATTTCCCTGATGATGAGTGATGTTGAACATCTTTTCATGTGTCTGTTAGCTATCTGGATGTCTTCTTTGGAAAAGTGTCTGTTCATGTCTTTTGGCCGTTTCTTCACTGGATTATTTGTTTTTTGGGTGTTGAGTTTGACAAGTTCTTTATAGATTTTGGCTACTAGCCTTTTATTTAATATGTCATTTGCAAATATCTTCTCCCATTCCATCAGTTGCCTTTTAGTTTTGTTGATTGTTTCCTTTGCTGTGCAGAAGGTTTTGATCTTGATGAGGTCCCAATAGTTCACTTTTGCTTTTGTTTTCCTTGCCTCTGGAGACCTGTCTAGTAAGAAGTTGCTGTACCCGAGGTCAAAGAGGTTTTTGCCTGCTTTCTCCTCTAGGGTCTTGATGGTTTCCTGTCTCACATTTAGGTCTTTCATCCATTTTGAGTTTATTTTTTGTGCATGGTGTAAGCCTAATTAAAATTAAAAGTTTATTTTTTGTGTAAGTAAGAAAGTGGTCCAGGTTCATTCTTCTGCATGTCACTGTCCAGTTTCTCTAACACCATTTGCTGAAGAGACTCTCTTTTTTCCACTGGATATTCTTTCCTCCTTTGTTGAAGATTAGTTGGCCATACATTTGCAGGTCCATTTCTGGGTTTTGTATTCTGTTCCATTGATCTATGTGTCTGTTTTTGCAAGCATCTCAAACTTCTGTGCCCTATTCTGTGTTCCAGCTTGTTCAGAATCAAGGTGGTGAATGTTCCTCCATTATTATTATTATTTTTTTTAATTTTAAAAGCTTACATAATCATGCAAGAATATATCCTTCTTGTCAAAGGATTCAACAATACAGAAGTGAAATGTGAAATGCTACTTCACTTCTCCAATGCACTTCTTCCTTTCTAGGGGTAATCTGTTTATTTATACCCATATATGTACATATAGAAATGTAAAGTTTTAAAAATTGCATAGATGGAGTAATACTGTGCATATTGCTTTGAAACTTCATTTTTCACTATTTAATATGTCTGATGAACTGTCACATTATTGAAGTTTTCAGTTCTTTTGTAATGACAAACAGTGCTTCAGTAAATGTCTGTCTGGCTGTCTATCTATCTATCTAAATACATGTATTTTCGTTACATGTATTAAAAATTGTTTTAATGTTTATTTACTTTTGAGAGAGAGAAAGAGAGAGAGACAGAGAGACAGAGTGCAAGCGGGGGAGGGGCATAGAGAGAGGGAGACAGATTTTGAACCAGGCTTGAAACACGAGATCATGACCTGCATCAAAGTCGGACACTTAATCAACAGAGCCACCCAGGCGCCCCTGGTTAGATGGATTTTTAGATATATAATTGATAGAACTCCTGGGCCAAAGAGATGTTCTTTAAATTTTTTGATAGCTATTTATGTGTTACCTTCCTGAAAATGTTCAGTAATTTACATTCCTACCAACCATGTATGAGGGTACCCATTTCTGTGCACCTTCTCCAATAGTAGATATTTTGAATCTTTAATATTTTTTGCTAATAGGATGGGTAAAAATGATGATGTCTTATTGTTTATGATGTATTGCAGTTGATTACAATGTGATGTATTGATTACATGTGAAGGATTCTTTCTAATTAAGTGATCCAAACCCATTTCGCATCAGTGGGAGGGAATGAGCTATTCAGTAAATTATGTTGGGATAGTTGAGTATACATTTGAAAGAGTTACAACTTGACAATAAAAGTAAAATCCAGCTATGCTGAGATCAGATATATCTTTTAAAACTATAGAAGTTGTATAGGTATTATATAAGATCGTTTTTAAGCCTTGCAACTGAGAAGGCTTTTTTTCTAGCATGACAGAAATGTAGAAGTCATGGAAGTAATGATAAACTTTAGCACATAAAAACATAAAGCTATGGGAAAAGTTACTAACAAAGTAAAAGACCCCATCTTTCTGCATATAAAACTGAAAAAGCATTTGTAAATGCAAACATTGATAGATATGCAAATACCCTGCAAACTAATAAGAAAAAGGCAACTATAGGAAAAAAGATAAATGACTATATTCAATATGCAAATATTTGCTACCTCATTTTTTTTTTAGGTTTATTTACTTATTTTGAGAGAGAGAGCATGCATGCATGCACACGCACAAGCCAGAATGGGGCGGAGAGAGAGAATCCCAAACAGGTCAGCATGGAGCCTGACATGGGGCTCAGAATCATTAACTGTGAGATCGTGACCTGAGCCCAAATCAAAAGTCAGATGCTTAACCAACTGAGCCACCCAGGCACCCTGCTACCTCACTTTTTATAAGAGAAATTAAAAGTAAAATAGTACTGAGGGGATGCTTAATTTTATGTATGAGCGTGGCTGGGCCACAGTGCCCATGTATTTGGTCAAATGTTATTCTAGATGTTTCTGTGAGGATACTTTTGGATGAGACTTACATTTAAATTGGTAGACTTTGAGTGAAGCAGATTTCCCTCCAATCAGTTGAAGACCTGAATAGAAGGCTGGCCTTCCCTGAGCAGGAGGGAGTTCTCCAGCAGACTGCCTTCGTATTTCATTTGCCACGTTGACTCCTCCTTGTCTCCCAGCCCCAGACTACCTTTGGACTTGAACTGCAACTTTTTGAACCTGAGTCTCCAGCCTGCCAGCCTCCTCCATCAGATTTTGGGCTCCCAAACCACCACAGTCACATGAGCCAATTTCTTAGATAAATCTCTTTCCATGCATACACACATCCTATGGGCTCTTTCTCTGGAGGACCCTAATACACCGAGTTACTGAGTTTTAAATGCCAACTTAAAAAAAAGCTAAAATGTGATATTTCCCCTTGTTGCAGAGGTATGGAGCCTCCTACAGACGGCGACAGAGTTGATTCATCTGGGGAAGGTAATTTGTCCATATTTAAAATATCAAATGAATGTACCATGTAATACAGCGGCACCTCTTACAAAATGTATAAATGCACTGACATTTATGGAAAAGGATGTTCCTTGTAGCATTATTTATAACAGTGGAAAGTTAGAGATACTTTTTCTTATTCATTCATTTATTTATCAAATACCAAATGCCTATTCTGTGCTAGATACTGTTTTAGGCACCTGGGTATACAGAACAAATGAAACAGACATGGTGTCTGCTGACAAGGGCTTCCCAGTGTACAGGGAGGAACCACATACTAAAAAAATGAACAGCCAAATATGCAAATCAAACTGTCATAGCGCAGTGTGGGATAATGTCAAGTGGTGAGGGTTACTTGAGATTGGGTGATCAGGGAAGGCCTCTCTAAAGTGACGTTGGCAAGAAAACCTGAAAGAAGAGGTTACCCGGCCAGGTCAAGCAGAGGAGAAACTGTGTGCAGAGACTGAGAGCCTGGCTGCTCGAGGCCAGGCCAGCAGAGTGATGTCGATGAAAGTAGGATGAGCCCCCAAGGGCTTAGAGACCGGGAGAGGCAGGGACAGATGGCACAGGGCCTGGAAGCCAGGAAGAGAGGATAGGAATGGACAGTGGACAATGACACGATCCAGTTATGTTCTTCAAAGGCCCCCCTGGCTGTGATGTGAACCAACGAGGATGAGGACGAGTAGAAAAGCCAGGTTGGAAGCTTTTGGAGTCCAGGTGAGAGATCCTAGTTGCTATGCATTGGAGAGAAGCAGGTTTGTGCCAGACACATTCTGGAGATAGACGCAGTAGGACTCGATGATGAATTGTGTGTGGGCAGTAAGGGAGTGGGCGTCAAGAATGGCTGTTGTGCGTTGGTGGGATAGTGGTGCGCTTAGTTGCCTTCTAAGAATGGCTTTCTGAGCACTGTACCCCTGTCCAAACGGCCGCCAGGGCCACCAGGTGCCACAAGGAGGCGGAGCGCTGAGTCTCTTCTATGGCTGGAAGGAATGCAGAGTGGTACAACCAACAGCAAACAGGTGGAAGGTGTCTTTAAAAGTTAAACACTCAACTACCAGATGACTCAGCCATCCCTCTCCTGGATATTTGACCCAGAGAAGTGAAAACTCGAGTCCACACAAAAAACCAGTGCGTGAATGTTTAGAGCAGCTCTATCCATGACTGTCCTGAACTGAAAGAACCCAAGTGTCCTTCAGTGGGTGCACGGATAAGCAAATGGTGATGTAGCCAGACAGTGGAACGAACCACTTCGCACTAAAAGGAAACAAACCGTGATGCTCACGGTAACCGGGGCGAATTTCAGAGACCTTTTGCTGAGTGGAAGAAGAGAGTGTCAAAAGGTTAAAGACTGGATGCTTCCATTTAGGTGTCGTTTTTGAAGAGATAAATACGGTAGACCTGTGGTTGTCGGTGGTTAGGAGCCAGGGGAAGAAGTGACTATAACTGTTGCTTATCTTGATCGTGGTGGTGGTTACAGGAATCCGTGAGTGTTAAAATTCACAGAACTGTTTCATCCTCCCTGAAAAAGTTCCTTTTTATTGTATGATCATTTTAAAAATAAAAAAAAAATGAAACCTTAAAAAAAAAAAAAAGATTCCTGGGTTTCTGGCAGGGGCAGGTAGGTGGATGGTGTTGCCACTCCCCGGGGTGGCCTAGGCTGGGGTGGGGGTTCAGATGTGGGGAAGGGAATGAAGAGCTCAGTTCGGACCTGTGAAGTTGAGATGTTCAAAGTTGGGCGCACAAGAGTCCGGGGCTGGAGATGGAAATTTGGTTAGAGCCGTGGTCATGGATTAGAACACCTGGGGAGAGAGGGCAAAGAGCAAGAGCAAAAGGGGCCTTCCAGAACAATGCCTACCAGAGCATGGGAGCGGGAGGAGGAGCCAGGGTTGAGATAGAGGCCCCCAGGGATCGTGGGAGCTCCTCCGTGGGCGCCTCTGCTCTGCTGTGCCCTGCCTGTGTCCGCCAGAGACCTCCCTTGAGAGGGCGGGGTGGCGGGTAGCTTTAGAGCAGGGCTGCTGGCCGGGGCAGGGACTTGGAAATGCTAAGGACGATTTTAGAAAGTCAGCAGATCTCTGCAGCTGTTTGCCATCGGATCTGGGCAAAGTTATCTCTGAGCTGCACTTGTGGCAAAATGACACTTCCTCCTGCTTCTTTCGCCACCCATTCCCAGTATCTGAACCCTCCTCGGTGTCCACGGCTGCAGAGGCCACACTGGAAGCCTGAGAACCAGATCACAGCCCTCAAGCCTGCCTCTTTTTCACCATACACAACACTTTAACGTTTCATCGGCTTTAAAAAAAAAAAAAAGGGTAAGATTTCAAAAAACAGCAGTAACAGCTGGGTTTTCAGCTGGGAGAAGCGGAAGGTATGGCAGGCCCTGGGCCCACAGCCCTTCTTGGTGTCAAGACAGGAGTTGAGTTCTGACGAGCTGTGCATTCCCCAGTTGGCCATAGACCGTGTGGGTCTCCAGCACCCAGATAAGAGCTGGTTGCCACCGATCACATGCTTGCACCATGGTTTCTGCCCTTTCCTGTAACCTGGGTGCCCGTATTACAGCAGTCACGTCTGCAGAAGGGCACAGCAAAAGCAGAGACCTGCGTGGCTTTTTGAAATGTGGGAAGGTTTATCGCCGACGTTATGTACACATATAATATGAGGTGACACAGAGAGGCGAGGTGACGTGACTTTTTTTAATCAGCTATTTTTAGAGAGGCTAAATTTACACGCAATAAAAATGCAGCCATTTTAAGCACACAGTTCGAGAGGTTTTGACAAACGTAGAAATCTCTGTAACCCCCTACCCCAGTCAAATTCTAGAACACTTCCATCACTCTCAAATGTCCCTCTGGCATCTTCCCATTCATCCTTCCCCCTTCTCCTCCGTGGCTCCTGGCAACCACTGATCTGCTTTCTCTCAGTACAGGGGTTCTGGGACCAATTCTGAACAGGGGTGGGGGGGATGGCTTCCCCCACACCACCAAGCAATTCTCTAGACACCAGCTGGGTGTCTTGCGATGCAACTTAACTCTCCCTAGAGATAGTGTCACATTCCACAGCTCAAGGGGCTCGGTCCTACAAGGCTACCCTAGCCCCGCGCACTCCGCCGCCATGTCAGACATCAATTGCCGGTCCAAGCTGTCACCTGTGCTTCTGACACACTGGCTACAGTTCGAGGTAACCATGACCCCCTTTTTGGGTTCAGTGAATTTGCTAGAGCGGTTCACAGAACTCACAGATACATTTTACATACGAGATCGCCCATCAGTTCTAAAAGGCCATGACCCAGGGACAGCCAGATGGAAGAGACACATAGAGCAAAGCATGAGATGGGGGAGGCGTGTGAAGCTTCCATACCCTCTCCTAGTGCTCCGCTCTCCCCAAATCTCCACATGTTCACCAAGTGGAAGCATTCTGAGCCCCGCTCGTTTGAGTTCATATGGAGGCTTCATTACACGGGCGCAATTGATTCATTGATTACATAGGCCATTGGGACTGATTCGACCTCCAGCGCCTCCCCCTGTCTCCAGAAGTCAGCAGGTCAGGACTGAAAATACCAACCCTCTAATCCCTCAGTTGGTTCCTCTGGCACCTAGCCCCCACTTTTAGGTGGGGGTCCAAGAGTCACCGCCGCATAACAAAAGACGGCTTCGTTGCTCTCATCGCTCAGGAAATCCCAAAGCTTTTAGGAGCTCTGTGGCAGGAATGGGCCACCGCTGGACAACTATAATCCTTGGCTGAAGACCAAATACATTTTTTATGATAAATCACAGTGTCAGAGTCAGAGGCTGTATGGTCACCTTTGTCAGCAGTGTGTTACTTTTATTGCCTAGGGGTATGCCGTTGCATGGCTACATCACAGTTTTTACATCCATTCTCTTTAAAACAAAATTTTTTTTAATGTTTATTTTTGAGAGAGAGAGAGAGACAGAGCACGAGCAGGGGAGGGGCAGAGAGAGACGGAGGCACAGAATCGGAAGCAGGCTCCAGGCTCTGAGCTGTCGGCACAGACCCCAACGCGGGGCTTGAACCCGTGAACCGCAAGATCATGACCTGAGCCGAAGTCGGACGCTTAACCGACTGAGCCACCCAGGTGGCCCCACATCCTTTCGCTTTTGATGGTCACCTGCACCATTTCCCGAATGGGGTTAGTATGATCAAAGCTGCTGTGAATATTTCTGTACAGTCTGCGTACACGGGGTTGCTCTCCTCCTCCTGAGTGACACCTAGGAAGCCATCGCCGGGTTGTGAGGTCAGAAGTGATGCCTCCAAAGCCCCTGTGCGTCTCTCTTGTCCCGGAGCCTGGCCGGATGCCTCACCAGGCTGGCTGGGGTCCGGCTGGCGTGCAACAACAGCAGCGAGCGCTGCCACTACCCCCACCCGGGGCCCGAGCTTGCTGGCCTGTTTGTTCAGTTCGCTCTGCAGTGAACTTTCCTGTTTACATCTTTTCCAGCTGACCTTTTGATTCACAGCATATAATTTGATTGTTTTCCGAAGGATAAACAGACAATGAGTTATTTTGAAGGCGGTTTCTAGGGTGTTGGGAAGAAGAGGTTTGTGCTCTAAGCACCAAGAACCACTAGGAAACAATTGCCAGAAAGGGGAGGGGGGTGCAGGGACACGGTAAGCAGCAAGCCCCTGATTGTGGGCATGAATTGTTAAGTGGTGAATTAGACATCCAGGAAATCATCTCCTCATCTTCATGTAGCCATTACCTGTGGTACAGTGACTCCACAGGCAGGAAGACTGGGTAGCTCTCCTGTTTCTAAGAACACCGATTGGGGCCAAGTGTCCTTCCACAGGACATCGCTCACGATCCCCATCCCCATTCATTCAACACTCTCTTGTTTCCATGGCAATCTATGTCCCATAATAAGCACGGGAATTTTTTTCTTCGTTATTTTATTTATTTATTTTTATATAATTTATTGTCAAGTTAGCTAACATACAGTGTATACAGTGTGCTCTTGGTTTCGGGGGTAGATTCCCGTGATTCATCGCTTACATACAACACCCAGTGCTCATCCCAAGACGTGCCCTCCTCGATGCCCATCACCCATTTTCCCCTCTGCCCCGCACTCCCCCCCCATCAACCTTCAGTTCGTTCTCTGTATTTAAGAGTCTCTTATGGTTTGCCTCCCTCTCTGTTTGAAACTATTTTTTCCCCTTCCCTTCCCCCATGGTCTTCTGTTAAGTTTCTCAAATTCCACATATGAGTGAAAACATAGGATATCTTTTTCTCTGACTGACTTATGTCCCTCAGCATAATACCCTCCAGTTCCATCCACGTTGTTGCAAATGGCAGAATTACATTCTTTCTCATTGCCAAGTAGTATTCCATTGTATATATAAACCACATCTTCTTTATCCATTCATCAGGTGATGGACATTTGGGCTCTTTCCATAATTTGGCTGTTGTTGAAAGTGCTGCTATAAACATTGGAGTACACGTGCCCCTATGAGTCAGCATTCCTGTATCCTTTGGATAAATTCCTAGTAGTGCTATTGCTGGGTCATAGGGTAGTTCTATTTTTAATTTTTTGAGGAACCTCCACACTGTTTTCCAGAGCAGCTGCACCAGTTTGCATTCCCACCAACAGTGCAAAAGTGTTCCCCTTTCTCCACATCCTCGCCAACATCTGTTGTTTCCTGAGTTGTTAATTTTAGCCATTCTGACAAGTGAGAGGTGGTAACTCATTTTGGTTTTGATTTGTATTTCCCTGATGATGAGTGATGTTGAACATCTTTTCATGTGTCTGTTAGCTATCTGGATGTCTTCTTTGGAAAAGTGTCTGTTCATGTCTTTTGGCCGTTTCTTCACTGGATTATTTGTTTTTTGGGTGTTGAGTTTGACAAGTTCTTTATAGATTTTGGCTACTAGCCTTTTATTTATTTAATATGTCATTTGCAAATATCTTCTCCCATTCCATCAGTTGCCTTTTAGTTTTGTTGATTGTTTCCTTTGCTGTGCAGAAGGTTTTGATCTTGACGAGGTCCCAATAGTTCATTTTTGCTTTTGTTTTCCTTGCCTCTGGAGACCTGTCTAGTAAGAAGTTGCTGCACCTGATGTCAAAGAGGTTTTTGCCTATTTTCTCCTCTAGGGTTTTCATGGTTTTCTGTCTCACGTTTAGGTCTTACATCCAAGCATGGGAATTTTTATCAATAAAAGGAGAGGAGCTTACAGCCCAGACCGTCAGTCAGATGATCCTCAACCTCAAAAAGGGTCCCATCCAGTAGGTGTGTTTTTCATTTTGTAATATGTCCATACAGCCCCAGCCTGTTAGCTGTCGAGAGCCTTCGAATGAGGGGAGTCCTGACATCTTGGTGCCAGGGCTACTGACTGGAGAAATCTCCTCTGAGCCCAGCTAGAATAGGTAAGATAAACACTAGGATTTCATAGCTCCTTCAAAGCAAATAGAATTTAGAGATCCCAGCATCATAAAATAATTTGGAGGAAGAGAAGATGTCACCAAGTGGTGACAAGATATAGGATATAGGATGCTTAGACAGAGGCTTGCTTATCCATTACAGTTAAGATGCGTTTGGCTGCAAGTTAGCGGCTATCTGGCTAATGGTGAGTCAGCTATAGGAATGTTTATTAACAGTGAGTGTGGAGGTGGGGGTCCCAATTCAGCAAGGCCTTTTTGTCCTTCTCCCCCACCACCTTTAGCTTGTTAGCATTCTTCCTCAAGTTTGTGGCATGATGGCCCCCAAATGGCTGCTACAATTCCAAGTATCACATCCTCACATAAAAGTTTCCAAACCAGGAAGCGAGAGGGTAGCTCTTCACACATCTATCTCTTTCAATATGGTTTTCCGGAGACCCCCCCCCCCCCCAGCAGACCTCTTACTGGCTAAAATCGGGTCATTGTGTGTTCTTCCTGAGAGCTAGAATTTTCCTGGCTAGAATTGGGTCATTGTATGTTCTGCCTGAGAGCAGTCACCAATAAATGGGAACAAGAATGGTGTGGTCAGTGCCATTTACAAATTGACCCTGGGGCTGGGGGATCGGCAACAGGAGACTCTTGATTTGGTTGTCTAAATTCGGTGAAATGAGTCTAAATTCAGTTAAAATCACCTCCCTTCCAAAAATACCCCATTCTGTCTTCTGCAGTATTTACTCTTCCCTCGCTCCACGCTTCCATGGGGGGGTGAGCTCTGTGCACCGTCCCACTACCACCAGCTTTCTCTGACTTCATTTCTTCTATCCCATTCTTTTTCTGGAGCGTGATCTCAGTATCCTCTTCTGAGATCACAGGCTGTCATCTTGGTGCCTTGATCTCCCTCCATCTGGATGGTGTTTTCAGAACTGACTTTAAAAGGAAGTCAGAAGACTTTGCAGAGTTTTAGGGGCCACAGATGCCTGTAATAACTTGTTTTTTTTTTTTTTTTTTTTTTTAACCAGAGAGGTCATATCAGAGAGAGGAAGGTAAAGAGTTGAGCACTTTCTCACACTATTTCACTTTACTTGTTTCCTCCATTGCAAACTCTGCGTCCCACTTCTAATTCTCCTCTCCCAGAATTTACAGCCTGGCTTCTTTCACATTCTTTCTTTTATTGCCACTCTGCTTCCTGCTTTTGGATGATTGTTGCAACTAATTTTGCAGAATCCCAGGATTCTTGCTCACCCCATCTATTCCTCCCTCCCAACCCGGACCTGGTCTACTTTTTGCACCCCCTTCCAGCATCCACATGAAGCAGATTTACCTCTCCTGCTTTGTATTACAGCTTCCCTTGCCCTGCTGGGCGTATTCACAGGCTGAGAGGTCACTTGCTAAAATACCCAAAGACTCTGGTCACCGGTGATGTATTTAACTCAGGAAAAGGCATCAAGTCAGCCTGCCTTCCCGTATACCCAGCTTCCTCTCTGCTTCCTGCTTTCCCCTCTGCCCTCCTCTGATGGGGAATTGGTTTATAAATAGTTTGACTTGTTGTGGCACAAGCCTGTAGCAGGTGAACTACTCACTGCTTTGTATTGAACTGTCCTGCCTGTATTGAACCGTCCCTGCCAGTTTCTTAATGATTTTGTGAGTAGGTTTCTGGCCACACTTGGAGATTTAAAACTTCTGGCCTCCTCTCTCTGTCCTATAAGCTAAGCCTTAACCCATGGCCCTGGGAACCTGTGGCAGGGATGAGGCAAGTCTACCCTTCCTCCTACCCTTCTGGGTTGTGCTGCCCTAGGTCTTGCTGAAGGGGGAACCCTTCCTTCTAAAAGGGAAAATCTCCTCCATCATGGCCATCAATGAGCTCCTTTTGTAAACCTTTAAAAACCCGTTTGTTTGTTTTTAAGTTTATTTATTTATTTTGAGAGAGAGAGCACAAGCAAGGGAGGGGTAGAGAGAGAGAGAGGGAGAAAGAGAGAGTCCCAAACAGGCTTTGCACTGTCAGCACAGAGCCCAATGTAGGGCTCGAACTCATAAGCCGTAAGATCGTGACCTGAGCCGAAATCAAGAGTCAGACACTTAACTGACTGAGCTACCAGAAGCCCCTAAAAATTTGTTTTGTTAACTAGCCAAGTTATATTGCCGAGAAACCTTGTTCTCTAAAATCACAGACTGTCAGAAACTGGCTGTTTGAAATCCTTTCAGTAAGAATGGAGTATCCCTCTGCTGCTAGGAGGATCTGAGCAGCAAAAGCTTTTCAACCCCCAGAGCTTCAGACAAAGAGTTTTCAGACAAAAATCCTACCTTTATCGTTTATTCGTATTTTCCAAAGGAACAGGACCCTGAGTCCGCTTCTCAGCCCAGGCCTGAAATTGACCTCTTTGCATACAGGCCTGCTTAGCTCAGAGCCTGGCAAGCACTGCTTCACTGAAACTTCACCTAAACAGTCCCCTTACCCCAAATTCTACACTAGCCCTGTCTTTTCTCTTGTGAGACGCCCATGCTTCCTCTGGAATGGGGTCTCCTTTGCTCCAGAAGGATAATAAACTTCACCTCATGGGGCTACGGGGCTACGGTTGAGTGAGACAGGCTTTATCACTCTGTGGGATGGGTTCTCTAGCTCATGGATTCTCAGCAGGGCCAACATTGCCCCCCAGAGAGGCGAAAATTAGTTCCAAGGAAGCAATGGTTTGTGGCTTTCAAAGGGCCATGCACACACAGGAGTAGGTATAGAGTGTGTCTGTTGTATTAAAGTTTCACAGGCAGGGAAGAGTAAGGTGCTGAATAGGAAAAAATATCCAAAAAGGCTCCTTGAGAGGACAGAGATACAAAGAAATTTGAGAAACAGTGCTGTAGGTAAATATCGAGTAGCTTTTGGTGTTCATTGTGAGTCAGGTGCCCAATTACTGGCTCTCTTTTGCAGGTAGAACTGTGTTCTTCTGACCGCTGTCTTGGGAGATCCAAGCTGGCTTGACCTCTTCCGGCATCCCCAGAATTTCCACCTCCCCCTTGGGGGCCCCCACATGCTTGCTCTGCCAACCGGTGAGAGGGCACGATGCTCATCACTCACACACGTGCTCCCACGCCCTCTGTCTGCCAGTCTCGTTTCTCTGCTTTAGTCCCAGGATACACCTTCCATTCTTCCCTGAACAGCCCTTTCCCTTGGCTTCTGCAAAATCTGGAAAACACTACCGCAGTCCCCTCACCACCACCCAGACAATGGCCCCAGCGTCTGATGACTTTTCACCCTCCCCACCCCTAGCCTTTTGCTTATACAGACTGGGGAGGGGGTAGTGCTGGGTGATGGTTGGAACCAGCAAAGCCCTCTAAGCTGCCTCTTATTCTTCATGATAAACCCTGAGGAAAGGGTCAGGCTCCTATTGTTCTTGGCTTTCTCTAGAATGTGGAGTTTCCAACTCCTTTTTGTCCCCAGTTGGGTCCTTGTTACCAGTTTTGGAGTCGCAGGACTCCCTGTCACCCTTGTTCCCTTTCTGAACCATGTAGACTCATATTTATATTAACTTCTTAGCTTCCACCAGGGACTGAGTTCCTTGGGACAGAAGATGAGTCACAGGTCAGAGAGACAGCTCAGGCCTTCATCTCTGCACCGAGATGATGGCTCTCTCCTTCCACCTGAAAACCAATCCCTCACCCACAGCCAGCCCTCATTCTCCAGCGACCTTAACCCCAGCAAGAAAGCAGATGCTAATATTAAAAGTCCTTGCCGTTCTCAGCCCAGCCACCTGCACACAGTTCTCAGCCCAGCCACCTGCACACTGTGGGTGCACAACAAATGTTTTTGAACTAAGGCCAAGTGGGTGCCAACACGTGCCCACGTGTCTCTGGTTGCCTTGCTGGGCGAGGAGGCTCTAACCGACTGTTTCTCATGCACCACTCCTCAGGAAGAAAGGCAAACTTACTAAATGGTCACATCTCGCTAAAAATAGCTAAGAGTATGCATCTATCTTTGAAGTCAACTGTGCTGACTAATTTATTTTTTCAAGTGGGTTTCTAATAAAGAATAGGGGAAGAGGACTTAGCAACGCAGAGAGCTGAGCTGCTTTGCATGTAGTTCCAGTTTTCCTCGTGGCCTGTTTACATTTGTCCCAGCCACACTGGCTCACTGGCTCTGGAAGCCAGACTAGGCATCATCCATATGGCATCATACGGATGATACGCAGCTGGAGTCAGGAGAGCAGAGTGGGTGAGGGGCACGGGACTCCGAGTCGGCTAATTCCAGCCTCCAGTCCTGCTTCGGTCACTTACTGGCTGTAGGATCTCAGGTAGAAGGCTTCACCTGCGTGGGCCCATTCCCTCGTGTATAAAGTGAGTTATTCTCACTTGCTCATTTAATAACAGTACCTGCCACAGGGTTATCGAAGAAGATAATGGGTCAGGCCAAGTCCTTCCCCTAAGTGAGCTGGTATTTTTATGCCTCCAACCTGGATCCTCTCCCGACATCTAGGCATCCTATGGTTTAGCCCTTTCCCTCTGGAGTCTGGGTGTTTTATCCTTCCATCCATCAATCCCACCTGATGCAGATACATCATAAACAACAACAACAAAAAAAAAAAAAAAAAAAAAAGAATAAGGAAAGACCATTCTCTTTTGCTTGCTACCAAATTTATTGGTAATTTTTCTACTATGATTTTTCATAAATGTCCCTAAAAGTCTGAATTTACTGAACAATGGGAACCTTCTGTGAGAGCAGGATGCTCCCTGAAGCCTGGCCTGTGTCCCCACTCTCACCCTGCTGGGTAGGAACAGCTCTGAAGGGTGGCTTCTTCCACTGCCTGGCACATCTCTCAGGCCTTCGTCACTGCTGTCGATTCCTCCTCCGTCACCTTAAGGAAAGCCCAGGAGCTGGCCGTGGGGGCTCCCGCTTCTCTGGTGCCCACCCTCCTCCTGTTTCCCAGGGCTGAATCCCTAGGGGGCAGGGATGGGAAGCGAGGGCAGTTGGGTGAGACCGAGAGAGCCGGGCTTGGGTGAGCACAGCCTGGTGCTCAGTCACGTCAGTCCCCAGCCCCCTGCCCCCCGGTCCTGCCCGACTTGAGCTACGAGAGCCCCCGCCAGGCCCCTCGGCAGCCCAGCCTGCTCCACAGCCCTCCAGGAGTCTCCCTCCTGTTCTCTACGTTGGACAGCTCTCCCGGCTGCCCCCCTCCTCATTCTTGTCCTTCGGTTGCATGCTGTCCTCCTGCCTCCAAGGGCCCCAGGCCCCCATCAGCCTCCTCAGCAGCCCCTGAAAGTCAGCCTGAAACCCAGAGGATGAAAAGTAGTAGACAAGTGGGTCGACGCAGGAGTTCAAGGTGCTGAGGAGCAGCACGTAACTTCTCCACGCCGGGCTTTCGCCCTGGATGTAGCCCACGACGTGGGACACGTTGTAGGGCCCAAAGCAGACGAGGAAGTTGAGCAGCGTGGCCACCACGAGCCCAACCACCCTCCTCCGCCGCCGGTGGTTGGTGCCTCTGCTGAGCACCCACACCAGGTGGCTGTAGCAGTAGATGGTGATGAGCAGGGGCACCCCAAAAAGGACCACAGCCATCTCCAGCCTGACGGGCAGGAGAATCGCCAGCTGGTCCTTCTGGAACTCCAGGTAGCAGGTGCCTTTGGTGGCCTTCCCGGAGAATTCCATCACGTAGACCACGCTGCAGTGAGCGGCGGCCAGGAGCCAGCAGGCCCCGCTGACCAGGCCGGCCTGTCCCGGCCTCGGCCGGGCCTTGTACCACAGCGGGTAGGCCACGCTGAGGAAGCGTTCGACGCTTACAGCTGCCAGGAAGAGGGAGGTGAGGTAGAGGGTGGTGAAGAAGAGGGATCCGGAGAGGGGGCAGAAGATGAAGGGCAGGGGCCAGCGCATGCCGTTGGCCGCCTCCACCATGCGGAAGGGCAGGAAGAGCAGCAGGAGCAGGTCTGAGAGCGTCAGGTTGAGCAAGAGCACGTCCACAGCCACCGGGCGGCGCCGCAGCTTGCCCACGAAGATCACCAGGGCCGCCAGGTTGAGGGGGAGCCCCACGAGGAAGGTGAAGAGGTACACGGAGAAGTAGAGCCAGTGATTGCCGGGGGAGAAGGACCGGTCCAAGCTGGTGGCCATGGTGATGGCCACTGGAGAAAGAGGAGGACAGAGGTGGCAGTCTGGGTGGGGACCTTGGTGCCCCATGCCGACAGCATCTCGACCGTTGGCAGGGAACACTGTCACCGCCCCGACTCCCTCATTGCCCCCCTGATGCTTTCCTCAGCAGCGTCAGCCTGCCTGTCTTCCTGGTCATACCCTGCCGCCTGTCCCTTCCCCGAGAAGAGCAAGCACCGAGGCTCCCCCTCCAGACCCCCCAGAGCCCCGTGCTCACCTGCTTATTTGAGAACCCAACTGCTTTTCCCCCAGCACCTCGCCGGCTCCTCTAGAGAAATATAGTTAGCTATTTATCTGGCGGAACTGATAAAGACAGATGACCTCATTCACCGTTGGGCAATCGCACAAAAGATGCCTTTTGCTCCATCACGAGCACCGCGCGAGTATGCAAAATGAGGAGCAAATTCCACCGCGGCGTGCTCTCCGGCTGCCTCGGAGGGGATGCTCTACCCAGCCCCGAGCCGACCTCGTCTTCCCCTCCCTGATGCTCCACTTGAATTGCATCTGCTTCTCTGGAATGGCCTGGAATTCTCCAACTTGCCTTGTAAGGGCAGGAAGCACGACGCAGTGATGGAGGGCCCGCGCTCCGGAGCCAGAGCCCGGGTGCGATTCCGGCTCCGTCACTAACTCTGGGATTTGGGGCAAGTGACCCAAACTCTCGACCTCTGCTTTCTCGTCTGCAAAGCAGGGATAATCACAGTACCAATTTCGTAGGGTTTTGTTAGATTAAGGCATTGCTACTGCCTGTCGAGTGCTGGGAAGGGAAGCGGGCATGTTATGGTAAGTACTAACAGATGTTAGCTGCCAACATCGCAGCCATGGGTGTGGGCTTGTCTCTGGGGTGATGGGAATAACAACAGCACTAATAATGATAATGATGATCGAGGGGGCACGTAATCCGTGGCAGGCACTCTGCTTCTGAGGGCATCGCCAACCTGCCCTTCGCCTCACAGTGGGGAGGTGACTCACTGCTACAGCCTGTTAAGCATCACCAGCAGGGTTCAAACCGAAGCTCTGTCCAGCTTCAGAGACTTCTTCTTTATGTATTCATTCAAATATTTATGGAACATAATGAGATACCATTCTGTACCCGCTGGGATGGCCACAAGCAAAAAATTAGATAATACCAAGTGGCGGGGAGGATGTGGAGGAATGAGAGTCCTCATACTTTGCTGGTAAAAATATAAAATTGTAGGGTGCCTTTGGGAAGCAGTTTCTTGAAACAGTTCACATAAATCTACCAAATAACCCAGCTGCACTAATAGGTATCTACTTGAGCAATGTTCATAATGGCCCCAAAGTAGAAACATCCCCTGGTGGCCCATCAGCTGGCGAACGGATCCACCATGTGGCGTATCCACGCGATGGAATACTCTTTGGCGATAGGAAGGAACGAAACGCCCAGAATATGGGTGAAGCTCAAAAACATTATGCCACGGGAAACAAGCCAGACATAAAAGACCATATATCGTATGTTTCCGTTTATATGAATTGTCCAAGATAGGCGACTTTATGGAGACAGAAAGTAGAAAGTAGATTGCCGGTTGCCTGGGGACGTAGGGGGAAATGGAATCAGCTGTAAACGAGCAGGAGGGCTCTTACCGGGGTGACGACCGTGTTCTAACCTGGATTCTAGTGATAGGTGCAAGGCTTAGTCAGTGTACTAAAAACCCTTGACGTGTACGCCTGAAATGGGTGGATTTTATGATACGTAAATTTTATCTCAAGTAAGTTGTTAAAAATGGTGAGCAAAACAAGGATGTTGCTGCTGTGGGTCTGGTGGTGGTGAGCTCTAAGGGGATTGAGTGGTAGGAGGGTAGTACAGACTAACAGAGGCAGAGAACCACTGGGGAGGCCCTTCAGGCAAACAGAAAGGCGGGTGCACAGGCTAATCTGCTGGGTGCGGCCTCTAGAAGGCTTAGGGCTGACGGGGTGGGGGTCACCAGGGTGCTGGGGGGCGGATCACGTGGGGTGTCGTGGACCCTCGGGAGGAACT
This sequence comes from Panthera tigris, assembly GCF_018350195.1. NCBI lineage: Eukaryota > Metazoa > Chordata > Mammalia > Carnivora > Felidae > Panthera > Panthera tigris. The sequence continues at coordinate 18,248,615 of NC_056674.1, forward strand.
AAATTCCACCGCCAGGTGGAGGAGGTGCAATTCTCCGGAACAAGTGGCCCAGCACCAGCTGGAGCTCCGGAGCGGTGGGAGAGAGCGTCCCTGGCTTTATGGGAAGGCGCAGTGAGGCCGCTTGTGCTCAGGAGTTCGGGCTTTTACTGAAATTCTCTGCTGTCACCGCTGTGCAGGGAATAAACTTGTTTCTTGCTTCTGCGGAGCCCCGGGCAAGTTAGGTAACTTCTCTGGTCTGTTTTCATGTAAAACAGATAATGAAATTTTCTTTGGAAGGCTCTTGCGAGAGCATTCATTCGTTTGGCAAACACTTCCTGAGAACCCGCTACTACGTGCCAAGCTCCCTTCTAAGGTGCTGGGGGCAGATCAGCAAATGAAATCCCTTGCCCTTGTAGACACTGAAGCATAAAAAGAGGTAGCTTGTATACACCAGCGCGTGCACGCCAGGCACGTAGCTACCCGCTCTGTAGCACAGGCTATGCTCACGGCGTGATCGCCTTTAGAGGAACAAGTCTGCTTCCTGCATCTTGCCTCATCAGAGCAGGTGCCCAGATGTTTGTCTCCTCCATGACCACTCTCCTCTCCCTGCTCTCACGGGTTCAGGGTGCCACTGTTTGCCTTTGCAAAGTGGACCACAAGGATGGGCGTTCACACTGATACCTCAAGTTCTTTCATATGTCCCCTGACCCTCGGGGGTCCTGCCTTGAAGGATCGCATCACGCGTCCACCCCTTCCTTGCTGTAGAGCCTCAGGAAAATTCCTTAATCCCGCAAAATGAAGATGATAATAATACTTGGCTCCAGGACCATAGCTAACTTAAGGAGCACCTTTGTACAAATTAGGAAAAAGCACCCCACTCCAGGCGGTAGCGCCCTCCACCGAGGCGCCCTGCTTGAGGAGTGGGTGATATCTTTGTTCAAATTAGAATAACGTGCTCCTTCCTCTGGATGGAAGTAGTCCCATGCCGGGCACATGGATCGGTGAGCACAGCACAGGCTAGACTTTAGTCAATGTTTGTCCGTCTGCCTGGCACTCTCGTGCAGTGAACAACCTGCCCATCTGTACGGCAGCTGCGTAGCCAAATCAAAGGATTGCGTGAGTATGAAATGGGGCAACACTTGTAAAACACTCGCCCTGGTGACTGTCCCATATCAGGGACTCTATTTGTTAGGGACTCTTCTTGGTGTGGCTAGCATTTTCTCTCCCTGCGGAGGCGTCTTTTCCTACCAACTTCCTGTTCACGGTTCCAGTGCTGCCCTCTTGTGAGTGCCAAACGGCATAACAGTGTCAGTATCTCGCCTCCTGCCTCTCCTCTTGTTCAGAAATTAAAATATTCTCTCCTAGGAGATGTTTGGGGAACAGCATCCCCCCGAACGTACCATCAGTGTGGCATTTCCTCTAGACTGGAAGAGAATTTCTGTAGCATTGGCAGGTGGGCGCGAGGAGAAGAGGGACAGGCAGAGGTGGGGAGTCACGCTGATGTACGCGGAGGCAAGCTTACCTTCCTCCTGTGACCTGGCCCCTGGCTTCCGTCTTCCCTCCACTGGGATGCGGTCTTCGGCCAGGCTCAGTTCTTCCCATAAGCGGTTCCAAGGGTGCTTCCAGGCAAGGCCGCCCTGCAGTTCCTTCGGCGCAGTCCCCATCAGGGGCCTGCGAGAGCAGCCGGCCTCCCCTGCTCCATGCCCCTTCTCTCCAGCGGCGGCTGCTGCTTCTGGGATGTCCCTCCTTTCGTTCTCGCCACACTTGTCGCCCGGCCGGCACCCCCTCCCAGGTAGCCAGTCACCAACGGGTTGAGCACCACACTCCAGGCGCCCGTGATGAGCCCCAGTTTCCGCCAGCGGCCGCCCGTGTCGGGGTGCAGGAAGGCAGCCACGTTGGAGGCGTTGTAAGGCCCTAAGCAGAGCAGCAGTGTGAGCAGAGCCCCGCCGGCCACCCAGGCTGCCCTCAGCTTCCGTCTGTGGCTCAGGCCTGACCGGGCCAGTGCCCGGAGGCAGCCCACGTAACAGAAGGCTGTGATGGTCAGGGGGAGGAAGAAGAGCAGGAGAGAAAGGCTGAGGCGAGCAGGGCCCGCTGAGGCCGGGTCCCAGGCCTCCAGGCAGACCGGAGAGCCGTTCACTGGCGTGTTGACGCCCAGGGAGCTGTTGGTATTGTCCGTCCAGCCTCCTGGAGCCTCCAACCCAAAGACCAGCCCCAGGTGACAGAGGACAAGGGCCCATATGGCCACACACACACCCCAGGAATAACGCGGCCTCCGGGCAGCTTGGTACCCCAAGGGGAAGGCAGCCCCCAGGTAGCGGCCGACACTCAAGGCAGCCAGGAAGCCCCCGCCAGCGTAGAGCGGAGCGAAGTGGGCCAGGGCAAAGGCAGGACAGAGCGAGGCCGGCAGAGGCCAGGCGCCCAAGGCCAGGGCCTCCACCGCCTTCAGGGGCAGAGAGGCTGCCAGCAGGAGGTCAGAGCAGCCTAGGTGGAGGGCATAGACGAGGCTGGGGGTGAGGCGGAGCCGGGCATGGGACACGGCGCCCCCAATGGCCAGGGCGTTGAGTGGGAAGCCCAGTGCAAAGGCGGCCACGTAGAGGGCGAAGGAGAGCTGCGGGGGCAGGTCCATGGGGCCAGGGCTGGCCTCCACGCTCCTGACCTCCACTCGCTCCCCAGCCTCGGCTAGGCCCGTGGAGGGGTGGGGGGATCGGGGGCTTCTGGGATCACAGACTGCTAGGGTATTAGAAGCCGTCCTGTGAGATAGCAACTGTCTCAATGAGGGAGGCCCACGGAGAGAAGCGGCTCCAGTTAGCAGGTGAGCCCGAGTGAGGAGCGAGGATCGCTAGCCCTCAGTCCTCTGCTTTCTTCCCACCGTATCCTCTCTTAAAACACCATGGAAGCGTGCAGGTCCCATCGGAGGGAGAGCCTCCTGATTTCTGAGACTGGGGAGAGAAAAGGTAGAAAATTAGAGCCGGGTCCCACCCCTGGGGAAAAACCGCTGTGGGGAGAGGAGCCACAGAAAGAGGGACTCACCTCTTGGTGCTGCCAGATGTCTCTGAGGCTCAGGAGTCCCCCTCGATGGCCTGAGGGAGGGTGTCCAGGATGGGCAGTGAGCCGGAAGGGAGAGGAGGGCGGGGTGGCAGGGCCATTAGCCTGAGGCACCAGCAGCCTGGCTGAGCAGCTAATGGGGCATCTCAGGCAGGAGCTGAGGCCAAGAGGTGAGGGTCCAAACAGCTGATGCAGACACAGGAAGGGGACAGCAATGAGGGCTTTTTCTAGGCAGCGTGAGGAGTGTGTAGCTAGTCCCTTAAAGGAGCAGGGTTGTTGGGGTACGACCAGACCACGGCTTGTTCAGACCCGCTGTGGGCGCTGGCTTCTCTCCTCCTGGGTGAGGCCGTGGGCAGGCCCCAGCCTTTTGGGCTCACTCGTAGATAAAAACTTTGGTGGTCCACACCGTGTCTGGGGACTGATATGTGGGAAAATGAAGTAATCATTTCAAGGTGTTTCCTCTGCCCTCCCTGGACCCACACAGGCTGTGGGCACATTTTGGGAGGAGAGGGCTTCTCTGTTTTCCCTCTCCTCTCCCTTCTGGCTTGATGACGGTAGTTTCTGACCCTTTCTTCTGGCATTGGCAGGAGCGGGGAGGAGGACAGGCAAGGGACGAGCCTCATTTGGTGGCGCTGAAGTGCTGGGCTGCGGTCCCCACACTGCCTGTCTCTGGGGCACTGGGAGGGACCCTGGGTGGCTCTCACTAAGGCCTGGATGGCGTGAGCCTCCCCCTGGCAATCGCCTCCAAAGAAATGATCGAATTCCCTTTCCGGACTTCAGTCACTAACGCCTCCCGTCCACGTCCTACATATGTGGTCCAGCACCTCCCTGGGGGTGTAGAAGAATTTGCCACCTGTTGTTTGTTATTTTGTCTTTGGGAAGCTGACAGAACCGAGGAAAAATCAGAAGGAGGGCCATTTCCTCTCCCGTGACAAGCCTTTGGAGAGGAGGAAAGCAGGGCGTGAAGGGAGACGTGGGATTATCAAGAGCTCTACTTCGGCCCTGCCCACCTGGCGGTTCAGGTCTCTGCCCGCATCGCCTCTGAGGAGGGCATTCCCCGGACCCTCTCCACATGGGCCTCTCCCCTGCTCCGGGCTCTCTGCCTTCATCTTGTGTCAATTCTAGCACTCAAGACCCTGCGACATCAGATTCGCTAGCCCCTCTGCTGGCACGTCGGTCAGTGAGGGTGAAGATGTCTGTCTGCCTCGTCCACTGCTTGTCGAGTACATAGTAGGGGCTCGGTAACTGAACGGGTGACCAGTTGTCTGGGCCCTGGGAGGACAGCGAGGCCCAGGGCTGGGTGGAGGGCCGCCTGGATCCTGGAGTCCCGGCTTTAGAGCTTCCTGGTCACCTGCCATGCACACCTCAGCACCGCCTGGTGACAGCCACGTCTCTAAGTCAGCTGGCCACGAAATAGGTTTCCGTCAGCCGCCGGACTCGGACGGAATGAGGAGACACCCGCTGGTTGCCAGGGAGCCTGTACAGGCCTCCTCAGGTTCAGGGCCACCTTTAGTCCTTTGAGGGGACCCTGCCCTAAAACCTTTTGGGCACCCTAGATTAGAGATCCCCAAGATTGGGGTGATGTTGTATCTTTTTTGTCCCCCAATAACTGGTCTGTGTTGGATGCATTGACAGGTGCTCAGTAAATATTTGCTGAATAGATGGTTGAATGGTTGAATGATACTGGACCTCATGCTTGATACAGAAACCCTCTCACTTAAATAGTTCTTGCAGTCTCTCCTTCCTCCAGAAATGCTAACGGGCTCACGAGAAATCACACTGGGGACAAAGTGAGTTGATGGGGGAAGTCAATGCCTCATTGTGCCGTAACTTCAAGGATGACCAGAACGTGGTCTTTCTCAGGGGCACCTGGGTGGCTCGGTTAAGCATCTGACTCTTAATTTCCCCTCAGGTCATGATCTCAAGGTTGTGAGATTGATCCTGCTTGGGATTCTCTCTCTCTCTCTCTCTCTCTGCCCCTCCCCCCCATTCACACTTTCTCTCTCGCTCGCTCTCTTTCAAAATAAATAAACATTAAAAAAAAAAAAAAAGAACATCTCCTCAGAGAACATTCTGGTATTGAGCGGATGGGAAGGCAGGGCAGGGGAAGAAAGGTGGAACTTTTGGAGCACCCACCACAGGCCAGGAGTTTGCATCTTCTTGCTGACTGATGAGACACCCGGTTCTGCTTCTAAAAGAACAGGCAGAGAAAGGTCGGAACTGAGAAGCGGAGGGGAAGCTGGAAGGACCTAACTGGAAAAGTCAGAATTCGTGAACATAATAGGGAACTGGCGGCAGTGACGATAGGTGAAAGAAACGTCGTGAGGTTTCTCAAGGTGACTGGCCTTCGAGAAGTTCTTGGGCAACTGTGGCTGTTGACCGGACTTGGCAGGGTCGCTTTTGAGAACAGCTGTGAGTGATGAATTGGCTTCCCCTTCTTACATTCTTCAAGAGATGCAAACAAGATGGGAATTTGGTTTTTTAGGGACTTTTGGCTATTGTGTTAAGTTTCTTATAATGTGACTCCAGCATACGTATGATTGTACCTCACTTCCTCTCTCTCTCTCTTTTTTAAGTTTGTTTATTTTGGAGAGAGAGAGAGAGAGAGAGAGAGAGCGCGTGCGCACGACTGGGGGAGGGGCAGAGAGAGAGGGAGACACAGAATCTGAAGCAGGCTCCAGGGTCCAATCCAGCAGCACAGAGCCCTACGCGGGGCTTGGACCCACGAACCGAGACATCGTGACCTGAGCCGAAGTTGGACCCTCAACCGACCGAGCCACCCAGGTGCCCCTTTCACTTCCTCCCTTGAACCGCCTGCACGGTAGGCAGTGGCACCTCCATTTTACAGATGAGGAAACTGAGACTCAGATAAACTTGGTGAACCTGCCCAAGATCGCTCAGCTGGGCAAGCAGAAGAGTCAAGACTCGGGCTCGCGCTTGTCTGCCCGCCGGGCCAGTGTACCGTTTGCGACAAGACGACAGACCCCCCAGTCCGCTGATTCGGTCCTGAGGTTACCTTGACTCCTTTGCCTTCTCCCCAGGCCCCGTGATGCCCTCTTCATCTCCCCGTCCTCACCCTGACTCCACAGGCACGGGGTCTTTGAAGTGGTATCCGAGCTGTTTTTATTGTGCAGCTCTGTGTTTGTGACACGTCTGTCCACACCAGCGTGTGTCTCAGACCACAAGACCCCTGAGGCGTGGGGCTCAGCAGCGTAATCCTCTCCACGTGGAATGCCTCGCTGACACGTGGAGAAGCAACCAGCGGGCCAGCAAGTCTTTCCCCCTCAGTTCTGTCCCTCCTTCCCTGGGCTTTGCCCCAGAGGCAGACGTTAGGCATAGAATCAGTGAGGGGACTTTCAGAGCAGGGGTAAGGGGGCCAAAGGGATGGAGAGGGGACGAAAAAAGTATAGTAACAAGCCGACCCCAGCAGGGACACGGCCAGCTGGGGATGGGTGGTGGCAGACGGCGGGGGAGGGGTGGGGAGGGGGGGCTGTATGGTGCAGGCTAGGTGTTTAGATGACTTTCTGGGTGGAAAGGAGAGCGGGCCAGGAGCAGACCTTTGGGAGGGCCAGGGCCCCCGGCGTTGAGAAGGAAGGCTGTCTCTGGGCGACGCACGAGGTTCTGTGCACTGGCTGGGGTTTCGGTAACCGTGCGAGTGTGCCTGCGCGTGTGTGTGTGTGTGGAGGGGAGGCTGGGGCCTGCTGAGCAGCAGGGGCGGGGCCTGGCCCCAGCGGTCCCCGGGGCACCTCTGCTTCGGCGGGTTTGGCTCCTCAGTGCTTGAGGGTCACGTATTCCACCATTTCCCGGGCCAGAGGCCGCTCCCCAATCCCAAGACGAACCAGCTCGGAGTAATGTATCCCCTCGTCTTCCGGACTCTCTGGAACCACGTTCTCATAGTCTCCCTGCAAAAGCCACGGGGTGTAAGGTTGGCCTCCCGGTCGCGAGCCCCCCTGGTCTGCATTCCCTGCCTGTCCTCTCCTTGGCTCCACCCGGGGATCCTCCTGTCCACACACCGGCCGCGGTCTGCGTCTCCGACTGGGAGGCGCTACCCTGGCTCTGACACCTGTGCCTGAGCACCCCTCCCACCAGCAGCCCTGGCCCCCACTGAGGCCACCGAGTCCCTCCCTCCTGGGAGTCACAGCTGAGGCCAGGTCCCCCACCCTCCCCCACCCTCACCTTCCACAGCCCCGCCCTCTTACCACTCGATGCTTCTGCACCACGGAGTAAGTGACCGTGTCATCCCTGCTTGGGGAAGGTCCCTCTGTCTCCGGGGTCCCCGCATCTCTGAGAGGGAGGGCAGGTGGATGGCCGCAGATGAAGTATTTCGCACGAACTCCCCTCCTACTTCCAGCTCCCTTAGACCCCGAGAGCACCCCGGAGCAGGGCCTGGCTCCCGTGCTGGGCACAAAGAGGGCAGACAGGACACGAGCCATTCCTCCCTCCCAGGACCCTCACTCAGTACCCAGTTATTGGTGCGTCGGCGTCACCGACAGGAAAGCGCAAAGTCGCGTAACTGATGGCATCTTCCATCACCGGATTGTAGCACCCCAGGGAGTGAGGGTCTTCGGAGAGCGGGGCCCTTCGAACCTGGGAGAGAGACGGGGTCTCGGCTTTCACCGCTCCATTCTCCACCAAGACCCCCTCCCCTGACCTCTGACCCCCACACCTCCCCACGGTGCTCCTTGCATCCCATCTTCACTTGGTCTCCGCTTGACTTTAAGGTCTGCCCTCCGTTCCATCTTTCTCCCATGTCCTACCTTTTTATTCCTCACAAAGAAGCTCTGCCCACTGGAATTTTCCTGGAGCCCCTGCTGGCTCCGTATCTTCTTCCAGCTAAGAAACAAAATCCCGCTCGGTGAGGCTCAGGGGGATGGGAACAGGACCCCGTGGAGTCGGGCATGCGGGGTCGACAGGATGGCTAACGGGAGTCACTCCAGGGAAGGAATCAGGGAGAGACGGGCCTTGGGAGTTGCTCACCTTTTCTGAAGCTTGACTCCCCAGAAGGCCAGGAGGAGGGCGGCCAGGCAGAACCCCACTCCCACGGCCACTCGCCTGCCGATGGTCTCTGGGCTGTCTGGTGGGGGGAAGAGCGACCATGAGTTGGTGACACTGCATCTCTCAGATAACCTCTGGCCTGCAGCATCCGCCTGGAAGGAATCCTCAACCTCTCTGCATGGCCGCTGTCCTTGCCTTCCAGACTCCCCTTCCACACGCAGGGGACGTGATGCAGAGGAAGGGAGAAGCCAGTCCCTGCCTTCTGGGCCCCATGAGGAGGCAAGGGCTGACTCTCCTGGGAAACACCTGTCTTGTGACGGACACAGGTGCACACACAGAGTACGCAGTAAAGGCTACCGCTTGGCCTTACTTATCGGAATGTAAAATCACTTGTTCTTTGACGTAGCAACGCCACGTAGAAATTTATCCTGCCACTGTCCTTCCTGGGGGCCCAGAGCCGGAGACGACACAAGGCCGTAGGGAAGGCACTGAGCGCTTCCATGCATGGGAATACACTGACAAGGCAGCCCTGAAGGAAAGAGGCAGGTCTCCGGGGTGTCTGCAAAGTGGAAACCCCAGAAACAGGTTTTTATACAGTACGCTGCATTTCCAAATAACACTGCTCAAGCTGTCTCCCTTCAGCATCCAGCTTTGCAGGGCACGATCCTCTAAATTTAAAACCATGGCTCCAAGTTTAATCTGCAAAAGCACAATAAACAAATTAAATATCTTCCCTATTGTTTCCAGACCCTTCAGACACCCTGTACATGTGCGGATAGAGAACAGTCTCCAAGTGGTATTGTTACGTGGGGAAACAAAAGAACATCCAGGGCAATGTGTGGGCTCTCTCACGATTTGTGTGACGAAGGGTGTATAGGCCTAGATCTACTTAAGCGTCTTGCGCGTGTAGAACAGCTCTGTGAGGAGAAGCAACCAGCCGCCGGGAGTGAGGGCCTTCAGGGAGAGGGTCGAGTTCTCAGGGAGAAGGAAGGGAGAGGGGTCTTGCTACCATTTACCCCCTAGTGCTGTTTTAGCTTTACCTTGTCTTAAAAAAAAAAAAAAGCTAAAATCCCAAAAGATAAAAAGAAGCAGCCTCTCAAGGGTGAGACAGAGAGAGACAGAGAGGGACCCAGTAAGAGCTCAGCGTGTCTGGAAAGCGGGGGCAGCCTGAGAGGGAGCCCTCCTAGAGAGAGAGTCAGGAGTGACGGGGAGAAGGGGGGAAGGGAGGTGAGTGGGGGGGGGCAAGGGGGGTGCCTGGGAGTGACGCACCAGGTTGCCCCCAGGACTGGGGCGGGGGAAGGAAGGAGAAAGAGGGGTCAGAGAAGAAGAGGGAAGGAGCCTTACAGTAGACAGTGAGCGTGCTGGGGGTCGACTGGCCCATGCCCAGCCGGTTGATGGCCTGGCACCGATAGGCTCCTGAGTGCTGGACCTTCACGGGATCCAATCTCAGCATCTGATCATAATGTTGGAGGTTTTGGTTTTTCCAGTCAAACCAGCTATACTGGAAGATGGGAGGGTTGGCGTCACCCTCACACGTCAGGACTGCCTTCTTCCCCTCCATCACTTTGTCCTTTGGGCCGATGGACACACGCAGCCTCCTCGGTGCATCTGTAAGGAGAAGCGAAATCAGGATCCAGGTGGCCGGCCACCTGCTCTTCTGTCTGTCTCCAGCTGTAGCCACTCACACAGCACTTGGAGGACCCTGGGCTCAGACACGGTCTGTCCTACGGAGTTGTTGACCAAGCAGTTGTAGTTGCCGGCGTCTTCTGGAGAGATGGCGTCAAAGGTCAGGTCTCTTCCCTCCTTCAGAAAGATTCCATTTTTCTGCCAGAAGAAGCGGACGTCTCTGGGGCGGCTACTCGAGAAGTTACATCCAAGGAGGACTCGGTGCCCGGAGTGAATGTCAGAAGGGGGGCTGATCTGCTGGACCCTGACATCTCTTGGGGCATCTGGAGAGCAAGGGCCTCAAGGGTCAGGCTGACCTCTTGGGCCCCTTTCCCTCTTCTCGCCCCCAGGACCTCCTCTCCCCTGGGCCCTGAGGCCAGACGTTCAGCCCTCAGTTCTCTGTGAAGGTTCTGGCCCAGGCCCCAGTCCCCTCCCCCTTAGAGCCCATACCCCAGCTGGCCCACCTCTCCGATCCCCTTGCCCGCTCACTCACACAGGACATCCAGGCTGACAGAGGGAGCCCACGAACACCACTGGTTGCAGGCCGCACAGGAGATTGGTCTGGCGTCCCAGGAAACTTTCTCAATTATCAGCACCTCGCGTAATAGTTTTTTCCAGGAGCCTTGGAAGTTCCATTCGTATCGGCTAACTTCGGGATTACTGGAATTGTAGTTACAGGACAGGGTCACACTGTCTCCTTCTCGAATCGGTGTGGGGTTTTGAATCACTGCGGTTACCTCCTTGGGAGGATCTGGGAGAAAACCAGAGAGATGGGCGAGGGAAAGTCAGCTGTCCGTCACTACCTTTCCCGGCGCCTCCCTCTCCCCCACCCCTCCCCCGCATTCACACGGTTCCTAAATTAACCGAAGGAAGCCTCATGCTTCCCTCTTGCATCTGCGTGAGGACAGAAACCCCGGCCATTTGGCCTGGCCCCGGTTTGAGGCAGGATGATGTGGCAGCTCAGAGCAGAGCTCCAGCAGAGAACGCGTGGTGCGTGGGAGACAGAGGCGCGCCGTTTGCGGGCCTCCGCGTGGGCCGGGGGCACAGAGTCAGTTCGCTGCGGTGCAGACGTTCGCTGGGGGAAAAGCACAGCTCTGGAGCCAGACTGGCAGACGCCGTGACTTAGAGCTGAGTGATCGTGGGCCGTGGGACTCAGTTTACTTATCCATCAGGTGGGGTCCTAAGAGTACCTAACCTTGTAGGATCACTGCGAGGACGAAATGAGCCGAAGCAGCCAGGGCAGGGCAAATGCTTAGTAAACGCCGCTGCCGCTGGGTCACACGCTGTCTAGATGTTTGGGATTGGAGCGTCCCCATCAGAGTATCTGGCTCAGACTCTGACATCCCAGGGTCCGAGGATCAAACCTATGGATCCTCTCTGTCCTGGGCTCGACTCACTGACACGATTCACCGTGTTAAACAGGGTCTGACCTCCGATGGGGAGGTAACGAGAGACATTTTGCTCCAGTTCTCCTCCGACACATCGGGCCCCTCCTGGGGCTCAGCCACTGCCTCGTGATGCCGAGTCTCCGTGTCCCTCGTGGGGCCCTGGCATCTTGCTTTCGTTCATTCGACAAACATCTACCGAGCACCTACCACCAGCCAGACCCTGTTCTGGTGCCGGGTGTACAACTGGGGACGACAGCGAGGCACCCACCCCAGGGGCTTACACGTTGAGAGACCCTGGCCTCTGCTTGCCACCCGTTCGAGGACCCAGGGATCCCCTGTGCTCCATTTCCCTTCTTCCTTCTCCCTCTAGAACCCAGAAGCCCTGTGACTACTCACACTGGACATCTAACTCAGCTTCCTGGCCAACTTGTCCAGTACCAAGGCTGTTTTCGGCCAAGCAGGAATAATACCCAGCGTGCCCGAGGAGGACCGCTGGGATCTGGAAGGTCTTGTTTGTCTGTCCGAGTACTTTTTTCTTATCGTGATACCAGGTGTAATTTGTTGGAGGAGGATTGGCCGGTGACACACAAGTCATCTGTACTTTATTTCCCTCCTTAGCTGGTGAGGGCAAGATCTCAACCCTGGAAGATTCCGGAGCATCTGGAAAAAGCCCGCAGAGGCAGAGGAGGGAGGTGAGCCAGGGCCTCCCTTGCTCACCTCTCAAGGGCCTTGGTTCCACCCCCTGCTAACTCCCTGCCTGCCCCCCTCCCAGCTCCCAGAAGGCTCACAATATACTTGAAGGTCCACTTCTTCTGACTGTCTTGAGCCTATTTCATTGGAGGCCTGACACTGGTACTTTCCACTCATCTCCTTGGTCACAGTGGACAGAGTCAGCTTGAGTGTCTCCTGCTCCCTCAGCAGGGTCCCATCCTTGAGCCAGGCTATTTTCTGGTAGCCGGGGTTGCTGCTGAGGACCTGGCACGTCATGGTCACAGACTCTCCCTCTGTTACGATGGCTTCTCTGGGGGTGGCCTCAATCTTCAACTTTGGGGCATCTAGAGGAGCAGGGGGCGCAGTGGGAGAGGGGGTGGGACCTCTCAGAGGGTGTATCTTGGTGGGAAGTTGCAGGGCTTTGATTCTGATAAAGCGGCAGTTAAACGTAGTGTGTGCGTGTGTGCGGCCACTCGCGTGACCCTCGTCCACGGGGGGTGGGCTGGCCCCAGCATCCAGGTGACTCTCACAGACTCCTAACTTGTCTCTGCTCTGCACACGCCCCCGGCTCTCCAAAGTTCTAGTCACCGGCAACCGGCAGCCTTCCTGACACTGTCGCTCGGACTTTGTTACTCCCCTGCTTGAAACCATTGCGTGGATTCCACGCTCAGAATACAATCCCAAACCCTGCTGCAGCCCGTGAGATCTGCCCTTGGCCCTCCTTTCCTCCCGCTGGGCCCCCTGCTCTGTCGCAGGCACACCGAGCTCCTACCTCGAGGCCCTCGTCCTCGCTCTTTCCTCTTTCTGGAATCTTCTCGCAAATAAACATCTGCGTGCCCCAGACTTTCCCTTCCCTCAGGTTCACCTTCCTCAGAGAAGCCTCTATCCCTCCCTCCCTCTGCCCTTGCCCGGCTTTATTTTCCCCCCCTACACTCATCCCTGCCTACAGTCAAGTTCTCTGTTTCTTTGTTACTCTGTTTCCTGTTTGTCTTCCCCTCTGCCGTGCTAGCTCCAAGTGGGCAAGAAGTTTGCTCACCGCCAGAACAGGGCCTGGCACCTGGGAGGCACCCAGTAAATATTTATTGAATAAATGAATGAATGAGGCACGAACAATGATGTGAAACCGCCTCTTACCCCGCCCACCACCTCCCCCTCCCGTGTAACCACGTGATCTCAACTTCATGTCATGGCTCGAGGATATTCAAGTATTTTATTCTGTTAGATAGACCAAAGCAGATGCTAAGATGAATCCGTTCCCTGAAACACTGGGGCTTGATAACGGGGGTGGGGTGGGGATGGGGCCGTCGGGGGCTGGGGGGTGGTGGAGAGCATGCGGCCCTGATGCCTGTTTCCTTCTGTGTAGGTGCCTGGCACCCTTGGTGCCCTCGAGGGCCGGAAGAGAAGAGACAAGGCCCTCGTCCTTCCCCGGGGGGCCCTGGGGGACACTCACGCTTCACATCCAGCCCCACGCTTTCCTCGGAGAGTATCCGCTCTGCTCGGGGGTCCCAGAGCTGGCAGGAAAGATTCTTGCCGTGGTGAGTCCACTGCGGCCAGAAGGTGAGCTTGCTCTGTGTGGACACGATCTTGGTGGTCAGGAGGGTGGAGGTGACAGCAGGCTCCTCCAGGGACCACTTCAGCTGGATCTGGTACCCAGGACAGGAGAAATTCAGCGAGCAGGTCAGAGTGACTTCCTGGGACTCCTGGATTTCTGGAGGGAGCTGGATGTGAGGTGAGAGAGGCGTCTCTGCAAAAGAGTAGGGGGCCGTGCTGGGGGCCTGGGAGAGCGAGGGCCCGTGTGCCCACCTCTCACACCTGCCTTTACACACCCCCAGCCCCAGGTAACCCCTCAGGAGCCCCTCGCCGGTCCCTTCCGCCTCTGCACCTCTCTCCCGGCTGCCTTTCTCTGCTTTGAGTCACTTTTGCTCAGCGGAAACACTCTCTCTTGTGAATGCCGCCGCTCCTGAGGAAACCCGTATTCTATTTCATACGTACTTCGTGCCCCCTCCCTGATGTTTGCTCCCTAAACATTTTTGACATGGCTCCCCCATCCCAAATGAATTTTACCGGTTTAGGTCCCCACGCCTTTCTTGGCTTTGCCGACAAGCCTGCGTTTGTAATGGCCTCCACACTGGAGACCTCCAGAGTGGCGCTCCTTCAGTGGGTGCTGTTAGTGGGCCTGTGTGTCTCCAGCTCTCCCCGGGGCTGGGCCACCCTGAGACGACAGGTCTGAAACCACAGCTCTCACCCCTGTGTAGCTGCTTAGGCTCCCCCCCACCTCCCCCACCCCCACGGAAGACACAGGCTGTGGGGTGGAGGCCCCGGGCCCGTGCTTGATTCATCCCCTACATGTGTCTCATTTAGCCACGAAGGCCTAATTAGAATTAATCACCAACATTAAGGCATTGGGAGATTTTGCTTGACAATCCACATTTCCATCTTCTCGTCAAAAATCAGGCCACCTGGAACCCGGATTCCGGAATGGGCGGGCGTTGAGTGGCAGGTGGGAGGCCCGGGGAGAGACCAGAGCTCTGGCCCCAGCCCCAACCCCAGCCCCATTATCTTGTGCTGCCTGCTCACTCACTGGCACCTCCGGCCTGGCTTGCCACCCCGTCCCAGGGGCTGGGTGTTTTCCACCTCCCTTCTTGCCCGAAACCGAGGCAGAGAACCCCATCCCCCAGGGCCTTACCAGAGACGTTGAGGTTTATTTTCTCCATCCATTTGTCATTCTTCGTTGTCACTCTCAGCCCAAGACAGCCACTGTCATTGACGGACACAGGGTGGATGTGTATGGTACAGTTGGACTTTTTGTCTCCCAGGAATTGAACCCTCTCCCGGTGAGGCAGAGTCTTCCCAGCCTTCGCGGTATCGTACAGGATGGTCCCACTGAAGTCCTTGCGGGTCTCGTCATAGTGATAGTTGTGGTACAGGGTCAGGTTTTCTAGCATTTGTCTACTCCCTGGAATTTTGTAGTCACAGGGAATCCAGACGCAGGCCCCATCCCAGGTGTAGAGGGTGTGGGGGTGCTCAAACTTCCATTGAGATGAGTCAGAGAAGGCCAAGTATTCTGGAACCCACCACAGTGATCAAAAAACATTATTGAGGGGGCATAAGAGCTTTCAAATGAATAAAGAATCCCCTCTAAAGACAGAGGGAGAGAGGAAGGTACACACACACATACCCTGCCTGTCCCCTCCTCCCCAATACTTACTCTTTGCTCCAGAGCTTTCCTCCTCCTCTAGCTCCCACAGACTCCCAGAACCCAAGCCTAGGCCACAGTCCTTACCAAGGAGCAGGAACGAGGGGCCGAGGAGATGCATGGTGCTGTGTCTGGGCAGGAGCCTGGGCCGGGAAGAGTTGTCTTTGAGCCATCTGGTCACTTGCTTCTTTCAGATGGCTTTTCTTGCTCACCCACCAAACTCCAACCCCTCTTTCCCTGATTCCAGGAGAACCATGTCTGCTTGCCTTGCAGGATGTGAATTCTGGATGTTCATGGGGCCTTTTGTGGGTATGCCATGTCTATTCTCTCAGCCTAAGAACTCTGTAAGACTAGCCTGTCTCTCTTTCTAGCCCTCCTTCCTTTCTTCCATCCATCCTTCCATCCATCCTTCTATCCATCCATCCATCCATCCATCCATCTATCCATCCTTCTATCCATTCATACATCCTTCTATCCATCCATCCATCCATCCATCCATCCATCCGTTCATCCTTCTATCCATCCATCCATCCATCCATCCATCCATCCATCCATCCTTCTATCCATCCATCCATCCATCCATCCATCCATAATTTTACAAACTTCCTGCCCAGCTCTCAGGCTTTGAGTGGCACCAGACTCCTGAGTGCCTTGAATTCCAGGCCTGGGGTAACTTGAAGCTCACCTTGAGGCAACTAGTGAAGGTTCTTGTATGGGGGAGAGCCATGATCAAAACTTGATTTTTAAAGACCAGGAGCAAAATAACTTTAAAACTAATAATTAAGTGTGATGCCAGGAGAGCATTTAGAGGGGTCTGGAAGGACTTTGGAGAATGTGGTCCAAGGGTCCCACTCAGATACCCCTGGGGGCTGGGTAGAAAACATAAATCAACCAGGTGGGGACAAAGGTCATGCCTTGGGTAAAGACAATGACTGTCCCGGTCCCAACCAATTGTTGCCAAGTGGGAATGTGAGCTGAACACTGCCTGATCTTCCAGTGCTTTAAGAGAAATAAGCTGGATTTTCCTGTGAAATGTCCTGCTTTCATCAACAAACAAACAAACAAGCAAACACGGTGCTGGCCAGTCTGCGGGCTGAAGGCCGTCCAAGGGCCCCCAGTTTGCAGCCCTGCGCATCTGTCCCTCTCTGATCAGTGAGTTTGTGTGCCACCTTATTAGACTTTTACATAGAGTTACATTTACATAGAGTTAAATTTAAGCCCCAATTTGCATGACTGGGCCCCTCCGTGCGGGTCCCTCTGGAGTTAGCAGGATGTGTGACAGAGTGTGTCTCCGGTCTCAGGGCAGACCTGCACCCCTCCCACCTGCCCTGCCAACATTTCCCACGCATCAAATACCCCTCACCCCCTGGGGCTGTTTATCTCCTCAGGCTGCATGGCTCAGGCCAAATGCTGTTGGGTGTCTGGTACCCGGAGGCGTGAGGGAAGCTAGCTTGCTTGCTGAGCAGGAAGGAGGGGTCTGTCCCCAGGCGTAGTGTCTGCTGGCCTGGCCGGGGCTTGGGCTTGGGTTAGGGGTGAGGGGTCTGAACTGGGACAGACTCTCCAGGTAGAAGTGACACCAGCTCTGCAGGAGCTAACAGAGCTACACGCAAAAACACCTTCAAGGCCACGTCCACTTGAGAAAAGCTGGGTTAAGAAGGTAAACAGAATTCTTTACCGTGGGTCTTTTTGGTCCCTTATAATCAGCTGTGTGTGCATCACACATCTGCCGACACGGGGGCCAGAGCACAGTACGGTGCAGTACGTTGCCCACGCTTCTTTAGCCATGGAACCGATTTTACGTTTCCCGTGAGAAACTCGGCAGGGCTGCAGGGTCAGCGTTTTGAGGGATGCGCTGCGGGTCCCCTTTGGGTTTCCACAAGAGCTGTGGCAAGGGCTAGATTCCATTCTCTGGGGCAAAGACCAGCCTCCAGTAGCCGGACCGTTGTGCCCCTTCTGCCGCCAGCCGCCAGCCGCCAGCCGCACCTTCATGGGGGAATGCCTTGAGAACACCAGGATGAGGGGGAGAGGGCACTTCTCAGAGCAGAGCTACGTGCTCGCCCCCGGCAGCTCCAGGCAGTCGCTGGGACATAAGAAGTGGGACCTTACACCTGGAAGCGGAAGGCTGCTGAGACAAGGTGGGGCGTGGAGGCTGGGGAAAATAGGCATTAGGCACAAAGGCTCAGGACAAGGCCATGCTACCCAGACCCATGGTGGCCTGCTCGTCATAGGCCTGCTGAGGGCCTTGCAGGATCTCAGAGCCCGCCTCCCTGAGTCCATTCTTCCCTCCTGGGCATCTGGTGACCCATCCTATTCTCAGAAGACTCCACAAGCCCATCAGAGGGCATGCTCAAAGATGGGGGTCTACATCCTGTTGATACATGGGTAAGGGGGGGGTCCCCGCTGTGCTCCCAACCCCAAGAACTGTGCCTGGCACACAGCAGCTGCTCCGTGCCGGCATGCTGAATGCAAAAGAGAGCAAAATAATTTTTACCTGTTTCCTCGTGTCTTCCCTCTTCAGGGACCTTGGCAGCATCTGAGAGTGAAAGGGGAAGCACAGCGAAGGATTTTCACCCTCCTTGGCCCCACCCCCTGCCCCTGTGTGACTCTCAGGGCAACCAAGAGGCATGGTGAAGTGGGGAGGGGGGAAAAGAGGCCATGAGGGCAACTTGGGCTTGGAATCAGCTTGAAAGGAACACTCGAGTACCTACGGTCAGTTTTTAGGTTCAGTGTATGGAGTTTCTACATCAGATAGTTTCAGAGCTAGTCCCTCCACAACTTCCCCTCTACCCAGCTCTCAGGAAATGCTGATAATTTAAGCCAAGCAGATTAGAACTGTCAGCCTGCTGAAAAAGGCACAAGGCAATATGAAAGTGTTGGTAGTTTAGTGACACCATCCAGTTATTCTCATTCCTATTACTTTCTCTCCAAAGGCCAGAATGGTCGGGAAATCTGATCACTTACACTGATGCTCCAGCAGCTCCCGAGGGTTGAGGGAAGAGCTCACAGTATCAAAAGGAAAAAAGATAACTTTCATGGAGTGTTCTTGAATGGGCAAGTCTTGAGACTAGAAACTTACCACTTTCATCAGGCTTCTAGTCTGTGAGTGTCTTGAGACCAGACCCAGACATCAGGCAAAGCCATTCAAATCCTACAGATGGTCAGGGAAGTCTCTGAGAAATCTTCACCCTGGTATCATCAAACTCTACTGACTACCAGCCACTGAGAAAGGAACAGAAAAGGAGAGGGGCTTCTGGGTGGCTCAGTCGGTTAAGCATCTGACTTTGGCTCAGGTCATGATCTCACGGTTCATGAATTTGAGCCCCGCGTTGGGCTCTGTGGTGACAGCTCAGAGCCTGCTTTGGATTCTGTCTCCCTCTCTCTCCCCAAAATAAATAAACATTTAAAAAACAGACAAAAAAAGAAACAAAAGGAACAACTTATTCAAAAGACAGTAATGTTATGGGAAGGTATATTCTTCCCTATTTCTTCTGCTAAGAACAATTAAAAACTCTGGATATTATAAAATAAGCATAGGAAGACACTGAAAGATTGAGAGAAGGCACACTGGTTAGGGACCTTGGGACCTGAGGAATGATATGACCATGAATTCTCTGGGTTTTCTCTTCGCTTCATCTATCCCAGACTGAATACTGGAGAAGCAAGCAACTGGAAATGACAATGAGCACAGACAAAAAAAAAAAAAAGTTCCAGCAAAACTCTGCTCTTCTAGCTAAAGAACCAAGAAAGGGGCAGCCCAGAAAGACAGAAATCTTTCATGCAGTAACTGCTCTACTCCAGCGAAATGTCACAGAAAAACCTGCTGCTTCACTTCTACCCCTGACAGCAAAGGCTGAGTGGGACCCTAGACTTTCATCCTTGCCAGGCCACGCCCCCATACCACATCTGAGTGGTGCCAGAGGAGGCTGAGTGTGGGGCTGGGCCCTCCAGCCCCTCTGGGCTCTTTCTCCCCGCAGTGTCAGTAGAAACCACATGGGCAGCCTGAACATCCAACCCCACCCTGTGATGAGACATCATACTCCTCATTGGAGTGGTGTAAGAGGAGGTCTAGGGGAGAATCAGGACTTTCACCATCACTCAGTGATCATAAGCCCAACTTCTGTGGAATATGCATGAAAGCCATGTGGAGAGCAATAATGATGTACCCCCTCCCTCTCCCAGTCAAGATGGTATTAATGGATGCATAATGGGGAACCTGATCTTCCACCCCTGCCCAGCAATGAGAAAACTTCACACACACACACACACACACACCCACCCACACACCAGCTGTCAAGAGAGGCTGAGTGGAGAACCTGAACTTCTACCCCCATTTGGCAATAATGAGGCAGTGCCCCTGTTCATTTCACTGGAACAGTGTCAGGGGAAGCTTGCTAAAACACTGATTTAAATAAGATCCAGTCCCATAAATAATACCCAAAATGTCCTGGTTTCATTTGAAAATCACTCAGCCTACTAAGAACCAGGAAGTTCTCAAACTGAATGCAAAAAGATAATCAACAGACACAAACACCAAGATGACACAGATGTTGGAATTATCTAACAAGGATTTTAAAACAGCCATCATAAAAATGCTTCAGTGAGCAATTACAAACATGTTTGAAACCTATTGAAAAAAATAGAGTGTCAGCAAAGAAATAATAAAGAATCAAAAGGAAATTTTAGAACTAAAAAATACAATAACTGAAATTAAAAGCCCTAATGAATGAGCTCAACAACAGAATGGAACATGGAACATTAGAAATTACCCAATTTGAAAAACAGATAGAACAAACTGAAGAAAAAAAAAAAAGAAGAAGAAGAAGAACAGAGCCTCAAGGACATGTGTGGCTAGTATAACAAAAGATCTAACATTCATGTCATTGGAGTCTCAGGAGAGGAGAAAGAGGGTGAGCCTGAGAAAATATTTGAAGAAATAATGGCTGAAATGTTCCTAATTTGACAAAACAAACAAAAACCATATTATCTACAGATTCAAGAAGCTGAGTGAATCCCAAACAAGATTAACCCAAAGAAATCCATGTCAAGACACATACTAGTCAAACTTATAAAAATTAGACAAAGAAAAAATCTTGAGAGCAACCACAGAGAAATGATGCATTACCTATAGGGAGAAAACCCATTCAAATGACAGTAGATTTTGTATCAAAAAGGTGATAAGAAAGGTGTTATGAAAGTGAAACAGCATCTCTTAGATACTGAAAGAAAAGAACTATCAACCCAGAAATGTATATCTATCCTTCAGGAATGAAGGGGAAATCAAGACATTCTCAGATGAAGGAAAACTAACAGAATTTTTAACCAACAGAGACCCTAGAAGAGTGGCTATAAGGGAATCTTCTAAACAGAAAGAAAATTATTTAAACATTTTTTTTAATTTTTTTTTTTTTTGAGAGAGAGAGAGAGAGAGAGAGAGAGAGAGAGAGACAGAGCGCGAACAGGGAAGAGGCAGACATGGGGAGACACAGAATCTGAAGCAGGTTCCAGAGACCAACGCGGGGCTCAAACTCATGAACCATGAGATCGTGACCTGAGCCGAAGTTGGACGCTCAACCGACTGAGCCACGCAGGCGCCCTTGAAAGAAAATGATTTTTTTTTAAAAGAAATTTTGGAACACCAGAAAGGAGGAAAGAAAATGGAAAGAGCAAACCTATGGGTAAATACAAAGGACTTTCCTTCTCTTCTTGAGTTTTCTAAATTATGTCTGGCAAAGCAAAATCTATAACACTGTGTAATGCCGTTCTCAGTGTCTGTAGAAGAAATATTTAAGATAATTATAAATGGGAGAGGGTAAAAGGATGTAAAGGAGGTAAAGTTTCTATACTTCACTTGAGCTGGTAAAATTTTGAAACCAGTAGACTTTGATAAGTTCTATATAATGTAATGCTTAGATCAACCACTAAAACACTATACAAAGTGATATATTAAATAACACTATAGATAAATCAAAATGGAATTTTAAAAATTGTTCAAGAGACCTACATGAAGGTAGGAAAAAAGAAAACAAAGAAATTAAAAATTGAGAGAGCAAAAATAAAATAAAAATAAAATGACAGGCTTAGGCCTTACCATGTAAGTAATTACATTAAATGTAAATGGTGTAAATACAAATGAAGACAGAGATTGACAGAGTGAGTTAAAAAAATGACCCAACTATATGCCGTCATAAGAAAATAACTTCAAATGTAATTAGACAGGCAAGTTGAAAATAAAATGATGTAAATTAATGAAAAGAAAGTAGAGTTCTTCAAAACAATTAAAAATAGAACTACCATTATGTATGAGCAATTCCACTTCTGGGGTATTTATCTGAAGGAAATGAAAACACTAATTCAAAAAGATATGGCACCTCCAAGTTCACTGCAGTATTATTTACAATACCTAAGACATAGAAGCCTCCTAAGTGTGCATCAGTGAATGAATGGATAAGGAAAATGTGATGTGTGTATATACAATGGAATATTACTCGTCCATAAGAAAGAAGGAAATTTTGCCATTTGTGACAACATGGATGGACCTTAAGGGCACTATGCTAAGTGAAATAAGCCAAACAGAAAGACAAACACTGCCTTAACTCCCTTATATGTGGAATCTAAAAAACAAACAAAATGAACTTGTAGATACAGAGAACAGATTGGTGGTTGCCAGAGGCAGAGGATGGGGAGGTGGTCAAAAGTGGTGAAGGTGGTCAAAAGGTGCCGACTTCCAGTTATAAAATAAGTCTTGGGGGTGTAATATACGGCATAGTGACTATAGTTAATAATACTGCTATATTTGAAAATTTCTAAGAGAGTAGATCTTAAAAGAAAAAAATTATAACTGTGTGTGGTGATGATGGATGTTAACTAGACTTATTGTGGTGATCATTTCACAATATATATAAATATTAAATCATGTTGTACACTTGAAACTAATGTTGTATGTCAGTTATATCTTAATTTAAGAAAAGTAAACTTCAGAACAAAGAAAATGACCAAAGCTAGGGAGGGATGTTATAAGGAAAGGGTCAATCCACCAAGAAGACATAGCAATGCTAAATGTGTGTGTACCAAACAACACAGCTAAAAAATACATGAAACAAAAACCAATAGAAATGAAAGGAGAAATAGACAAAGCCACAGTTATAGTTAGAAACTTTAGCATCCCTCCCTCAACAAATGATAGAGCAACTAGACATTAGAATCAGCAAGGATATATAAGAACGCAAGAACACCATCAACCAACAGGATCTAGTTGATGCTCAAATGATGTAATACACATTCTTTTCAAGAATCCATGGAACATATACCAAGATAAACTAAATTTAGGGCTATACAACAAGACTTAGAAACTTTGAAATAATTGAAATCTTGTAGAGTACATTCTCTAACCATAATAGAATCAAACTAGAAATGAATAACAGAAAAATCTCTGAAGACTTGGAAACTAAACAGCACACTTCTAAATAATATATGTGTCAAGGAGGAAATCTCAAGGGAAATATAAAAAATACATTGAACTGAAAGAAAACAAAAATAAAACTTATCAAATTTTGTGGTACACAGCTAAGCACAGGAGGTAAATTTATAGAACTAAAGGGTTACATTAAAAGAAGAAAAGTCTCAAATCAGTAATAAAAGTCTCCGTCTCCAGAAGCTAGAAAATAAGAGAAAAATAAACCCAAAGCAAGCATAAGGAAGGAAATATACATAAGGGCAGAAATCAATGAGACTGAAAACACAGAAATAATAGAGAAAATTAAATATCTGTTTCACTGAAAAGACCAATAAAATTGACAAATCTCTAGCAAGGCTGACAAAAAAAGAAAGAGACGACAAATTGCTAACATTAAGAATGAATGGGGCATGGGGGCACCTGGGTGGCTCAGTCGGTTAAGTGGCTGAATCTTGATTTTGGCTCAGGTCATGATCTCATGGTTCGTGGGATCAAGCCCTGGATTGCTTGGGATTCTCTCCTCCTCTCTGTGTCCCTACCCTGCTTAAGTGCTCACACAAGCACTCTCTCTCTCTCTCTCTCTCTCTCAAAATAAAGAAATAAACTTAAAAAAAAAATAATGAAATGGGATACCACTACA
Organism: Panthera tigris; assembly: GCF_018350195.1. NCBI lineage: Eukaryota > Metazoa > Chordata > Mammalia > Carnivora > Felidae > Panthera > Panthera tigris. The sequence continues at coordinate 18,271,687 of NC_056674.1, forward strand.
GGTCCTGCAGACATCAAAAAGGTAATAAGAGAATACTATGAACAACTCTATGCACATAAATTTCAAAACTTAGATTAAGTGGATCAATTCCTCAAAAAGTAAAAACTACCACACCCCTCCAGATGTCAGTTAGGTAATTTGTAGAGCCCTATAACTACTGAGATAATTTAAAACATGAAAAAGAAATCTCCAGGCACATATGGCTTTACTGGAGAATTCTACCCAATGTGTAAAGAAGTAACACCAATTCTACATAATATCATCCAGAAAACAGTAGAGGGAACACTTCTCAGCTCATTCTGAGAAGCCAGTATTACCCCGAAACAAACAAACAAAAAGACAAAGACAATGCAAAGAAAAACTACAGACCAATATTCCTCATGAATATAGAGGCAAAAAATTTTATCAGAATATTAGCAGATAGAATTCAGCAATATGCAAAAAGAACTATATACTGACCAAATGGAGATTGTCTGAGGGATGCAAGGCTGGTTCAGTATTTGAGAATCAAACAATGTAATCTTATATTAATAGGATAAAGAAGAAAAATCACATGATCATATAAATTGTTGCGGAAAATTTTAACAAAATCCAACACCCACTCACAATAAAAACTCTCTGAGAACTAGGAATAGACAGGAAATTCCTCCACTTGATAATCTGCAGCTAACTTAAAAAAACTAAAATTGGCCTATCAACACTATAAGACTGAATATTTCCACCCTAAGGTGTCTACAATCACCACTGTACTGAATACAGTACTGGAAATTCAGCAAGGTTGCAGAATACAAAATTAACACAAGTATTAGTCATTTACTCACTTTTTTAATACTGACAATAATCATGTGGAAACTGAAATGTAAAATACAATTCCATTTATAATGGCTTTTTAAAAAGACAGAACTAGATGTAATAAATCTAACAAGACATATATAAGACTTGTATACTGAAAATGATAAAACACTGCTGAAAAAAATAAAAGACCAAAGTAAATACTACATTCATGAATCAGAAGATTAAACATGATAAAGATGTCAATTCTCCTCAAATTGATTAAACAGATTCAAGTCAATTACTTTCAAAATCCCAGAAAAAATTTTTGTAGCTATAGACAAAATTATTCTTTTTTCTAATGTTTATTTATTTTGAGAGAGAGAGAGAAAGCATGAGCAGGGTAGGGGAACAGAGAGAGAGGGAGAGAATCCCAAGCAGGCTCCGTGCTGTCAGTGCAGAGCCCAATGCAAGGTTCGATCTCACAAACCGTGAGATCATGACCTGAGCCAAAATCAAGAGTTGGACACTTAACCGACTGAGCCACCCAGGTGCTCCTAGACAAGGTTATTCTAAAGTTTATGTAGAAAGACAGAGAACTAGAATAGGAAACATTTCTGAAAAAGAAGAATAAAGGGGTGGTCACTCTACCCCGATTTCAAAGCTTATTATAGAGTAATGTGCAGTAATCGAAACTGTGTGGTATTGGTGGGGGGAATAAATACATAGATAAATGGACTAAAGAACCCGGAAATGACCCCAAACAAGGATGGCCAACTAATTTTTTTATAAAGGAGCAAAAGCAATCCAATGGAAGAAACATAGTCTTTCAACAGATGTTGGTGGAGAGATTGGTTACATCCATAAGCAAAACATGAACCTCAACCCAAACTTCACACTTTGTACAAAAATTAAAGTGGATTATAGATTTGTATGTGAAACATAAAACTAAATCACTTTTAGAAGGTAACATGGAGGGGCACCTGAGTGGCTCATTTGGTTAAGCGTCTGACTTTTTTTTTTTTTTTTAAATGTTTATTTTTGAATGAGAGAGAGAGAGAGAGCAAGCATGCAGGGGAGGGGCTGATAGAGGGAGACACAGAATCCAAAGCAGGCTCCAGGCTCTGAGCTGTCAGCACAGAGCCCAACCCGGGGCTCAAACACATGAGCCATGACATCATGACCTGTGCCGAAGTTGAACGCTTAACCAACTGAACCGCCCAGGTATCTGACTCTCGATTTCAGCTCAGGTCATGATCTATAAATTGGATTTCATCAAAATTAAAAATTTGTGTTCGTTTTTGCTTTTGTTTTGCTCTGTGAAAGACCTTGTTAAGACAAGGAAAAGACCAACTACAGACTAGAAGAAAATATTTGCATATCTAGAATATATATATGTATGTATATAATTACACACATACACACACACACACACACACACACACACACATATATAAAAGCTCAACATTAAAAAACTCAATTAAAAAAAATCAAATTAGAAGATGGTGTTAATCCTAAAAATAAACCAGGAAGTTATTTTACCAGCAAAAATTAGTTTATTCAGGAATAACAGACAATTGCAATTTGGGACATGCAATTGTATAGGCAAGTCCAACAAAGGAAAGGAACTTTATTTTATGGACAAGGAGGAAGTTAAAAGGTGTTGTTTGGAATGAAAGTCCATTGGAGAAAAGCCCAAGTCCAGGGTGATGACAGTTTCTCACTGGCTGAGTCGCAGGGGTGATTGATTTCTTGTAGGAGATGCAATGTGCTTCTTTCCCCTGTTGGGCCCTGTAATTGAGGATTCTTTCCTGTGGAGGATTCTTCTTTTGGGGTCTGTAATTGACAGTTCTTCCTGTAATTGGCATTGAGTGGTATGGCTCCCCTTTCTAGCCTGCTCCATTTTAGTGAGGCTTCCTTCTATTAATTTTCACAACAGGCAAAAGACATGAGGAGACATTTCACCAAAGACAATCATATAAAAAATGGACAGCGATCACTGACCTTTAGAGAAATGCAAATTAAGATCACAGTGAGGTAATACTACCACACATCTCTTAGCTGAAATTAAACATAGTGGCAATATCAAATGCTAGAAAGGATGTGCAGTAGCTGAATCTTTTCTATATTTCTAGTAGGAGTATAAAATTGTCCAGCCACTTTGGAAAACAATCTCAAAACAGTTCCTCAGGTTAAACATAGGATTACCATATCTCTCTGCACTTCTACTCCTTGGTGTATACCCAAGAGTAAAACATATCCGTCCAGAAATTTGAACACAAATATTTATAGTGACATTATTCATCAGAGCCAAGAAGTAGGAACAACCCAGGTGTCCATCAAGTGACGAATGGATAAAGAAAATGTGGTATATCCATACAATGTAATATTTGGCAATAAAAAGAAATAAAGTACTGATAGATGCTACCACATGGGTGAAGATGGAAACATTAAGTGAAAAAAGCTGATCACGAAAGACCACATGTTGTATGATTCCATTTATATGGAGTGTCTAGAAAAGGAAAATCTATAGAGACGTAAAGTATTTAATGATTGCCTAGGGCTGAGAGGAAATGGGGGGTGACTGCTAATAGACATGGGTTTATTTGGGGGTTGATGAAATGTTCTAATACTGATTGTGGTTGGGGGTGCCTGGTTGGCTCAGTTGGTAGAGCATACAACTCTTGATATCTCGGTCATGAGTTTGAGCCCCACATGTGGTGTGGAGTTTACTTAAAATAAAACATTTTAAAATTGATTGTGGTGAAGGTTGCACACCTCTGTGAATATGCATAAAACCGCTGAAGTATACACTTTAAGTAAGTGGATCGAACAGGCAACTAGAAAACGGGCAAAAGTCATGAAGAGATGTTTCACCGAAGGGACACGTTTCACAGATGGCAAATAAGCGCATAAAAAGATGTTCAACATCACTGGCCATCAGTGAAATGTAAATCAAGACCCTGGTAAGATATCACTACATACCTATTAGAACAGTCAAAATAAAAAATAATAACAATACCATGTGCGGGTGATGATACAGTGAAACTGGATCATTCACACATTGCTGGTGGGAATGTAAAATGGTGAAGCCACTCTGGGAAATAGATGGTGAGTTTCTTGGAAAAATGAACAAAACGCACCACCATATGACTTAGCAATTGCATTCCTAGGTGTTAATCCCCAAGAAATGAAAACTTACGTCCACACAAAAACCTTAACACAGTTGTTCATGGCAGCTTTATTTGTAATAGCCAAAAACTGGCAAGAACCAGCATGTCATGTAGGTGAATGCTTAAATTGTGATCCATCCATACCATGGAGTAGTAATAGCAGAGAACAAGGTATTGACACACACAGCTTGGATGATTCTGAAGGACATCGTACTAAGAAAAAAAGGAAACATCAACCTCAACAGGTCATGTACCATATGATTCCTTTTATGTAACAGACCAAATAAAATGACAAAATGATAGAGATGGAAAACAGATTACTGGTTGCCAGGGGCAAAGGAAGTGGGCATGACTACAAGGGAAAGCCTTGTGGTAAGGGAGTAATTCTGGATCTTGATTGCAGCGATAGCCACATACATCTAGACATGTGATAAAAGGACTCGGAACTGTATACACACACTCTACTAATGTCACACTCTTGGTTTTGATACTGTACCATAATTGTGTAAAATATGGGCACACAAGACCTCTGTTTTATCTGTGCAACTTCCTGTGAATCTATAATTATTTCACAATAAAAAGTTCTATTTTTGCAACTTCCTGTGATTCTATAATTATTTCAGAATAAAAATTAAAGTCCCCAGCAATCTCAATGGGGGCTCCAGCTGGGGAACAGGGTCCCAAAGGTCTCTGGCAGGGGACCCACTGGGGACTTAAATCCCTAATCATCACCTAGAAGGAGTGCCTGAGACCTCTGCTGGCCTAACTCCGGGCATCGCTCACAGTCTTGTAACAGGAGGAAACTGGGCAGTAGACTCATGGATGTGCCTCGGTTTCTGGAGACCAAAGGCTTATGGAGAAGGCCAGGGTGGAAGCAGAACTCTATGACTTTGGTGCCTTTACTCTTCTTTCCAACTTTCCTTCCAAAGAGGTAGATAGTCTCCATTTTGGGTGGCCAAGTGTTCTAAATACTTTCTGTATTTATCAGTGATTCCTTCCTGTTGATGATTCTTCCAATGGGGCTTGTAATTGACAATTCTTCCTGTAATTGACATTGGGTGATGTGCCTCTCCTTTTATGGTGGATGGCCAGCACTTTGGGTCACATCCCCTCGGGGAAAGCAGTGGAGCCAGGCAACTAGGTGCTACCGTGAGCCCTGGGCTATCACTCTCCACCTGGCCATGTGCCCCCTCGGAGCCCCCTCCCCAGGACCAGAACATGAGGATAGTGATCGCACCCTCCTCACAGGTTTAGTGAGGTCACCCGTGTGATGGACTCAGCTGTGTGAGCGCCTTATGACAAGCATGTGGTAAACAGACCTGGTTTCAAATCCAAGTGCTGTCAATTATCAGTTGTGACATCCCTCAGTTTCCCTCCTAAGGGAGATGATGATATTGGCAGAACTGACCTCATGGGTGTGCTGTGAGAAATCACGGGCAAATATAGTGCTTCACACAGTGGCTGTCACGAAATGAATGTGCAGTAAAAGTGAGCTGTTATTATTATGGATATTGTCACTCGCTCCGCTTGACCAACACTCCATGGGTGACCTGGAGTTGGGGCTTGACAGAGAGACCCTTTGAGACCAAACTATTTTTTTCCTCCCATTCCCCAGGGGAGCTACTCCAGGCAGACCAGACTCTGGGGGTGGGTCTTCTGCTTGCCTGCTGCCCTGCCCGGGAGGCCTATGAGGCTGAGGTTGTCTCCTCCTGTCCGGGGAACAGGCTGGAGTTGACAACGAGGAGGGTGGGGAAGAAAACCCAGGGAAGGAGGCTCTGGCCTGGAGCCCTTTCACTGATGAGGATGACAAGCTGCCTGCCGCAGGCACTGTCCTCAGGATAGGACTGGGGGCTGCCAGGGATGGGTTGTTCTCAGCCAGGAGGAACCTGGGAGGTGGCAGGAGAAGAGGAAAAGGAGATGCCTGTGGTCATGACCCTGGCCCGGTGCCTGGGCGTCTTCCTTCCTACACGCGGTGGCTGTCCCTGCCCACATGAGACCTGCTCACCTCTACGCTGGCCCAGCCAGACGTCATCCTGTGCCTCTGTCCCCATGTCTCTAAGTCACCATGTCATAGGTTCTGACTCTTCCTCAGCTTGTAATTTCCCAAGGGCGGGCTGCCGTCAGCCTTTCCTATTGATGCGGCTGGAGTAGGGCACACTTGTGTTCTCCACGAGCTTGTTCCTTCCACCGTCTTCGGTGGCTGAGGAAGAGGCTGTCTGGAACCCCTCTCTCTCCCTCTCCTCCAGCACTAACAAGCTCCGTCATTTCCTTTTACAACAGAGGTCCTGACCTCTCCCCTCTCACTGTCTCCACTTCCTCTCTCTTGGCCTCCTGAGCCCTCTGCCCACAGCTGCCCATCAGCTGGGTTCATTGTCCCCACAGTGGGGTCTTAGAAACCTCAGCCCCTCCTTAATATGCTTCTGTGTATAATCCTCCAGTGACAACCCAGATCGCTCTGAGTAAAAGACCAAGTCCTAACTGTCCTATAAGGCCTGTGATCAGGCTTCCTTGGGGAACTGTTCCGGCTCACCAACCCCCTCCCCCGCCCAGGCATGCTGGTTTCCTTCTGGTTCCTAAACATAACGCGTACATTGCCACGCGTGCAAGATTGCACACGATCTTGGCTTTTCCCTGGATCCACATTCTTCACAAATGACCAGAATCCCCTCCCTCACTTCCTTCTCTCTACTCAAATGACCTCTTTCCAAGATGGTAGCCCTACACAGCACATCCTGTCCAGTCGTGCTCACTTTCCTTCTTAGCACACCCACTCCCCAACCAGCACTTGTTTGACTGATTGTCATCTGTCTCTTCCACAGAGTGTCAGCCTCATGAGGTCGGAGGGAGTTTCTTCTTGGTCACTGTGATATCCCTGGAGCCCAGCATGGGTGCTCAGTAGATGCTTAGTAGGCACGTAATAGGTGCTCAGGAACCATGTGTCAATGGAAGAGATGAATTCTGGGGGGAGTCTAGGAGAGGGGTGGAGTGTGATATCCCGAATTCCAGTCCTCCTTGTGTGTCATCGCTGAATGTTAGTCCCTCCTAAGAGACGGTCTTTGTATCAGATCACTTCGTTTTCCGTAAACTTTAGAGGTCTGCCTATGACCTTCAGGACTTTTGTTCTGTCTGTCCTTTGTTTCATACATCTCTTTAAATCAATTCACTTGACTGTTTTAAGTTATTTTAGAGAGAGAGAGAACGAGCAGCATGAGTGGGGTTTTAAGTTATTTTAGAGAGAGAGAGAGAACGAGCAGCATGAGTGGGGGAGAGAAGCAGAGGGAGAGAGAGAGAGAGAGAGAGAGAGAGGGAGAGAGAGAGAATCTTAAGCAGGCTCCACTCTCAGCACAGAGCCTGATGCGGGACTTGATCTCACGAAACTGTGAGATCATGACCCGAACCGAAATCAAGAAAGAGTTGGATGCTTAAATTGACTGAGCTACCCGGGCACCCCCACTTGACTGATTATTTTTTAAACAGCCTCATCCTAAGCTTTTGTTAAAAAACAAACAAAAAACAAAAAAACAACCCAATCACCAGTTTGGCGTGTCGCTTTCCTTTTGTTCCGATCCATGCCGAATGAAACATCAGTATTAATGTAGAAGTTGCTCTCCAGCATGGCACTCGGGCGGCCCTTTGGGCAGCACAGGGTTACCGGAGTCCCTCATTATTGACACTGCTCTGCTCCTCGGGGCGAAGTCCTTAGGGGCCTTCCTACCAGCCCAGACCTGCCGGAGCCAGAGTCTGTCGTCAGAGGACAGGTGCGTCAGGGCGGGGTCCCTGCGTTGCGCAGGAGACCTGCTCGGAACTTCCCCCGTGGCTCCTGTGAAGTCCCCACGATTCTCTGCCTCATCCTCCGCCACGCTCCGTCCTTCCTCTCGGCTCCCGGGATCTTGCCAAATATGTTCCCACTTGGGGGGGCCTTCACACGCTGTGTTCCTGTGAGACTTTCCTGTCATCGGGACGCTTCCCCCGACCCCTGAGACCCCGAGGCACACTTCCGTCCCGGGCTCTAAAAGCCCCCCTTGCACTTCCCTCGGGAGCAGGCGTCATCGGTGGCAGTCGGGCATCACGTGTGAGGTCATTTGTTCAACGTCCTTCTCTCTAGCGGACCAAGAGGGCTCCGGGAGGAAGGGGCTCGGGCTAGGCCTGGGGTCGGTCCCCTCCCCACTGCTCACAGCCCCGCGACCACCCACGGCCCCTTCTTGCTCCTGCAAGTGGGCTCGCCATCCTAGCCGGAGGCGGCCTCATCACTTTCCCTCCGGACATGGTTTGGTTAGTCCCGCCTCTCAGCCTTGACTTTGGCCTCTGTGGTATCCTCTGCCTTCTTCAAAGAGCAGGGAGAACAGCCCCGGCCCAGGGCCCGCGGCCCAATTGCGGCCCTGTCCTCCCCGCTCCCTCAGCACCTTCCGTCCCGTGAGCCCCCGTTGCTTCAAGATGGTGGAGCGCACAGTGGCGGGAGCCCGGCTCTGGGCTCAGGTTGGGGCCGTGCAGTCACCAGCTGGGGGACCTCAAGGACGTGACTTAACCTTTGTGCCTCGGCTCCCCTAGGTTCCCGAACATCGACGCCTCAGAATCACCCGGAGGACTCGTCAAAACACAGACTGCCGCCCCCCCACCCCCGAGCTTTTAGTTCCTGCAGACTGACAAGGGGCCTTGAGAATGTGCCTTTCTGACAGGTTCCCAGGGGACGCTTATGCCGCTGGTACAGGGACCATTGTGAGAGCCACTGTCATACTTGTTAGGGGAGGTAAGTGGAGATTAATTAACCTCTTCACGTTCCCAACAGGGGTTGTGGAAAACGAAGAACTGAGTCCAGGGCCTGGCCACTCCATTTCCTAGCCCTGGGACCCTGGGGAAATCACCTGGCTTCTCGGAGCCGCAGCGTTCTTACCTTCACAGGGTTGTCCTATCCCTTCCCACGATAGCCTGAGCTTCTTGACAGGGCTTGGTACACAGCTGGTGGCTAATTAATGTTTCTTGAACCAAATGAGTGAGGTGGGAGAGGCTGAAGCTACAGACTGTGGCACGAACGTGGGGGGAAGGCAGTCAAACCAACACAGGCTTACGAGACGGTAAGATCTGCGGTCACCCCGACCTGCGGTCACCCCGCCCAGCAGAGCGCAGGAGGGAATGGGAGTGAGCGAAGGGGCCAGACTCAGCTCACAGCTGCCAGCCCCGAGTGGGAGCGGCTTCAGGGCAGTTGGCCTGGGCTCAGGGCTAGAATTCCTGGGCCCACGTCGCCACACGGGGCCTTGCAGAGGGCGAGGAGGGCGACGCTGGCTCCCCTAGGATGGATCAGAAATCATCAGGATCGGGGCGCCCGGGTGGCTCAGTCGGTTAAGTGTCCAAATCTCGGGTTCTGTTCAGGGCACCATATCGCAGTTCTGTGAGTTCGAGCCCCGTGTGGGGCTCTGTGCTGACAGTGCAGTGCCTGCTTGGGATTCTCTCTCCCCCCCCCACCCCTCCCCCACTCACAATGTCTCTGTCTCTCAAAATAAATAAACTTTAAAAAGAAATTTTAAAAAGAGTCATCAGTATCTAGATAGGTATTTGGATTCAGGGCATTTATTTCATGTCCCTCTGTACAGGCCCTGGGGCCGGGTGTGGGGGCAGGAGACCAGGCAGGGGGCAGCAATAAATAACACGGACAGACAGACGGAGCTCCCCTCTGGACAGATGAGGTTAAAGGAGGTTAGAGAGGAGCCACAGTGCGGGGTGGGTGCTGGCAGGGTGGGGGCAGCTGGGAAGGAGGGGAGGCCGGGCCCCCAGGACCTCACCATCACCTGCCCCATCCCTTTCCTGCCCCAGCCCTCACCGCTCTGGGGAGCAAGGGAGCCCATAGCCAGTAGGGGCCGGTGAGGGTCCCGAGGGAGGGGTGGCCACGCGGGCTGCCCCCACCCCCTCACTTGACACGGATTTCAGCATACTCGGCCAGCTCCTCCGTCAGGGTGTAGCTGTCCTTGGTGGGCCGTTTTCCCAGGTCCGAGTGAGAATAGCTCAGGTCCAGCTCTGGGGGTTCCCCCCGAAGGCCCAGCAGCCTCCTCTCAGATCCCAGTCGCCTCTCGCTCTAGGAACAGAACCAGCCCGTTAGGAGGCCCTCGTTCCACCTTTTCCAGAGGCTGCGGTTACTTGTGCCTGCACGGCCCCAGAGTTGAGTCCCAAAGCCCCACGTGAACCTCCTTTCTCGTCCCACCCTGGGGCCTTTGCCCCCACGGGTGCCCCGACGCACAACCACCTCTTCCTTGCTGAGCCCGAAAGTCACCTACAAATTCAATGTCTCCGGGAAGCCCTCTTCAACATAGGGATTTGAGGGGCATGCAAGTCAACCCATAGCATCTTCCCAGATTAAAGCCACCCTGCTCGGGATCCCACCTTTCCAAATATTTGCAAATGCCTGGCTCAGTGCGTCCTTCCCCTATGTTTGGGTCTGGTGAGGCTCCCCTCCGCAGTCTGCGAGATCCTGCAGGTGTGACTTCGGCTTCCCTGTCATGTGCCCCATCCCCGCCCCCACCCGTTGGACACAGACAAGGGGCAGCGGCCACAGACAGAAGGGAGCAGCAACAAGACAGAATAGACAAGGCCAGGAGTGCCGGGCAGGGCCGGACTTGACCAGGAGCCGTCCTGGATGCCTGACGAGAACGCACACACAAGCACGCCAACCCCACGGCCCGACAAGGGCCCAGAGGCGGGCACACTGAGGCCCCCGGAACCTACCTCCTGGGGCGCTCATTCCAGGGTAGAGACCTCTCTGGACTATTGGAGAAGGAAATGCAGTCACAGACCCTGGTGGGGAGGATGGGGGCTGCCCTCGGCGGAGCCCCTCGGCCCCCTTCACGGCCTCAGCCCGAGCGCCCTGCCCAGCCCAGGTGCAGCCAGCCCTCCCTGCCCCTTCTGAGGGGCCAGCCTCCCTGCTGCCCCTTGGCCCCCCAGGCTCTCCCAGACCCTCCGTGTCCCTGGCACCCAGGTACTCCAGCTAAGCTGGAGCCACAGGCCCTCACCTCGTACTTCTCCGGCGCCCCAGAGATGCGGAAGTCACTGCTGAACAGGACCGGGGGGTTGTCCCCCGCCGAGAAGCTGGGGCTCTCTGTCACGTTCTTTCTGCAGGGCAGGACATGTCAGCCCCAGGGGGAGTCCCAGGCCTCCCTCTCCCTTCCATTTCTGCACCCCATCCACCTTAGGAGTTTCACTCAAGGAACCCCAGAGTTGTTTCCAGCCTTCTCTCTATGGGGCCGGGAGTGTTTTTGTTGCCAGAAATGAGGTGTGGGATCACCAGGGCCCTGGAACCACCTGGGGCCGACCCCATGGTTGCGAGCCAGGGGTAGCTGGCATTCCCCCATCACGCTGCGGCCTGCTCAGGAGGAGGGCTCCTAGAGGGCAGGAGGCCCATAGCAGAGAACGCAGGGGACAGGGATGCATCAGGGGAAAGTGCCCTCCCAGGCACCGGCGCGCCCTGAATGGCGGTGGCTCGTGTTGGCGGGAGCCTCTCTCCTTCGGAACATTCTCAGAGCAGAACTGCCCTCCCACACACAGACAGGGAGGCCTCCCTCGCCCCCCGCCCCCCCCCCCCCGCAGCCTCTAACTGACCTCCCCGCCTCCCTAGCCCGGGAAGACTCCCCACGCCCAGATGAGCCCCGGCAGGCCACTCACTTTCTCCGCGTCTGGGTGACGTAGCAGACGATGGCAATTAGGATGGCAAAGGCGACCACGGCTCCCACGGGGCCGATCTTGGCCCACATCAGGCGGTCTGAGGACAGAAGACCCAGGCCCCCTCAGGGTTGCTGGTGGTAGTGAGGACACCCGGGTTCTTAGGAGCCAGGCTGGGGCAGAGGTGACAGCGAAAACATTTACACAGCTGGGGTGTCCTCGCCCTGACTGGCCTGGAGGGCTTAGCTGCCGGAGGGCCCAGGAGAGGACCCAGGAGAGCACAGGCAGACTCAGGACAGCCCCTCCGTATCACGCGGGAAGGGCACCCTTACCACCCGATCAAGCCGCGTGCTCGGTCGGCCTTGGGGAGGGCAGTGTGGATCCAAGAGGAGCCCCCTCCACCCCCGTGGCTCCCGGCCCCGGCCCGCACCACTCACGGGCTCCCTGGAAGGGCAGCTCCAGGCTCTTGGTGCCGTAGAGGTTGCGGGAGGTGCAGATGACCCGGGGCGGGGCCTGGGCCTGTCCCCGCAGCGTGAGGATGCTGGTGAGCAGGAGGCCGCTGCGCTCTGAGTACACGAACTCTCGCTCGGTCTCGTTCACGGTCACGTTGCGTGAGGGCAGCTCGAAGGCCACGGACGGCTCGGGGTTGGATTTCACCACGCACAGGCACTGCACTGTGTCCCGGGCCGCTGCACAGTGGGACTCCAGCAGGATCACAGGGGCGACTGCGGGGGCAAGAAAGACCAGGACTCAGGGGACCAGAGGCCCCCCAGAGGCTGAGGGCCAAGGATAGCGGCGGCCACGTCAGAGATGAGCTGTACTTCCCCCTTTGCAGAATCTCTTGCACCCTCTCTTCGTTCACCTTGCAAAACACAAATGAGATCGTGATGACCCCCCACCCCCACCCCATGTCACTTACAGTGACATCCAAATTCATTTCCGGGTCTTGCAAGGCCCCCGCAGGACCCAGCCGCACTAATCTTCTCTCGCCATGGCTCCTTCCCAGTCGCACCGGCCTCCTCGCTGTTTTTTAAAGTTCATGGAGCTTTTTCCCACCTCAGGGTCTTTGCGTTTCCCCCTCAGCCTGGAACACTTCCCTGACATCGGCTGAACTCAGTCCCCTGCTCTGCTCAGATGACGCCTCTCTCTCCTACCACTCACGGAAACCGCACCTCGCTTCCCTGACTATGCATTGCCGGCGAGTTTGGGTCTGCTCCCTGGCACTTACCCCTACCCATGTTAGATGATCAATTTGGCTGGTCTCTTACTTCCATCAGGACAGGCTCTCGCTCGGCCTCCACTCTGTCCCCACACTTAGACCACGCCTTTCACGCAACCCAGCTCTGTGAACACTGGTAGGAACTATAGAAATCCCCACGCTCCCTTTTCTGGCCGTCCTGCAGGTGCCCCTGCTGATCGCTAGAACGCCCTTGCATCCTGACCGTCCCTCCCTTGGGGGCCCCCCACTGCCACTGGCACCGGCCCCCATCCTCCCCCCAAGATCACTGTGTTGAGCCTCCCTTTGCTGCCATTTGTATTACAAAAATGGGACTGGTCCAGTTTTTTTGTTGTTGTTTCTTTCATTTTCCAAGATATGATATTATAATAGGATCTCAAATGTTGCTTTTTTAAAATTTAAATCCAAGTTAGTTAACTTGAATGTTGCTTTTTACTTTATTTTTTTATGTTTATTTATTTTTGAGAGACAGAGAGAGAGAGAGGCTGGAGGAGGAGTAGAGAGAGGGAGACAGAGGATCTGAAGCAGGCTCTGCATTGACAGCCCAGAGCCCGACACGGGGCTTGAACTCACAAACCGTGAGACCATGACCTGAGCCAAAGTCGGATGCTTAACTGACTGAGCCACCCAGGCGCCCCTGAATGTTGCCAAGTTCTTTTTCCCTCCTGAAGAATCCAGCACTAGAGTCCGCTCACTCTAGACTGAGCTCTTGTTCTCAGTCCCGACCAAAACCCACTTACGTGGGCAAAAGACTCTCAGGCCATCAATTCCCCCACTTATTTTCAATTTCCAGAAAAAAAAAAAAAGCAAGTCACAGTGATGGACCAGGTGTCACGTGACCGGATTCAAACTAGAGATGATTCCAGCTGGAACCTCAATGCGTCCATGCATCTAAATCTAGTAAATTATACGTATAGCCCAAATTTTGCCCAGGCAGACAGGCACTGTGCTTGCCGTAGTGTTAACGAGTTAATACACCACAGGGTACATTAACAATGACAAACCTGAACTATTACATTTTTAAAAAAAAACTTTTCATGCACGACTGCGCCGCTGTGCTCGACGACAGCCTCCCGCCACTCTGCCCGTACGTGCTCAGTGTCTCCGCAGCTTTGCGGGCAGCCCGGGACGCCTAGGAAACCCTGACTGACCTTACGCAGACCCCAAGTTCCACAAAGAGCGGGGAGTTCTGGAAGCCCAGCTGGAAGCCCAGCTCTGCCCCGATCAGGCCGTTCAGCCTCCCTGGGTCTCCAGGATGGAGTTTTCATCTGTGCAAACAGGAGTATTGGTCCTTACTCGAAAGGAGCTACGTGAACTCTGAAGGCGGGCTCACAAGCGCGATGCTCCCGAGGATTTAGGATGAGATCAACAGAACCATCCCGGCAGAGGGAGCGTTCGAGCAAAACCTCGGCGGCAGGAAAGGCCGGGCGGGCATCCAGGAGCCCATAGGACATGTCAGGCGAGGCACTGTGCGGGGCTCACTAATCTCCACAGTCTTCACAACCTTCTCTGGGCTCAGCTACTACCCTCATACCCAGTTTTCAGCGGAGGGGCGCAGCAAAGGTGGAGTCCCTTGGCCGGGACCATGCAGCAAGGTGGGGACAGAGCTGGGATGCCGACCAGCTCACACTTCAGTCTCCTTCTGTTAAACCGGGGTGAGGAACAGTCTCTCACCATCACGTTGTTGTGAGACCAAAATAGGTCAATGTGTGCCGACGGCTCAGACTGGTCCCCGCCCACAAACACTCAGGGGAGGCGAGCACCACCTGCGTGTCCCACGCCGAGCTGGCCCTGGGATCAGCAGGCCAGCGGGAAACCCCAGGAAACCCCGCACTAGGAGCACCCGCCGTTGTCAGTGAGCACGAAACCCCTGGTGCTACAGGACAAAGCCTTCGGGAACAGAAAGGGGCCTCGGGGAAGCCTAAAGGGCTCAGCAGGGGTGGTGGGGGCGGGGGGGGGGTGCACAGCTCCTTCTCAACTCCAGCAGATTGAAGGCCTTCCACTCCCAATGTGTTCGTTATCAGAACGAGCCAGATTAAGCAAGTCCTTGGGTCCCAAGGGCTCTGGGGATGCGAAGCCGCCACGGGTGCAGAAGCAGACGAGAGTCCAGAAGGATCCTGGCTCTAAACAACCTTCCTAGCTGCATGGTCTTGGGGGATTCTGACCTTGGTGTTCTCCTCCCTCACATACGTGCTTCACAGGTGGCCACAAAGGCTCAGCAAAGTAACACCGCGGAAGTTAGAACCCTGCCCAGAGCAGACCGTTCATGACCGCTGGCCACTCTTACTGCACAGGGGTCTGGGACTACAAACGTATGTGAGATGGGGTGGTGTGCACGTTCCGCGGCTTCCATCAGATTCTCAGGGGGCTCTCCGCCTCTAAAACCTAAGATCCGCTGGCTTGGGGTGTGACAGGGAAAGGGGGCGTAGCAGCAGGAGGAAGCCGGGCCCAGGAGGGCAAGCATGGAGAAAGCAGAGGACCCCACAACGCGCGATCACCTCGGACGCTGCGGGCAGAGAATGTGCGCAGAGGTGAAAGGCCAGCAGAGCCTGTGTGGCCACCCCTCTGCCACAGAAGGTGGCCCTCCAGAAATAATCTGTATCTGGCACGTACTGATTATCGCCACATACACGGTATTGAGTATGGATTGTGCTCAGTGCCTTCCGGCAAACCTGTGTGGTGGGGACCACGGTAGGGGGAGTCACGGAGGCCAGGGGCGGAGAAGTCTGGAGACTAGTGCCAGAGGGCCAGGCCGGAGCTAAAAACGAAGCAGATGGAAATATGGAGATGACACTCCAGAGGTAGTTGCGGCAGGAGAGGGAGCGGAAACGTTGACTTGGGAGCCGCGGCCCTGAGTGGCGGCCCCGTGCCAGGGTGGGGGTAGGGCTGTTGGTGGTGATGTCGGGAGAGGTGCTGCTTGCCAGTGGAATGAGTTTCATTTCGAAGACAGTTAGCTTTCTATGTGCATCCACCCCACCTCTCTGGCTACACTGTATCTGATAATAAAGCTTGGTGCCCTCTTGGTCCCCTCCCCCACATCCCACAGAGCCACACTGCCCTCTGCACAGCACAACTGTCTGATCAATGTATTCTGATGTAATAACAGAGGATGAAGTCAACTACGGCAGTACGGAAAAGTGGAGTCAGTGTGCCTGGATTTGAACCGTTTTCTGGCTGTGTGACTTTGGGGAAGTGGCATAACCTCTCTGGGCTTCAGTTTGCTTCTCCGGAAACGGGAGACAGGACTAGAGCCTCCCTCACGGGAATGTCATGCGGATGAAACGAGCGGATCCCTGTACAGAGCTTCCGGCAACGCCTGGTACCCAGCAATGCAACACAGGGGTCAGAGGTCGTGATTACTGTTGAACGCAAAAGGCCACACGATCCAGAAATCTCTTTGGTGACAAGCACGCCCCAGGATGTGAGAACTCAGTACTCTCAGGGGGGACTTTTAATTTCTTGCTGTGGATTCGGCTTCCCTCCCTTCCCCATTCTGACCTGCTGGTGCAAAGCTGACCCCGGGTTGGGATGCACGGATGCTTTCCGGTCATCCAGGTACCCCCACCGGACCATCCACCAAAGCAGGGAAGGTGAAGGAGATCAAGCCCAGCCGGAAGTCAAGATCAAGTCAGCAGGGGAAGGGGGGGGGCGGGTACTCACACTCCACGGACAGGTTGAAGGTGGTGGCCCTCTGGCCGTACTGGTTCTCAGCCACACACCAGTACTCTCCGTCATCCTCAGGCGTGACGGCAGGTAGTTCCAGCTGCAGCTCGCTCTCGTAGATGACCGTGGCCAGAATCTGCTTCTCCTTGAAGATGGTGAGAATAGGATCCGGGTTGCTCTGTGTGGAGCACAAGATGGAGACCGTCTCCCCCTCCACGGCCACCATTGTCCCGTTCACCATCGGCTTCCGGGGTGCATCTGGGGGGCAGGACAGGGGGCCGATGGTCAGAAGCCAAGGGTGCCTCTTCTGCCAGCCAACTCCCAGCCCCAACGTGACCCCATCCACCCTGACCTGAGCGCACCAGCTCAGGGTGGCTCGGGTGACCCCTGTCCTGGTTTATCCTGTTTACATCAACACGGGCTCTGCAGCCAGAGTACTTGTGTTTGAACCCCAGCTCTGCCCCTTCCCAGCTGTGAGTGGACCCATCTCCTAACGTCTCCAGGCCTCTGGAAAAGGAGCTTAATCAGAGTCCCAACCTCACAGGAGCCACTGGGAACCCAAGTGGCAGGCACTCCTGTAACCTGAACAAGGGAAAATGAAGATTTCCAACCACGTGAGTAGACCCTATGTAAGTAAATAAACATATAGGAGGCAAGATGGGGATAACTGCTTTGGAGAAAAATTAATGTAATGGGAAATCAGGGAGTTACAGTTTTAACTGGGATGGTGAGGGAGGGCCTCCCTGGGTCTAGAAGAGGTGGGTCAGAGCCAGCCGTGGGGATGCCTGGGGGCAGAGTATTTGTGTAAAGCACTCAGAGTAAATCTTGGCTGTAGCTGTCATTATTATTATCCACAGCCCTGGGCATTTTGCCTCAATAAATATTTGTGAATGAGTGAATGAATGAATGACCTCTCCTTGGTTCCTAACAAAGAACCTCATCTGACCAGCCCCTCCCCATGGACTCCATAATACACACGGTGTAGGCAAGGGGCTGGGTGAGGTCCGGGGTCCCCTCATCCCTCCCACTAGAACTGCAATGGGGCTCATCTTGAAATGCAGATTTCCAGGGCCAAGATCTACTCTTAGAGCAGCCAAGGCTGTGGGCAGGAAGCTGAGTTTAACAGGCTTCCCCCGGGGGGCGGGGCTCCATCTGTCCCCCACCTTGTCCCAGGGATGAGAGTGGTCACAGTAGGTGTTCGCCAGATACTTTGGGAAGCAGGCGGAACGCCTCGACCTGACGCCCTCCTCTCCATCTCCACCTCCACCTTGTATATGGCCTGGAGGGTCCGGGCCCGGCCCAACTCCAGCGGCCCTGCGTGAGTCCGGTTTCCCCTAACCTCTCTGCCCCGGGGCCGGTGCTGGCGCGTGCAGGAGACTCACACATGACGCTGAGCCCCACGGTGCGGTTCTCCTGGCCATAGGCGTTCTCTGCCAGGCAGGCGTAGACGCCGTCCTCCGCGGGGGTCACCTCTTCCAGATCCAGGAACAGGCTCTCGGTCACGGCCTCCCGGAGCACCGTGCCGTCCCGCATCCAGGTCAGCAGCGGCAGCGGGTTGCTGTCAGCCCCACAGAGCAGGCTGACATGCGAGCCCTCGATGGCCTCCACCGAGGCATTCATCTCCACGATCACCGGGGGGTCTGAGGCCGAGGACACAGTGTGGGGTCAGGGGGCTGGGGCCGCAGACCCCGCTCCCGGCCCTGACCACCGCGCACGCCCCCCCCCCCGCTCCGCCCCCAGGCTCACACTTGACGTCCAGGCTGGCGTAGCCCTCGAACTGCAGAGTGGTGTTGGGGAAGGAGGCCTGGCAGCCCAGCCGGTGGCCGTTGGCCTCCCTAGTGGGCACGAAGTGTAGCAGCGACACCTGCACCCACGTGCCCTCGTCCTCGCGCAGCCGACCCAGCACGGTGGGCTCCCCCAGCCCTTCGTGGCCCAGCCAGCTCAGCTCCGGGCGCAGCTCTGGGCAGTTGTCAGGCACCATGCAGCTGACCTCGACTTCCGTGCCTGCCACCACCTCCGGGGGGACCACGATGTTGGGGGTGTCTAGACGAGACAGGGGTGGTGGGGGCCGGGGGAGGAGGGAGGGCTGAGGAAGCAGCATCGGGCCACGGGCCACCTCTACCTTGTCCTACTTCATTCTCGGTACCTGGTTGCCTCCCCATCCTTGCAGACAATTCCCTACGACCCTCTCTCCTCCCGGTTACCTGTCACCCAGAGGTCCTCCACAATGAACCACGGGTGTGCAATAATGAAAATAATGCCCTGAGTCCATGACACCAGCTTGACTTGCCAGTCCTCCCAGCCATGCTAGTTAAGTGGGTAATATTAGTTTGCTCATTTTTGAGATGAGGAATTCTACTGAGACCACAGCTAGTGTGGAGTAAAACTGAACTTCAAACCCTGTCACTCTGGCTTCATAATCTGTGCTCTGGCTATGACATTATATCCCCTAAGAAACTTCTCTCTGGGTGGCTCAGTCTGTTAAGCATCTGACTTCAGCTCAGGTCATGATCTCACAGTTCGTGGGTTCCAGCCCTGCGTCGGGCTCTGTGTTGACAACTCAGAGCCTGGAGCCTGCTTGGGATTCTGTCTCCCTCTCTCTGACCCTCTCCCACTCACACTCGGTCTGTCTCTCAAAAATAAATAATAAACATAAAAAAAAAAAAAAAAACCTTCTCTCCTTTCCCGTGTTTTCTTTGGTTTATTTTCCGTGTGTGCATCTGTGTGTGTTGTATGTCCTGCAGGTGTGTCCGTGTCTGGCTGTGCCAGTGGGGTCTCTTTCTGCATCACGGCTGTGATCTGGCTCATTTAGCTCCGTGCTGATGGGAAATCCGAATCTAAGGGCTCCATGCTACAGGGCCTCTCAGACATTAGGCAGCGTGCCCTACTCTGATTGCCAAATCTGGCCCAGAACTGCATTTTATTTGGCCTAAATTTAGGATTAAAAAAAAAAAATCTGAATCAGCAGCCAATGTTTAGGAATTGGGAGATTACATGGAAAAAACACAGTTCTGGTTTCTCTTAAAAATTCAGATCGTCTGGGAGCGGTATCTGTGCCTTCTCCCGGATCACCAGCTACCCAGAGCAGGGTCCCCTGTGCCAGGCGCTGCTCTGAGCACTCGTAACTCTTCACTGGTTGAGCTCTAAGTGCTGTTCCCATCCCCGTCTTACAGAAGAGGAGAGCACAGCCCAGAGAAGTTAAGTAATTTGCCCCCAGTCACCCAGCTGACACAGGGATCCATCCAGAGGCCTCACCCCGAACCCCTGGGCCCCGCTGCTTTTCTCCGAGTTGTTTCTAGAAGAGGAAGAGCGCTCATATTCCTCTGAGGGCAATAAAACTATCCGGGGCCTTAGTCTGCGCCGTCCTCCTGGTCCGTGTGGGCGTTGGGGTTTGCACCCCTCCCCCCAGCCAGACCGAGAAGTCCCTGGACCTGCCAGCCCAGACCTCCCTGGAGAGGTCCCGGGGAAGACTTTGTGCACCGCCCCAGCCCGCAGCACCCGCGCACCCTCTGGGGACTCACTGATGATGTCCAGAACACTGTGCTCAGAGAAGGTGTACTGGTTGTAGCCCCCGAGGTCCCCGCGGAAATAGTACTTGCCGCCCAGCTCCGGGCTGAGGCTGCTGAGCAGCAGGGTGCAGTTGCGCATGCCCAGGTCCCCCAGGAGGCGGCTGCGGCCCTGGAAGCTCTCGTGCACGACTTGGGTTCGAGACTTGAAGACCACGGGGGGGTAGTTTTTCGGGTAGGGGCTGTTGAAGTACCAGACGCCATGCACGACCGCCGGCCGCAGCTCGTCGGGGAAGTCGAAGCGGCAGGGGATGGAGACGCACGTGCCCTCGAAGGCGGAGATGGACGAGGGCATCCAGGCACCCCAGTGACCCCCTCGGGAGGCTGCAGGCAAGCGGGACCACTGAGGCGGAGGGACACGTCCTCCCTGACCCCCGCCCCCGCCCCCACTCCCGTCGCCTTCCACCGCCCTGAGGGCTCCAGGGGCCCGCAGAGACAACCCCAGCCTGCTCAGGGCCCCAGGACCCCCAGCACCCCTACCTCGTACCTGAGATCATAATCCAAAACAGAGGCAGTGTCGTGAGGAATATCATTTTGTACAGCAAGCGAGCAACAGCTGGAAAGGGGAGGTGGTGGTGAGGGCTGCGTCTATTAAGGCTTCAGGAAGGGGGCCTGTTCAGATGTTAGCTGCTGCTGGTATTATTATGATCTGTAGTTGCAAACATTTCTATGGCATGGACCGCGTACGAGGCTTCAGCGCTTTACTCCGTGATATTAATTCATGTGATCTCTTTGAGGTAGGTGCAATTATAACCCACACTTTATAGCTGAGGTCCAGAGAGGTTAAGTAACTTGCCCAAGGCCACACAGCCCGCAAGTGGCAGAGTTAGGATTCAAGCCCTGTCTGCCTAGCTCTGGGTCTGCAGACTTCACCACCGAACCGCCCTGATAATTAGCCTCCTTGTCCTCGTGCCCCTGGGCACCTGGAGAAAGTAAGGACAGAGCCAGGGCTGGGCCAGCAGCAGGAAGCGGGGGAAGCCAGGGGGAAAGAGAAGTTGGAACCCCGCCCCTCACCTCCGTCTCCCTGAGTTGGGAATGTCTTCGGGTCTCACTTGAAGCGGTCAGCCAGCCAACCTGGAACGAGAGTCAGACAGGTGCCCCCCTGCCGCCCTCTTTCGGGGTCCGCTCTGAGTGGCGACCCGCCGTAAGGCTGCCCGTGTGGGCTCTGCGGCCTGTGGATGCTTGGGACCCTCCCACACGGCCCGGCAGCTACTCTGTGGCCACGGCCCACCCCGAGCTGTGATGGCAAGGAACTCTGGGGAGGAAAGGGGGAGCGGCAGAGCATTGGGGTTGGGGGGGAGGCAGGCAGGGTGGTGAGTAGGGTGAGGGAGCAGATGTCCCACGGCTGAGGCCTGGGGGTGGCAGGCAGGGACCTGGCCCATCAATGACTGGGTTTCACGGCATCAGCATTCCCGGCATGCCGCGGGAATTCCTGCCGCCCTCTCCCACCCCACAGACGGCCCCTGGTGTCCCCCACCCTC
The DNA here is from genome assembly GCF_018350195.1 of Panthera tigris. Lineage (NCBI taxonomy): Eukaryota > Metazoa > Chordata > Mammalia > Carnivora > Felidae > Panthera > Panthera tigris. The sequence continues at coordinate 18,293,222 of NC_056674.1, forward strand.
AACAGAGGCCAGGACCGGTTACAAAAGAGCCCTGTTCGCTCAGGGTGAGGGTGCCTCATCCCGGGGGGCTTCTCGGGTAGGTGGGATGGGAGAAGAGTCCGGCACTCCTGGCTGGGCTCTGAGCGGGACCAGGCGGGACCAGGGGTTGGGAGTCAGTGAGTCCCTGGCACCCGGCGGCTCTGTGGGTTGCCTCAGGGTCGAAGCCAAGGTTTCCAAGTGGCTGCCTTTCCTGGCCTCCGCCTCCCTTCTTCCCACGGACACAGACGCATGCACAGTCAGACACATGCAAAGGCCGGTATGAAAAGTGACAGATCCAGACCCGACCAGAAGGAGCAGGCTCACACAGCGGGGACTCGGGCGCACCCCGGTCAGGGCCCCGCACCCGCAGACAGGCACCGAGACCCCCGCGCCCGCAGAACGTGCCGGCACACACACAGTCACAGAAGCATGCTGCATTGCCCCGCCTCGTGTCCGCTGCACGTGTCCACCTGGGCTGGCGTGGGCACGGCATTCAGGCACGCGCGTGGACCCGCCTGCGGGCCAGGCTCACAAAGACCCGCAGACCTGCGCACACGATGAGGTGTGGCTGAGGACAGACCCGCCCAGACGCGCGCTGACGGCCACGTGGCTGATGCCACCGTTGCACGTGCGACAGGAAGGCACAGGAGATAGACACAGGTGAGGCCCAGCCCCAGGACCCGGGCCGACTTGTGAAACAAGCTTGTAGGCCACCTGTTTTTCACGGGGGGTAAAACTTGGTTCCTGGGGTGTGGGCCAGAAAAGTCTTAGAGGTTCCCATGCAGTGTGAGTCTCGAAAGGGCCGCGGTGCATAAACATATGCATACACCATGCATATGGTGTATCTGCTTGGTGGGAGTGGGATTAGGAAAACCAGGTCTACAATTTTTCCTTAGTGGGGTGTAACGAAAACAAGGCTGAGGAACGCTGATGCAGATCCAGGCGGACCCAGGGGCAGCGTGTGTGTGAGTGCACGTGCACACACACACACACACACACACACACATGCACCTGTCAGGTGCCGGGTGCTAGAACTTGCTCGCTCACGGCCCGCCGCCCTCACGCCCTCACAGACAGCGGGATGCAGGTGTCTGATCTCCTGCCCGTCCTTCTGTTCCTCATCCAGCCCCAGACACTCCCACCGCACCTCAGGAGCCCTCGGGCGGCCGTTCCTGCACAACTTCCACCGTGGGGATGCTGAGGGGGCCCTTTGTTCTTTCTCCCTGGTTTCTTCCCTGAGCCCGGTCACTGTCCCTGCTGCGGTCCCAGCCCCTCCCCAAAGCAGTTCTGACCCGCACCCTGCTCCAACCTAAACTGGTGGCAGTTGCCGGTGACCATCCACGGCCCGGAGCACCTGGCCTTGGCGCGTGCTTCTGGGCGCCCCTCGCCGCCCCCTCAGTCCCGGTCCTCTGCCCTCCACCTCATCGCTGGCCCCTCTTGGCGGCGGTACTCACTTGGATGCTCTTGCTTCTGCGCCCTCTGCTCCACAGGCCCAGCTCACAGTCCCCTGGCCTCCCAGGGTCCGGGCCCCCACTTGCCAGCCCGTCCCCTCCCCCCGGGTGCCAGGGGCCGCCTGCCTCCAGGGCCCAGCTCCTCCCTGCCCCCGAGGGAGGGGGGCACAAAGGGGCCCTTGTCACCACCGCTGGAACTGGGCAGCCTGACGCCTGGGTTCTACCAGCTCCTTCCTGGAGGGGACGGGGCGGGGGGGAAGCGGCCCCCCTTGTCCCCCCTCCTCCACCACTGAGCGCCCTGGTCCTGGGTCCCTGAGAGGGCCTTCCGATATCCCTGGAAGTCTCAGGCTAAGAAACAGGAGGCCTTGTCCTCAGTGTCTAGGGAACGTCAGTGGCAAGAACAGGTATAACCTCAGTCCCAAGAGGCCACAGAGGGTGTGAGCAGGAGCAGGCGGGACCCGCCCGCTCTTGGCTCCAGCGTCACCTCCACCCTCTCTTGAATCACTTCCCAGGGGCAGGTTGGGTGCCCACATCCTGGTCTACCTTCCAGGCTCCTCTTGCTATCACAAATGACCGTATGGTTTGACTGTCTCCTCTCCTGAGAACTCGGCCTCCAGAACGACGAGGGCTTTGCCTGCTTACTCCGTCTGTCCTGTTTGTAGAATGGCTCCTGGCACAGGGTTAAGCTTCCTAACCACAGAGCGGGTGCACGGATGTGTTGCTCAGATACCCAGCGGCACCTTCTGCCTGGAGACCTTTGCACTTACCTGTTCCTTCCTCCCGGACAGGTCTCCCTACCCCATCCCGCTCCCCACTCTGCCACTGGCCGCGGCCTGTGCACTCTGTTGGCTCCCAGCTCGGACACCACTTCCTCTGGAAGCCTGCCCTGCCCGTCTCACCAAGCCGGGCCCCTCCATTCAAACGCTGCCCTGTCCTTCCAGAGCCCTCCGCACACTTGCCCGCCGCGCTCTGGGTGCGCTCCTTCCGCGCCGGCACGGGAGCTCCCAGAGGGCAGGGTTTCTACCTGTCTGTCTAGTTCATCCTCTGTCCCATAGAACAGCGCCTGGTGCACAGAGGGGCTTATCGGGGGCTCTGTTTACTCTATGAGCTGGGTGAGGACCCTCTGTGCGCAGATTCCAGATTCCACAGCGATCCTCCTCTTTGGTCATGACCTCGGCAAGGTGCTTGTACGGGGAGGGACGGGCGGAGGGAGCTGGCGATGCCGCGATTAAGCGTAGGGATGGTTTGACCAGGAGCTGTTCAGTCACACTGGCGCATCCTCAGTCCTCATTCAGGCCAGAGCAGTTTGTGGGGAGAGGGGAGGTCCTTTCTCCCAAGGGAGAACTCGGCCAGGGTGGGGAGGGTGAGGGGCAGGGAAATCCCTCAGACCCAGGCGTGTGGAGTCAGAGAAAGCTGGATAGAGGGGGAGGGGGAGTCCCACCCCCACCTCAGGCTTCATGATGTCAGACTCTGCCCGTGCCTTTCCCAGACAGGGACAAAGGCCCATTGAGAGTGGGGTGGGGCTTGAACGCCTGGGTCCCGGAGAAGAGAGGGGCCTGGTGCCTGGGCTCCGGAGGAGGACACTGAGATCCTGATCGGGCTACTCATATGGCACAGCCTTCAGCCTCAACACCAACCCCGTTGGGGTCGTGTGCCTGTGCCGTTTGGGGGTCCAGCTCCTCTTTAGGCGTGCACCGGAGGCTGTCTCGTGGGGCGGGTAGGATGTACAGGCAGGCGCATCCACAGACAGCCCTGGGTCCCCAGGCCACAGGAGGGTGGGGCGCTGGGGAGCCTGAGAGTGTCTAAAGGGGGAGCCGCCGCTCTGATCCGGCCGAGCCTTCCAAACCAGGCAGGTGTGGTAGGACTACTGTGACAGAGCACCACATGCTGGGTGGCTCAAAAAACAGAAATCGATTGTCTCCCAGGGCTGGAGGCTGCAGTCTGACGTCAAGATGTTGGCAGGCTCGATCCTGGGCGCTGGCGGGAAGGATCTGCTCGAGGCTTCTCTCCTTGGCTCATAGGTGACAGTCTTCATGTTCGCATGGCGTTCTTCCTGTATATGGGCCTCTGTGTCCAAATCCCTGCTTTTCATAAGGACACTAGCCCTATTGGATTAGGGTCCACCCTACTGACCTCATTTTAACTTGATTATCTCTATAAAGAGACCCTATTTCCAAATCGGGTCACAATCCTGGGACTTAGGACTTCAACATTTAAATGTGGGGGTGGGGGTGGGTGGTGCCTGGGTGGCTCAGTCGGTTGAGCGTCCGACTTCGGCTCAGGTCATCATCTCGTGATTCGTGAGTTGGAGCCCTGAGTCGGGCTCTGTGCTGACAGCTCAGAACCTGGAGCCTGCTTCCCATTCTGTGTCTCCCTCTCTCTCTGCCCCTCCCATGCTTGCACTCAGTTTCTCTCTCTCTCTCTCTCTCAAAAATAAATAAACATTAAAAAAAATTAAATGTGGCGGGGGGTGGACACAGTTTAACTCATAACTCGTGAGCAGCTAAATCACCCGATGAACCGAAGCCTAGAGACACTTCTCCTTTTTCAGATGAGGAGGCGGGGTTTCCGTGGAGAGAAGCCGCCTGCGAGATCCTGCAGCTAATGGGAGACTAAGCTGTCTACCTCACCTTCCTCTTCCCACCCTTTGGTCTCCATTCAGGGAAATCACTCCCAGAGGGCGAGCCTCTCATGGCTTCCAAAGCAGAAGGTAGAGGGTGGCGATGTACAGGACCGATCTGGCTCCCTGGCTGGGTTTAGTTGGGCTCACAGAGTGTTGTTTACAAAAAATAAAATCCCTTTCATCAGCTGCCAATATTTAAAAAATCAGGAAATTTCACATAAAAATAAGCATGGCCACCTTCTCTCGAAAAGAAGATTTCGCCATGTTTGGCCCATCTTTGGGCACAACAGCCATCTACCGGTCCCCCGTTGGATACCCGGGCCTCCCCATGGATACGAAACATTGGGCCCAAATGGCCAAGGCCCCTTATCACCATGCTAGCGCTGATGTTTTCTTAGAGGCTGGGAAGATCGTGAAATGCATCTTCTCTGTTTCTATCAGTGGGGAAATGGGATAAAGCAAGGGGGATATGGTCCCAAGAACAACGGGAGGGAACTCAGCTCCTCATGGAGGTGGACGGCGTTCTCCCACGTGGGTCACATGCCGTGCGTCCTTACTGAGATCACAGAGCCTCCCACGTGCTCCTCTGAGACAAGCCCCCCACCCCTCACTCGTTCGCCGTGCCTGTCCAGAAGGTCGTCGGTTTTTCTCAAACTCTTTGGTGTCAGAATCCCTTTCTACTCTGCAAAATCTTCGAGGACTCCAAAACAACTCTTGTTTACATGGGTGGTATCTATGGCTGCTCAATGTATGAGAAATCGAGACTGGGACGCTTTTAAAGCACGGGGGCACACGAGCGCACAGCTCATTACCGTCAGAGCCATGGGGTCATCCCGTGTCACAGAGCTTGTACGCCCGGGACGCAAAGAAGGTGAAAGAAAAAAACAAGTGACGTTTTCGTAGTTTCCACCTTGTGGAGCCCTGCGAGGAGTCCCCAGACCTTGCTTTGAGAACCCTTGTGGGGAATCTAAAGTTGTAACCCCTGTTTCAAGAAGACTTCAAGGAGAAGAAACTTGGCTTAACTTCCAGCCCCGCTGTAGCAACGTAAATTCTAGGTCCTCTGAAGAGGGGAAGGGAGGGAAGAACAGGGAAGAAACTTCCTTCACCAAGCCTCCTTGCCAAACCCAGCACGCACGAACCCCGTACGCCCCACGGAGTACCGGCCCTTGCAAGACAGGGGCCAGAACCAGCCTCTGGCAGTGGCCTTGGGCAGGGAGAAAGGGCAACAGACACTCTGGGATGGAAAACAACAGACAGAACGAGCCATTTTATTCCAAGTCCATTCACTGAGAGTCAGGGGGCAGCAGGAATAAATACGGAGGGGAGGGAGGTCCGGGGGCAGGCTGGGGAGGCTCTACGTCTTGCAGCACATCCCACACTTTGCTTTTTTACAGCAGCCGCAGCAGAACATGCAGATGGGGAAGTGGGTGTCTCGCCTCCTTAGCCTCTGGAGCACGGGCTGCGGGGAGGAAGGGAGAGTGAGCGGAGCTTGGGCGCAGGGAAGGGACGGGGAGGCTCAGAAGGGACTCGCAGGTGCTCTCACCTTCAAGCCCGCCTCGGCTGCCGCTGTGTCCTGGGGTTGGAGGTCCGTGAGCTGTCCTGTCTGTGAGAGCAGAAGGGGTGGTGAGGGTGGTGGGGATGTGGAGCTCTCAGACTCGCCCCCAAAGACCAGCTTCTCCCCGCGTGGTCGGTGTCCTGGGGCTCAGCTGGCATCCCAGGAGTGGCCTTGCCGTCTGGCCTTTTCTCCCCCGCCCTCGGGCAGCTCTTCCTGCAGACGGATCCCGGATCCGTCTCCCTCTCTCACTTCTTGGGGACATCACCCTCCCTGGCCTGGATGCCACCCCCGCCTGTATCAAGTCTCCCTGCGTCTCGCCCCGTCCATCCCGTTCGTGCCTCACACCTTATCGGTCGGATTAAAAGCGTGGCGCCCGCTCAAGAGTCTCTCCCTCCGCCCCTCTCCCCAGTGCCAGCGCTTGTGCTAAAAGAAACTAGCCTGCAGAGCTGCCCTCGCAGGCGGAGGAAAGTCAGTACTTGGAGTCCGCCCCTCAGTCTCCTCTCCAAGCCGCGTCCTCTCCACTTACTACAGCCTCCGATCCTCGGACACCCGTCTGCCCTCTGCCCGGGGCTTCGCTTACCGCCCCCTTCTCTTATGGTCCAGGTCACCCAGTCCCAGGTCGAATTTCATTTCTCACAAACCATCCCGCTTGACTCCCAGCCCCTGATCCGTCGCAAGTCCTCCCCTCACCCCTCGTGGCCACTCTGCTGCCATCACCATCTTCTGTTATCCAGGATCCCACTGACGAGACAGTTATCCTGGTTATGTTTTAATTGTTCACAGATGAATTCCCCGGCCGGGACGTCAGCTCCACGAGAGCAAAGCTCTTCTCTCCTCTACCTTGTTCGCTGTGTGATCCCCACTGACTAGAAAAGGACTTGTCACAGAGCAGGTGCTCTGTAACTGTGGAACTAGTTCGGGCCCCCAGTCCGATCCTCAGGCCACGATCTCTGTACTTCAGGCGGCCGTCCGTCCCCACCCCGGTCCCTGCCCCGAGCTCTACCTGGTGCTAAGAGGACCAGCTGCCCTCAGCAGTCCCCCCACCACCCAGGGCCTGGCTCTCCGGTCCCGGCCACCGTGCCGGGCCCGGGCCCCCTGGGCTCTCACCTCTTGCCGGAGAGCTGAGCCACTGGCCAGGCTGGCCAGGAGGAGGAGCAGGAGGCAGGCGGCCCGGACCTGTGTGCTCAGTGCCATCGTGTTGTCTGGCTGTGTCCCGCTGTCGGGTTTGGGACTTGCTGTGGTGTCTGGGGTCCCGTTTCAGCTGCTTTTATGGGCCCTTCTGGGGGAGGCGGGGGTACTAAGCCCCCTCCCCTTTGTCCCAACTCATTTCCAAGAAGGTGGTGGCGCCGACAAGACGGGAGATAAGCGGGAACAGAGCGACAGGGAACAGTGTTATGTCACCCTGAGCCAGCGGAGGTGTGTCCAGGGGGTGGGGCAGACGGGGCCACAGACCCATGCCTCTAGCCAGCCACCTGGGAGACACTTTCCCTGACACAGCATCACCCTGTTGACTTCAGAAAAAATTCCTTTTGCCCCCAAAGTTGAACAGTTCGAGGAGTAGGAGGAAGGTGACCTCTTATTCTCCCCCCTTTCCCGATATCCTCATCCACAGGGAGGCCGGCTGTCACTATGGTCCCTCGGGTGTCCAGCAGAATTCCTATCGCTTCAGGCGGTCTTCACATGTGCACGGGTTCTGGCAGGGAACGCTGGGGTGGCCAGACGCAGGAATCTGTGTCGGCTCCAGCCCCCAGCAGGCATGTGGTTTTCTGAATCTTGGGAAATGTATCTGCAGAACGTCCCCGAGAATTTTGGGCCACGAGACAGCAGTGATAGTAACGGCTGCCATCAGACGCCTGCATCCTATGCGCCGGCGGATGTACTGACCCACTTTTGCATTCGGCCTCTGCCGCCCGCCCCCAGCAGCTCCCGCCTGCCCCATGTCGGGCTCTGCTCTGTGCTTTGGGGCCCTCGTCGCCTTCTTAGCCACCGGTCCCGGCGGCCTAGCTTCCCGGGCCCTGCTCCCTCCTGGGAGCCCACGGCCACCCCAAGGCTGCTTTTCTTCATTCTGTAGGGGGAACCGAGGGCGGACTCGGGGCAGTGCCCAAGCGCACCTGGTCAGAAGAGCTAGGCCGGCCTGAGCAGCCGGACCCTGGGGCCCGTGCTCTCACCATTGGCCTTCCTGCCTCCCCACGAGCACAGGCCACAGTGGGACGTGCTAGACCCGGCTCACACCGGCTCCACGGAGCGAAGGGTGCGCATCTCATCCCGGCTCTGCCGCGGGACATCCCCCTGGCACCTTGAAACCGGCCGCGGTGGGAGCAGCCAAACCACAGATGGTGGCCGACGCTGCACAGCTGGGCCTTTTTTGGGCGAGCTGGTCCTCCAGCATGTCACCGGATGGAGACGAGCCTGGGCTGCCTGCCTGGGGCCACCTCCCTCCTACTCACTTGGGCCGTCTTTGCAGGCACACGGCCCTGGGAACTACCAACCTTGACTCCGCAGACAGGCCTTTAGCCATGCCGCCACCCTGACTCACTCTAGGACCGTTCAGGGTCAACTCCGGCAGAAGAGCCTACAGACGACGCTGCCAAGGAACGGACACCCGTTCCGGGCCTGAGCTGCCACTGAGGCCCACTCAAAACCACAAAAGCGGGGTGTGTGGGGGCCGGGAGGCGAAGGCTGCTCCCTGCCACCTGCCCCCTGATTCAGTCCACGTTAGGCTCTTCCTGCCCCACACGCCTTCACTCGGCGGAGGGGACGGGGCTGTCAGAGGGAACACCAGGTAGGAACATTCGGGATGGGACCGGGTGGAGAGCTCGGCGAGGTGACGAGGCTGGCAGGCCCGGCTCCCTGGAGCGGTGTGGGGGGTGGGGCCGAAGCAGAGTCAAGGGCTGTGCGGCCACCCACAGGGAGACATGGCAGCGTCCCCCGGCACCGCCAGGCATCACCACGTCTCCGCTCAGGCCAGGTTTCGTCATCAGCCGGGGCAGGGGTCACAGTACAGGCGCCAGAGCCACAGTGTGAGGCGACAGGCTGACGGGCCAAGCCTGGCTTCCTGGCCATCTGCCCTTCCTGGGGGTGGGGGGCTCAAGGCCAGGCCCCACCATTGGCTGGTGCAGAGGGGAGGGCTTCAACCCCTAAGGGCAGGGTCAGGAGCCAGTCCTATTTTTAGAACGGATGACAGGAGAGACCCCAGCCTCTCCTCCAAAAACATGGGACGTGTCCTTGACCCTGGCACCTCCTGCCTTCACACCACATATGCACACCTGGGGCCTCAAAGAGGATATCCGTTCCTTAATTTCTCCACCATCCAGCCGACAGACTGGGTACCAGGGGGTACAGGATGGCAGGGACGGGCACACAGCCACGAACACAACATGGAGTTCTGCAGACCCCAGGCCCCCCCCCCCAAACCCGAGATGGACAGATACACAGACAGACAAGGCGGGGCCACATGGGGCCAGTTTATTGCAGTTAAATACCTCTCTCTCTCTCTCTCTCTATTTTTTTGTCCACTTTTCCATAAAGAAAATTAAAACACACACACACACTCAAAGGGGAGCAGGGATCCAGAAACAAGAGGTGGGGTGGGACATGGCCTCCCTGCTTAGGTCCAGGCCCCGGGGCTGGCCCCCGTAAAGTCTCCCCTCCTTCCCGAAAGCACCCTGTCTCAGTACCTCTAGAGACCAAGGAGGCAGCGGGATATGGCAGGGCTCCGTCCTCCTCCCTCTTGCCTCCAGGCGAGACCACTAGAAGTGCTGGGGCTCCGTGGGGGCCGGAGGAGGGAGACAGACAGGAGGGGGAGGGAGGAGATCATTTCCCAAGTTGAGGAGAGCGGTGGGCGCTTATCCACAGAAATGCATTGTTTCTCCCCGTTTTGTTAAAAATCTACTATAAAAAAACGCAGCTGGGGGAGGGGCGTCTGTCCCTCTCTGTGCTAAGGGCTGGGGAAGGGGCGGCGGCGGCCGGAGGAGCCCCCGCCGCGCGGCGGGGCGGGTGTCACTGCCGCGTGCTCTCGCCCACCATCTCCAGGTTGTGCTGCTGCAGCTGGGCACGAAGCACGGCGTTCTCGTTCTTCAGCTCCTCGATCTGGCACACACGACAGGGCACGAGGAGCCAGGGGCTGGCTCCCCGCCCCTGCCCCGGCTCCCCCACCAGCCCCGGCCCGGCCCGGCCCTCACCTGTTGCCTCAGGAGCTCATTGTCCATCTGCAGCCTCTCGGCCTCCTTGAAGGTCTCCTGCATGCGCTGGTTGGTCTGGCGCAGCTCCCGGATGTAGTCACAGGCCTTTGACAGGATCCCTCCTTTACTCTGGGGGGGGGCGAGAGCGCCGGTGAGCGCCGCCCCCGCCCCCGGCTCACCTGGGACAGGGCCTGTGCCCGGGGGGGGGCCAGGTCAGGCAGACTTCGTCGCAGGGGCTGGGGGCCTGGCCCACGGCAGCGCGGGGAGCTGGAGGGCCGGGGGGCACTCACCGCTCCCGTCTTGCTGTTGTCCGCATTACAATCTGGAATGATTTTTGAAAGCTGGACGATCCAGTTGTTGATCTTGTCCCTCCGCCTCCGCTCCACTGTAAGAGCAACAGCAGTGTCCACGGCCGTGCCAGCAGAGCTTCGGGCGGCTCACTCCCTGACGCTGATGTTCCGAGACCCGAACGCGGGCACCCGCGCCCCGCTTCTCAAGAGGAACAGAGTCTCCCCTCTACCCACCCGCCCCCCGGCCCCCCTGCCCGGCAGATTCTAAAAATCTGAGCCGAAATTCAAATTAAGAAATTTCACGTAATAGTTGGCATCCTGAGAAATGGAGCTGTGGCTCGTGTGCCTGGGAGGCAAGAATGGGCCAGAGCTCCTTTACACGGGACCCAAGTACCCCTCGCGGGTCCCCCAGAGCGGGGGGTGTTTGATTTTTCCATACCCCCTAGAGCTTTGGGCTCCGTAATTTTGTTTTCTCTTCATCTCTACAATCAGTCTGCCCATATCCCACCCCCGGCTAAAATCCTTCTCCAGAGCCCTGGCAGCGAGTCCCAAGCCCCCCAGCTGGCATGAGCGGCTCGCAGGGGCCTCCAAAGGATGTGAACCCTACCTCGAAGGCCAGGGCTGGCAAACTAATGGAAGGTTTCACCTGAAAAACTCCAGATGCGTGATTTTTACTCTATAAAACTCGGCAACCTCGCTCAAGCTGTCAGCTGACTTGAGTGGCAGCTACCCCATTCAGCTGGGGCCCGCGCCTTCTCTCCAGCTCCTCCCTCTGGCTCACTTCAGGGCCTTCTAACAGCTGCCTGGGGGCGGCCTGCGCTGAAGCCCGAGACCCCACTTCAGGGCCTCCCGAAGCAAAGCTGTGCCAGAATCTTCCTTACCTTCCAAGCACAATACTAGGCACTGGTGTGGACACACAAGAAAGCCTCCGTCAACCCACAACTATCACACACCCTCATCCCTCCTGCCAGGACAGACCACAGACAAAAGCAGTCGGTGTTTGCTGAGGAGATGAAGCCTGGAGGAGAGGTTTGGAGAGGAAGGCAAAGGGTATGGTCTCCAGGCTGGGCGGTGCTGACAGGCGTTTACAGAGGGGGTCGGGGGTGGGGGGGGAGGGGAGTGAGAAAGGAGGGTGGGCCGGAATCACGCCCCTTACTCCTCACAGCCTCTGAGGCCGGTTCCTCCCCTTGACCCTGCTGTTCTCTCAAAGAACACGCCCGGCCACGAACAGGCAAATCCCACCGCCGGCTCTTGGCTTTGTCTGCTCACTGCCAACCAGCCTTTCCCCACGTCCGAGTGCTCCCCACCCTAGCCTGGGTGAGGACGCCCTCCTACACGGACCCTCCGTCTTTCCACAAGAGTTCCCCAACGCCTTGCTGAGAACGTGCCCGGCACCGCACTTTGCCCCACCCTGGCTCTGGCGTGAGTGCACAATATCCGGGTCCCACGGAGAGACCTGCACCTCCCCACGGAGGACGGCCGTGTCCTATGGTCTGGGAACTCCGCGGCCAAAGGACCACAGCGGGGCCCAGAGTCCAGCCCGGGCCTGGCGGCGCCGCCCCCCGGCCCCCCGCAGCGCGCTCCACTCCACAGCAGGTGGCTCCTCCGCTTCCTGGTCTCCCCGCGCGCAGCCTGGCGAGCTCGAGCCCCGGCACCGTGCCGCGGCCCTACCTCACGTGGACTCCTCCCTTCCAGCCACCAGGGGGCAGGGATGGGGGGGCCGGGCACAGCTTTTCCAGTTTGCGTTTCCTTCTTTAAATCGTCCTGCTTGCCCTACCGTGTGCAGGGTGCCCTGCGAGGCCAGAGTCTACGGCGGACTCCGTCTCTGCCCTGCTGGTGCCCACAGCATCCCTGAGATGTGCATCAACGGGGGGTACTGACACCGTGGATGTGCTGGCATCGAAGATCGTACCGAGGGCCTGGGGAATGCCAGTGTGAGGCAACGATCTCTGCATGGGGGTGGGGCGTGGTGGACCTTTACAGAAGAGACTCGGAGAGGGAACATTTGGGCTGGTTTCTGAGGACAGGGGCATTAGGCAGACAGGTGTGAAAAATTCAGAAATGGCGACACGGCAATTCTTGGGAGATACTTGGCAGATACGGTGGGGCAGGGTGTAGGAAAGGCCAGGTTGTGAGGCCTTGAATGCCCTGTTTATGGGCCCAGGCCCTTGAGTGTAGGCCCCTTCATCAAGCAGGTGGTGAGGTGGTCAGGCCTATGGCTCAGGAAGACCATCTTGGCACATTTAAAATGGTGGAAGACCGTTAAGACCAACGCCACATCCGTTCTATGGAAGTTACGCCCATACAATGTTGAAAACAATTCAGGAGAAAAACCTGCCAGGACTGGGGGGAGAAATGGGCAAATTCACAGATACAATTAGAGACGCTAACACTCCTCTCTCAGTAACCGACAGAACAAGTAGACAAAAAAGTCAGCACAGAAAACCTGAGCAGTGTCAGCCAACTTGACCTCGCTGACCGAGGAAACACTCCACACAACAGCAGCAGATACATTCTCTTCAAGTGCACATGCAAACTTTCACAAGACAGACCACGTTTAGGACCATAAAGTAGGGCTCGACAAATTTCAGGGCACTGAAATTATATAATAAGAGTATGTTTCTAATGAGAACAGAACTAAACTAGAAATCAGAAACAAAAAAATTACCCAGAAAACCCACACGATTGGAAGTTAAGAAGAAATCGTAAGGAAAACTGGAAAATATTTTAAACTGAACGATAATGAAAACCAATGTATCCAAATGGGATGCAGCTGAAGCAGCAGTGGAGTGAAATTTGCAACCAGAAGGGCCTGTGCTAGGAAAAAAGAAAGGTTTAAATCATCTTAAAAGGCTAGGGAAAAACCCCCAAACAAACTAAATCCAAAGTAAATAATGGAACGAATTAACAACATTAAGAGTAGGAACTAATGAAATAAAAAAAAGCAATCCCATCCGGCATTTAAAAACCAGATTTCACAGAGATCTGGATTTCTGGCTCCTCAGAGGATCCGGGTAACAGGGGACCCAAAGTCTGACATGGCTGCAGTGGGCTGGCGCTGCACGGGCCACCCTCAGGCAGGACCCGCAGGACCCAGTTTCCCGTGGGACCTGGAGACAGGCTCCTGTGGTTCCAAGAAATGGGGGAAAAGAGGGAAAAAGGAGAAAGAGAATCTGATTTGAAGTCCGCTTTGGCACAGGATCTCAGGGTTCGCAGACATGAGGGAAGGAGAAGGGGGCAGAGTGGACAGTGGCCCTGGCATTCGGTTCCAGCTTGGGTAATTAGCACAGGGGAGCCTTATGCCACTATGGAAAGAGAAATGCTGCCTGGGAGCCTTTGGGGAGGGGAGACGGCAGGCTCTGTTTTGGGCAAGTTGAGTACGAAGGGGTCTCTAGGACATCCAGAAATGAAGATTTTTGAATGGGCAGCTCAAACTATGGGTCTGGAGATCAAGAGAGAAGAATGGAATAGAGACAGCTTGGCACACAGCCAGGGCCGGGGCGTTGGCGGGGGGCGGGGGGGGGGGGTGCTGGGAGGACACTGAAGAGTGGTTCTCATCTTGTTCAAGTCACATACTCTTTTCTGGAGAAACGATCGATACCTACAATAAGGGATAAGGCTTTGGGGATATTGACCATCCCTGGGCCTAATGTTTCAACTCTCCCGAGGCCAACAGAAGAGGGGCGAGACCTCAAGGGAAACCATCAGTCAAAGCAGTTTCCCAACCCTGCCCAATGGGAAGAATCACCTGGGTAACTTGTTGAAATACAGACTCCTGGGCCTCCCTCTGACCCACTTGTTCAGAACCTTGAGAGGACAGCCCTGGAGATAGAGACCGTTAACATGCTTCCCGGAGCTACTGGGATGCTGTGCTCTGAAGAACAGGCTGGGAAGGAAAAGCAGAGAGTGCAGAAAAACCAGAGCGGGTAGAACAGAAGGGAACATTCCCGAAAGAAGGAGAACAGGCAGGGTCAGATGCTTGGAGCGCAGACAGGAAAGGAAGCCAGTGGATTTGGCAATGAGGTCATCCTGAGTGACCTTAGATGGACGTCTTTTGGTAGAGAAATGAGCCAGACTGCCAAGGGTACAGGGAGGATGGGCAGAGGGTGGGTCAAATACTGTGCAGGTCAGGAGAGAACAGGATGCAGCTGGAGAAAGACAGGGTTATGAGAGAGACGGTTTTTTGTAGGACGAGAAAGATTCATGACTTTGCAGCTAGACCAACCTAGTGAGAGGCAGAGAGTGACGAGTGGGGTGGAGGGTGGCTGGATGGTATCCCCGAGTCACTGGTGCAGCCTTACCAGGCGGCACACCGCGCTGCTGGGGGGGCTCATGTGTCTGTACTCGCTGAAGTCACCATGAGTGTCCGGGGGAGCCGCGCGGCCACCATTCTACACAACACCGAACAGGCACAGACGCTGAGAAGCAGCCTCGCGTCACGCAGCCAGTAAGTAGCAGGGCCACGACTGCCTGGGATCCTAGTGGAGGCCCCTCAGACACACCGCAGCCCAAACCAAGCTCAGACCTGCCCCTTCCCTACAAAGCGACCTGATGCCACCGTGAAGTCCTGGCTCTCCAGCCTTGGAATCATCTCCCCAACGCGCTCCCCTACCTCATGCCCTGTCCTATCCCGAGCCAACATCTGCAATTACCTCCTATGCGCCCAGCCCCCGGTGTCCCATCACCCTTGCTATCCAGCGTCCATACACAAACCCCTCTGCTGGCTGGAATAAAAACCCGGGAGCAGGGATGCTGGGAGGGCCTCTTACAAGGCCCTGCGTGACCCCGGTCCCGGACAGCCCTCCTGAAACTCCAACTTCCTCTTTCCTTCTCGGACTCCTGCTCTTCTTCATACACACCAAGTCTGTTCTGGCTTCGGCCTGGGCGTCTGCACTTAAGCATCCTCAGGCACCTGGCCGGCCCATTCAGGCCTCTGCTCAAATGTCACCTCTCAGAGGGGCCTACGGAGCACGCTGTCTCCGTTACCCTCCAACCTCCCATGCAGCTTTATGTTCCTTGTCGTGATTTACACTACCTCATGGCACACCGCAGCTTTGGGTGACTTCTGTCTCTCCCACCAGAACGGACACCGGGAGAGCCAAGAGCTCATCTGTTCTATCATCCACTGTACCCGAGGGCCTAAGACACAGGCATATATGTGGTACAGATATGCTCAACGCCAAGCTCAATGAGCTGCTCCGATCACAGGTACAAAGGCCCAAACCCAGCTGAACACCGTGGGGACTCTCAGGGCCTCGCCTGACATTCAAGGCCCTCCTTAGTCCTCCCCGGTACCCTGCCCCCAAGCACTCCGCATGGAACCTCTGCTATGACCACACCAGTACTCCCCGAAGCAGCCGCAGGCCACTCTGCCTGCCCTCCAGCCTGCGTTCCCCTCTGCCTGACACGCACTCCTAAAGGCCATCTCTCCGGGGAAGAAACAAGCCCGAACTCCGTCCAGCCTCCTTGACGCTGCAGACCGGGCTCCAGACCTGGCACGGGGCAGGGGGGGCGTGCTTGCCACCCAGCCCAGAATCCACCTTCAGGAAACATTTGCTGAGAGACAAGCGTCAAGACATATGTTCCCCTGGACTTGCATGTGACCACGTCCACGACAGTGGCTACGGACTGGGGGCAGGCAGGGCTCGGGGTGGGGAACTAGGGGACATCATGAAGGGCCAAAATAACCGTAGGGTGGGCTTTGGTGTTCACAAAAGGCACGATGCCCCAGCCTTGGCCAGCCAGAGGCACAGCTTCTGGAAGTCAGGTAGGCAGGGGAACGAGGGACTTAAGGTCAATGACAGTCACCAATGGAAAGATAGTTCTAGGGGCATCAAATCAACTCGAGTTTTCAACAGGCAGGAAATCCGTATGTGAATGTGAAACACGCCATTTCAGATGCTGACCGTTAATTTGAGATCACTAACCAAGATGACAAAACACATTCCAATTCACACCTCCTGCCTGTCTGTTCCTGACTACGAACTTCCACCCGTTTCTACTCTTCCGGCATTCAACGAACACCTTTCGTGCACTTCTAGCACGTCGCTGATCTGTGACACCAAGCACCAGGCCTGGCCGTGCCCGTGAGACCCAGAAACTCCACCCCGGCCTTACCTTCGTTGTGCTGGGCCCTCCTTCTTTCATCCCGTGGTGTTCTGGTTCCGTCAATTTTCCTAGAAAAGGAAAAAGACGGGCACGTATTATCTCGGGTACCGTTTGCCTAAACATCTACGAAGAAGTCAGACTTGAGAATCAGCTGTGTAAAATAAACTCTTATGCAGAAATAGAAAAACGGTAACTCCCTTATACTCAAGAAGCAGAAACAGACCAAAAACACATACTGACTGCCTGCCGTGTGCTCAACTGCCTGGCTCCCATTCCAGAAAACCTTCCCTTCCTTTGGCCCTCTCACACCAGGCCCTCCCAGGGTCCCCTGCTCCTGGGAACAGGTCTCCTGCACGTACGGGGAGTAGGGGTGTGTCCGAGGTGCAATTGTCCTCTGTGTTCCTGTCTGAAGCACGTCCTGTGGCGTCATCATGACATAGAACTGGCCTGCAGCGAAAGCAGGGGTTAGTGCAAAAACTGGGGGGCAGTGAGAACTGGTTAGGGGGGCTTCCCTCCCTGCTAGGCCTGCTGCCTCCCCTGCCTTCCGCCCTGGCCCCTTCCTCCCTTTACCTCCGGCCTGCAAGCTCTGGTCTGTGGTCTGTACGGATACAGCTGTGGTATCTCCCACACTGGATGCTGGGAAATAGGCAAAGCGTGCCTCCCCACTGACAGCCTCAGCTGCAGGGCTGCCGCCATTGCTGAAGGGATTTTGGATTACGGCCTGGGGAGTAGGAGGACACAGAGGCCACCCTTAGCCATCTTTGTTCCCCAACCCGCTCCCGTGTTGCTGTGTCTGACATTCACTGCATTCTATGGCGAACGGAAAACCCCTGTGTGCCACTCCACTCTGTCTCCTAGGCCCGGAACTCAGCAGATACTCAGTGATCACCTGATGGGTTGATTCATTTTTACCTCTAAAAGTCTTTCCTGTTACTCTCATCCCCCTTTTACAGAAAACAACAAAAAAAAATGACATTTCAAAACTCCTGACCCAAATTTCACCTTGCAGAACGGGGATATGACCCACACAACGCAATGGGTCTAAAGGCAGCATCTGTGTCCCACCTGCCCCACTCCCTGGGGATCCCCAAGAAGAGAGTTACTGTCCCCTCTCCATCCCCCCAGGGGTTGTGGGCACCTACCAGTGGGAAGGGTGCTGCGGGACCTGGGGGCACAGATGCAGCAGTGGGGCCAGGACGTTGGGCTGCCCCATCCACACCCACCTGGGTCACAGCCTGCTGACCCCCAGCGAAGGCAGCCGTAGACACAACGCTGACGGCGCCAGCCGTGTCGCCCTGGCCATCCAGCTGACCATCAGTCACCTGGACTACGCGGTACGTCACCTGCAGGGGGCAGCAAAGCGGCGAGATGGGTTCTAGGGTCCCGGCAGGGGCCAGGTCCGAGCCCCTCCCAGCTCGCCCTCTGGACCCTCAGCTCGACACTCCACTTGCCCGCGGGCTCCCGGCCCGGAGCCTCACCTGTCCTCCATTATTCTCTGTGCGGAACTGGTACTGGATGTTGTGGTCGCCAAACGCCGCCTGCTGGACGCTGGCGATGGCCACCGCCGTCTGCTCCTCCGCCCCAGGGCCGTCCCCGCCTGCGGTCGGGGGGGGGGGGGGGGATGGTCAGTGGTCACGCGGCCTAGGCGCCCCCAGTCCCCTCCCCGGGCTCAGGCCGCAGACCCGGTGGGCCCCTCGAGTACTCACCTTCCTGCAGCTCGACGCCCTCCTCTGCCTCGGGTCCCTTGTCGTGACTGCGAGGAGGACGGGAAGGAGAGGGGGTCAGGGCCGCCCCCGCCCCTTTGCCCAGGTGCACGGCCCCCGTCCCGCCCAGCCCGGTCTGGAGCTGGGATACCGCTAGGACCCGGGACCCAGGGTATTAGCGCGGGGCCCCCCTCCCTCGCGGCCTCCATTTTGAGCTGGGCCCGGCGGCCGCTCGGGATCATGGCGGCCCGGTCGCCAGGCCGAAGGGCCGGGACCGGGGCGCGCGGGGGCACGGACCGGTCCGGCATTCTTACCTGGCGGCGGCAGCAGCGGTGGCCGAGGCAGCGGGATCCAGACCCGGGTCCAGCATGTCCATGGGGGGGGTGGGGGCGGGGGGGGCGCGGGGCCCGGGGGGGGGGAGGGGAGGGGAGGGGAGGGAGGGGAGGGGGCGGGCGGCCGGGGGGGCCCCGAGCCCGGCGCTCACGCCGCGCGGCAGGAGGGGACGGAGGAGACACGGGAGCCGCTCGCGCTGATCACGGGGACAAACAGTGGGGTCATGTGAGGAGGAGATGCCGCCGCCGCCGCCGCCGCCGCCGCCGCCGCCGCTCCTGCAGCCGCCGCCGCCGCCTCCGCCCGCCCGCCCTCCGGCTCCCGGCGGCTCCCGGCTCCGGGACGCAGCGCGGCCGCCCCCCGCCCGCTGCACGCGGCCCTCAGGCCTCCTTCCCTGAGCAGCCGCCGCCGCCGCCGCGACTTTTTTTTTAACCCGGCCCGCCCTGGATGGCTGCCGCCTCTCCCCTAGATCGTCGGCTCGCGCGTCCGCCGCCCAGCCTGGCCCAGTCCGGCGGCGGATCGCTGCTGCAGCCGCCGCTGCTTTCTATTTTTTCCCCCTTTTTTTCCTCCTTTACTTGAGCTGCGCGCGCGCGCGGCGGCAGCGGCGGCGGCGGCGGCGCGAGCCCGGGGCCGACGCGCGCGGGGGGAGGGCAGCCCCCGGGGAGCGCGCGCGCTGTGTGTCTCGGATGGCGGGCGGGCGCGCGCGGGCCCGGGTCTCGGCGGGGCGCGAGGTCGCCGTCGCCGCCTCCGCCTGGCACCCGCCGACAGGCCGCCCGGTGGAACGCGGGCCCAGATGGAACGCCAGGGGACCCGGAGGAGGGGCTCCGGTCGCCCGGGACGAGGCAGGCTGCGGGGTTTGGAGAAGTAAAGTAGGTCGGGGGGGGGGGGGGGGGGGCGAGGAGGTGAACGGGGTTGAAGGGGAGAGGAGCGCGCGCGCGCGCTCCCGGCGGCCGGGCGGAGGTGCGCGAAGGCGGAGGACTGGGGCGCATGCGCACGTCTGGGCGGGGCCGGGGCGCGCACGCAAGCCCAGGCGGAGCCTGCGTGGGGCACGTACTCCCGGCCTGGGGAGGAAGGCAGACCCGGTTCTTTCCTCCCGGCCCAGGAGGCAAGTCCTGAGAGAAAACTGGACACATGGCCTTTTGCACACTCGCAGGCACGCACACACACAGACGCAGCAGCTTCCCGGCTACCCACTTCGTGCAGCAAAACAAACACATCCCTCTAGACACAGGCCTTGTAATGATAAGTTTTATTAGACTTAGGAGGGCAAGATAATCAATAGTCCCTCAAATTAAAAAACAAAAAACAAACAAAAAAAAAACAGTACAAAAGGTACATACAAAACGTGAGATCAGACGACTAAACTTTCTCGACTCAGGGCCAAGTTCTGCAAGGGAGAAAAAAAGAGGGTGTGAGCTGGGGACTCTGGAGGAGAGTCCAGGAAGGGTCTTAAAGCCAGGGAGGGCTGTTCACTCACCTTCTTAAGCCTCCTCTCCCGGGAAGCCTGGGAGTCGGTCTCAGAGTAAGGGGGAGGCGCTGGAGGGTAGTAGGCCTCCTCATCTTCCTCCCTGTAAGGTCTCCTCCTCTCAGCTGGCCCCTTTTTCCTCAAGGCCTCTTCTAATAAACGCCCATCATATTGGGGGTCCCCAGACCTGGAGCTATCTTCCCGAGGGTCCCGGGAGCGGTGGTAGCGGGACCTAGGGTCAGCATAAGGGCGGTCTCTAGACCTGAAGTCATCATAGTGGGGATCCCGGGAGTGTGGAAATTCCCTTGGGTCATCTTGGTCATAGAGATCATCCCGGCTTCGGCTTCTGGGAGGTCCATACGCTTGGCCTCTCCTCCCCCTACTTGGGGGAGACCTCCTCCCAGATTCAGCAGAGCTTGGCCGGGTAAGGTCATCCAGAGCATCCACAGATCGTGCACGGGGCCGCCCGGCCCCCCAGCCACTCCCTGGCCGCTCCATGGGGGCCTCTTGCTCCCACCGCCTGGGACTCTGAGGGGAGTGGTGACTCCATTCTTCATCTCGGATTGGGGTAAGGGCAGGACCCCGGGATGGCCGGGATCTCCAGTTGTCCTCATGGAGGGAGGTGACTTCACTCATGGCTGTAGGGGAGGGGAGGTGGGGGTGTGTCACTGACTGCTGGGAGGTCAGGAACTCCAGGGCCCAGCAGTGTCACCCACTTGGCTCATACACTTTCTAGAAGACCCTAAACTTCTCATCTTTTTAAGTATTGACATGCAGGGTCCCGTACACTTCTGGCTGTGGCTGTGGCTGTGGCTGTGGCAGGGAAGGAGGGACTGTGCCCAGGATTTGCCACAAGCATACACAGGGCAGGTGTCAGGGAGACTTGGTTCTCCCTCCCCACTCAGGAACCCCTCAAACCCCAAGGCTCCCACTCACCCCGCTCTACGCGGCCATTGGGGGCACCAGGTCGAGAAGGGTCAAAGTTGGCCAGCTCTTTTTCCATGTAGTACAGGACCCGCATGGAGTCGTCCTGCTGGCTGGCCTGAATTCTGTAGCCACTGCGGACTTCTAAGGACAGGAGATGGAGGTGATCAGTTTAGAAGAGCAGATGTAGACCCAGCTCCCTCCCCTAAAGGCATGTCCAATCTTTTAACAGTTGGTTCTTACCAGAGGTCACACTGCTGTCTGTGTCACGAAGCAGGGGTACCTGGGAGCTGTGGCCACCAACTGAGGGAGATGACTGTCAGTGGCTGTCTACCTGGAGCAACCCATATCCAGCCTCCTCTCCCCTGCCTCCAATCCCCTTTCTTCCAGACCCAGACCCAGACCCAGACCCCTTAGGACCCAAATGTCCAGCCTACCCCCTGCCCAGCTGCTCCTGGCTCCCCCAGGCCTCACCTGAGCTATTCCTGTCGAAGTCTCCAGGGTACCCATTGTAGATGGGGCCCATGGGAATCATGGCTGGTGGGGGCGGGGTCTTGGCAGGGGAGAGGTGAGCATAGGTGCTTGGGGCGTAGATGCTTGGGACGCCTGAGGTGGCGGCTTTGCCGGCAGCATACACTGGGAAGGACACACAATATGAGAAGGTGGCCAGGAGCCATACCGCTTTTTGCTGCGTTAGAGGGTCTGGAGGAACATATGCCTGGACCTTCTTCCCGATCCCCCAGCCATGGGGCTTCCCTAGGCACTTGTGTGCACTGGTAGCACGTGCTACCAGATGGGGGGCCCCCATCTGGCAAGCCAGCATGTTTGTATGATGGTTTGCCAACATTTGACAAGGTTTTACATAAAATCCCAGCTCTCTAACCACCTTGTCAGGAGATGTGGCCACCCTGGGCCTGTGTCCTTACAGAGCAGTAGGGCACAAAGGAGCCCCTGTAGGTAAAGCCCATGTGCTAGATTCTCTAGCTGGATTCAAGTATTCCCTTGACCATTCCAGAAAATGCATCATCTGGGGAGGAATCCCATGCCCACTCCCCTCGCATGGCTGCTGGGTCCTCCAGGCCCACATGCAATGGGAATCAGTCTGAGGCAAGAGCGTGGGAGCCTCAGCGTTCACTTGCCTCAGCCAAGCAGCGAACCAAGTACCTCCAGTGGCGGAGGGCCACAGCCACTCCCACCCTACCCCCCGCCTGATTCTAGGCTGGACAGCTCAAGGGCACATCCTCTTTGCTGCCTTCCTCCCCAGGCAAGAGGCTGAGTTCTGGTGGCTGCTCTTGTGTCAGAGTCACTGGGCCCCAGGAGGCTGCTTCCTCCCTGGGATTGGGACAGGGAAATGGGAGGCACAGAAAGCTCCCTCCTCTGATTCAGTTTGGAAACAGAAAGCTC
This sequence comes from Panthera tigris, assembly GCF_018350195.1. Classification (NCBI taxonomy): domain Eukaryota; kingdom Metazoa; phylum Chordata; class Mammalia; order Carnivora; family Felidae; genus Panthera; species Panthera tigris. Next base: position 18,315,274 of record NC_056674.1, read on the forward strand.
AGCACCCAGCACCCCCAGGAGAAGCCCCTCGGTAGCTCAGGTGATCTGGCAGTTCCCTAACTAACCATGGGAACTGGACCAACTTCTTACTAGCTGGCAGTTGTGGACCAAAGGAACGGGGCCCCTGGCAGTGAGTTCATGGGTTCTCTGAGGTATCAGGGTCTCAGGATGGAAAGAACATGGCCTGGGGACAGGCATTTGCCATTGTGGCCCCAGCCTTAGTTAGTGGGGTAATTGCAGACCTGGATGCAGCCCCGGCAGGGGGGGTTGGGGGCGTCTCTCATCACCTGTGATGTGGGCTAACACCCCCTGCCTGAATACGAAGCTCTCAACTAAAAATGACAAGAGAAACAGGATGGCCAGCAGCCTCCAGAGAGCAGCGGATTTTTCTCAGGGCAGCAATACTTTGAGGAACTGGGTTGCTCACTGCTGAGTTCAATGTCATAAAATTAGCCAGTGTGGATTGAGCCGCAGCCCTGTGCTGGGTGCTCACACGCACTCTTCCCTTCATGTTCAAACACCTTCTGCGGGGACCTGGCAAAGAAGGAAACCATCCGGGAGAGTGGGTGCTGCTTGTGTGAGGTCACACAGTTTCACTGCCAGGGCTCCAAGGTGCTTCCTGGCCCTTAGTCATTACCAGTGCTGACAGCAACATGTCCGACAGCTAGTGGGTGAGGAACATTTTCTGTAGGCTGAGCCCCGCGCTAAGTACCGGACACACAAGGGGAGGTGGCTCATTAGGCTTCCAAGCAGGTGACCTGTCCAGCCAGGCCTTATATCTCCACCTGCCTAAGCCCACAACGGCCGCCTGCCACTTCACCATGAAGTGCGGAGGGGCACTGCCGTACCTGGACGCTCTAGAAGCAACTGGCAGCGCTCACGTCTCTGAGGAGAGGAGCTGGGCCAGTGGCAAGAGGGAGACTCCCTCTCTTTGCTTCCCCCTTCCTGTTTTGTTTGCTCTCTCCCCTTCCGTCCCCAGCCGTACCTACTCTGATGTGCTAGAGATGGCCTTAAACACGGCATCCGCGTCAATCCCAGAGTGCTTTTGTGGACGTGGGCTTTTAAAATTTTGTAAATTATACAGTGCTGTAAACCTTGTCTGGTGTCTTACTTTTTCATTGCAGATTTTGTTTTTCAAGGCAGCTTTTCTTCCCAGTGAATGGCATTTTGCACTATCTGAATCCTTTTTTTTTTTTTAACCATGTGCATAAATTATGCTTTCAAAACAAACAACTCCAAATAAGTGAAAATCTAAATGAGCACTGAAGACAGCAGATCCTCCTTGGCCCACTTTGTTCCAGATTGCTCAAACCCTCCAGAACAGTGACAGTGTCCTGGGAAGCGGGCAGAGGGCTACCTCCTCCCCTGGAAGCCAGGAGAGAGGCCTGCAGGGGTGGGCGTGTGAGGGGCACTTACAGGCCTCCGGACAGCAGCACTTCTCCGGGCAGCAGGGACACCTGACATAACAGCAGCACGTGTGGGGGCAGCACTGACACCAGCAGATGCCCAGGAGGAGGAAGACGAGGAAGGCAGCCAAGCAGACCACGACCACAAATAGCCAGTCTGCGGAGGGAGGAGAAAAGGCCATGAGCGGGAGGCCTGGGAGGACACGGGGACACGCGGACACAGGCACAGCGGGGCAGTGCAGAGTCATGGGTGGGGCGAAGCTGTTTGTGAAACTTGCTGGGGACGTTGCAGCCCCCTGCTGGATTCTCCGTGCCAGACGCCGGGGCGCAGCAGCAGAGGGATGCCCGCCCTCTACGACCCAGGCCAGTCCTGAATTTAGGGAGCTTGCACTGGGCTCATCAGGGAAGGCAGAGAATGAGGGGTGACCTGGCTGGAGCAAGAACAGGATGGAGCCTCAGAGAAGGGACAGAGAGCCAGCTGCCCAGATCCTCGTCTCTAGAAGAGTAAGGCAGGCACCAGTCAACAGGAGCCCCCTGCCTACACCCCAGGCCCCTGCTCAGCCAGCCCAGCCCACCCCAAATCCCAGGGCCAGGTCACCTGATGCCACGGAGTTGGAGTCAGGTGAGGTTAGTGGGGGTCCACAGAGAGCAGTGTTTAGGGTGGGGGAGAATACTTAGCAGCGGTAAGTGGTGTCGGGGGCGGAGGGGGGGGGACGCCACCCCGTACCTTCCATGGGCCCCGCCTGAAAACCAGGTAAGAGCTCTGCCACCCCCGAGGTCCTGCCTGGAGGGACAAAAGAAAGACAGATTATGCTGGCAGGGGCCAGCCCAGCCTGCCCCTACCCTGAAGCCAAGCTCCAGGCTCATCAGGGTGAAGGTGTCCTGAAGCAGACGGGCTGGTAGCCCAGGAGGGTCCTGGCACACAGTTCCTGCCGCGCGCCCCCCACCAGTTGAGTGCTATTTTCTAGAAGGCTTCCACCACATAATTTACCCACTCTCTCATGCCATGGGGAATTCTCTTGCCCCAAAGGGTCCCGTGGTTCTGAAGGTTCAACCTCCGTGTGGGCACTCCATCTTTTCCACATACACGGGTCCTATCGCCCCAAAGGGCTCCATGTCATGTGACAGGGACAGTCCTGTTCCATCAGGCAGAGGAGGCACAGTGCCCGAGGGCCCATGAAAATGTTTTAATTTTATTTTAAAATCTGAAGAAAAAAATATAGTAACACTGAATATATAATAATGAATTTACAGCAATGCAATCATAAAACACGTATTTTTAATACGAAGGAAGAGGCCCATGAAGGCAAAAGTGCCAACAGGCCATCAAAATCGTAGCGTGGCCTTGAGTTCCGTCTCATTTCACACTCTGTCCAATACGCACATTCCATGGCCCAGCTGGTGCCGCCGGTTGCTCTGTGTCCCACTAGCATCGTACCGCCGGGGCACCCACACACCAGCTGTGCGTCAACAAAGCTCTCCCCCACAGACCTCACATACTCCGTGCCACCTGCCCCGACGAGGAGGTTCTAGCACGCAAGCCAGCGGTTCCCAAAGTGTGGTCCTGTCCACGAGGCTACAACTCTCAGAATGACACCACGCCATCATTCGCCTTTTTCGCACCCCATCTCCCGCAGGTGCGCAGGGGTTTTCCAGAGGCTCCGTGCCGGGCGATGACCTCATCGCTCTGAGGATAATGGATCGGGTGCCCACGTGCCTCGTGCTTAAAAAAACCTCCTGCTTTCAGTTTGTAATAATCCGCAAAACCGTCCACGAAAACTCTTCGCGAGCCTCGATAGTTGTTTAATGCGTTAAGCAGGTCCTAACACTACATTTTGGGAAATGCTGATGTAGAATGTGCATGTGACCAAAGGCCAGCGTTCTCTGGGTCACCCACACGTGAGCTCTGCTGTGATCTGAACACCCTGGAGCACGTCCCCCATCATGTGTGTGCTCATTCACACATGCGTTTCCTTGCATCACACGTGTGATGATGGCAACGCCCAGCCCAGCAGCGCCACGCGTATAGCACACGCCTCACATATAGCACGTGCCACACATGACTATATGTGTTGGCCGGTAACAGAGCATCTGGCTAATGGCAGCGTCCCTTCCACGCATGGCAGCAGGATCCAGCCTTCCCTCCTCACTCCCTGCCAATTAACTCTGAGAATTTCGAGATTTTTAAAAACGGAGACCAGGAAGAGGTAGAATCCCCAGCGCTCTCCACTCTCAGTGTGGCTCTGGCTTATCTGAATTGTTGGGGGGAGGGGTCCCTGCCTGGGGTGCAGGGCAAAGAGAAGCCCCAGTGACTGGTGGTGCCATGAGGGGAGAGCGAAGCAGGCGACAGAGTCCAGAGAGCGAGCTGGAAGGCGGAGGGCAGACGGCAGACATACACAAGTGGCTGAAGAAGGGGCCCCGGTCCCGGTTCCCACCCCCTTCCCGGGCCCGCAGGGCCCAAGCCCACTCACCCAGAACGATGAGCTCTGCATAGGCCTCGTTGTTCCCCTGGAGGTCCTGCGCTGAGACCACGGAGCAGTAATATACACCGCTGTCCCCCCAACCCGTCTGGTCAAAGGTCAGGTCAGCATCTGCAACAGGAGACAGGTGAGGGAGCCTCAGGGGAGGGCATCGGGGCCTCCCAGAGAGCATGTCAGGGAAGAGGGTAAGAGAGCAGGCCTACACACGGACCACGGGAACAGTAAATGACTCGTACCAAGGGTGTGCTTTTTAGGCTCTGTTGTAACTACCTAACACGGGGTGTTTCAACTAGTCTGTGAGGTGGGTCCTGTTACCTTTCCTGTTCGGTAGATGAGAAAAGAGGTCTGGCGAGATCACCTAATCTGACCCAGGTCATAAGAGTCGTCAGCGGTGGAGCTGGATGGTCTGACTCCAGAGCCTGGGCTGCAGATTTATAGCCATTGTCTTACCACCTCTCACAGCAAAGGGGACTCCCCCGACAAGAACCACCATAGTGCCTGGGATAGACCCAGGGGCAGGGGGCTGGGGTGGCGAGGCAGAGAAATAGGCCAGATTCCAGGAATTGGGAGCCGCCCAGGCCTGGGAAAGAGTGGCTGTGAGAGACACTAGGGCCGCCCCCAGTTCCCGAGTCGCCAGCCCCACATTCCAGGTCAGGCCCAGGGCTTGGGACGCTCACACGGGCCAGGAGCCTGTCAATTACAGCGGTAATGAAAGTCTTTCAGCACATCCGGTTTCCTCCCTACTCCTCTGGCCCTAATTAGTTAAACCCCTTCGGCCATTCACCCACGTGGGATGGGGTGGGACCCCAGGCGACTCCCCAGGAAGCCCTTGAAGGATGGAAGACAGGAACAGGCCAGAAATGAGCACCCCCCTCTCCCACCCCAGGAGTCCAGGCCGCTTTCTCCACAGCTGCTCTGGCTCTCTGGCTCCTGCTGACCTGCCTACCTCCCTGACCCGCACACCCAATGCCCTTCCCCATGTGGGCCACGAGGGCACGAAGTGTGTGCCCCAGTTTGCACCACCTGGGACCCAGCAGGGCATCAGTCCACTGATGAAGTAATGAAAGAGCTGATCCCTCTTCCTTTTTCAAAAGGCCTCGCGCCTATAGGAAACCCTCCTGCCGAGGTCCTCCTACGCCGCTCCAAGCACCTTACCCCAGCCCACAAGGCCCTTGGCAAGATCTGGCCACTGGTTACCACACCAGCCTCAAACCCACTGTTCTCCTTTGCTCACTAGACTCCAGACACACTGGCCTCCTCACCGTCCCCCAAGATGCTGGGCCCATACCTGCCTGGTACTGGGTTCCCAGACGCTCACAGGGCCGGGTCCATCCTGCAAGCGTAACCTCCACCTGACTGCTGAATTGTATCAGCCAGCTCGGGGGCTGACCCTCCGTGACCCCATGCCCAAGGGAATGTGGGCTCCATGCAGGCAGAACCCGGCCTGTCTCGGCCACTACTGAGTCCCCACTGCTTGGCACGGGGCCTTGGCCAGGACCTGGAAATGAACCCCTTCCCTCTTCGTGCCCACCTTCCTTAGCACCTGCTGTCTGTTCCAGCATTCTGGGCACATGGCTGTATTCAAATAGGCACTTGATACACTCATTCAATATTCAACACATAATCACCAAATGCACCCTATGTTCCGGACATACCTGAGGCAACTGGCGTGCTAGAAAGGCAGTCCTCCAAGTGTGATCTACAGACCCCGGGGTTCCCCCAGATCTTTTCAGAGGTGTCCTTGAGGTCAAAGTTATCATCATAATAATACTAAGGTGTTATCTGCCTTTCTCACTCAATCTCTCGTGCGTTGCCAGGAAGTTTTCCAGAGGCTATAAAGCCTGTGCTGTCACAGTATACTGAATGCAGCAGCGGCTCTGAGAAGCCAGCTTCTCCTGCTCGGGCAGACTTGCAGGAGATGTGCAAAAATACAAAACTAAAGCAATGCCATACTCTTCGTTAAAGGTTTTTGCTTGGGTTTGGAAAATATGGTTCTTTTTCCATAAGAAAGCATGTTATTTATATTAACCTATAACAAATTGGTTATTGTCATTTTAAATATTTTTTAAACTCCTCTGTTTGCTAGTCATAAAAGCAAAGTTCTCTGAAGCATTTAAGAGTGGAGAGGCCCTACAACCGACAAGTTTGAGAACCACTGCTACATACAGCAGATATAAATCCCGGCTCTGACGGAGCTCAGATCCTAACTGGGAAAGAAAGACAAATAAACTTAAATATACCACGTATCAGACGGTGATAAGGAGTACGGAGAAACCCGACCAGAGAAGGCAGACGGAAAGTGCCAGAGGTGGGAGTTATGTAAATTTAAGGGGTGGCCAGGGAAGCCTTACACGTAAGGTGACCTTCCGAGCAGCTGTGAGGGAGTAGAGGACACAACTCCCCTCCACAATCACACATCTAGCCACTGATTATTGAGCTCTTCCTCTGTGCTGGGTCCCTTTCCATGTACTCTCACTGAATCCTCATAAAACGCTGAACTACGTGCTCCCAAATCTTCCTGATTCTCCGGAACACCCTCTCGGCCCATCATTTTTCCACCTGTGTCCTTAAATCAGACTCCAACCAAGTCTCCAAAACCAGAGCTGAGGGGCGGGTCCCTACCCTGTGCTGCAGAGGTGGATGGGAACCCCCGGCTACAGCCAAAGTTCACAGGCCAGGAGTTGAAATCCCCTGGCTCCTCTGGGCCGGATCCCAGGCTCAATGTTTTCTTTGAGGCTGTATAACGTTTTCAAAACCCACACAAAATATGGCTTTCCAGCTGCTTTTGATCAATTCTAAGGCCCGGGCCCACCTCCTTCCTGCAAGGCGCACCCTGTTCCCGGTCTATGTGTGGTCCTGACATCACTCGGGCTGGGCATTGCCCTCATTGTTTTAGGTGCCAGGAGGAGGTGCTGGGTCTCCAGTTGAGAACAGAGCAGGGCCTCCTCCACATCTCTGGGCCTCTGGTTCCTTATCTGCATCAGGCAGAAGCAGCCCTCACCCCAGGGGTCCCATGGGCTTTCTAGTGCTACTGGGGGGGGGGGGGGAGGGCACACGTGCCCAGGCAGCCTGGCGAGGTAGAAACAAGGCTCCCATCCCGGCGCTCCACGTCACCCAAAGCAAGGAGGAATGGAGGGGTAGCCAGAGGCACCCTGAGCTGAGGGACACACCATTATGGTTTGCCAAGGACAACTTCCAGTTAAAACCTGGACAGCTGGTGGCCCTAGGAACACCAAAAGGGGGTCCGCTTTTCTCCATCCTCAAAGCTGAAATGGAGGAAGCTCCCGCGGCTCCCAGATTTCCTGAGAGGACATACACACAATGGATATTTACACATTACTGCCTGTATCAAACACGACACAGAGCGCGTCAAGGCAGCTTGAAACCCCCGCGTCAAGGCACCTTAGGCCTCTGGAACAAGAAGAGTCTACCCCAGGAGAGCCTGAGGGTCACTCTGGAGTTTTAGCCTCAGCAGAGGAGGCGTGATTCCAGCCAGCCTTCAAGGACACTCTCAGTTTGGCGGTATCCGGACAGGGCTGCTGGGTAGTCACGCCTGGTCCAGGCCAGAGACGGCTCTGGGTTATAGGGGAGGGGCCTGTACAGGTTGAACCCCCAAGAAGCTCTCTGACCTCAAGAACAGCAGGATGCTTTGGGCTGAGCTGCTCATGAAAAGTCAGGGCAAGCTGTTCGGGTCCCTCCCCCAAGCACGACTGACAGACTGGGTCTCTGGAACCCTGTCTTCTGTCCATGGTCTAGACAGAGCGAGGGAGTGTGCTCCACGACCTGCCTGGTCTCTCGGGGTCTGCAAAGGGACGCTCCCTTCCCTGCTCTGTCCCCATGCCCAAGATTAAAACTCTAATCCTTATTTAAGACAGTGAAAGGGTAAATCCATTACATGGGTTGAGCGTTCATCCCTCGCCCACTACAGCCCCATCACCTTCCCCGAGATTCTTTAGGGTCTGGTCCTTCTATCTCTTAATGTTTATTTATTTTTGAGAGACAGAGACAGAGACTGGGGAGGGGCAGAGAGAGAGGGAGACAGAATGCGAAGCAGGCCCCAGGCTCTAAGCTGTCAGCACAGAGCCCGACGCGGGGGGCTCCAACTCACAAACTGTGAGATCATGACCTGGCCAAGTCGGACGCTTAACCGACTGAGCCACCCGGGCACCCCTAGGGTCTGGTCCTTCAAAAATCATATTCACTAAACGTCTTAAGGGGTGCGCCCCTGACTCATTCCATATAGTAGGTGGCCCTAGCTGGCTTGCTCTGTAGCACTTAGTACTCCCTGAAATTCGCTTTCTCTGCTTGTTTACTGCCAGTCTCACCCCACTAGAATGTCACCTCCTTGAGCACAGAGACCTTGGCTGTCCTGATCGCCACTTACATCCACAGCACCTAACATTTAGCAGATGCTCGATAAATACCGGAAGAATGAATGGATGACTTCCTACCTGCTCCTTACTTAGTCCCAAAAGGCATTTCCTATTAGCTGGCAGCATTATGGTTAAAGACCAGGCTTCTGAAGTCTGCCGGGGTTCAAATCCCAGCTCCAGCTCCTTCTTAGCTGTGTGTCTAGACAGCCACTCTAACCTCTCTGAGCCCCAAAGCCAAGAGTGTAAAATGTGGTCATGAGGACTGCATAGGAGAAAGTATGTAAGGTGCCTGGCAAGTCATAGGCTTTATCCATGAAAATCTCTCACCCCGTCAGCTTACTCATGTTACCACCTTGGTGAGCCCTTTGCTGACCACCCTGGGCAAGTAAAGGGATTACAAGCTTGGAGATGAGACCCAAAGTGGCCGCCTTAGAATCGCAGCTCTGTGACCCCGTGTAAGCTGCTTTACCTCTCTGGACCTCTATACAATGACAATAGAATCTCACACAATTACTGTGTGGTCTAAATGAGTTAATCCATACGAACCCGGATGAGGGCCTTGGCACATACTTATATACATTTTTACATATTGTTGCTGGTATTAGTATCATTCTAGAACCGCTGCTTCTCTTCATTACCCAATTTTATGTTCCAAGCACTTGACACTACATGTTATCTCATTGGTCTCCCTCACTGGAATGTGGTCTCCACAAGGGAAAGGATTTGATGAACTTCCAGCATCAAATGGCACCTGTATACGTTAGGTGCTCAATAAATCTTTGTTGTTAAATAAAGCACAGACGGATGAATGAATGGATGGATGGAAGGAAGGATCCCTCCCTTCATCAAGCCTTTTAGACACTGGTACTCAAGAGCTTCCAAGGGGGGCGACGCGAGGTTGGGCACAAGGGAGCCAACACCGCCACCCAAGCAAGCCCCGCCCCGTCCCCTGCCCTGCCCAGCCCAACATACTTCCTGTGATGGTGATCCTTCGGCCCTGGTAGTAGTCTCCCAGGGTCACGGCATTGCCCTGCTTGGTGGCTACAACCCTGACAGTGCGCATGCTGTCCTGGCACTCCACGTAGGGATTGTAGCCTGGGTTACCGGCTGCCAGTTGGGCATTGAGCTGGTTGTCCACACTGGCTGGGGAGAAGGCATCGGCGATGCGGTCCCGGCAGAAAGACTTGTACTTCCAGATCACAATGGGTGCCGTGGGAGTCGTGGTGGCTTGGTAGGTGCAGGGCAGGGTCACGGGCTGGAAGAGGATCACCACGTGGTAGGGGTCTGACACAGTCACCTGGATGGCGCTGGCAGGAGCTGAGGGCAAGGGGAGAGTCAGCAAGGGCTTCTGTGAGCTCAGGGAAGTGCCTCAGGAGTGAGCAACATCACTGGTCACCAGTGGGACACTTGCAAGTGTAATGGTTTTACAGAATGCCTAGCACACACTGTTCCTTAATCCCTGGGACCGGAGAGGCTGCTCAGATAATCATGCCCATTTCCTAGACCCGTGGGGCTAAAGTGGCAAGTGCAAGGTCACACAGCCAGATTTCTTGGCACGTCTTGTCCATCCCTCTTCCTAGAGTGTGGCCTTGGCTCCCTCTTCCCTTAGCCATTCTCTCATGAGAAGGACCTCTCTCTGTGGCCTAAGCAGGAAGGCGCAAAGACCACCCCAAGGCCACTGCACTCAAGGCCCTACTGCAAAAACAACCACTAAAGGTTCCAAGTTCCATGGGGTCTTGTGACTGGGGGGCGAGGGAAGGGAGTGGAATTTTGGAGTTGTTTCACTGAACTCTTTTGCCATGGAGTAGCTAAAGCCCCCATAGTGTCTCCATCAGCCTCCCACCTCACCCGACCCTAATCCATCTCAAAAGTGAACACACCAAAAGTGCTTGGGTAAGGATAAAGTCCCCTCCACATCCCCACCCAAACATCTGATCCAGGTGAAAGCTTGCCAGCAGAAGATGGTTTCACACCAAGTCCGTTAAGTCCATCCCACCAGACCCTTAGGCAGATACTTCGCAACATGGACGGGGCTGGGGCCTGGGGAGTCCCAATCCTACATCCACCCAAAGCCTGGGCTCTGTTTCTTGAACTCCTTCTCCAGGCGGCGTCTGATCCAGCCCTCGAGTGTCCGCTCTCCGTTACCCCAGGTCTTAGAAATCTTGGAGTGCGCCCAAATCCCCATCCCGGCCTTTGCCAGTGATCGGGTGGTCCTTTCATCCCGACATCACAAAAGGTCCCCTTCTCCTTGCCGCTCCAGGATTCGCGGTCCGGGGAGTTTCACTTCCTGCTATCTCTGAACTAGGGCGGGGGAGAGTTCCTTGGCTCGAATGGGGAATTCCCTTCACCCTGGGAATTCCCTTCACCCAGATTTCCCGAGACCCTGGGGATCCAGAGATCCTAGTCTCGGCGCTCCCCCTCCCCCAGCTCTCCAGCCCGCTCGGCTGTGTAGAACTCCATCCATCCCCCTTCTACAGTGCCGTCCCGCCGCTCCGCCGACCAGAGGCCCCGCTCTCCATACCTGTGCACAAGGTGCTGAGAAAAAGCCACACGAAGACGACCGCGCCCCAGCCCCGAAAGGCTAGGTGAGGGCCCATCCCCCAGGAGAGCCCGCGAGCCACTGGCGCCATCGCGGCCGTCTGGGCGCGTCTGGCCCGCGCGTCCCCTACTTGGTACCGAGAGGGTAGGGGGCGCGGCGCGCACCAAGCCTGGGAGGGGTGCTTGCTCCTCCCCTTCCCGCTTCCGTTCCTTGTCCCTATTCCAAGCCCACCCTGCCCTGTTCCAGGACTTTAATTAGCGTAAATGACGTGGATGAGGAGCACGCTTCAGCTTTCGGGGAGAAACTCGCCGGACCCACTGTGGCTCCCCGAGCCACTCCACCCCCTGCGCGCTCTGGGGAATGGATCAGCCCAGGTACACTGGGTGAGAGCAGAGGGCTGGGCCAGGGGGTGGGCGGTGGGGAGGGGCTCCTCCACCTCCCTCCCCGGAAGTGGGCTGACCCAGGTACGCTCCGGCCCCGAGGGTCGGAACCAAGTGACCAGCCCGCCGGGAGGGCGCCTGCGGACTGGGGGTCCTGTCCGGCCCTCTCCTGCCCTGGCGAAGCCGCGCAGAGTGTAACTCACGAGAACCGACGCTTAACTGGGGTGATTCACCTGTTGAGGGGGGCGGGTCCCTCCCTGCACCTGTTCCCTCTCTGCCCACACCCCTCTGCCCGGCTGGCGATGGACCCGCCTGGGTACACCCTGCGGGGAGGGGCGAGTCTTAGCGAGCTTTGGGCTAGGGGAGGCTCCCGTCCAGGGAGAACGGAGGCGTTGCGGGCCTGTTGTGCCCTCCACTTAGATAATTGAAAGAACCGAGTGAAGTTTCCGGAAAGGAAGCTCTGCGCTCTTAGGGACGCCCGAGGGGAATCAGGCCCAGGAAAAGTTGGAATTCTTTTTGGGAAGTTTTCTCCGCCTCCCTTCCCAAGTCGCGATTCAGTCCCCGGGCAGCCATCGCCCCAGGTTAGGCCTCCGGACACGCTCGCTCTTAAAGGGCCGAGCGGAAGCGCGCAACTACGGATAGGTTTCGGCGTAAGGATTCCCAGGGTCTGGGCCACCTGCGCCCGAGGGTGGGGTGTGTCGAGGCACCCGAACGCGAGGCGTTCAGCGCGGCTCTTCTGCCCCCCGAAGGCGGCTCGGGGAAGCGCCTCCTGGGGAGCACTAGGCGCTTACTCGACAGACTTCCTGGAGGTAGCGAACTGGCCACTGGCTGGCCGGTGGCCGGTGCAGTGGCCTCGGATGTTTTGTCCCACTGCATCCTGTTAAAATTCAAGTCGGATCACGTACAGCTGTTCAAAAACTTGCTGTGGCTCCCCTTGCCAGAAGAAACCAAAATACTTACCGCGGCCTGAGCTCTCTCTGGCTTCCCCTCCTTCCACTCTCCTCCAGGCTCCCTCAACTCCAGCCACACGGGCTCCCGCCGGATGCTGGAATGTGTCTCTCCCACTCCCACTCAGACCTGTTGTACTACTCCCTCTGGCCGAACCCCCTTCCTGCAGATGGCCACTTGACTTTCCGCCTCCTTTACGGCTCTACAGAAAGGTCATTTCTTATAAAATTTCAACCCTCCCTCGCCTCTTTGTTTTTTGTGTATCTGTGATAAAATATACATACCATTTTAGCCGTTTGCATTTATTTTTTAAAGTTTAGTTGTTTATTTTGAGAGAGAGGGAGAGAATCCCAAGCAGGCTCCTTTGCTGTCAGCAAGGAGCCTGACATAGGTCTCGATCCCACCAATGGAGAGACCATGACCTGAGCCAAAATCAAGAGCCACCGAGGTGCCCCAGCCTATTTGTAAGTGTCCAGTTCAGAGGCATTAATTACATTCATAGCGTTACCTTCTCATCGCCACTATCTATACCCTTTTTTCATCATCCCCAATAAACTCTATCAATTCAACCATAACTCCCCATTCCTACCTGCCCCCAACCCCTGGTAACCTTTTCTCTACTTTCTTTGTCAAACTCGCCAATTCTGAGTAACTCATGTAAGTGGAATCATACAACATTTGTCCTTCAATGTCTGGCTTATTCACTAAGCATAATGTTTTCAAGGTCTGTCGATGTCGTAGGATATATCACACTGAAAATTTCCTTCCATTTTATGGCTTCCATTTAAAGTATTCAATGTATGCCACATTTTGTGTGTCCACTTGTCTATTGTTAGACCCTTGTGTTCTTTTCCACCTTTTGATTATTGTACCTAATGCTGCTGTGAACATTGGTGTATAGATACCTGCTTTCAGTTCACTAGGATATATATCCAGGAGTAGGATTGCTAGGTCATATGGTAGTTCCTAATCTTGAGTAACTGCCAAGATCACATCAGCTGCACCTTTTACATTCCCACCACTAACCCAGGATGGTTCCAACCTCTCCACGGCCTCACTGACATTTATTATTTCCCATCTTCCCGATTATAGCCATACTAGTTGGCGCGAAGTAGCATCTCATCATAGTTTTGCTTTACATTTCCCTAATGGCTAAGGATGGTGAGCACCTTTTCATGTACTTACTGGCCATTTGTACATCTTCTTTGGAGAAATGTCTGTTCAAATATTTACCCATTTTTGAATTGGGTTGTGTTGTGGAGTTGAAATTCTTTCTACATTCTAAGTATCAATCCCTCGTCAGATATATAATCTGCAAGTATTTTCCCCATTCTGTAGGTTGTCTTTTCACTTTCTTAACAGTGGTCTTTGACACTATTAAGTTCTTAACAAAGGTTCTTAATTTGATGCAGTTCTGTTTATCTGTTTTTTTTTTCTTTTGTTGCCTACGCTTTTGGTGTCATATCCATGAAATTGTTGCCAAATCCAAGGTCATGAATATTTTCCCCAATATTTTCTTCTAAGAGTTTTATAGAGATCTTAAGTTAGATCTTTGATATATTTTGAATTAATTTTTGTACATGGTACAAGAGTCCCAACTTCATTCTTCTGCATGTGGTCATCCGGTTTTCCCAGCACCATTTGTGGAAAAGACTGTCCTTTAACCATTGAATGATTTGGGCACCTTTGTCAAAACTCAGTTGACCACATATATGAGGGTTTATTTCTGGGTTCTCTGTTCTATTCCATTGGTCTCTATATCTGCCCTTATGACAGTACCATACTGTTTCAATTTCTGTAGCTTTGTAGTAAGATTTGAAGTGTGAGTCCTCTGACTTTGTTCTTTTTCTCCCCAAGGTTGTTTTGGCTATTCACGTTCAGGGCAATTCCATATGAATTTGAAGATTTGCTTCTATTTCTTTGAAATAGGCTGTTGGAACTTCGATAGGCATTGCATTGAATCTGTAGATCACTCTGGGGAGTATTGACATGTTAAGTCTTCCCATCTATGAACACTGAATGTCTTTCCATTTCTTTAGATATTCTTTAACTTCTTTCAACAATCTTTTATAGTTTCAGCTTCCAAGTCTTTCACCTCCTTTTTCTTTTTTTTTTTAATCTGATAGAGAGAGCAGGTGTGCCGCACACAAGTGGAGGAGAGGAGCAGAGAGAGAAGAGAGAGAGGATCTTAAGCAGGCTCCATGTTCGGTGCAGACCCCAACATGGGGCTCGATCCCACGACCCTGGGGTCATGACCTGAACTGAAACAAGAGTCAGACGCTCAACTAAGTAAGCCACCCAGGTACCTCTCACTTCCTTGATTAGATTTATCTTAAGTATTCAATTCTTTTAGATGCTACTGTAAATTAAATGGAATTGTTTTTTTATTTCCTCTTTGGTTGTTTAATGCTGTTGTATTGAAACACAACTGACTTTTATGTTAGTCTTATACCTTGAAAGTTTCTTGAATTCATTTATTTATTAACTCTGGTGGCTTTCTTGTGCATTCTCTTGGACTTTTTCTATACAGGATCATGTCATTTGTGACTAGGGGTAATTTTATCTCTCTCCAATTTGAATGCTTTTTACTTCTTTTTCTTGTCTGATTGCTATGTTAGGATTTCTAGTATTGAATAGAAGCAGTGAAAGTAGGCATGCTTGTCTTGTTCTTGACCTTAGAAGGAAAATATTCAATCTTTCACCATGGAGTATGATGTAGCTGTGGATTTCCATAATACTCTTTATCAGGTTGAGAATTTTCCCTCTATTCTTAGTTTTCAGAGGGTTTTTGTCAATAGAGTTTATTTGATTTTGTCAAATGCCTTTTCTCCATCGAGATAATCATGTGTTTCTTTTCCTTTCATTCTATTAATGTGATATATTACTTTGATTAGTTTTCTTATGTTGAACCACCCCCCTTACATTCTTGGATAAATTCTAGTTAGTATCTTTTAATATGCTGTTGGTTTTGCATTGCTAATATTTTCTTGTGATTTTGCATCTATATTCATAAGGGACAATGAACTGTAATTTTCTTTTCTTGTCATGTCTTTGTCTGGCTTTGGTATCAGGGTAATGTTGGCTACATAGAATGAGTTATGAAGTGTATCCCCCCCCTTCAATTTTTTGGAAGAATTTGAGAAGGATTGATGTTAATTCTTCTTTAAATGTTTTGTTAATCTGTGAAATCATCTGTCCCTGGCTTTTCTTTGCTGGGAGGTTTTAGATTACTGATTCAGTCTCTTTACTTATTATAGGTCTGTTGAGATTTTCTGTTTCTTTTTGGGTTAGTTTAGGTAGATGTATGTTTCAAGGAATTTGTCCATTTCTTCTAGGTTATCTAATTTCTTGGCAGATAGTTATTCCTAGTATTCTCTTGTAATTCTTTTTATTTCTGTAGGGCCAGTAGTAGTGTCCTCACTTTCATTTCTGATTTCAGTTATTTGTGTCTTCTATCTTTTGTTTTATCAGTCTAGCCAAAGCTTTGTCATTTTTGTTGATATTAAAAAAAAAAAACCTTTTGGTTTCATTGTTTCTCTTCCCCCCACGTCTCTATTTTATTTCATTCTGGTCTACTTTTCATTATTTCCTTCCTTCTGCTAGTTTAAGTTTTGGTATATTGCATTTTAATTTATCTCTAAGTATTTTCTAATTTCCCTTGTGATTTCTTTTGACTCACTATTTTAGAGTGTTTATTTTCCACAGTTGTAAATTTTCTGTTTTTCTTTCTGTTATTGATTTCTTACTTACGCTCACTGTGACCAGAGAAGATGGTTTGTATGATACCTATTTTTTTTTTTTTCAAATCTACTGAGATTTAGTTGGTGGCCTAACACATGGTATATCCTGGAAAATGACTCATGCATACTTGTATTTGTTGTTGGGTAGAGTGTTCTGTATATGTCTGTCAGTGCTAGTTGTTTTATTGTGTTGTTCAAGTCTTTTATTCCTTACTTACTACTTGTTTGTTCTATCCATTATTGAAAGTGGAATATTGAAGCCTCCAACAATTATTGTAGAACTGTCTATTTCTCTATGCAGTTCTGTTCACATTTGCTTCATATTTTAAGGTACATAAATGTATAGGGTATGGTTTCTTGCTGTGCTGAAACTGTTATTAATAGATACTGTCTTTCTTTGTCTCTTGAAACCTATTTTCAATTTGTCTGATATTAACATAGCCATTCCGGCTCTCTTTTGGTTATGATTTGCATGGAATATTCTTTTCTATCCTTTCACTTTCATCCTGTTTGTGTCTTTGAGTCTAAAGTGAGTCTCTTGTAGACAGCCTATGGTTGGATCATGTTTTCTTTATCTATTCCACCAATCTCCATCTTTTGACTTAAAGTAATTACTGATGAGGAGGGACTTATTTTTGCCACTTTGCTATTTATTTTCTGTATGCCTCAAAGCCTTCTCTTTGTGCCTTTCATTGACTCCATTACTGCCTTATTCTGTGTTTAGTTCATGTTTTTACAGTAAAATGTTTTGACTCCCTTCTCATTTCCAATTATATATATATCCTATGGCAATTTTCTTTGTGGTAACCCTGGGAATTACATTACATATAAAAGCTCCTGAAGTTATAACACTTCAGTTTGAATTTATACCAGCTTAATTAACTTCAATATCATATAAAAACTGGGCTCCTGTACATCTCTATCACCTCCTTCCCTTATTGGTGTCTCAAATTACATCTTCATAAAGTGTTTTCCCAATAGCAAAGATTAATAATTATTTTTATGGATTTTCTTCTAAGTCATGTAGACAATTAAAAGTGGATTTTAATATAATAATATCAGCTTTAATAATTGCCCATGTATTTACCTCTGCTGCAGAGCTTTATTTCTTCCTATAGCTTCTGGTTACTGTCCAGCATCCTTTCATTTCGATCGGGAGGACTCCCTTTATCATTTCTTTCAGGGCAGATCTAATGGCAACAACATCTCTCAGCTTTTGCTTATCTGGGCATGCTTTAATTTTCCTCTCATTGTTGAAGGATGATTTTGCTACTTATAGAATTCCTGGTTGAAAAAAATTCTTTTCTCTCAGAACTTTGAATATTTCAACCAATTGCCTTCTGGCCTCCAGGGTTTCTGACAAGAAATCAGCTGAAACTCTTACTGGGAACCACTTTATGTAACAAGTTGCTTCCCTTTTGCTACTTTCAAGATTGTCCCTTTCTCTTTGGCTTTTACCAGTTTGGTTACAATGTGTCTTGGCATGCATCTTTTGAGGTTAATGCTGTTGAAGTTTGGTGAGCTTCTTTGATTTATAGATTCATGTCTTTCTTAAAACTTGGGAGGTTTCTGGCCAATATTTCTTCAAATGTAGTTTTGTAGTAGCTTTCTCTCTGTCTTCTTCTGGGACTCCAACAATACGTATGTTGGTCTGCCTGATGGTGTTTCATAGGTCCCTGAGGTTCTGTTCACTCTTCTTCAATCTTCTTCCCTTCTGTTCCTCAGACTCAATACTGTCGGCTGTCCTATCTTCAAGTTCACTGATTTTGTCTTCTGCCTCCTCGCATCTGTTTTGAACTCCTCGAATGATTTTTTCATCTCAGTAATTGTATTATTCAGCTCCAGAATGTCTATTTTTAATATTTTCGATCTCCCTATTGATATTCTCATTCTGTTCATACATCATTGTCCTGTTTTTCACCATGTCTTCTTAAGCTCTTTTAACATTTTAAGACTATTGTTAAAGTCTTTGTCCAGTCGTCTGCCACCTGGGCTTCCTTGGGGATAATTTTTTCTTTGAATGGGCTATACTTTTCTGTTTCTTTAATGCCTTATGACTTTTTTTTTTTTGTTTCAAATGGACATTTGAATCTTATAATGTGGTAACTCTGGATATCATATATCCCCCTCTCCCCAGGGCTTGCTGGTAGTTGTTGTTGTTTTAAGGTATCTCTGTGCTGGGGGTCAGCCCAAAGTGTAAGTTTAGGGTCATCTCAGATCTTTTCTGAGTTTGCATTTTCCCCTGGACTTATGCAATGACTTTCTGAATTCCCCTACATTCTGTGTGTATGGTTGCTTGCAAATGTCCTAATCCATAAATGTCTGGCTTCCAAAAGGGGTAAAAGGGGAGAAAGCCCAGAGGCTGCCCTTTTAAATTTCCCAGAAGCTGCTTCAGCCAGCGGGGGTCAAAACAATGGTGGCCTGCCTCTGTGTCTGCACTTCTGTGATCAGAAGCAGTAATCTGCAGTCAGAACACAGAACCTTGATATTTAGAGGGCAAAGTCCTTGTTGCACATTCGCCAATAACAACAGTGGCTGAGCACTTTATTTACAACATCTCATCAAATCTTCATAAGTGCCCTTTATTGCCAGTACCATTAAAATCCCTGTTTGAAAATGAGGAAACAGGTTTACAAAGAGAAAGCCATTTGATCAGGCCTCCATTGCAGGAAGAGACTTCATTGCAGTTCCTTAAATTGTAAGAAAGAGAAAAAGCAGCCCCTGATAGCTGGTAGCTGACCTGACACTAATCACAGTGTTGGTGTCATTAGGAGGTGGCCTGTAACTCACAGCTAAGTCATGGTATGCTATTGAACAGAAACAACCTAACAGAATACTAATATCACACAAAGCCTCTCTGTGACTGTGATGAACCAAGACAAAAACAAGATCATACTATAATCATGTCTGAACAGACATGACAGGGACATTGTCCAAGCCACAAAGTACCAAATGTCCTCCCCCTCTCCCAGGTCATATGAGTGACTGCCACTTTAGCTACACTGCATTCTTCTGATCTTCTAGATAGTATAGAATTACTCCCCCCAAATAAGCATTCTCTTCTACATCTCTTCTGTATACAAAATTACTCCCCCCAAATAAGCATTCTCTTCTACGTCTCTTCTGTATACAACGCCCGGATTTTGTTTGTCTTCAATGACTTCTGTAGTCAGAGAGGGTTATACTTCCCCAGTCCTAGAAAACAAATTCTGATTGTCTTAAGCCAATCATGGGAATTCTCTTTTCTCTCAGGCATTGGTTTGGGTCTGCACATGGGACCTAATCTTGGCTAATGGAACCTTAGGAGATCTGATGGGATGATTTTGCAAATGATTTTAACTTTCTGATGTAAAAGAACACTGCTTGTGGTAACTATCAACTGTGGTAATCTGACTTCCTTCTACTAAATGTTTTAACTGACTTCCTTCTACTAAACTGACTTCCTTCTACTAAATGTTTTCTGGGCATAGTAGAATTCCATTTCCTTTGTTGGATTGGTGAACTGGTGGTACCATGTAACCATTTCTGGCCACTGGTTTGTGAGCAAGTGGCAGGTGTCATTTCAGTCCAGAGCATTTAATTATGGATGTGAAATCCGACAGAGCTCTCTTTTTTCCTCCTCTGGTATGAAACTGGAAATGTTTGAGGTGGCTTTGCTCCATCATCCTGGGTCCCTGAGTGATTATAGTACCAACCCACAATGAATGCGGAGCTTGAGTGAGAAATAAACCTTTGTTTTTGTAAGTCATTGAGATGTGTAAGCCTGAGGTATTGCTACATTTGCTGTACAAGCAAATAGCCTATCTTGAGTGATACAGAAATTAGTATCAGGAGTGAGGTGTTGCTGTAACCAAAAAGAAAAACACATGGCACTGGCTTCAAACACAACAAAAGGAACAAGAAATGTATTTGAAACCAGCAGGATGGAGGCTGCTGGCTGAGCTACTTTTTTTTTTTTTAGGTTTATTTATTTATTTTGAGAGAGAGAGAGAGCGAGCACATGGGAGGGGCAGAGAGAGGGAGAGAAAGAATCCCAAGAAGTCTCCGCACTGTCAGCGTAGAGCCCAAGGCAGGGATCAAACTCATGAACCTTGAGATCATGACCTGAGCCGAAACCAGAAGCCGGATGCTTAACGGACTGAGCCACCCAGGCACCCCTGCCTGAGATACTTCTAAAGGCAAATGATTTACGTCATGAACTTGCAGCTTTGGTGGAAGCAGCTGGAATACAGAAGAGCATGCGTGAAAGTTCACTAAAGTTGGCCAAAATCTGGGAAGGCCCTTGAGAGGCAAAATCCAATTAGCACTCAGATTTTGTGAAAGATAGAATCAAAGGCGCAGCACTAATTAAATCTTGATTACCCATTGTTAAAGACTCTGAATGAATTCAGATACTCCCAGAAAATCCTTAAGATACCCCCAGGTAGGCAAAAGTGCTCAGTGAAAGAGAAACGAAGAATATGGCTCCCGATGCGTGCCTGATGCGGTGCCTCTGCAGTGACAGACAGAGAGGGAGAGAGTGGGAAAGAGATGGGGCACACCTTGCACAGAACTGTGGGTGTGGGTTTTTTTGCAAATGGAGTTGGCTGGAGCCTCTGAGAATCCTTAGGTCCCAAACTTTGGAAGGCAGGAAGCAGGCCAAGGAAACCGTTCATGTGGAAAGGAGGGCACCTCTTTCAATGGCACCTCAGATGTAACCAAGGATGATAATGGCAAAGAAGATAGTTCTCTGGAGAGTGGAGACAGGAGCCCAGGGGACAAAGATTTAGAAAGCACCCCCACCCCACCTCAATTAGCAGATCTGGTGCTAATTAAGCGGTCCTCCCCACTTGCAAGACAGGAGGCCCTTGCAGTGTTTCCTCAGTGGATTTTAGAAATGGTACAGACCAGTGATGTCTGTGTACTCCTAGAAGTGCAGCAGACCCAGTTTCATTCCACTTCCCAGGGCTGATGCCCGAGTTCTGTGGGTGACTTCACAATGCCCAGGATGGTTCCCAGCACCCTTTTGTAGTCTCAGGCTACCGTGTTGGCCACCCTGTGACTGCTTAGCCTTTCTCTCCCCACTCTGTGGGCCCAGATATGAATCAGTTGTGCCTACAAGAGTCTCTGCCAGCAGGCCCTAGTCTCAGGCAATGATGTCGTCCTGCAGTGTGACTATCCCAAAGCACTCTGGTGCTTCTCTTCCTTTCTAGGGGAAGATCCCTTCCTGCTCTCCTCAATGCCTCACATAAAGAAACTGCCTGGGGGCAGCCTTCAACTGACCAACCCTCAGCCCTCCCAGACAGGCCTCTATCACTGCCAGGACAATGACAACGCCCTCGTGGTAGAGTATGAGATTGATTTCCAAGATGCCACCCACCGCCTTGCATGTTACGCACAAAAGCCTGGGCCAAAAGCCCCTGCAAAATGAGACCCTGAGACTGGGTGGCCACGTACTCGTCTTCACCCACTGGGAGCCCCGGCAGGACTGTAACTGCTGTGGGGGGCCTGGTGAGTGGAAACGCCTGGGGTATTGCTACATTGGGGAGCCCCAGGAAAAACCCATGCCCTGTTGGCTCTATCTGAGAGCGGAGAAGGCACGACACAGCCGTATGTGGCCCGAATTGCAGGTGGAAGCCTGTCTTGTACCCTGTGACCACGTTAAGGAAATCAACCAACCATACTTCATCTTTGACATATATCAGTTGGGCACGTTGACCAACAACATGTGGCTTACCTGCCCCATGGCCTCCATCTACAGGTGACTGGACCAGGGCATCAGTCCTGCATCTGACCCTCACCTAGGCTTTGTTTCCTAAGCCCACCTGGGCCAGGGGTTTGCCTTCCAGTGGAAAAGCAGGCTCTGTCTCCCACCCATAAGCCTTCATGGTCAGTCTGTCCAGGAAGGGGTCTCTTCACTGTCTTGTTCAGGTAGATGTTCATTCAGTAGGAACTACTTTTGCCCCTTCTGAGCCAGGCCCTGGGTAGGGTGCTACTGGGGACACAGGGGTGACCAAAAAAGTTTAGTCCCTGCCTTCATAGGCTCCTGATATTCAGGAGTGACCAAATGTAAAACCTAGAGACCAAGCACCTTGGCCCATATTCATGTCAACATCATCACCAGTGTTGTTTCTGTCTCCTCACTGAACTCTGATGAATACAATCTGTTTACGCATCCTTGCATCAATGCCGTGGTATTTTTATTACTATCCCTTTGTAATAAGTCATGATATCTGGTAGTATAGATTTTCCAACTTCGTCCTTCAAGACTGTCTTGATTAGTCTTAGCCATTTGTATAAAAATTTTGGAATCAGCTTGTAGTTTCCATCCCCGCCAAAACCCTATGTTTTAATAAATGGGGACTTCATTGAATTGAAAGATAAATTTGGGTAGAATCAGTATATTACAATATTTAGACTTCTGATCCATTGACATCATAAATATTTCTTTTATTTAGGGTTTGTTAAATTTCTCCCAGTAATGTACAGTTATTAATGTAGAGATTTTACATGTTTTATTATATTTATTTCTAAATACTTGATTTTCATGCAATTACAAATGTGTCTCTTTTATGGATTTATAAGGCATGATTTAATAAGTTGGTGCATGAAATAAAATAATCCAAGGTTGTAAACAGTGTTTTGACTATTGACAAAATTTTAATATACCTGATATTAAGATCTGATTCAAGTCACAGGCATATATTATATATATACATACACATAACAAATATATTATACATATTATTATAATGTACAACATACATAAAATATATATTATATACAGTATTATATTATGTTGTACACCTGAAACTAATATAACCTTCTGTTTTAATTATCCCTCTTCAAACCCCTCTTCAATTATCATCCCTCTATACAGAGACAGGTATAACTGAAATATAATGTTATATTAGTTTCAGGTGTACAACATAGTGATTCGATATTTGTATACACTGAAATAATCACCACGATAAATCTAATTACCATCCATCATCATACAAAATTACAAAATTTTTTTCTTGTAATAAGAATTTTTAAGATTTATTCTCTTAATAACTTTCAAATATGCAATAAAATATTATTGACCATTGTCACCATGTTGTACATTACATCTCCATGATTTATTTATTTTATAACTGGAAGTTTGTACTTCTTGACTCCCATCACTAATTCCACCCACTCCTCAACATTCCTCCCCTCTAAAACCAATCTGTTTTTTATTTCTCTAAATTTTAGTTTGTTGAGTTTTTTAGATTCCACATACAAGTAAAATCGTGGTATTTGTCTTTCTCTGTCTGACTTATTTCACCCAGTATAATGCCTTCAAGGTCCACCCATATTGTCATAAATGTCAATATTCCATTCTTTTTTATGGCTGAGTAGTATTCCACCGTGAATTTATACTACATCTTCTTTAGCCATTCATCCACTGATGGACATTTAGATTGTTTCTGTATCTTGGTCATTGTAAATAATGCTTCAGTGAACATAAGCGTGTATATATCATTTCAAATCAGCGTTTTCATTTTCTTGAGGCAAGTTCCCAGAAATGGACTTGCTGGATCAGGTAGTAGCTCTATGTTTAATTTTTGGAGGAACCTCCAAACCGTTTTCCATTGTCGCTGTACAAATTTACATTCCCACCATCAGTACATGAGGGTTCATTTTTCTCCACATTCTCACCAACACTTGTTATTTCTTATCTTTTAAATAATAGCCGTTCTAACAGGTGTGATGTGATATCTCATTGTGGCTTTGATTTAAATTTCCCTGATGATGAGTGATGTTGAGCCTGTGCCTGTTCATGTGCCTGTTAGCTATATGTCTTCTTTGGAAAAATATGTATTCAGATGCTCTGTCCATTTTTAAATTCGATTATTTGGGTTTTTGCTATTGAGTTGTATAAGTTCTTCATGTATTTTGGATATTAACCCCTTCTTGGGAAAATAATTTTCAAATGTTTTCTCCCATTCAGTAAGTTTCCTTTTCATTTTGTTGATGATTTTCTTTGCTGTGTAGAATCTTTTTAGTTTAATGTAGTCCCATTTGTTTATTTTTACTTTTGTTGGCATTGCTTTTGGGGTCAAATCCAAAGATATGTTGCCAAGACCAATGTCAAAGAGCTAACTGCTTATGTTTTCTTCTAGGAGTTTTATGGTTTCAGGTCTTATATTTAAGCATTTAATCCATTTGAGTTAATTTTTGTGTATAATGTAACATGAAGGTCTAGTTTCATTCCTTTGCATGTAGCTACCCAGTTTTTCCCAACACCATTTATTAAAGAGACTGTCCTTTCCTAATTATATATTCTTGGATACTTTGTCATAAATTGACCATATATGTGTGAATTTACTTCTGGGTTCTCTGTTCTGTTCTATTGATCTATGTGTCTATTTTTATGCTAATTCCACACTATTTTGATTATTATAGCTATGTAATATAGTTTGAAATCTTGGGGTGTGATGCCTCCAGCTTTGTTATTTCTCAAAATTGCTTTGGTTATTTGGAGTCTTTGGGGTTCCATACAAATTTTAGGATTATTTGTTCTATTTCTGTAAAGAATGCTATCAGAGTTTTGATAGGGATTGTCTTGAATCTATAGGTAATATGGGTAATATGGACACTTTAATAATATTAATTCTTCCAATTCATGAGCACAGAATATCTTTCTATTTGTGGTGTCTCCTTCAATTTCTTTCATCATTGACTACAGTTTTCAGTATATAAGTCTTTCACCTTGTGGGTTAAATTTATTCCTAGGTATTTTATTCTTTTTGATGTAATTGTAAATGAGATTATTATCTTAATTTCTCTTTCTAACTATAGTTGATGTATGGAAAGGCAACTTATTTTTGTACATTGATTTTGTACCCTACCGCTTTATTGAATTTGTTTATTTAAACAATTTTTTGGTGAAGTCCTTAGGGTTTTCTACATATAAAACCATATTGTCCACAAATAGTGATCGTTTTACTACTTCCTTTCCAAGTTGGATGTCTTATTTCTTTGTCTTGTCTAATTGCTATGTCTAGGATTTCCAGTACTATGTTGAATAAAAGTGGTGAGAGTGGGCATCTTTGTCTTGTTCCTGACATTAGATGAAAAGCTTCCAGGTTTTCACCGTTAAGTATAACGTTAACTGTGGGCTTGTCATATATGGTCTTTGTTATGTTGAGGTACATTCCCTCTATAACTACTTTTGAGAATTTTTATTATAAATGGATGTTGAATTTTGTCAAATGCTTTTTCTATATCTACTGAGATAATCATATGACTTTTATCCTTCATTTTGTTGACATGGTGTATCACATTCATTGGTTGATTTGTGGATGTTGAATCATTCTTGCATTCTTGGAATAAATCTCACTTGGTCATGGCTTATGAGCCTTTTAATGTATTGTTGAATTTGGTTTGCTAATATTTTCTTGAGGATTTCTGCATCTGTGTTCATTGGGGATGTTGGCCTGTAATTATTTTCCTTCCTTTCCTTTCCTTTCCTTTCCTTTCCTTTCCTTTCCTTTCCTTTCCTCCTTTCTCTCCCTCCCTTCCTCCCTCCCTCCCTCCCTTCCTTCCTCTTTTCATCCCTCCCTCCCTCTCCACCTTCCTTCCTTCTTTCCTTTCCTTTTTCCTTCTCTCTCCTCCCTCCTTCCTTCCTTCTTTCTTCCTCCCTCCCTTCCTTCCTTCTTCCCTTCCCTCTGCCCCCTATCTCTCCTTCTTCTTCTTCTACCCCCCCTTCCTTCCCTCTTCCCCCTCCTCCTCCTCTTCCCCCTTCTCTTCCTTCTCTTCCTCCTTCCTCTTCCTCTTCCTCTTCCTCTTCCCCTTCTTCTTCTTCTGCATCCTTGTCTAGTTTTGGCATCAGGGTAATGCTGGTCTAAAAAGATGAGTTTGCCTCCTCTTGAATTTTTTTGGAAGAGTTTGAGAAGGATAAGTATTAAATCTTCTTTGAATGTTTGGTGGAATTCACCAGTGAAACTGTCTGGTCCTGGACTTTTGTTTGTTGGGAGGTTTTAGATTACTGATTCAGTCTCTATACTAGTAATGTCTTTTGGGGTTTTCTGTTTCTTTATGATTCAGTCTTGGAAGATTTTATATTTCTAGAAATTTATCTATTTCTTTTTGGTTGTCCAATTTGTTGATGTATAATTATTCACAGTAGTCTCTTATGATCCTTTATATTTTTGTGATATCGATTGTAACTTCTCATTCATGTCTGATTTTATTTATTTGGGCCCTTTCTCCCCACCTCTCTCTCTTTCTCCTTTAGTGAGTCTAGCTAAAGGTTTGCCAACTTTGTTTATCTTTTCAAGGAACCAACTCTTAGTTATGTTGATCTTTTCCATTGTCATTTTAGTTTCCATTTCATTTATTTCCGCTCTGACCTTTATTATTTCTTTCCTTCTACTAACTTTGGGTTTCATTTGTTCTTCTTTTTTTAGTTTCTTTGGGTGTAAAGTTAGATTGCTTATTTGAGATTTTCTGGTTTCTTGAGGTCTGTATCACTATGGACTTCCCTCTTAGAACTACTTTTTCTATATCATAGAATATGGTATGTTGTATTTCCATTTTCATTTGTCTCAGGTATCCTTTGATTTCTCCTTCCATTTCTTTACTGACACATCGGCTGTTCAGGACCATGTTGTTTAATCTCCACATATTTGTGATTTTTCCAGTTTTCTTCTTGTAATTGATTTCTAGTTTCATACTATTGGGGTTGGAAAAGATGCCCGATATGATTTCAATCTTCTTTAATTTATTGAGACTTGTTTTGTGGCCTAACATATGATCTATCTTAGAGAATGTTCCATGTGCACTTGAGAATAATGTGCATCTACTGCTTTGGATAGGATGTTCTGTGTATACTTATTAAGTCCATCTTACCTAATGTGTCATTTAATGCTGTTATTTCCTTATTGATTTTCTGTCTGGATGATCTATCCATTGATGTAAGTAGTGTACTAAAGTCCCCTACTATTGTTTTGCTATCAGTTTTTCCCTGTTAATATTTCCTTTACATATTTAGGTGCTTCTGTGTTGGGTGCATTAATGTTTACAGATGTTATAGCTTGTTGGGTTGAATTCTTTATGTAATGCCCATCTTTGCCTTTAATTACAGAATTTATTTTAAAGTCTATTTTACCTGATATAAGTAAGGTTTCAGCCTTTTGTTTGTTTGTTTTCATTTGCATGAAACATCTTTTTCTAGCACTTTCAGTTTCTGTGTAATTTTACATCTGAAGTGACTCTCTTTTAGGCAGCATATTAATGGACCTGGGTTTTGTTTTTTGTTTTTTGTTTTTAAATCCATGCAGCCACTCTATGTCTTTTGATTGGAGAATTTAGTTCATTTACATTTAAAGTAATTATTAATAAGTATATGCTTATTCCCATTTTATTAATTGGTTTCTGGCTGTTTTGTAGTTTCTCTTTGTTCCTTTATTCTTCTCTTGCTCTTTTCCCTTGTTGTTTGGTGACTTTCTTTAGCTTTATGATTAGATTCCTTTCTCATCTTTTGTGTATCTGCTATACGTTTTTGTTTTGTGGTTACCATGAGTCTCACATATAATGGCCTTATATATAATAGTCTATTTTAAATTGATAGCCAGCTGAGTTTGAGCACATTCTAAAACTCTACATTTTTACTTCCACCCTTCTGTTTTATGTTTTTGATGTCACATTTTACATCTTTTTATTTTTGTGTATCCCTTAACTAATTATTGTGGGTATAGTTTTTATTGATTGATTGATTGATTGATTGATTGCAAGCATGTGCATGAGCAGCAGCACCAGGAGTGGAGGGAGAGGGAGGGAGAGAATTCCAAGCAGGCTCCACAGCCAGTGCAGAGCCCAACACAGGGCTGATCTCATGACTGTGAGATCATGACCTGGGCCAAAATCTAGAATCAGATGCTTAACAGAGTGAGCACCCAGGTGCCCCTAATTTTGTCTTTTAACCTTCACACTAGCTTTGTGATTAATCCATTATCTTTACTGTATATTTATCTTTACCAGTGATATTTTTACTTTCATACACTTCTTATTACTAATTAGTGTCCTTTCTTTTTGGCATATGTAAGTTCTTTTAACATTTCTCATAAGGCTGGTTTAGTGATGATGAACTTCTTTAGCTTCTGTTTGTCTGGAAAATTCTTTTTCTCTTTCAATTCTAAATGATAACCTTTCCAGGTAGAGTATTTTGGTTGGAAGTTTTTCATTTCAGCATTTTGAATATATTATGCCAACTTCCTTCTTCCTGCAACATGTCTGCTGAAAACTCTACTGATAGTCTTATGGGGGTTCCCTTGTATGTAATAAGTTGCTTTTCTCTCACTGCTTTTAAGATTCTCTCATTATCTTTATCTCTATCTCTTGACATTTTAGTTATATATGTGTCTTGGTGTACGGATCTCTTTGAGTTCATCTTTTTTGGAACCCTCTGGGATTCCTGGATCTGGATGTATGTTTCCTTCTTCAGTTTAGGGAATTTTTCAGCCATTATTTATTCAAATAAGTTTTCTTCTCCCTTCTCTCTCTCTCTTCTCCTTCTGAGTCTCCTATAATGTGAATGTTATCCTGCTCGATGTTGTATTTTAGGTCCCTTAAGCTATCTTTACTTTTTAAAATTCTTTTTTCCTCTTTTTGCTGCTCTGTTTGTGTGAGTTCCACTGCCCTGTCTTCCAGATCAGTGATCCTTTATTCTGTTTCATCTAGTCTGCTGTTGAACTCCTGTTGTGCATTTTCAGCTCAGTTATTGTTTCCAGTTCTGTGGCTTCTGTTTGGTACTTTCTTAGATTTTATTTATTTGTTTTTGTTGAAGTTCTCACTGTGTTCATTCATTTTTCTCCTGAGTATCGTTTTGTGACCATTACTTTGAACTTACTCTCGTGGGTAAGTTACTTATCTCCATTTTATTAATTTTTTTTTCTAAATTTTATCTTGTTCCTTCATTTGGAAAAAAAACTCCTCTGTTTCCTCAACTTGCTCAACTTTATGTGTTTGTTTCTAGATCTTAGGTGAAATAGCTACCTCTCCCAGTCTTGAAGAAATGACTTTGTGACTTTGTGTAGGAGATGAACCTTTATCATTCAACTGTGCCCTAGTTCTTGATTTTCTCTCATACCTTTTTGATTGTCCAAGCAGCCTGACTTATTCTTGCTTGGTCCCATTTGGTGAGGGTGTGCCAAGAATTTTCAGTGTTTCAAAGGGAGGAATCTCAGTCGACACCTAGTTTCAGGCTGATTGGCAGCAGCTTTTAAATTATGCCAATTTTTACAGTCCTATGAGACAACAGTTATAAACCCTGCTGGCTTCTAAACTAGTTGATCTGTAGGTGTCCCTTGTGTGACAGATGTGAAAATTAGGGCTCTAGATGAGTTTATAAGCTCCATTCTGGAAGTTAACAGTGAACTGTAGTAAGGCCAAGGGAGAACACAGAGGTGGTGCCCCATGGCCTACATTCTCTGAGAGCTCCTTCATAGCCTCTAGATGTGTGGCAAAACTCTAGGATGGGTAGATAGGTCTTTTTCACAGGAAGACTGGGATGTGTTTCAGTCTTCTGTAGAGTGCCCTAGGGATAGTAGCCTACCCGCACTGTCTCTCTAATTGTTTCAGTCCCACTGGGGCCTAGAAACACAAGCACTACACCCCCTCCCCACAACCAACTACCAGAACCAGGCAATTAAGGGGAATCCCCTGTGTCAACTGGTTTGTTGGCATACCGGCCAGCTTTCATGAGACAGAAGGAGAGCACAGGGCCTGGGTGCATCCATTAGCTTTGGCAGGCGTGCAGGTGAGTGGAGGGCTGAAACACATGCCTGTCAACTTTGGAGGGGCAGCTAAAGAGACAAATTATATCTTCTAAGTTTCACCTTCTAATTGTTTGTTGTTGGTATATAAAAATATACTTGGTATTTGTATATGACTTTGTATCAAATTGTTTTGCTAAATTCACTTACCTCTAGTAAAATGCGGAGTGGAGAGGTTGATGGCAGACATGCTTATCGCTATTAAATATAATACTGCTCTAGGTTTTTAGTAGAAATACTATCAAATTAATAAAATTCCCTTTTATTCCTAGTTTTCCAAGAGTTTTGAGCCATGAATGAGTGTTGAATTTTATCAAATGCTTTTTCTGCATCTAATAAGGGGATAATATGGTTTTCTCCTTTCTTGTGTTATTATGGTGAATTACATTGATTGATGTTCATATGTAAACCCAAGCTTGCCTTCCTGGGATAAACCCAGTGTGGTCATGATGTTTATTCTTTTTACTTATCATTGGAAGAAATTTGCTAATATTTTGTTTAGGATATTGTGTCCTTGTTCATGAAAGAGATTGGCCTGATATTTTCCTTAGTTGTGATATCCTCATAAGGTTTTGGTGTCAAGGTGATGCAGGCCTCATAGAAGTTTGGAAGTGTTTCATCTTTTTATATTTTTGGAGCGATTTTGAAAGATTGATGCCATTTCATAATCATTAAGAAATGTTTGCAAGAATTCAGTGGTAAAGCTTTCTGGGATTAGAAGGATTTTGTGCATAGGTTTTTAATTACAAATTCAATTTCTTTCATAGAAAACAGAACAGTTCAGAATTTTTCTTGTGACAGTGTCGTTAAGCTTTTCAATGAATTTATCCATTTTATCTAAATTTTTGTGTAAGTTTTGGCCAAAAGTTGTTTTTAATATCATCTGATTATCTTTTTATGCCTGAAAGTAGTAATATCTCTTTTTTCATTACTAGTATTTGTTATTTAGGCCTTCTTCCTGTTTTTTTCTTGATCAGTCTTGCTAGGGCTTTATCAATCTCATTCATCTTTTAAAGAACCAACTTTTGGTTTGTTGGTTTTGTTTTCTATCTAATTGATTTCTGGTGTTTGAGATACTTGCCTAGATCTCTAGTTTTTATCCCCCACCCCCTCAAAATATGTATTTAGGCTGGAAATTTCCCCCTAGGTATAACTTACTTGCATCTTACAAGTTTTAATGTTATATTTTTATCTTCGTTCAGTTAAAAATACTTTATATTTTCAATTGTGGTTTCTCTTTTGATCCATTAGTTATTTAGACATTTCACTGTACAAATTTCGAATATCTAGTGATGTTCTTGTTATCTTTTTGTCATTTGAGTCTAACTTACTTCTACTGACCAAAAATGTGATTCTGTTCCTTTAACATTTATTGAGACTTGTTTTATGATCTAAAATACGGTCGATTTTGCCAAATATTTCATGTAATTAGAAAAAATATGTGATCTGAAATTGAGTGCAGTGTTCTACATTACATATATGATTAAGTCAAGTTTATATCATATAGCTCAAATATTCTTTATTGTTACTAAATTTTTGTTTGCATATTGCCTTGTGGATTTGTCTATTTCAACATTTAATGCTAGAAGGTTTTGCTTCATATATTTTTAGTTTCACACAAATTTAGGATCATTATAACTTCCTATCGAACTGACCATCTTATACAATGGCTCTTGTAATCTCTATTAATACTTTTGGCCTTAATGTTTACTTTCTGTTATTAGTATAGCCACTATACCAGTTTTCTGTTATTTAGTGTTTGCATGATATTTTTCAATGTCTTTACTTTCAACTTTTCTATATCTTTTTACTTAAAATGAATCTCTTAAGAAGTAGATATTTAGGGGCACCTGGGTGACTCAGTTGGTTGAGCGTCTGACTTTGGCTCGGGTTTGATCTCACGGCTCATGAGTTCAAGCCCTGCATCAGGTGATGTGCTGACAGCTCAGAGACTGGAGCCTGCTTTGGATTCTGTGTCTCCCTCTCTCTCTACCCCCCACGCCCCGACAGCTTGTGCTCTGCCTCTCTCTCTCTAAAAAAAAAAATAAACATTAAAAAAAAGAAATATATATTTAGATTTTTGTTTTGGTATTCAGTGTGAAAATCTTTGTCTTTTAATTGCAGTATTTAGTTCATTTACATTTAATGTAATTACTGATATAGTTGGGTTTAAGTTTACCATCTTCCTCTTTGCTTGTTACATGTTCTGTCTTTTCTTTGGCCCTTTTGTCTTGTTTTACTTTTGGATTTACCAAGTATTTTTAAAAATTTTAATTCCAATATAGTTAACATACAATGTTATATTAGTTTCAGGTGTACAATATAGTGATTCAACAGTTCTATACATCACCCAGTGCTTATCACAACAAATGCATTCCTTAATCTCCATCACCTATTTAACTCATCCCCCCACCTACCTCCCCTCTGGTAACCATCAGTTCTCTATAGTTAAGATTCTGTTTCTTGGTTTTCCTCTCTGTTTCTCTCCTTTTTTTTCCTTTACTCGTTTGTTTTGTTTCTTAAATTTCACATATGAATGAAATAATTTGTCTCTCTCTGACTTATTTCATTTAGCATTATACTGTCTAGCTCCATCCATGTTGTTGCAAATGGCAAACTTTCATTCTTCTTTATGGCTGAATAACATCCCATTGTATAGATATCATATCTTCCTTATGCATTCATCTATTGGTGGACACTTGGGCTGCTTCCATAATTTGACTGTTTTAAATAATGCTGTTATAAACATATGGGTGCATATATCTTTTTGAATGAGGGTTTTTGTATTTTGAGGGTGAATACCCAATAGTGCAATTACTGGATCATAGGGAAGTTCTATTTTTAACATTTTGAGGAACCTCCATACCATTTTGCACAGTGGCTGCACCAGTTTGTATTCCTACCAACAGTGCAAGGGTGTTCATCTTCTCCATATCCTTGCCAACACTTGCTGTTTCTTGGGTTTTTTATTTTAGCCATTCTGATGGGTGTGAGGTGATATCTTATTGCAGTTTTGATTTGCATTTCCCTGATGATGAGTGATATTAGCATCTTTTCATGTGTCTGTTGGTTATCCGGATGACGTCTTTGGAGAAATGTCCGTTCATGTCTTTTTGCCATTTTTAATTGGATTATTTGTTTTTGGGGTGTTGAGTTGTATCAGTTATTTATATATTTTGGATACTAACCCTTTATTGGATATGTCATTTGCAAATATCTTCTTCTATTCAGTAGGTTGCCTTTCAGTTTTGTTGACTGTTTCCTTTGTTGTGTAGAAGCTTTTTGTTTTGATGTAGTCTCAATAGTTTATTTTTGCTTTTATTTCCCTTGCTTTAGGAGACATATCTAGAAAAACGTTCTAAGGCCAATGTCAGAGGCACTATTGCCTGTTCTCTCTTCTCGGATTTTTATGGTTTCAGTCTTACACTTAGGTCTTTAATCCATTTCGAGTTTATTTTTGTGTATGGTGTAAGAAAGTGGTCTAGTTTTATTCTTTTGCATGTCGCTGACCAGTTTTCCCAACACCATTTATCGAAGAGAGTGTCTTTTTCCTATTGGATATTCTTTCCTGTTTTTTTGATGATTAAGTGATCATATAATTGTGGGGGTTTTTCTGGGTTTTCTATCCTGTTCACCACAATCAGGTGGGATTTATTGCTTGTATACAAAGGTGGCTCAATATTTGTAAATCAATCAACATGGTACATTACATTAGTTACAGAAATAATAAAAACCATATGATCTTTTCAATAGATGCAGAAAAAGCATTTGACAAAGTACAACATCCAATCATGATAAAAGCCCTCAACAAAGGCCACATATGAAAAACCCACAGTGAACATTATATTTAATGGGGAAAAATTGAGAGCTTTCCCCTTAAGTTCAAGAGAAAGATAAGGATGTCCATTCTTGCCACTTTTATTCAACATAGTACTGGATTCACCAAGTATTTTTTTTTTTTACCCAGTATTTTTTAATTATTCCATTTCCCCATCTATTAGCTTATTAGATATGCATTCTTTTATGATTTCGCTAGAGATTACAAAATTAATTCTCACTCATTAGAATATAATATAATATAAATTTGTACTTGTACCATTACCTCGACAATGTGGAGACCTTATAACTTTTTAGCTGCATTTATGCTTCCATCCGTTGTGCTTAGTATTTTTTATTTTAAATATATTTTAAACCCCATAAGACATTATTTTTAAATACTCTAAATATTAATTTAATTTTGCCCACACATTTACTCTTCTGGTAGTTTTTATTCCTGTGTTGCCTTGCTTTCATTTGGGATCAGTTTCCTGCTGCCTGGAGAATTCTCTTTGGTATTACTTTTAGTGTGCTCTGCTGTGGTAAATCCTCTCAGTTTTCACCTGAAAATATTATTTTTTGCCTCCATCTTTAGAAGATATTTTAATTGTGGTCTATAGAATTCTAGATTGGCAGTTCCATCATTTCTTTCTTTCTTTTTTTTTTTTGTTCCCATCATTTCTTTTTAAAAGTCCGTGTAAGGTCTTAGGATTATCACTTTCAAAGTTTGTATCTTTTTCTTCTCTGGCCATTTAAAAACATTTTTTTTTTAATTTTTTAAATTTATTTTTGAGAGAGACAGAGAGAGAGAGCATGAGCCAGGGAGGGGCAGAGAGAGAGAGACAGAGACACAGAATCCGAAGCAGGATCCAGGCTCCAGGCTCCAGGCTCCGGGCTGTCAGCACAGAGCCCAACGTGGGGCTCGAACTCATGAGCTGTGAGATCATGACCTGAGCCGAAATCAGACGCCCGGCCAACTGAGCCACCAAGGCGCCCTTTCTCTGGCCATCTTTATTATTTCTTCTTTGCTTTTCAGCAGTGTTTTCCTATAAAGTTCCTGGGTGTGGCTCCATTTATATTTACCCTGTATGGGATTTGAAGGCCATCTTGAATTTGTTGCTTGATGTTTTTTGCCAGTTTTGGAAAGTTTTCATTCAGTACCTTAAAATATTACTTATGTGCCTGTCACTCCTTTGCTTCTGAGTCTCCATTTACATGAATGTTAGAACTTTTCGCTATGTCTTATATATGTCTTGCACTTTTTTTTTTGTATACTTCAGTATAGATATTTTTCTGTGGTCCCATCTTTCATTTCCCTGATCTTCTTTTCTGTTGTGTTTAATAGATTGCTATCCTTTCTAGAGAATCCTCAATTTCACAAATTTCATTTTTTAGTTCTAATATTTCCATTTGATTCTTTTCTACCGGTTCAAAATCCTCTTCTTGTCCTCTCCTGAACATATTAATCATGGTTATCTTAAAATCTATAGTTGTTATTAGTAAGAGTGTTGATCTAAGCTTCTCGGTTGTAGTAGTAAGCGGAAACCCCACCCACATTATTAAAGAATCGCAGGGAATCTGGATTCTCATGTGAAATCTCTTGGCTTTTACATGTTGGCCACTGATTTAAATACCCAACCCCCTCCACCGGGGAGGCCAATTAAAACATTTATTCAGGCTGTATCCAGCCAGTCTGTTACTTCTCACCTAGACCATGCGAAAATCGGAAGTGGGCTATCTCACGGTGGCCCCATATCCCCGCTTACGTGTTTAGAAAAGATCCCCTGGGCTGAGGAGACAGAGAGGGAGAGAGCTGGAGGGGAAACAACACAAGTATGACTGTTAATGTGTCTCAGATAGAGGGATTTTAGAAGGTCCTGGGGAGCAGACAGAAACTCTGAATGGTTTTATGGATCTGAGAACAGAGGAGATGTGTGGCCCACTCCTGTGGTGAAGGTGGTGGTGAGATGGGTATAGAAGCAGCAGTTCCAGAGTCGAAGCGTACAGCTTATGCCAAACACAGCCTGTAGAGGTCTCCACATGGGACAGGGACATGACTGAGAGAGCCCCCGGTCATAAGGAGCCAGGTAGAGGAAGGCAGGATGTCTTAGCAAAGACTTGGATGAAACTTTGACCTCACCCACTCACCACTCTCCTCCTTGTCCACTGCTCCTTAGCCGCTTTGGCCTCTACACCCTTTAAATATGGCAGCCATGTCAGGGTCTAGCCATCTCTTGGGAATATTCTTCCTTCAGATATCCACATGGCCCTTTATGTCAATTTATTCAGGTGTTTGTGCACCTTCACCTCCTCGGTGAGTGTTCAGACAGGCCTGACCAACCTCCTTGAGCTCGCGCTCACGTCCATCTCCTCACTTTCTATGCCCATTTCCCTGCTTTACTCTTCACTTGATCTCAGCCAAAAGGCCGAGAAGTGATCCCCTGCTTTACTCTTATCTTTAGTGATTATTAGTCCTCATTATCTGAGGGTTCCATAATTGTGAATTCACCTGCTCGCTAAAATTTATTTGTAGCCCCAGGTCAACCCCCACAGTGGTTCCAAAGTCATTTGTGGACATGCAAAGAGGAGTGAAACAGTCGAATCACTTAATGCACATTCCCAGCTGAGGTTGAACAGGGAGACACTGCCTTCTGGTTTCAGCTATCATACTATTAACAAGTATCCTTTTCATGGTCTGCTTAGTGCCACTTTTTTTGTTGTTGTTGCATTTTTGTACTTTTTGTTGATGATTTCACTATTTAAAATGGCTCCCAGGCAGTGCTGACATGTTAGCCAGTGTCCCTAAGCACAAGAGGGCTGTGACATGTCTTGTCAAGAAAACACGTGTGTTAGAGAAGCATTGTTCAGGCATGAGTTAATAGTGCTGTTGTGTACAAGTTCACTGTTAATTAATTAACAATATATATTAACTAAGAGGCCGTTAAACCAAAATATACATATAGCAAAGTTATATGTTAAGCAGTTGACAGAAAATGTTATGACCAAAGGCTCGTAGGACCTTACTTAAGTCTGTATGTCTCCTACAAACAATGTTCAATATTTGCTAATTCAGCAACTTTATAGAACATAACCGCCATGAATAAGGAGAATCTACTGTATCTGGTATTGTGTATTATATATTTGTTTATTATCTGTCTGTTCCACTAGAAGGTAAGTCCAAGAGGGAAGAGGCTTTGTCTAACCTGTTTGGGGCTGTGATTAGAATAAGGCACATGGGAGGCATTCAGGAAACTTGTGAAATGAGTGAGCAATGGCATATCAAGCCTGCACGATAATTGTTTTTAATTTCAGTGCTGAGAAGGAGTTTAGGAAAGGGTTTGGAAAGGAGACCACTGAGAAAAATATTTGCTTGTTTAAGATGAGTTGAATCATGCAGATATCTGTGGCAAGAGTCTGGGACCAGCACATGCAAAGGTCCCGAGGCAGGAGCCCTTTGCTTGCCTGATGTTTTCAGAAGGTGGCAGGGAGGCCAGCATGTCTGGGGAGGAGAGGCTGGGGGAGAGGGGTAGGAAATGAGAATGGTAACCAGACAGAATTTATTCACCTCTCCACCCCCTGCACTAAGAATTGTGTACAGAACATAGTAGGTGTTCAGGAAAAATGTGTTGAACGTTCACATGTGACACGTTAATGCCAAAGCAGGGAATGGTAGAGAAAATCCTGAATAGACAAATTAAGTTTCCTCCTATCCCAGCAGAGTGGAGGGCTTGGAATAGATATTAGATAGAGTTGTTAAACTGTCACCAGTCAAATGGGGATTGTGACCTCACATAGCCATGAGGTGAGCTACGATTCAGCCTGCTGCCCAGGGCCGGCCTGGGTTTCATGGGTGACTTCACAATGGCCAGTGTGGTGCCCTGCCCACCGCCACAGTCCCAGTCCACCATGCTAACCACCCTGTGGCTGCTGCTCAGCTTTGCTGTCCCCTTGCCAGGGTTCTATGTCTCCTTCAGCTGTCCCAACGAGAAACAATGCCAAAGAGCCCTCCTCTCGGACAATGACGTCTTCTTGCCCTGCAACTCTTCTGGGTCACAGTGGTACTTCTTCCTGCAAGACGGGACCAGCTGGTCCCACACACTCTCCAGTGCTTCCAACATAGAAATCATACCTGACAGCGGCGTTCTCATTCGGAGTCCGTTGCCCTCCCAGACGGGTTTCTACCACTGCCAGGACAAGGACGGCCTCCAAGTGGTACAGTATGAGATTGACTTCCAGGATGTCAGCACCCTGCACATAACACACAAGGGACTGGGTCAGAAGCCCCTGCGGAACGAGAGCCTGAGTCTGGGTGGCAAAGGGATCGTCTTCACCCGCTGGGAGCCCTGGCAGGACTGTAACCGCTGTGGGGGGCTGGGCGAGCGGAAACGCCTGGGGTACTGCTACATCGAGGAGCCCCTGCAGGAACCCATGCCCTGCTGGCTGTATCTGGGAGGTAGGAAGGTGTGGTCCAGCCGCATGCGGCCCGAGATGCAGGTGGACGCCTGCCACGTCCCGTGCACGGCACTGACGTCGGATTACGTCCCCTTTGACAACTTTGAGATCACTGAGGAGTCGGGATCCGTGTGGCTCACCTGCCCCCTGGGATCTGTCTACAGGTGATGGAGACAGGCACCAGCCCTGCCCTTGGCTTCTAGCCAGGGCCCCCAGGCTGGGAGCCTTCATGATGAATTCCTGCAGAGGGGAGGGGGCCCACATGGTCAGCTTGCTCTCTGCTGGCCTCTTCCGATGTGCCTTTGGTAAGAGCCCCCTGGCGCCCACACACAATTGAGTCACACAGGTAGAACAGGACGGCTGACCCTTTGGGAGGGCTTGGCCGATTCTGTGGCCGCTCCTGCAGTCGGCCATGCTGTGGATGTGGCGCTCATCAGACACCCCTGCGGAAGCCCCCAGCCTGGGGGTGGGGGTGGGGGGTGGACAGCCTGGGGTGGTCAGGGCTGGGATGGGAGAAGCCCACGTGACTAATGAGGCTATGCCGGGGGAAGCTCAGAACACTGTGGGACCCTGAGACCTCTGCTCATTGGGGAGGATCAGAGAGCCCCGAGGAGAGGAGGTTGCCCCAGGAGGGTACCCATCAGGGTCTGCCTCGCAGAACGCACACTCATGTTCTTGTATTCCTGCCTGGAGCCCCTGGGAAATCTCCCCTTGGCCTGTCTTCCCTAAGCCGCCCGCGCTGATGACCCCGGCGAGAAGAATTACAACCACTCACAGCCCTGCACTTTGGCCACGGGCTGCATCCCAGCCCCAGAGCCAGAGCCGTGGGCCCCAGAGGGGCCATTTACAGATGAGGAAGCTGCAGCTCTCAGAAGGCACAGTCCTTGCCCGGGGGGGTATCCACGGTGGCCCTAAATCCTGCAAGCTTGGCTGTAGAGTCCCTGTGCCCTCCAGCCCCGCGTGCCAGGGATGGCCCCTCCCTTGCAAGGTGGGGGCCCCAGCAACCCCTTGGGGCCTCTGTAGCCACAGGCTCTGTCAGTGTGAACCCCGCCACCTCCATCTGGTTTGCTTTCCCTTGTTCCAGCTGTGACCTCTGACCTCTTCTCCTTCTCACCCTGTCTCCATGGTGTCCCTTCCTCCTTTTCCCCTCCTCCTTTAAGTATAAAAGTAACAGCTACTCCCTACAACCCTCCCCCGCCACCCAGTTCAGAAGTGCAGGAAAGGGCACAGGAGCCTCTCCTCTTACCTGGACTGGGCCACCCACTCCACGCCGCTTGCCAGACAAGGGGTTCCTGGCTGCCAGTCACTGGGGACCTGAGATAAGAATCAAGGGAGGTCCCCAGAGGCTTTAGGAGTTGCCGGGTCTCAAGGGAGCCGAGTAGAGTGGCATTTCCTGTGAGGTTTACATCTTGGACTCTGGATTCATCCAGACCTGGGCTCCAATCCCAGCTCTGCCGCTTTTCCAGCTGTGTGACTTTGGGCCTGTGGTGTCGCTCTGGGCCTCAGTCTCCCTGTCTGTAGAATGCGGGTTGCATTCATTTCCTAAGGCTGTCACAACACAGTACCACACACTGGGTGGCTTACAACAATGTAAATGTATTCTCTTGCAGTTCTGGAGGCCAGAAGTCCAAAGCCAAGGCGTCACCAGGGCCACGTGCCCTATGAGATGCTGGGTGGAATCTGTCCTGCCTCTGCCTAGCTCCTGGGAGTGGCAGGCAATCCTTGGCCTTCCTTGGCTTGTTGCTGCAGCCCCCCGCACCCCCCCATCTGTCCCTGTCATCACTCGGCATTTTCCCTGTGTGTTTGGGTCTGTGTCTCTTCTCCCTTTCTTTTTTTAAAATTTATTTAACGTTTATTTTTGAGAGAGAGAGACAGAGCGTGAGTGGGGGAGAGACAGAGAGAGAGGGGGACGCAGAATCCGAAGCAGGCTCCAGGCTGTCAGTCGGCAGAGAGCCCAACGCGGGGCCCGAACTCATGAACTGCAAGATCATGACCTGAGCCAAAGTCGGACGCTTACCCCACTGAGCCACCCAGGCTCCCCTCTTCTCCCTTTCTCAAAAGGACACAGGTTGTATTGCATTTAGGGTCCAGGGATTTACTCCAGTCTGACCTCGTCTTCACTAATTACATCTGCAACACCCCAATTTCCAAAGAAGGTCACGTCCTGAGGTTTAGAACACGAATTTGGGGAGGACACGATCCAACTGAGTGCAGAGGTCTTGGTGGGCCCGGCCTCTCGGGCTCATTGTGATGTCTAAGGGGCAACTGCCT
The DNA here is from genome assembly GCF_018350195.1 of Panthera tigris. NCBI lineage: Eukaryota > Metazoa > Chordata > Mammalia > Carnivora > Felidae > Panthera > Panthera tigris. Next base: position 18,355,460 of record NC_056674.1, read on the forward strand.
GTCCAGACGCAAAGCCCCACCCTCTAGTGGGTGTTCGTTTTCGCTTGCATGATGACTGGCCCTGTCAATGCCGTCTGTTGGGTCTCCTTTCTGTTCCTCGGTCACGACGGGCTGAGAAGTTGCCAGCACTGAAAGGAGATGAGGGAGCCAGCCCTGTGTGCCGAGGCACAGCCCTCCAGGCAGAGGGAACAGCCAGGGCAATGGCCCTGAGGCAGGAAGGTGCATGCTGGAGGACCACCTAGGAGGCCAATGTGGCTGGGGCAGCCTAAGTGAGAGACAGAGTGGGGAAAATGAGGCCCGGCCAGGAAAGCGGGGGGGGGGGGGGGGGGGGGAGGGGGTTGTGGGGGGTGCGTTCTTGCTGATTCCTCCAAGTAACCCTCAGAGGCAGGTATAGTCACACCCCCCGGTTTTCAGATGAGCAATGGGAGGCTTGAAGAGCTAGAGGCATTTTCCTGTCGCAGATTGAGTGGGGGTGGGGCTCTGAGCTCCCCGACACCCGTCCCCACCTTCCCCTGCTCTGTAGCACTCTTGGAGGGCATGCCCTGTGCGCTGTTCCCCAGGGAGGAGGGCACCGCTGTCCCCATCTCCTCTCAGACACCAGTCCCCCACGTACCCCCCGGGGCCACAGCAGCTGACCTTGTCCTCCTTTGCAGGCCCATCCTCTGGGAAGCCGACAACATCCCCCTGACCTGGCAGAGCCAGCTCTCCAGCCAGGACTTGGACACCATTCTGGAACCTTCCAACGGCGGCAAGCAACTGCGGGTCTTCCAGCCGGCCATTTACAAGTGCTTCGTGCAGCAGGAGCTCATGGCCCGGTTCAACCCCGTGCCCTTTCTAGGCACGGCGGAGACTCTCAGGGAAGAGGAAGGCGGGCCACACCGGGGGAAAGGGAAGACCCAGGAGGGGAAGGCCAGCTCCATCCTCAAGGGGCTCAAGTTGCTGCTGCTGCTGGGCATGGTCCTGGGCCTGCTGGGGGTGCTGCTCAAGATCTTCCACCCTTCCCAGGGCAAAAGCAGTGACCAGGTGCTGCTGGTGAAATGAAGCAAGCCCTCTGTGCCCAGGACACTTGGCCTCCTGTGTCTCCGTCACTTTAACTGTCCTTCCCAAGGCACTTCCGGGGGGGGGGGGGCGGCGGAGGCGGTGCCCGCAGGTGCAGAACAGGCCCATGGCCGCAGCGAAGGCTGATGAGCTCTTCCCTGTTCCAGGTCCTGCTCTGTTAACCCCTTAGCAATCCCTGTCCCACAGATGAGGAAACTGAGGCAACTACTGTCCAATAATTGGAAGGTGGGGGTTGGGGGCGCTCCAGTTTGAGCTCAGGTTGCCTGGCTCAAGTCTTGTGTTCTTCACCGGGAGGACGGGAGAGATGGAACTCACCATTTTCAGGGCGAGTCTCTGGGAGTTGGTAAACTGTAGCCACCTTAGGCAGCTTATTGCATTCCCCCGAGGACAAGGGCTGAGACAGGATGGGAGGGGGTGGCGGGGGGGGTCACACCCCGACCTGCAGATCCGCACTGGGCTCTGCCTTTCCTTGGTCGTCCTTGCCCCACACTCCCTCAGATGTGCTGAGGGCTTTCAGGCTTAGCCATATCTGTCTGAGGCAGAGGGTGTTCCCAGGGTCGTAGCCCCGGGCCACCGGACCTGTGTCACCCCTCCTGGCTCTTGCAGTGGAGAGAGAGCCCCAAGAAGGAGAGACAGACCCGTTCTACCAGGACAAGGCGCCAGGCCTGGCCCAGCTGACCCACGGGAGTCACCAAGCCTAGTTGTTCCCAGAAATTATATACACTGTTCCGCAGAGTGCAAGAGTGAGAAATAAAATATTAATGCCTCGTAAAACTCGTTGCCCTGATATCCCACTGGACAGATCTGAAACTTCTAGAACAGAGCTTCTGCCCCTGAGCAGAGGGCAGAGCTCACTCCTCGCTTACCAGACACTGTTGCCAAAACACTTAAGGCTTCACACGGTGCCCACAGACGCAAAGGTTCCTGCAGAATCGGGAGGACATTCGTGGAGAACTAAACAGGGTCCGTTGGGAAACAGAGGCAGAGAATAATGATGACAGTAATGGCAAATATTTGTGAACTTCCTGGCATGATCAGAACTCACACCCTTCATGAACTTTATGTCCTCACAGCCACCCATGAGGCTGGGGTTCCTCCGAACCTTGTTTTGAAATAGTTTTTTAACGTTTATTTATTTTTGAGAGACAGAGAGAGACCGAGTTCGAGCGGGGGAGGGGCAGAGAGAGAGGGAGACCCAGAATCCGAGGCAGGCTCCAGGCCCCGAGCTGTCAGCACAGAGCCCCACACGGGGCTCGAACCCACGAACCGTGAGAGCATGACCTGAGCCGAAGTCGGACGCTTAACCCACGGAGCCACCCAGGCGCCTCCAAACCTCATTTTGTAGTTGAAGACATCAAGGCACAGAGGGCTCAAGCACCCTGCCTGAGGTCACACAGCAAACTTGAGATGGGGCCAGCAACGGGAGAGTGAAGGAAGACCTTGGGGCCCTCCGACCAGCTCCCCAGAACCCCCGGTTTCCTGCACCCGCAGCGGCACATGGCGCGGTAGCCGGGGGTGGAACAGCCAGACCCAAGCACAGGCTGCCCCCAGGCCTGAGGACCACAGTCCACAGCCAAGGCAGTCCGCGTCCCCCGGCGGCAGGCAGACACTAAGGTGACCCCCGTGATTTTCACCTCCTGGTGTCCATGCTTTGTGGGGTTCCCCTTCCCGTCCAGTGTGGATGGCACCGGTGACTTGCTTCTAACCACATTCATATTCATATTCTTACTGTTAAGGGGTCAGAATGTCACCCCTGGATGAGGTTACGTTGTATGAGACTCTGTCTTAGCCTCCCGGATGCAGAGAGAGGCTCGCTGGCCAGATGAGGTCAGCAGCCATGGCGCGGAAGCCCGCTTGGTGCGAACCGTGAGCGGCCTCTAGGAGCCACAAGTAGTCTTTAGGACCTGAGGTGACAGCCCGGGCCTCAGTCACACGGTCCCCAGGAAATAAACTCTGCCAACAATTTGAGTAAGGCCGGAGGCAGTTTCTTCCGTCGAGCATCTGGATGAGAACACAGCCTGACCGACACTTGGACTGAGCAGAGGACCCCAGGGAGCCGCATCCAGACTCCTGACCCCTGGACACTGGGCTATCATGCACGTGTGTGGTTTTAAGCCACTTCGTGTACTGCCATTTGTTACGCAGCGGTAGGCAACAAACGCCCCCCCCCCCCATAACCCCCGGTCCCCCTGAGGTCCCCTGCAGCTTCAGCGGTGACGCAGACAGTTGCCTCCCCTCAGGAGCCAGGCCGGCAGCTGGGCAGCTGGTGCCCCCGGGAGCAATCCTTACCCAAGAGGGATGGCGGTGGGAGCCACAAGTCCGGGGCGCATCCAACACCTTCCCTCAGGCTCTTCAGTGACACCGACCTTCAGGTGGGCACAGCGGCAACCGGCCCATCTACGCCCGTTCATCAGGTGGGCCCCTCTCGGGCCTTGCTCTCCCTCACTTCCGCGTCCCCAGATTAGATTCTGCAAGTATTTTCTCAGCCACATGTTCCCCTCTTGTCTCCTGGGACATGGATGTTAGACCTGCTGCTGTCCCACGGGTCCCTGAGGCTGCTGATTCCCCGCCCCCCTCCCCCCCCATCTTCTCTTCAGGTCGGAGAACATCTGTTGATCAAGTTTGCTGTCACCTCCCTGGGTCCTCTCTGCTGGGTTCTTCCGTCCGTCCAGTGAGCCTTTTCCTTTGGCTAAAGTATTTTTTGGTTCTCAAATTTCCATTTAGTTGTTCAGACCTCCCAGCTCCTTGCTGATACTTTCTTTTTAACAAGAATTTCTTTTTTAATGTTTGCTTTTGAGAGAGAGACAGAGCATGAGCAGGGGAGGGGCAGAGAGAGAGAGGGAGACAGAGAATTGAAGCAGGCTCCGGACTCCAAGCTGTCAGTACAGAGCCCGACGTGGGGCTCGAACCCACGAACCATGAGATCATGACAGAAGTAATCCAAGTCACTTCTAAGCTAGAGCACTTAATTCCAGAGCAAAATACTCTGGAGTCCTCTTTCCTCTGTGCAGAACCCATAGCCCTTGAGATGGAGGGTGTTCTGCCAGCCTGGGTCGAGGTATGAGCAGAGTTCCAGCTGACCCACAATACACATGGCACATAAGTTAGAAATAAACTTTTGTTATTATAAGCCGTAAGGCTTGGGGGATGTTTGTTACCACAGCATAAGCAGCCTATCCTGACTGACACACTCTCCTTCCAAAACACTTGTCACTTCTGCGATTTTTCACTTGCTTTTGTCGCCGTTGGGCTAATATTTTTCTTTACCCACTGAACTGAGAGCTCCATGAGGTCAGGGATATTTTTTGTTGTTGTTTCCCCACTGTATCTCCTACTCCTGAAACAGCTGGAACATAGCAAGAGTGTCAATTGACTGAAGGAAGAAATCAATGAGCCATAATCCTAGGAGGTCAGTATAATTATCACTATTTTACAGGGATGAAATGGAAGCTCAGAATGGTTGCTCAATGACACATGGCAGGAAAATGGCAGCGATTGGATCAGAACCTAGGTCTCCGTTCAAAACTTGCTCTGAGTACTGTGTGGCTACCTTTCCTGGACAGGAAGGCCTTGGGGTGCTAGGTGTTAAACTATGTTCTCAAGGGTTTTCAGCCCTACCTCCAATATCTCTGCATTGGTGACATTAAAGGACAAAAGGCTTGGGGCGCCTGGGTGGCTCAGTCGGTTAAGCGGCCGACTTCGGCTCAGGTCATGATCTCGCGGTCTGTGAGTTCGAGCCCCGCGTCGGGCTCTGTGCTGACTGCTCGGAGCCTGGAGCCTGTTTCAGATTCTGTGTCTCCCTCTCTCTCTGCCCCTCCCCTGTTCATGCTCTGTCTCTCTCTGTCTCAAAAATAAATAAACGTTAAAAAAAATTAAAAAAAAAAAAAAGGACAAAAGCCTTGGGAATCTATGGACCACTGGTCATCTCTGGAATGAGCCACAGCTGGCCAGACAAGGTGGGGAGATGCAAAGTGAGGGGGTGTTTGTCAGCTGTCTGCCCTTCGTTTTACCTCTTTTTAGAACAACTTCCCTTAGTTGAGTGCTTAGTCTCTGCCAGTCACTGTGCCAAAATCTTTAGGATCATGAGTGCACAGCATCCTCACGACCATCCCAAGTGATTTTTTTTTCCCACAGGAGGAAACTGAGGGCTAGAAAGGTAAATCTACTTGCCTATGGATACACAGTGTATCAATTACGGCTGCAAAATAAAAACATCCGCCCAAATCAGGGATTTAAAATAGTAAGAGTCTATGATTGCTTACAAGTCTAGCGACCAGCTGGGTAGTTCGGGTCTCAGCTGGGATTATTCGTGCTTCTCTGATCAACAGCGGCCTGGGGTTGGCCCTCCAGTCTTGGCTGAGGTGCCTTACGTGTGCAGGAGTCGGCCGTCCAGGCTGGACCAGGTGCCGACGGTGGGCTGGGGCAGCTGGGCTCTCCACGTGGTCTCATCCTCCAGCAGGCAGAGAGCCAGGCTTGTCCACAAGGCGGTGGGAAGGGTCCAAGAAAGTGGACGGAAGCTGCAGGGCCTTTTGAGGCCCAAGCTCAGAGGTAGCATTTGACCAGGGACTTGGGCAGAGTGGCCTTGGCTTGCCATCCATGTGCCTTGAAGGTTAGGCTTGGGGAGGACCCCAGGGCGAGGCTGGATTAAATAAGATCTGTTATCTACTGCTGCAGGAGAAACCATTCAAAATGCAGCGGTTTGATACGATTATTTCTTTACCTCTCCATTCTGTAGGTCGGTAACAGGCTGGGCTCAGCTGGGTAGTTCTTCTGGTCTACCGGGAGCTAGATGGCTCTGCTTCAGGGGCTGGGTGGCAGTTGGCTGGGGAGCCTTCGGTCTCCTACCCGCAGCAGGCTAGCCTGGACACGTTCACGAGGTCATGGCAAGGCTGCAGGAGAGCAAGCGGAAGCTGCACAGGCTAAGCTTAGAAGTAGCACAGCATCCCTTTCTCTGTGTTTTATTGGCCACGGCAAGTTACAAGGTCAGCCCAGATTGTAAGCGTGAGAAAATGGACTCCATCTTTTGATGGGAAGAAGAGCAAAGTCACATACGGGGAGGAGTGATGGGCTGCATCCTTTCTGTAATCGCTTTACGTAGGCAGCAAGGAACACGGCTGGGCTTCTAACCCAGGAGGAGGAAACGAACTCTTCCCAGCTGTATCGCTCGTGTTCCTTTCCTTAGCTTCCGCACCACCCCGTGTGTTTCCCCTCTGTGTTGTTTGAGGCTCCAATAGCCTTCTGTATCAGTCAGAACACCTTTGGCTGCAAGTACCAGAAATCCAGGCAAAGTGGTTCAAGCTCAGAAGGAGTGTGTCGGCTCTTGGAGTGGCGAAGTCCAAGAGCAGTTCTGCTTCAGGCACAGTTAGATCCAGGTGCTCAAACGGTGTCCTCCCACGTTGTCTTCACTCCACTTTTTTCTGCACTGCCTTAATCCTCAGGCAGATGCTCCCCAAGAGATGAGGGCAGCTCCAGGATTACATCGCAGTGGAAGGAGAGCATACCTCTCACAACGACAGAAACAACGGCAGAGTGCTCACTGTGTGCCAGGCACTGTTCTAAGCACTGGGCAGGTGGTAACTTATTTAGTCCTCACACCCCATGAGGTTATCATCATCTCCAGTTTACAGATGAGCGAACTGAGGCACAGAGATTAAGATCCATGTCTAAGGGTTCGCAGGTAATGAGTGGCCAGGCCGGGAGCTGAACCCAACGAGGCTGCTCCAGAGTCCTTGCTCTTAACCACTTCACAGAAAAGTAGTCATAATAGCAAGCCTTATTCAGAGAAGATACTCTGTGCCTGACATTGTTGGGAGCACCAGGACATAACGGTAATAATATCCATTGAACCATTTAAACCTTCCAGCAACCCTATGGGGTAGCACTGCTATTACGTCCATTTTGCAGATGGGGAAGGTGAGGCACTGATAGGGTGAATAAGCCTGAGGTCACGGGTGGGGCAGCGAGGAACTGAATCCAGACAGTGGAGTCCAGAAGCCGTATCTGCTGTCCCCAGCGTCCCTCTTCTGAGCCAGGGGTGAGGTCAGCCTCTGAGAACTTTAGGAAGGGAGGTGGAGGGGGGCCCCAGGACAGCCCAGTCTTTCCCCTCACCGTGTCTGTGTCTCCCTGCTCTCCCCTCCACCCACAGCCTGGCACAGCCTTCCCAGAACCCGCTTGTGAACAGGCTGACCTAATGCAGGCTGGGCCAGAGGGCTGAGTCCTGGCAAACGGGCAGTGGCCGGGCCTGAGTCACCGGGCAGGGCTTGCCAGGGCCCGGAGTGGCGGCGTGAGCCTGTGCCAAAGAGGGCACGGGCTGAGAGGGACGACACCTGGTGCCACCGGGCAGCCGCATTTCCTTCTGAGCCCGTGACCTTGACACCCGCTAGATCTCTGCAAAACAGTCTTTGCCCACCGCCCCGACGGGGAGCCTGGGCAAGACGCCAAGTCACTTTTTAATGCATTTATGAGAAACCGAACGTGGCTATTTATATCCTTTTGATTTGTCAACCGAGAACTGGGTGAATATAATGACATCTCATGAGCAGAATCTGGGCGTCACCGCCCGCCCCTTAACAAAGACAGCAAGCATGCTTGGCTACATGGGCTCCTCAGGTTCCCAACCTGCTGGCACGGGGAAACTGAGGCCCAGAGAGAGAAGGTCACTTGCTCGTCGCCTCAGCTGGGACATGGCAGAGCTGGAAATGGATCCAGGAAGACTCTTAACCCGCTCAGAAAACCTGCTCGGCTGTGTGGTCGGGACCCATCTACCCCACTGAGGACAAAGCTTAGCTGTTCGTGGGAACCTTCGGGAACATTCCACCTGCTTTACGTTTCCTCTTCTGTCTCTCATCCCACCCCTCCCTCCTCACTGCCTTCTTTCCCCTTCAGTGTGAAGATGTGCTCTTCTCTCGTCTCTCTTTCCTGCCTTCTTCCCCTCCTTCCTTCTTCCTTCGCTGACCTTCTATCAAGGCAAGAATCACAGCGCTAACGCTAACTGGCCTTAGAGAGGGCCAGCTGGGCCCTGAGTTCCCCACACGAGGAGCTCGCCGGCCTCAGCGGACTCTCTGCGAAGTGCTCCTACTATTGCCATTTTACCGATGCAGGCGCGTGCCCGGTGGCTCCTCCGTGGCGGTTTGCTCTGCACTTGTGCGCAGATGTGGCTCCTGTGGCTGAGATTCAAGCCGAGGGCACTGGAAGTGAGCCACGTAACTGTCCACCTTCGGGCAAGCTGATGTTTGACTAACGTTACGCTGCAGTGACCCTTCGTGGCCGCAGGTTCCCACGGGGGATCCCCGGTGCCACGGCCTTTCACGGGATCCCACCCTGTGCCTCCGGGTCCCCTCCCCGTCCCTGTCGCCGGGAGGATCGAGTGAGTTAATGCACGTGTAGTGCTTACGTAACAGCGCCCCAGCAGGTCTTAAGGGATAACCTGCTTCAAGTCCACGAGCCCCTGGCTTGCGGACCTAAGTCCCTTGTTCTGTAGAAGAACTAAGAACTTTCCTCGAGATTTGCAGACCGCTGGCCTTGGGAAGTGAAGGCCCACACCTCCCCAGAAGAGAAGGCATGACCACATTTGAAAACAGCCGTCCCTGATGCCGAGTCCGTTCGGGGCCGCGTGGACCTACGACGAATGGCCTGGCCGCCAGCTTCTCCCGCACGCAAGCCCCTGCCCTCTTCCTGTGCCTTCCGCGTTAAAACCCTCCGGCTCCCCCTGGACAGGGCAGGTGGTTTTGAGACATCAGTCCACCATCTTCCCGGGTTGCCCGCTTCCTGAATAAAGCAACCTTGCCTTCCCACCCTCACTTGGGTCTCGAGTACTGGCTTTAGAGCGGCGAGCAGCCGAACCCGAGTTTGGAATCAGTTCTCGGCCCTGTAACACTTAGAGCAGCGCCTGGCTAGAAATGTGCTTCCGAGTGTTGGTGGGGGCAGCTGGTGCTGCTGTCTTCACTGGCGGCTTTTGCAGAACCGGCCTGATGCTGGGAGAGGCCCCTGTGGCTGTGCCCCTGTGGGCCGCTCCTCGTCTGGTGCGTCCAGCCGGGGTCTTCCCTGCAGGCAGGCTGTCCGGCTCCACCGGCCTCGCTCATCGGTGCTGATTTTGCTGACCCCCATCCCGGATACCAACAGTGGGTGTGGATGCTCACGTGAATGAGCCGGGCAGACACTGGGGAGCTCACGAGCAGAAACTGCCCGGCTCCCAGATTCACGCCTTCGGGCCTCATTTCCTTTTTTTTTTTTAATTTGTAAAATATTTATTTATTTACTTAATGTTTATATTTGAGAGAGAGAGAGAGAGAGAGAGAGAGACAGAGCGCAAGCAGGGGAGGGGCAGAGAGAGAGGGAGACACAGAATCCGAAGCAGGCTCCAGGCTCCGAGCTGTCAGCACAGCGCCCGACGCGGGGCTCGAACTCATGAGCCGTGAGATCATGACCTGAGACCAAGTTGGAATGTGCAACCGACGAGCCACCCAGGCGCCCCCCGCCCTCATTTCCTGACATAGCAGCTGTGGCCTCTGTGCCTGCCACCCCCTCCCTCACCCACCATCCACCACTTCCTCCCTCCAGACACAAGCAGTAGTCACGGCGGCCTGTCACCCTTCCATCACCATCTCCCCATCTCTTAAGATGTTTATGCCTCTGGGTTTTGATTCGTCAGTGTCACCCGCAAAGCCATTGACTTCCTGCCCCGGGGGATGAGGATTCGTTTCATGCCGTGTCCTTCCTGACAAAATGACTCGGCTCACCGTCCCTGGGCCTCAGCTTCCACATCCGGAAATGAGAACAACAGCAGGTACCTACCTCACAAGGTCGTGAGGGTCACAGGGATGAACCCCGTAACGCCCTTGGAAGAGGGCCGCGCCTCCCGTAAGGGGGTATGCTGGCCATTGTCGTTATTATAATCGTCATCCCTTTTGGTTTCTCTGTTAGCTTTGTAAGTCCCAACCACAGACAGATCTCCATTTCCCCTTCCTGCCTTTCCTCCCTGGACCTGGCGACTGTGAGCCACTGAGGGCAACACCCTCGGCTGGCCCCCCAGCAGGAGAGAAGGGCGCCGTCACCAAGAAAGATCCAGGCTTCTGCCCGATTTGAACAGACATTATTTTTTTAAATGTTTATTTCTTTATTTTGAGGTGGGGCAGGGGCAGAGCGAGAGGAAGAGAGAATCCCAAGCAGGCTCCGCACTTGTCAGCTCAGAGCCGCTGTGGGACTCGATCTCAGGAACCCTGAGATCATGATCTGAGCTGAAATCAAGAGCCTGACACAGAACGGCAGGATCACGACCTGAGCCAGTAACAGGAATGGGACTCTTGATGGACTGGGCCACCCAGATGCCCCGAGCCACCATTGATTTGAGCATCTTCCACAGCAGTGGACTCAATTTCCTGACTCTCCATAGGCTTTCCCTGCCCCCCCCCCAACATTGAATTATGAGAATTTTCAAACCTACAGAGAAGGTGAATGAATTTTACCATGACTCCCATGCACCTATCTGGATTCTACACTTGTTAACGTTAAAAAAAATTTTTTTAATGTTATTTATTTTTGAGAGAGAGAGAGGGACAGAACATGAGTGGGGGAGAGGTAGAGAGAGAGAATCCGAAGCAGGCTCCAGGCTCCAAGCTGTCAGCACAGATCCCGACGTGGGGCTCCAACCCACAAACCGCGAGATGGTGACCTGAGCCGAAATCGGACGCTTAACTGACTGAGCCACCCAGGGGCCCCTTGTTAACAATTTTCTACATGTGCTTTATCACATACCTATCTGTCCATCCTCTATTTATTCAACCACATGATTTCTTTGCTGGATTTTTAAATGAGTTAAAGTGAAGTATTTTCAAGCAGACATCTGCACTTTTAACTTCTAAATATCTCAGCATCCATATCACTAATTAGAATTCAATCCTTACGATTCTTTTAAAAAAATTTTTTTAATGTTTATTTATATTTGGGAGAGAAAGAGAGACAGAGCATGAGCAGGGGAGGGGCAGAGAGAGGGAGACACAGAATGTAAAGTAGGCTCCAGGTTCTGAGCTGTCAGCCCAGAGCCCAATGAGGGGCTCGAACTGGCTCAGATCATGACCTGAGCTGAAACCAGATGCTTAACCCACTGAACCACCCCACCCAGGCTCCCCACGGTTCTTTTGTGAGGTGAAATTTGCATACAATGAAATGCGCAAATCTTCAACGCAGGTTACTGGGTTTTGACTGGCACATAGACGGGTCATACCAACCCCTATTGACACAAACGACAGTTCCATCACCCCACAAAGTTACCTGCTTGGGTCATCCCCACCCCACCCCCAAAGGCAGTCATGGCTCTGATATTTTTTTACCTTCACTGTCAAATTATCAGGGTCGATGACACGTACGTTCTGGGAGTGACCTTCACCAAACTTTATGGGTTGGTGGCTAGAGTTTAAAACATAACGACTCTTCCCCTCTGAAGACTATGGAAAGCATAATCAACACTATGATGCCAGCAGTGGCTGGGCCGGGAGGGAATGGGGGGGCTCTCACGCTGACAGCCAGGACCGTGTCTGGTGAGGGCAGTGCTCTGGGCACCGAACGGGCCATACTGTTGACGTTCCCATGCCGTCCGTGTGCACCACGCACTCTGGGTGTATCACGTAGGCTGCTGCTGGCTGCAGGTAAGGGAACAAGAGATTCCAAATACCTTAAAAACTAAAGGCCTTTATTATTTTCCCAAACAGCTAATCTCACCAAGGTAGGGAGGTTGTACAACGGTCAGCCCACCTGTTGAACGGTGTTCTTGTGAACGGTGTTCACGTTCAACAGTGTCAAACGAAGATTCCTCAGCACGTGGGCAGTGTCTTCCCTTAAGGTGGCAACATAGCTGCCACTGTGCCAGCCCTCATTTCCTCTAGAGGCAGAACACAACAGCCTTATACTTCCTTTTGCTAAAATCCTACTCTGCCCGTCTCCCCCCTACATTTTAAGTGTTTAGCCTCTCCGGGTTTGCTCTTGGGACTTAGTGCAAATCCTGCTCTTGGCTTTGAGGATTATAGGCTCTTCAAAGTGCTGGTGAAAGAAATTGCAGAAAGAGAAGCAGAAAAATGATCTTTCTTTGCAGCTGCAGAAAATCAGACACTCCTCGGCAACGTAAAACTCCCCTTGCAAATACTTTTCGGAGGCCATACAGACTTCAGAGATTGCTACGCCTTGTGAAAGGCAGCTCCAACCTTCCAAAATCTGTAATTCTGATTTGTCTTACTTAATAACTTATTGCCCTGGGAATAATACTTAAGTGGGCATGTAGATTTTGAAAAGGCTAAATATTTGTGAGGTGTTTTTTTGTTGTTGTTAAACCAGGGGAGTGTTATCAGCACCCCCCCCCTTTTTCTCCCACGTGGTGGGAGGGCAAAACCAAACACAGACTCTGTCGTGATTCTGCTTTAGACTAAGAGTTCGAGAAAACAAAATCCCACCATCAGTTGGTGTTTCCCCACGCCGCCGTACTTTCTGTGGGAGGCGGAAAAGGGAAGCGTCTTTCCCCTGCGTTACTTTTTAAGAGCAAAACCATTTTCCTCCAGAAACCTCCCCTAACCACTTCCCAGCAGACTTACCCTCACATGTTCTTGTCTAGTTGTGAGTCATGGCTCCTTCCAGAACCAGTCACTGACCTCACTGACCGGGAGACTGGGGAACTATGACTGGCTTAGACACCTCCCCGAGACACATGGACAGAGCTAATAAACAAGCTAAGACAATCAGGGCTCAGCCTACCAAGAAGCGGGGAAATGGGTTAGCACAGTAATAATGCAGATCCCTACTTCCTGCTGCTGGTCGCATGGCTCTTTCTGTAGGCACCCCACCTCTGGCCTCGCACTTTGCTTCTGCTTTTTCGCCTCAGGTGGAGCGAACCCCAAACATTCAGGCCTTGTAGAAAAGGAGCCTCTAGAGGGGACGTGACTTCTGAGCGAGGGAAACACCTGCCCACATGCCTCAAGGGGAAAGTACCTAAGCTTGGCTGCCTGCATATCTTTGAGGCTTTGTTATCTTGGAGGCTACGGAAACCCAAACTAGCTTAAGCACCAAGGGAACTTACTGATTCTTACAGTGAAAAAGTCCAGCGGGAGGGAGTTTGGGTTTCAGGTATGGCTGGATCCAGGTGCTCCAACAATCTCAGGACTGTACATCTCTCCTTCTTTCACCTTTTCTTCCCCCGGTATTGATTTCGTTTTCAGGCAGGCCCTCTCCTCCCCCGGCGGTGCCAGCCTGCCAGCCTACCAGGTAAGCAGCCACGGCAGCACAAAACTCAGCGTTCCAGTAGCTCCAGCAAAAGTCCCGCAGCCGTCTCTCATTGGCTTTCCCTGGGTGATGTGCTCATTCGTGGAGCTGGGCAATGGGGCTGACATCAACAAATTGCACAAAGAGAAGGAAAGGATGGTTCCCAAAAGAAAACGAGAAGGGAAATGAATGCCCAGTGGGCTAATATATCTCTTACATATAGAGAGAGCCCCTGGGAGCACCAGCCTATCCTGTTTTATCATGAAGAGCAGTACAGTTGCTAACAGGGTATAACGGGCTAAATTAGCTGGGGGTAGTCAGGGAAGGCATCTTGGAAGAGGCACCATGGGAAGCAGAGCCCTGAGGAATACAAGACAATGTGCCAGGCACAGGGACCTGCAGAAGCAAAAGACCTGAGACAAATCAACACTCTATGGGTGAGTGGATAAATGAATTAATGAATGAATGCCTACAGGCAGGAACTATATACAAGAGCCCTGGCTTCCCGCTCAGAAGGAAGCCATGAGCTCTGTAGCAACGGGGGAGCTGGGGTCAGACTGTAGATACCGCAGGGGAAGAGGACAGGGCAGACAGCCTGAGTGGGGAAGGGGGAGAGGTGTATGCACTCCTCAAGAGCCAGGAGGAGAGGGTGACAGTGAACCCTACCTTGGAGACCACGTCCCACAGCCCTCCCTCCCCTTCTGAGGCTGCCGGGGCCACCCAGAAACCCTCCCCCTGTCCAAAGCTTGTTTTCCTCTCCCTCTCCCTGCCCCTCCCCTCCCCACCCTCCCACCCTTCCCTCCTGCTCTGCCTTCTCATTCTCACTTCCTTTTTTTCTGTTCCTCAAACACACCAAATTTTTGTTCCCGTCTCGAGACATTTGTTTGTGCTTGCTGTTCCCTCTGCCTGAGACACCCTTCCCCAAGAACTTTGCGAGGCTGGCTCCTTCTTAGCCCTCAGGTCTCGGCCAGGTCCCCTCCTCCAAGCAGCCCTCCCTGACCACCCCAACTGAGGGACCAGCCCCCCTGCCCCACAGCTCCTTCCCGGTCACGGGGACCTGCTTTACTTCCTTTTCCCTGAGGCTTTCATGTTGGTGGGACTGCTGTGGTCACAGCTGTCACCCCGGTGCCCAGCACACACCCTGGCACAGGCTAGGTGCTCAGAGGGCTCAAGGTTCAGCTGCACTCCCTGTCTGCTCTTTTCAAGGTGACTGTGCCTTCTCTGTGCCTCAATTTCCTCTTCGGTAAAGCGGGCGTAACAGTAGACACGTCCTCTGAAGACAACGTATCCGAGGCACTCAGAGCGCATGGAGCTTGGCTCATACAGGTGCCCCCTAAGGGTCAGCCACTATAGGACTATCATTACCACCTTAGGGCTGTCGTGAAATCTCTGGGAGAGGGCTGGCACGGCGGTCACCTGTACACGACTCCCCAGTGCTCAGATTCCAGCCGTGACGGTGGCTTCCTGGCTGTGTGACCTTGTTCTCTGAAAACTGAGGCTCACCGTAGTACCTCCACGCTTCTCCCCCCCCCCCATCACTCCTCCCCATCATGGATGCGCGTGCTGGCGCAGCTCACACAGCAGGGGTGCAGACGTAATGAACTCACGCAGATAAAAGTGTCTAGTGCAGGGCTCCAGGCAGCAGATGGAAAACTGATTCACAACGTCATTTGTTCAGCCAGCTACAATCTGGAGAGGTTTCTTGGCAGGACATGTGACTGCCAGTGGCCTGGGTCAAGCTTCACCTCCAACCCTCCTCCAACCCTTACCTTAGCTCTTAAGGGCCAGCTAAGGGCCGTCCCCTGCATGTAGGATGGATGGGAACAGCAAGCGTCAGCCCTATGATGCTCCCTGCCCTGCTCATGCTGTCACCAGGTGGGGGCAGCTAGACTAAAAAGGGTCCCACAACTCTGGGATGAACACTTATAACTAGGGGCATTGGGAAAGAGTGGGAGGGGGGTAGTCTAGAACAGGAAGTTCCCTGGCCCCCAAGCCAGACACCTTCCTCCCTCTCTCTCTCTCTCTCTCTCTCATCTATCAACCTGTTATCTATCTACCAATTATCTCTATCATCTCTCAGAGCTCAGTGGGCTTAACCCTTTAGGTCACTGAGGGATGGGAGACAGGGTCTCGGGAAAGCTGGGTGGTTTTGTTTAGACTTTGGTGGTTTTTTGTTTTGTTTTGTTTTGTTTTTTTAGACACTGGTAAGACGTGCCACAAAAATATGAAGTCCGATATTGATATATATATCAATCTATCTATATCTATCGATAGATAGATATAGATATATTGATATAGTGTTCTTGTTTTTGAAAAATTTTGCAAGTAAGGACATGGAAAATAAAACAAAACTGGTAAATTAAAAGCACTGCTCTGATAAAAAAAAATGGGCAAAAGATCTGAACAGACACTTCTGCAAAGAAAATATACAGATGGCAAATAAGCATATAAAAACATGTGCACCATTATGTGTCATCAGGCAAATGTAAATCCAAACAAGATACCACCACATACCTTTCAGAATGGCCAAAATCCAAAACACTGACATCACTAAATACTGGCGAGGATGTGGAGCACCAGGAACTCTCACTCATTGCTGGCGGGAGTGCAAAATGGTCCAGCCACTTTGGAAGACAGTTTTTCAGTTTCTAACAAATCTAAACCTACTCTTACCATGTGACCCAGGAAGAGCACTTCTTGGTGATTAACCCAAGGAGGTCAAAACTTGGGTCCACACAAACACCCGCAGCCAATGTTCATCACAGCTCTATTTGCAATTACCCAAACTTGGGAGTGACTAAGATGTTGTTAAGCAGGTGAATGGATCAGTAAACTGTGGTATATCCATCCAGACAATGAAACATAGAGCAGCACTAAAAAGAAATGGCAGGGGCGCCTGGGTGGCTCAGTCGGTTGGGCGTCCGACTTCAGCTCAGGTCACGATCTCGCGGTCCATGGATTCGAGCCCTGCATCGGGCCCTGGGCTGATGGCTCAGAGCCTGGAGCCTGCTTCCGATTCTGTGTCTCCCTCTCTCTCTGCCCCTCTCCCGTTCATGCTCTGTCTCTGTCTCAAAAATAAATAAACGTTAAAAAAAAATTTTTTTAAATAAAAAATAAAAAAATAAAAAGAAATGGCAGAACACAGGGGATTTTTAGGGCAGTCAAACTACTCTGTAGAATAAGACAATGATTGGCGTGTCATACATTTGACCAAACCCATAGAATGTACACAACCAAGAGTGAATTGTAATGTTAACTATGTACTTTGGGTGATGATGTGTCATTGTGGTGGGTTTGATCGTAACAAATGGACCACTCTGGCGGGAGGTGTTAATAACAGGAAGGAGGCTGTGCCTGCATGGGCTGTGGGCATAAGGAGTTTTATGGGAAATCTCTGTACTTTTCACCCAATTTTGCTGCAAACCTAAAATTGCTTTAAAAATAAAGTTTATCAATTTTTTAAAAAAAAAGTATTGCTCTCAATCCCAGTGGCTTTCAAACTTTCTTGACTCTAAAGAGTCACTTTACATCACAAGTCAGGATGAACATATGCTCACAACAGAAGTTTCCCAAAACAATACTTCCTAATAGCCCAAGACAAATTCTGATACTTTGGAATTTCTCTTCTCTTCTACTCAATTTCATTTTAAAAATGCTTGTCATGACCTTCTAAATTGATCTCATGAACCACTAATGAGTCACTACTCACAGTCTGCAAAGCTTTAATTACGTGCAAGAAAGGATGTTTTAACATCAGGAAAAAATGGGAAGGTTGTACCCAAAGAATATTCCTTTATGCTGAATACACTTTGCTTGATAAAAACATCACAGTTTTCCTTTTTAAAAAATCTACAGTGGACAGATGAGAATGTGCCATGGATAGGTACAAATAGGGGAAGCTATTTCTGTGGGATTAAATTCATTCATTCATTCATTCACTCACTCATTCTACAAACGTGTGCTGGGTGCTGGGGTTTCAGCTGCAGTGGCGTGCTGGAGCTGGTTGATACAAGTTGGCGGGAATCGTTAAAATTTTCAGGAATTTTGGTTGAAATCACACGGGTGGCTTGAGACAGGCCACACCAGTCATCAAAAGCTATCAATCAGTGTCCCCCTACACACACACCTTACCCCTTTGGAAATCAATAAAAGGAAACCTTACTAAAGTCCAGTGGGAGGCTGGAAGGGGGCGTACTGCTCTATGTCGATTGCAGGAAGAATTGTCAATTCCTACAGACCCCAAGGAAGAATCCCCAACAGGAAAGAATGATCAACTAAAGGCCCTAAAAAATGGACCGCTCGGAAGCTCAGCCAATGAGAAACCACTATCACTCTTGCTTTTCTCCGATGGACTTCCATTCAGAACAACGGCTCCCGACTTCCTCCTTTTTCTCCATAAAATAATACTCCTCTCCTTTGTTCTCTGGACTTGCCTATGGTTCTGCCATTGTTTGCACGTTCCAAATTGCAATCTATGCCATTCCCAAAGAAATCCAATTTTGCTGGCAAAATAATTGACTTTTAAGGTGAACACCCTATATAGCTGCTCGTTAAACATTTGTGAGCACACTACTGGTCAGTTCCCCGCATGGACGGAGCTTATGTTCTTTTTTTTTTTTTTTTAGAGAGCGCGCGCACGCGCTAGAGAGATCATGAGCAGGGGAGGGGGTAGATGAGGGGTGGGGGGAGAGAGAGAGAGAGAGAGAGAGAGAGAATCTTAAGCAGGCTCCATGCTCAGTGCAGAGCCCAACGTGGGGCTCAATCCCACGACCCTGGGATCATGACCTGAGCTGAAATCAAGAGTCAATCAGATGCTCAACTCACTGAACCACCAGGTGCTCCGAGCTTATGTTCTCAAAGGGAGTGAACAGTTTACTGAAATAACCACACACACATATAAACATGTAAATGCTGTGAAGGAAAAGTACAGGAATTCACGAGAGCGTATCATATAGGGGCTCCCAGAAGGCTTTTCTGGGGACATGAAATTTGAGCAGAAACTTGAAGGATGTGAGGATTCAACTAGATAAGGAATGCAGGGAAGAGTGTTTCAGGGAGAAGGCATAGCGTGTGCAAAAGCCTTGTGCCGAGAGAGAAGGTGAGTCCGAGCCTGAAGCTGGAGTGCAGAGCAAGTGGAAGCAGGGCGGGAGCCGCGGACACGGGGCTGCGGGTGCGGGCGCCCAGGCCAGGCAGGGCCTGCAGCAGGGCGGGGCATTTGGGTTTTATCCTAAGCACGAGTCACACAAGGCTACCACCTCGGTGCAAGGGAGATGTTCTTGTAAATGACCTCTTTCACACTTTCTCCCATCAGATCGTGGCAACTAGGTTTAGGATACAGATTGCACACAGCTGAGGGGCACAGAAGAGGACTCCGCCCCTTCCGGAAGTGCCTTTTGTTAATGAAAACTGTTGTTTTTTAGAAATTTTTTTAGTGCTTATTTTTGAGAGAGAGAGGGAGACACAGAATCTGAAGCAGCTCCAGGCTCTGAGCTGTCAGCACAGAACCCTACATGGGGCTCGAACCCACAAACTATGAGATCATGACCTGAGCCAAGTCTGAGACTTAAATGCTTAGCCAACTAAGCCACCCAGGCACCCCATAGACTGGGTTTAAAAGTCAACTTCTGGGGGTGGCTGGGTGGCTCAGTCAGTTAAGCCTCTGACTCTTTTTTTTTTTTTTTTTTTAAGTTTATTTATTTATTTTTGAGAGAGACAGAGACAGTGCAAGTTGGGGACGGTCAGAGAGAGCGAGAGAGTGAGGGAGAGAGAGAGAATCCCAAGCAGGCTCCGCACCATCAGCAGAGACTGACGCGGGGCTGGAACTCACGAACGCCGTGAGATCATGACCTGACCTGAAATCAAGAGTCAGACACTTAACCAACTGAGCCACTCAGGCGCCCCACGCCTCTGATTCTTGATTTCGGCTCAGGTCATGATCTCACAGTCACGAGACTGAGCCTCGAAACAAGATCTGCATTGAGCATGGAGCTTGCGTGGGATTCTCTCTCTTCCTCTCTCCCTCTGCCCGTCCCCCGCTCACGGTCTGTCTGTCTCCCTCCAAATAAACAAATAAACTTAAAAACAACAACAACAACAACCACAACCCCTGGCGGGTCAGATGCGACCACGCTAAGAAAAAACAGACCTGGAGAGCTCAGCGTTTCCCTGGACTGATGTTCCTTACAAACCATGAAGCAAGGAGTTCATCAGCCCACACACGGAATATATTTTGAGAGCAGCTGGAACAGCCCACAGGCACCGGTGGAAGAAACCAGGGGTTGATGACAGAGAAGACACAGGGCCCGGGGAGCTGCTTTAGCGCCGCTGGTCTTGGCGTGGGACAGATAGAATCAGCTTACCTGGGAGGGTCCAGGGCCGAGTGAGGCATGTCACTCATAACATTATCGTGATAACGATTAAAACAACCATACAGGGGCACTTAGAAGAGGTCAACTAGGAGCGCCTGGGTGGCTCAGTCGGTTGAGCGTCCGACTTCAGCTCAGGTCACGATCTCGCGGTCCGTGAGTTCGAGCCCCGCGTCAGGCTCTGGGCCGATGGCTCAGAGCCTGGAGCCTGCTTCCGATTCTGTGTCTCCCTCTCTCTCTGCCCCTCCCCCGTTCATGCTCTGTCTCTCTCTGTCTCAAAAATAAAAAAAAATAATAAAAAAAAAAAAAAAGAAGAGGTCAACTAGCCTGGACCAGTGCAATCAGGATACAACCTTTCCCTCTCCCACTCTTGGGGAGTCCTCCCAGTCGCCGCTGTCAGGAAGGGGTTGACATTCCTTCGCCACCGATGCTTCTTGCCTGTTGCGTAACCCGGAGGTGGCTGCCTGAGCCGTCTGCGCCACATCTGAAACCTGGGGGCAATTTTGGTAGCCTCCTCATGGGGACATTGAGATACATGTGGCGTTGAAAGGGCACCTGGTGCATAATAAGCGCTCCGTGAGGTTAGCTGCCATTGTTAATGGTGTCTCCAGCCTCCTTAGTTTTCCCCCAAATCAAACACACGTTAGATGTGAGGCAAGTATGCATGAGTTCTTTCACTGAGGGGTCGGTTTATTAGTGTTGAGCCTGCTGCAAGTGTCAGAACCCCAGTTTCAAACGGACTTAAACAGAACACCAGCAAAGGAGGTGGATGTTATTGGTGCACTCAAATGTACTTAGCTTCAGGCAGATTTGGATCTAGGTGCTCCGAGGACGACATGAGGAGTGCACCTCTGTGCCTGCAGGGAAATCTTTCCTCCTGTTCTCTTCTCAACCTCCCCCCTACTGCCCTTCCTTCCAGCCATGGAATCTAGCATTCCTCCCCTGTTCCCTGTGAAATTCCATCCTGCCATCTCTTTTTGCAGGACGGGGGTGGGAGGGGGAGCTTCAGTCAGAGGCTAATAGAAACTCTCTTCTGGCCAGATCTCCTACTCCCGAGGGTCCACGCCCACGTTCCAGGCTCTGGTTCTGAAGTCACCAGAATTTGGTGGGCGTCTCAGTCAGGATTCAACCAGAGAAACGGCACCACCAGGATATATGTATAAATAGCTGGGAAGGCACTTGTTCCTGGATCTTATGCAATCTGGGGAGCTAGTGAAGCAGTCTCATACGGGAACTTGGAGTCCCCCGGGCAGGCAGTCAGGAGGGGAAGATAGATGTAAGGTCAGAGAGGGCAAGAGTTGGCAGGAGCACGCGGCACAAGCTGGAGTCCACGAGGATGGACTCAGCACATGTTGGGTCTTGTTGCCTCTGACGACCTTGGTGACGTGCGTGTCCTGCTGGAGCCAGGGCCCTTCGTCATGGAGATAAACACACACCTGGCTCAGGAGCTAGGAAGCTGAAGAAGGGTCTAGGGGAAGGTGGAGAAGTTTCAGGACCAATGGAGTGAGTCAGCAGATAAAGGACAGCGTGTGTGAGCCTCTAAGTGGCCTCTACTTCCCCCGCCCCAAATCTCCCATAAGAATCCCTCCTTTGCTGGGCACCTGGGTGGCTCAGTCGGTTGAGCGTCCGACTTCAGCTCAGGTCATGATCTCGCTGTTCGTGGGTTCGAGCCCCGCATCGGGCTCTGTGCTGACAGCTCAGAGCCTGCAGCCTGCTTCGGATTCTGTGTCTCCCTCTCTCTCTCTGCCCCTAACCCACTCGCATCCTGTCTCTGTCTCTCTCAAAAATAAATAAACATCAAAAAAAAAAAAATTTAAGAATCCCTCCTGTGCGTTCAGCCTTATCGGAAGCACTCCAAAGAGGATATTCTGGAAAATGTAGCTCAATGCAAGCAAGTTGATACATTATAAAGCCACCACAGTCTACTCCTTGTCGACTTGCACATACATATCTCCTTAAACCATACTTAATCTCCAAATAAAGAGAATAGCAGAGTCACGCTGTAACTAAAGTATACATCTACGCCAGCTAAAACTCAAAATTTGCTAACCTTTTCCTAAGGAAAAGATATAATATCTTTTTTTTTTCATTGTTGGATGATGTTCATTCTTCTCGTAGCCGATTCCATGCCTTTGATTTCTTACAGTTTACATATTGAGAAATAAAGCTAGCTACTATGAACATGTCTTATGCTTGCTAACAAGGGGAAAGAGGAAAAGGAAAGAAAAATACGTGATACATACACACACACACACACACACACACACACACACCAAACATTCATTTCAAAAAACACACAAACATAGTCATTTCAAAAAAGGAAGAAATAGCTCAGTGGCTCAGTCGGTTAAGCATCCGACTCTTGATTTCAGCTCAGGTCACGATCTCACAGTTTGTGGGTTCAAGCCCCGCAATGGGCTCTGTACTGACAGGAGTCTGTCTCCTTCTCTCTTTGATCCTCCCCTGTTTGCTCTCTGTCTCTCTCTCTCAAAAGAAATAAATAAACATTGAAAAAAGAAAGAAATACTTAACAGCTACTACAGTTCTTATTTCTGCACCTGGTCATCTCTGGAATTTATAACTATATTTATAACTACCTTTCCCATTACCCGTTTGCTATGTCCTGAAAGTTGGGGTCCCCCTATTCATATGTTGAAATTCTAATGACCAATATGATGATATGAGGAGGTGGGGCCTTTGGGAGTTGATAGATAGGGATAGGGTGATAGATAGGGTCATAGGGATAGAACCCTTATGAATGGGACTCTTACAAAAGAGACCCCAGAGAGCTCCCTAGGCCCTTCCACTACATGAGGATATAATGAGAAGTCTGGACCCAGAAAAGGACCCATTCTCAACAATGCTGGCACCCTGATCTTGGATGTCTAGCCTTTAGAAGTTTGAGAAATAAATCTCCATTGTTTATAAGCTACCTTGTCTGTGGTATTTTGTTGCAGCAGCTGAATGGACTAAGACGGCATTCCATATTCATTTGCCCTCAGCAGCCACCTTGTCTGGTCATGAATCTCTGGTGAGCTTTGAATCAATGGTTAGTGGAGGAGGGGGCCAAGATGGCGGAACGGCATGGAAGTTCTTTTGCCTCTCTGGTCCCTGAAATGCTGCTAGACCAACACCAAACCATCTAGCACACCTAGAAAACTGATCCGAGGATTGACACGGCAATGTATATAACTTGAACTACAGAACTCGGCAGGTACGTGGTGCAGAGAGGTGAAATGGGGGAGAGAGAAGCCACAGAGGGCAGGGAGCTGTTTTTGCTTGCGGAGAGAGGACAGAGACAGGGGGAGAGGGCAGGAAAAGCACCCCCTCCCCCGAAAGCAGCTGAATCAATGGTGAGTTTACCATTTTATTTTTCTTATGTATCCCCTGACCTGAACTCAACACGGTCTAAAACACAGTCTAAAACACAGAGCGTCTGTGGTACAGACAGAGAGAAATCTTGAATTCGGATGCCTTAGATTTCTTTTTCGTGCCTAATTGTTCTGGCTAGAACTTCCAGGACTGTGTTGAACAGAAGTGGTGAAAGCCTTGCCTCGTTCCTGATCTTACAGGCAAAACTCCCAGTCTTTCACTATTGCATATGATTTCTGCTATGGGTTTTTCATGATGGCTTTTATTCTGCTGAAGTTACCCTGTGTTCCTAGTTTATTGAGTGTGTTTTTTCCTCAAATCATGAAAGAGTGTTGAAGTTTGTCAGAGCTTTTTCTGCATCAATTAAGATGATCATTCTGTTGATGTGATCTATTACATTGATTGATTTTCCATGTATTGAACCACCCTTGCATCCCAGGAATAAATCTCACTTGGTCATCGTTTATAAACCTTTTAATATAGTATTGAATTTGGTTTGCTCGTATTTTGTCGAGAATTTTTGTTCATGTTGATAGAAATATTGGTCTTTAGTTTTTTTTATAGTCTCTTTGTCTGGCTTTGGTATCAGGGTTATGCTGGCTTCACAGGATGCGTAAGGACATGCTCTTTTCTCTTCAATTTTTTTGGAAAAGTTTGAGAAGAGTTGGTAATAGTTTTCCTATAAATGTTTGGTAGGATTAACCAGTGATGCCATCATATCTGGGACTTTTCTTTGTTGGGAGCTTCTTGATTACTGATTCAATCTCCATACAGGTCTGTTTGAATTTTCTGTTTCTTCGTGATTTAGTTTTGTTAAGTTTTGTGTCTCAAGGAATTTGTCCATTTCATCCAGCTTATCCAATTTGTTGGCATATAATTGTCCACAGCACTTTCATAATCCTTTTTATTTATGGAGAATTAGTAGCAATGCCACCACTTTCATTTCTGGTTTTTGTAATTTGGGTCTTTTCTCTTTTTTTCTTAGTCCATCGAGCCAAAGTCTTGGCAGTTTCATTCGTCTTTTCAAAGAATCAGGTTTTTTAAAAAAGTTTTTAAAAATTTTAATTCCGGTACAGTTAAATACCGCGTTATTTTGGTTTCAGGTGTACAACATAGTGATTCAACAATGCTATACATTACCCAGTGCTCTAAATGTACCTTTTTTTCTAAATGTTTTATTTATTTTTGAGACAGAGAGAGACAGAGCATGAGCAGGGGAGTGGCAGAGAGAGAGGGAGACACAGAATCCGAAGCAGGCTCCAGGCTCTGAGCTGTCAGCACAGAACCGGATGTGGGGCTCGAAGTCACAAACCTCGAGATCATGACCTGAGCTAAAGTCGGATGCTTAACTGACTGAGCCACCCAGGGGCCCCTCTAAATGTACTCTTAATCCCCTTCACCCATTTCACCCATCCCCCCACCCACCTCCCTCTGGTAACCATCAGTTTGTTCTCTATAGTTCAAAGAATCAGCTTGTTATCTCATTGTTTTTCACTATTGTTTTTCTATTCTCTATTTTGTTAATCTCTACCCTAATCTTTATTTTTCCTTCCTTGTGCTAGCTTTGGGTTTCATTTGTTCTTCTCCTTCTATTGCCTTGGGTTATAGGGTTAGGTTGTTGATTTGCAATTTTTCTTGTTTGTTTGTTTTTTTACTTTTTTAACATTTATTTATTTTTGAAAGAGAGAGACAGAGAGACAGAGAGTGAGCAGGGGATGGGGGAAGAGAGAGAGAGAGGGAGACACAGAATCTGAAGCAGGCTCCAGGCTGTCAACACAGAACCCGATGCAGGGCTGGAACCCATGAATTGTGAGATCATGACCTGACAGCCACACAGAGAGAAGTTTCTTTGGATCTCAAATGAGTCTCTTGTAGATGGTGTATGGTTTTTTTTATCCATTCTGTCAGTCTCTCTGTCTTTTGATTGGAGAGTTTAATTCATTTCCATTTAAAGTAATTCTTGGTAAAGAGGGACTTACCTTCTGCTGCTTTCCTATTTGATTTCCACGTTTCACAGCTTTTAGTCTCTCATTTCCTACATTACCGTCTTCTCTTATGTTCAGTTAACTGTTTTTGTATTGAAATATTTAAATTAGTCTCAAATTGTTTAGAAGACAAAGTGTGATGTTACAAACCAAAGTCACCATAATACTAGCTTTTAGAATAATAGCTTTAAAAATGTCTCTCAGATAATATAGAAAACAAAAAGTGCAGTTATAAATCATTATGAAAATAATATTAGCTTTCTAATTGCCCATGTGCATTATTGGGATTTATAATAAGAAATATATGTGTGATGTCCATCCCCATTCCTGGCACAGAACTCCTAAAACCCTTGAATCAGAGTAATCAAGATGTCTTTTGTTATGTTAATGAGGTGATTCTTGGAAATGGGAGATGATGCCAGAGGGGCCAATCATGTGACTAGAGATTTGGAACTTTCAGTCTTACCCCCCCACCTCCTTAGAAGGGAAGAGGCTTCTAGAAGGTTGAGTTTAACCACCAGCGGTCAATGATTTAATCACACTTGCCTATGTAATGAAGCCTCCATAAAGCCCCCAAAAGATGAGGTTCGTAGAGCTTCTGGGTGGGTGAAGACATGGACATCTGGGGAGACTGACACACTCGGAGAGGGCACGGAAGCATCGCACCCCTACCCCATACCTTGCCCTACGCATCTCTTCTATCTGGCTGTTCCTGAGTTATATCCTTTTATAATAAACCAGTAATCTAGTAAGTAAACTGTTTCCCTGAGTTCTGCGAGCCACTCTAGCAAGCTAATTGAACCCAAGGAGGGGGTCATGGGAGCCTCTGATTTATAACCAGTCAGCCAGAAGCACAGACAACAGTCTGGGCTTACAAGTGACATCTGAAGGGAAGGCAGTCTGGTAGAACAGAGCCTTTGAGCTGTGGAATCTGATACTATCTCAGAGTAGATGGTGTCAAAATTGTGAAATTGTAAGACACCCAGCTGCCGTTGGAGAATTGCTTGGTGAGGGGGAAAAACACCCACATGTCAGAATTGGGCATGGAATCTCACCGTGTGAGATCTTTATTATCACCTATTGAGATCTTCATTTCCTTATATGGCTTCCAGCCACTGTCTAGTGTCTTCATCTCACCCTGCAGGACGACCTTAAACATGTCTTGTGATGGAATAAACTCCTTCCGCTTACATTTTAATATGAGAAAGTTTTAATTTTTCTGTCACTTTTGAAAGACAGTTGCTGGATATGGAATTCTTGTTTAACAGGTTTTTTTTTCTTTTATATCTTTGAATATATCAGCCAACTGCCTTCTGTCTTCCTAAGTATCTGATGAGAAATCGGCTGATAATCACATTGAGGAGGTGAAAAGTCACTTCTCTCTTGCTGCTTTCAAGATTCCATCTTTTGTTCCTTGGGGTTCTGGAAGGCAGCCATGCTCACCACTATACCACCAATGCACATTTCATTGGCTTTTGAAAGTTTGATTATAATGTGTTCCAGTGTTCATTTTACTTAGAGTTGAGATTCTTAGATGTTTACATTCATGTCTTTCATCAAATTTGGGAAGTTTTCAGCCATTATTTCTTCAAATATGCTCTCTACCCCTTTCTCTCTTCTTCTGACACTCCCACAATATGTATATTGGCCCACCTGATGGTGTTCCATGGGTCACTTAGGCTCTGTTCGCCTTTCAATCTTTTTTTCTTTCTATTCCTCAGACTCAATAATTTCCATCGTCCTATCTTTGAATTCACTGATTCTTTCTTCTGTCTGCTCAAATCTGCCACTGAATCCCTCTAGTGAGTTTTTCATTTCAGCTTTTATACATTTTAGTTCCAGAAGTTTTTTTTAAGTTCCTCTTCGGGTTTTCTGTCCTTATTGATATTTCCATTTTGTTCACACATCATTTTGTTGACTTTCCCCATATATTCTTTTAGCTGTTTGAGTTTTTTTAAGGCAGTTGTTTTAAAGTGTTTATCAGGTCTGTCACCAGACAATTTTCAGGGACAGTTTCGGTGACTTTATTTTTTTCCTCTGAATGGGTCATGTTTTCTTGTTTCTTTGTATGCCTTGTGATTTTTTTTTTTTTTTTTGGAAAAATGGCCATATAAAACTAATAATGTGGTAACTCTAGAAATCAGATTCTCTTCATCCCCAGGGTTTGCTGTTTTTTGTTATTGTTTTTGCTTATTGGTCTTTCTTTCTTTCTTCCTTCCTTCCTTTCTTTCTTTCTTAATAACAAGGCCTCCAATATCTTTTCTTTTTTTTTTAAAGCTTATTTATTCATTTTGAGAGAGACAGAGACAGTGCAAATGGGGGAAAGGGAGAGAGAAAGGGATAGAGAGAGGGAGAGAGAGAGAATCCCAAGCAGGCTCTGCATTGCCAGTGCAGAGCCTGATGCAGGGCTCGAACCCATGAAGCCACGAGGTCATGACCTGAGCAGAAACCAAGAGTTGGATACTTAACTGACTGAGGCACCCAGGCTCTCCTCTTTCTCTTTCTTTCTTTCTTTCTTTCTTTCTTTCTTTCTTTCTTTCTTTCTTTCTTTCTTTCTTTCTTCTTCTTCCTAATTGTTGTAAGCCGTTTCTGTGTTGAGGATCAGCCTGGGGTGTAAACCTAAGGTCTTCTGAGGTTTTTTCTGACCTTGCATCTTCGCCTGTATATGCAGTTGTTTTAATGTCCTAGTCTTTACTATCTAGCTCGCAGAAGGGGAAAACGAAAAATGAAGGTGGGGATAAAAAGTCACCAGCTCTTTAAGTTCCTGGGAAATCACTTCAGCTGAAGAGGAAGAGGCTGGAACAATGAGGGGAGGTGCAACACTCATGGCTACCTGCCTCTTTATCTGCACCTCTGTGACCAGAAGCAGCAATCGGCAATCAGACCACTGATCCTCTATAATGGAGGACAAGATGCTTTTTGCCCACTTTGGTCCTACAGGGTGTATGCAAGCTGCTGCAGGAACATGTTCATGGCTGCCTGCCACAAGGCTGGGATTGGCTGATGGAGAACTGCTACTCTGCTAAGAGCTGAAATTGACGAAAATCAACCACAATCTAGTATCCAAGCCTTCCTCTGGAAGTTGTTAGCTTTCAATAGACTCCAGAGTTCCAAAATGAGTCTCCCAGTGCAGTTGTTGTCCAGGTGGGGAGACAGATCCCTCGCGGTGCCTACTCTTCCATCTTCCCAGAATTCTCCTGGGGTTTCCTTGTGGGGCGATGAAAATGTCCTAAAACTGATTGTTGGGCGTATCTATGAATATACTAAAAACCATTAGCTTATACACTATAAAGATGTGGCTCTAGCAGATGTGGGATGTAAATTATATTACAAGAATGTGGTTATTTTAAAAAAGTGCTTGTCTTTCCATGAGGGAAGCATTTTAATGAAACCAACCTGCCATCGTCAAGCTGACTGATCCTGTTGAGGAGTGGTGCACACGGCATACCTCGATATGTCACAGGATTCAGTGCGGGTCTTTGCTGCTGGCAGGTTGGGCACTTATTGGTGGCAGTAGCCAGATCAGCCTTTGTGAGTGGAAGTTCTTGTTGCTTCATGCACAGCTCCCATGACTACCACCCTGGCTACCTTGTCGATGAACTGGCTGGGCGACGACAGGAGTGGCTGGGGAAAGTGGTTGATTGGTGCACACAAATGGGTTATCTTATATTCCTAAAAGCTCATTTTCTAAGGTCACTCTTTGGCGAGCATTCACATGGAATCAATTATTTTCCTCCTCTGGAGAGGTCTATCTACTTATCTCTTCCCCAGACCTCTTTGTAGTAGTCTCTGACCATCTAGACAAACCATTTTCAACCAGGCTTTGACCGTCTGGACAAACCATTAGTCACAACTGATGAATTGATATAAATCCATATTTCTGGGCATCTCTCCTTCTGGCCAAAATGGGCAACCAGCTGCCCATTAGGAAAATTTCCATTACCCTTATCCTTTGAGGGTGTCCCAGAAGGAGGCTACAGTGATTGAATGCAGCTGCCCACTTTTGGGTGGTGCCTCCATGTCCTGCAGAACTATATGTGAACCAGGGTTTTATGTAACCGGAGTTTTACAATTTGTAAAAAAAATTTTTTTCTTCCTCAGTCAACTGGTCATAGAGAACTCTCCATTAGCGATAGCTGAGGTTTGGGAGAGAGAAGGCATTGAATCAGGAAGCAGGGATCTGGACATCGGGTCAACTCCCTCACACAAAGTACCTGTGCCTTCACCTCCTGCTAGAGCCATCTTGTATAAATCACTCCCGCAGATTGCTGCTGTGGCGCATGCCTAACTTTGTGACTCCTTGGGTCATACAACAGGTCATGATGCATAGCTCAGTTTGCATAGTGTCTTAGTGGTCTGTGTTCAAGTAGATAGACTCTACTAAAGCCCAGTAGAAAGCCAAGAACCATTTCTCAAAGGTAGAATAATTATTTTCAGAGAAGGATATGACTTTGCTCCAACATCCTAGAGGTCTACACTATGATTCACCTAGAGGGGGGCTGCCAGTGGCCAAACAGCATCCCTATCTACCACTGACACTTCAAGCACCATCATAGCCTGAATCCGTTGCAGAGCTTTCCCTTATTCTGGATCCCACTCAAAAATGGCGGCTTTTCGGGTTACTCAATACGTGAGTTACAGCAGCATTCCCAAATGAGGTGTACGTTGACTCCAAAATCCAGAGAGGCTCCCCAGGCATTGTGTGTCTCTTTCGGTGTCAGGAGGGGCCACGGGCAGCAACTTCTCCTTCACATAGGAAGGAATATCTCAACATCCCTCAAATCATTGGACCCTAAAAACATTCATTGAAGTTATAGGCCACAAATTTTTGTGGGTGGGACTTATTTCCCACTCTTTGGCATGCAAGTGTCTTACCAATGTGTCTAAAGTGGTTGCTACTTCTTGTTCATCGGATCCCATCCTCATAGTATCATCCATGTAATGGGCCAGCATGGTGTCTTGTGTTAAAGGAAGGTGACGAAGATCAGTCCAGACCATATTAAGATGCAGAGCTGGAGCATTGGTGTACCTCTAAGCTGGGACAATAAAGGCGTGTCTGGCTTTGCCAGCTGAAAACAAACTTCTGATGGTTTTTACAATCAGGTATAGTAGATAAAAAGGCATTTTCTAGATCAATACCTATATAACAGGTCCCGGGAGAGGTATTGATTGCTCCAGCAACAAAACCCCATTTGGGAGAGCAGCAATTGGAGCCACCGCCTGATTAAGTTTAGGATGATCCACTGTCATTCTCCCTGATCCCTCTGTCTTCTGCACAGGCCAGATAGGCAAGTTGATGGGGATGTGGTGGGAATCACCATGCTTGCATCCTTCAAGTGTTAACAAAGGCACCAATCTCTGCAGTTTCTCTGGGAATGTGGTATTGCTTGGGGCTTAGTATTTGCATAGGTAGAGAGAGCCCTAGTGGCTCCCACTTGGCTTTTCTAACCATTGTATCCCTCACTCCATGGTTCAAGGAACCAGTGTTGGAATTCTTCTAATTGCTCAATATGTCTATTCAATTTTTGCAGCTAAGCATTGAACAAATTTACTTGGGTATCCACAGGGTGGATTCAGTGACCAGCTAGGCCTTCCCCCCAGACTCCATTGATCACCTGACCTCCAGAGCCCCCCTCTGACTAGTGAACCACTACTTCCTGGGATTCCAGGAACTAGAGTCAGTGGCCACCCAGAGTCCAGTAATCCTTAGCAAATCTGCTTATTTCCTTTTCCCCAGTGTACCGCTGCCTGGTAAATGGCCACAGGTCTCTTTGGAGAAGTCTAGGAGAAAGACTAGCAGCATACATTTTTGGCAGTGAAACAGGATCCTTGCTCAAAGGGACCTGGCCTCTCCTTTGATCAAAGGCTCAAGTGTAGGAAGTAAGTGAGACACCATGCCTAGGTTTTGGTCATTCGGGTTAGACTTCGTTCACTAGACCCAGAACTCATCCACTTATTCAAATTGAGCAAGACTTTGGTAGGCTGCCCTCCTGCTTCATTTCTAGGGAAGCCATGACAAACTGGTAAATGCCAACAGTCTCTGCAAGTCAGACTATTCCCATTACTGGTTTGGCTTCACTACCCACTGTGGAAGCCATGCTGTCTTATCTTTGGTGTGCGAGTGCCACCAGGGGTCCCTGCCACCTATGGGTTCCATCATGCCTATTGCATTTAAAGATCCCAGTCCAACAACAGCCATTTCCACTAGAATTTTTTACAAAGAAGAGCCACCATAAAGCTCTTCCAGGATGCTAGGACTCCTTCTTATAAATTTATTTGACAGCCACGTGACAGCTAATGGTAGTGATATCACTGTGGTCCCTTAACTCCCCACTGTGCATGTATAAGCAACTCTTAAATGACAAAGCCATTCAGTGTTCCAATCTTTCTAAGCCTGGGTGGATTTTCCCCCAGCTTTACTGAGGTATAATTGATAAATAAAAATTATATATATTTAAGGTGTACAGTGTGTTGTTTTGATATATGTACACATCGTGAAATGATTTCCACAATCAAGCTAATTAACATTTCCATCACCTCATATAGTTGTGTGTGTGTGTGGTAAGAACACCTAAGATCTGTTCTCTTAGCAAAATCCAGTATCACTGTAATAAGAACAGTATTATTAACTATGGTCACCAAGCTGTACAATTAGATCTCTGGAATTTACTTGTATAACTGGAACTTCGTGCCCTTTGACCCACTTCTCCCCATTTCCCGCATCCCCCTGTCTCTGGCAACCCCCACTCCACTCTCTGCTTTTATTAGTTTGAGTTTTATAGATTCCACTTATAAGTGATATCATGCAATATTTATTTCTCTGTGTCTGGCTTATTTCACTTAGCACAGTGTCCTCTAGGTCTCAAGCTTTTTGGATACCTTCCTCCATAACAGAAGTCAGCAAACTCTAGCCTAGGGACCGAACCTACTGTACAGGCTGTTTTCGTATGGCCCACAGGCCACTGAAAATGGTTTGTACATTTTTAATTCAAATAAAATCAAAAGAAGAATAATATCTTGCGGTCCATGCAAACGATATGAAGTGCAGATTTCAGTGTTCCTAAGTAAACTTTTATTGGGACACGGCCATGCTTATTCATTTACAAATTGTCTTTGGCTGTGTTTCTGCCATAATGGCAGAGTTGAAGCTGACACTGACCTATAAAACCTAAAACATACACTGTCTGGCTTTTTGCAGAAAAGGTTTGCTGATTCATGCTCTGTGGTACTCCAAAGAACCTCTGACATTTTAACCCAGTGCAGGCAACCTTTGGGTACATATGTCAGTCAAAAAACCAAGCAAACCAGCAGAGATATTCTTAGACCCGTACGTTCAAACACGGAATCCATAATCTCTGCTCAGTCAATAAATTTGGCCTGATCCAACTTTATTTTCTGCCACCACCTTGATTCAGCACACTTATGACCCATTTCCATACCCATTCTGCGGTTTTCTGTTGATATACATTGGCAAACGGAAATTGGCAATTGTTTTGGTGACCTCCTCATGGGTCATATTTTGTACTTCACCCTTTGGGTTCTGTTGAGACTTGAGTCTAGGTATAGTTTCAGAGGCAAGAAAAGGATGTAGGAGGATAAGCGGCCTCTTGCAAGGCAGCTACCTTAGGGAAGGCCATTACCGTTTCTTCAAGCAGGAGGAGACTAACCTCCTCAGGCAGGGGTGCAGGCTCACTCTGTGGGCAAAGAAGACTCGACAGCCTTATTAGGATCTGCTCGGGCCTCCCTGGTGGCTCAGTCAGTTGAGCATCTGACTCTTGATTTCTTGACTCGCCGTCCGTGAGTTTGAGCCTCGCATCAGGCTCTACACTGACAGCACAGAGCCTGCTTGGGATTCTCTCTCTCTCTCTCTCTCTCTCTCTCTCTGTCCCTCCCTTGCACACTCTCTCTCTCTCTTTCAAAAAAAAAAAACTTTAAAAAACAAAATAAAAAATATAAAGAATCTGCTCATATATCTCAATCCCAATTTTCAGGCCCCTGTTTCTTCCCACGTGATGCTCTCACATTAACAAAAAGACCCTGTGGGGTTGGAAGTTTGATTTGAGTTGTAATTTGGCCACCCACAGGATTTCACGTTGATTTGGCGTTTAGAACTCTTGGCCCTGTGTCAGTGGGAAATAAGAGTTTCTTTCCATGCAGTCGCAGAAACTGTTAAGTCCCTTGTACAGCTCTTGAGATGGCAAAATGTAAAAGTCTGAGCTCCCCATTTTCTTTCCCAGAGTTTTCCAGCATCGTTAGAGGCAACCAAGAAGCTCTCACACACCTGATTTTTACTAAAATGTTCTATGGGAGCAAATACTTGGTCACCCCGAGGCTTGCCTACAGATACAGGAAGCCACTCGTACTGATCTGAGTGACTGCTTTACCGCTTCGTACAATGGACTCTCAGTGCCCCCTGTACCACTGGAAACAGGCTCACAGATGCCTTTCAATCTAATTAGATCAGGAAAACAATTCCAGAAAAAGCCAGAACTCATCCTTAAGATTCGGCTTTTCTGGAACCACTCCTAGACCACATTCTGTATCAGCAGAGCAGAACCACTAAAACACACACACACACACACACACACACACACACACACAATTTGTCACAGGAATTTGACCTTTCACAATGGTGGGAGCTAGTTAAGCTCTCTCTGTAAGGCTGTTGTCTCTGTGCTTGACGCTGGACTAGAAGTCCACTGGGCAGGCAGTCAGGAAGGGAAGGGAAGTGTGAGGTCAGGAAGAGCGAGAACAGTCTGGAACCCACCGACGCAAGCTGGAGTTCATGAGGGCCGACTGAACCCCACGCCGTCCTCGTTGCCTGTGATCTTGGTGATGCAATATACTGCCAACACCGGGACACCCCATCACAGGGCGAGGCTCACATCTGGCCCAGGAGTTGGGGGAGCTGACAGAGGGGGAGACGGGACAGGCCTGGCTGCCTTCTGCCAACGAGATGAGTCGCAGATAAGCCACAGCCAGTTTAAGCCAGAAAATGGCCGCTGCCCAACCCCGACCCAGCAGTCTCTGATGAGAACTTCTCTTGCAGGCCACCCTAAGCAGAAGCGTGCAAGGAGGGGAAGGCTAGGAAATGTCGTTTAACGTGGACACATCACAAAGCCACCTCACAAGATGTTTTAAATCCTGTCTGATCTCCCCACCGGCAGGAGCTCACCGACTCACCAACCTCAGTAGAAAAACACCTCACTGAAGCAAGCCTTGGAAGTCCCTCCCAACACCCCCCAAAAAGCACAACGTGGTCCCATGTGAAGAAAGCAGATTCCTTCCAGTTAGCATGATTCGGCCTTAATTCTTCCAGAACGAGAATCTTGTCAATATTGTGCTCAGGAGCCTGGCCGCATGACAAGGGCAATTCCATTACCTCTTGGCAGGCCGTCTCTCCCCTGATGTAAGAGTGGAGGAGAAGGCTGCAGCTAAGATATCACACAACAGAAAAAGGGGTCTTGTGCCAGAAAGGGTTGGGGCAGCAGATGAACAGCTTTTTGAGAGCTGTCGGAGAGATTTCGGGATATGTTTTCCAAGTCAGAGATTCAGTGTTCTGTCCCCTGGAGGTCTCAACAGACTCCAATCTTAAGAATTACCTTTTCCTGGGGCGCCTGGGTGGTGAGTAGGTTAAGTGTCCAACTTCGGCTTAGGTCATGATCTCGAGGTTCATGAGTTCAAGCCCCACCTCGGGCTCTGTGCGGAGAGCTCGGAGCCTGGAGCCTGCTTCAGATTCTGTCTCCCTCTCTCTCTCTGCCCCACCCCCACTTGCACTCTGTCTCTCTCTTCCTCTCAAAAATGAATAAACATTAAAAATTTAAAAAAAAGATTTACCTTTTCCTTTCATATTTGAATAAAAACAGCTTGAGTCCCCACCCTTAATTTGGGACAAGCCCAGCATCCTCCTCACTACATCGCCCAATTCCTTGGGGCTATTGTTTTCCATGATGATATTTAGGGTGTTGTGGACTCCGCTAAAAGACTACATTTCCCAACTTTTTGCAAATAGAAGGTGGCCAATGAGAAGTAAGTAGAAGTCTTTGGGAGGAGATCCTGGGAAGTCTTTTGAAAAGGCATAAACTCACTTAGTGGTGCCTTCCCCAAACCCCACCTTTTTCTTTTCTTCTTGCTTTTCCCCCGGGAATATGACATGCTTGGTGAGGTTCCTGCAGCCATTTTGTGATCTTGAGGATTAGAGCCACATGCTAAGCATTGCAGAGCATTATGTCAGGGGAAGCCTAGTCCCTTCTTCACCAAGGAACCCCTTCTTCAGCACCAGACTACACACTTCAGAGTTCCGCGATGGGAGAGAGAAATAAATCTCCGTTTCGAAGCTACTATTGTTTCTGGCTTGTGCCTCTTGACATTGAATATGGTTTCTGCTTCCAGAATTCTTGGTATGTGAGATAATAAGTTTCCTTTGCGGCAATACCCAGCTTCCTTCTCTAAGAAGATTGTAGCTTCCTGCCCTCTTGAACTCAAATGTGGCTATGCGATTTGCTCTGGCCGATGGAATGCGAGGAGGAGTGATGTGTGTCCTTTCTGGCAGAGGCTACAAGAGACAGTGTGTGCCTCACCTTATTCTCTCTTCTTTCTGTCGCTGATAACCAGAAATACTTCTGATGGCTTCTCCACCAGCTGAGGTCACATCCTGGCTCTCAGCCGACCCACGATAGACGCGAGGTGTGGGTGCAAACAAACCTTTGCTGTCGTGAACTACCCAGATTCTGAGATTGTTACCGTCAGTTTCAAGGAAAATGGGTTAGCTTGATGTGGGGAATATATGTGGGGAATGAGGAGCCTTTTTGGAAAGGCTAGTGGAGTGGGCTCTAGGCTAAGACTTTGCAAATGATTCCAAGAACCTGACGATAAGGAACAATTTGCCTCTGCTCCTGTGCATTTCTTGTGTCCTCTCACACTACCGCCACAACAAGCGATTCTCTGTGACATCGGCGAGGTGGCCTACAACTCAATTCTGACACTAACCAGGGCCAGCGCAGACCTCACAGGTTAAGGGCTCTCTCCCCACGAGACTGTCCCCCCCACAACTTCTGAGGCCAATTCCCAGTAGGTCCCAGGTTCCCCACAACTTCCGTCAAACGTGGCTACGAATTGGAGGCTCCCGTGACTCTCTCGCCTTGGATTTGGTTATTTGCTAGAACAGCTCATAGAACTCAGGGAAACACGTTTACCAGTTTATTAGGTAACAAAGGATATGTTAAAGGATGTGGATGGACAACCAGGTCAAGAGAGACATGGGGCAAGGTCTGAAGAATCCTGAGTACCGGAGCTTCTGTCCTCCATGGAGCTGGGGGCGTCACCAGCCCCCCAGCACGCGGCCGTGTTCACCAACCAGGTTGCTCGTTGAGACTCGTAATTTTGGGATTTTTATGGAGCTTCATCGTGTAGGCACGATTGACCATTAACTCAATGTCCAGCCCCTCTCTCTCCTCCAGGGGATGGGGTAAGACTGGAAGTTTCAAGCTTCTGATCATAACTGGGTCTTTCTGGTGACCAGACCCATCTAGGGGCCTATCACACCTTGCCCCATTAGAACAAAAGAGACTCGTATCACCCAGGAAATTCCGAGGGTTTTAGGAGCTCCGTGGCAGGAACTGG
The DNA here is from genome assembly GCF_018350195.1 of Panthera tigris. NCBI lineage: Eukaryota > Metazoa > Chordata > Mammalia > Carnivora > Felidae > Panthera > Panthera tigris. The sequence continues at coordinate 18,392,106 of NC_056674.1, forward strand.
GACCAAAAGCCAATATACATATTTCCTATTATGTTACAGTGACTGAACCAACCCACCGGGGGGACTCCTCCCTCCACGTGAGTTGTGAGGTCACCACCCACGGCACCTTTCAGCATCCTGTTGCTTTGTCTCCGATCCAGGAAGTCGTCACCACCCAACACATAACTGCCTTTTTATGTTCTATTTTGTTGTGTTTTTTTTTTTAATTTTTTTTTTTTACATTTATTTATTTTTGAGAGAGAGAGACAGAGCATGAACAGGGGAGGGGCAGAGAGAGGGGGGGACACAGAATGGGAAGCAGGCTCCAGGCTCTGAGCCATCAGCCCAGAGCCTGACGCGGGGCTCGAACTCACGGACCGCGAGATCGTGACCTGAGCTGAAGTTGGACACTTAACCGACTGAGCCACCCAGGCGCCCCTATTTTGTTGTGTTTTGACTGTGGTATAACCTTCGCGTCACAAAGTACACAAACCTGAAGCCTGCAGTAGAGTTAACGCTGCTCTCTATGACACAAACACACTCGTGTAACTGCCATCATGGTGCGGAACACTTCAACGCTCCAGAAAGTTCCCTCACGCTTCTTCTCAGTCAACGTCCCACCCCCACAGTAGAGGCAACATGATAATAGTAAAGGCAACTACTATTCTGACCGATATCACCATCAATTAGGTTTGCTTATTCTAGAACTTTCTATTAGTATACAGTCTGTGCTCTTTTGTACCTGTTCCTCGCACCCAGGATAATGCTTTTGAGATTCATCTACGTCATCACGTGCACCAGTAGCTTCTCCTGTTCATTGCTGAGTAGTATTCCATCACAACACGTCACAGATTGTATCCACGCACATGTATGCGTGTGTGTGATATACAATATATGTATGAATGATATTCCCTCCTGATTGGTTAGGCATCTGATTAGCAGACAGTGGGTGCCAATCACAAATACTTTTAGACTCCCCCATATGTATATATTACATACTATATACATGTATCACATATGTAATATACATGTATTATATATACATATGTCTATACATATACATAATATATATCACATATGTGTATATACCCTATATCACATATAACATATGTTTGTTTTCAATGGATTTATCTTTATGGCTACTTACATGAAGCAATACTGATTTTCCATGTATAAATGTTCCTTTTGAAATAAATGTATTTAAGTTAAAAAGGGAGGTCATCTTGGGGCACCAGGGTGACTCAGTCGATTAAGCCTCTGACTCTTAATTTTGGCTCAGGTCATGATCTCACAGTTTGTGGGATTGAGACCCATGAGGGGCTCTGTGCTAACAGCTCGAAGCCTGCTTGGGATTCTCTCTCTCTCTCTCTCTGCCTCTCCCCCACTCATGTTCATTCGCTATCTCTCAAAATAAATAAATAAGCTTTAAAAAATAAAGAGAGAGGGGCGCCTGGGTGGCTCAGTCGGTAAAGCACGTCTGACTTCGGCTCAGGTCATGATCTCGCAGTTTGTGGGTTCGCACCCTGCGTCGGGCTCTGTGCCGACAGCTCAGAGCCTGGAACCTGCTTCAGATTCTGTGTCTCCCTCTCTCTCTGCCTCTCCCCCACTCACACTCTGTGTCTCTCTCTCTCTCTCAAAAACAAACATTAAACATTTTTTAAAATAAATAGAGTTGATCTCTTTAAAAAGTGAATAATAATACAGGTGGGATGAAAATGTGGCAAACACTGAGAAGAGTTTATATAGGGTCATATTATTTATGATACACTCTGATATTTCTTTTTATTTTATTATTTTTTTTGTATGCTACTCACAGCCCACAAAAGTGATTTCATAACCCGTGAATAGGCTGTGACCTGAAGTTTGTGAAATATTGTTATGTAACCACTTGTGAACAAGGCCTTATCTCTTACTTTGTCATTATGACCCTTAAACTGGGGTAGTGACCCTTACTGAGCCGCATGCTTCAGAGACCCCGCTCTGGCCTGATCGGTTGAAACCCTACCAAGGGGCACAGAACCCCAGGGCCTTCAGGAAGCGCCCACCAGGGCGTGTGCCCCTTCTCGACCCTGCACTGGGGCCCTGGGGCCTGGAAGTCCCCATCCAAGCGGCTTGGAGCCCTCCTCTCCACGGCCTGCATGACCTTCTTGGTGGGCATACCCCTACACCAAGAGGTAGCCCAGAGGCAGTCATTTTTGGTGGGGGTGTGTGTACGGGGTTTAGATGTGCAGGCCGGGGTGTCCACACTCGTGTGTGAGGCCCCTCCCACCAATGTAAGGATCTGGAGTGTGAAGAAAAGTAGGCCGCTGTGGGCCCAGGGCCTCCTTTGGTGCTTAACCGGTTACCAATACTACCTGCCAACATTAGGGGTGAGCTGGCATTGGCCACCAGGCTCTGCACGTGGACCGGGGCTGGGGTCTCAAAGTGCCGTGGCCAGAATCCCCCGCTGACGCTCTCACCGGCCAGAATCCCCCGTGGGCCACCCTCCTGTCCCCCCTGCCTCACACCAGCCCACCTGCGTTCACCGTATTCTCTGCCCTGGCTTTGGAGCCTGCGACACCCTCACTTTACTCCTCAGGGGACCTCGTCCCTAGTCCCAGCCGCTTTCTTCCACTCCCCGGTCATGAATAATCAGAGACCACGGGCAAGGACCACAGTGCTTTATTTTTTGTCTGAACAGCGTGGGACACCGGAGCGAGGGGGGGCCAGTGCCCAGGGGGCCGGGCAGCCCTCAGGGTGGGCAGGGGACTTGGGGCATCAGCCCGGCTCTGTCTCCATCCGGGTCTTCCCTCTCGGGCTGGGCTCTACCAATTATTCTGTAGACCCATCGAGGGGAGGGAGGTGGCTGGGCACGGTGAGCCGGTGGGGACTCAGTCTCGGGGTGCCCCTCGATTCGGTTGCCGGCCCCTCCTTCCGATGGTCTCACCTGTTGTAATTCCGGCACAATTGGGGTAACCGTCTACACTTGCCACCTGTGGGCGAAGGAAAGGGTTCGGTCATGAGTTGGAACAAAGTTGATGATTGCATGTGCTCCGGGCGCTGGAGGACAAGGCCCGTCAACCCTGCCCCTGGAGAAGCCCCAAGGCAGCCCTGAGCCAGTGATGAGGAGCACAGGGGAGAGGAACCAGCACAAGGGCTCCCCGGGGGAGCAGCCTCCCCCACACAGAGGGCCCCTTTGAGAACCCATCCTAGTTTGTGTGTTATGCATTCATTCGGCAAGTATTTGTTGTGTACCTACTATGTGCCAGGCTCTGATCTAGGCCCTGGGAACACCCCAGGGAACAAGAGTGAATAAAATCCCTGCCCTGGTAGAGCTGATTTAACAGCAGGGGAGACCGACTGAGAAAAATGACTAAGTCAAGTATGTGGACAGTGAGGTCAGATGGTGATGCGTGCTCAGTAGAAAACTAAAGCCGGGAAGGAGGCAGGGAGGCCGGTGGCTGAGGGCATCTTCATGGTGATGACTAGAGGGGCTTCACTGAGGAGGGGACATTTGAGCAAAGACCTGAAGGAGGTGAGGGGGAAGCCAGGAAGGGTGTTCCAGGCAGAGGGCATGGCCAGTGCAAAGGCCCTGAGGTAGGAGGAGACAGGTGGGCTTAAGGGACAGCGGGGGGGGGGGGGGGTCAGGAGGCAGGACCAAAGTGAATGGGGAGGGATTTCAGAAGACAAGTCTCCTGGCTGTCGCTCTTACCACCTCCTTCTCTCTGCCCACCCCCCACCCCCCGGGGCTTACACAGCCCCAGCCACCCTGGCTTCTTCCCGTGGTTATTGCGACATGCTCAGTTCCTTCCTGCGTCTGGGGCTTTGCACTTGCTGCCCCTTTCCACTGTTTTTTAAAATCGTCTTTCTCATTGACAGGGAATCTCTTCTGATGTTCTCTCTTTAGAGATAAAGTGTCGCTCCCTGTCCCTCTTGGCTTGTCATTCTGCTGTTTTCCTTACGGTGATGACCTTTCTCGTATCCACTCTGCTCATCGGGGCACTCACCTGCTTATTGTCATTCCCTGACTGGATGTGAGCTCCCCGAGGGCGGGGACCAGGGCACAGGTGGGCACAGAGCAGGTGCCCACAGATTATTGTCATTGGAACAACTTATGGCCCCAGAGCTAACTTTCAGTCTCTGCCCTCACACAGACCTGGGTCTAGTCCTTCCCTGATTTTTAGTGCTCTGTGACCTTGAGCAAACTCCCCAGTTCTCTGAGCCTCACTTGTCCCACGGCGGTGGAGGTGGGGCTGTGTGTGTGGACAGGACCCGGCTCAAAGTCAATCTCGACTGAGGCACCTGTGTGCGACCCCTGGGTCCAGTACGGTTCTTGCACGTGGTAGCCAACTGTTTTTACTGTTCTTAGCCTCCTGCCTCCCACCTTAGCTGAGAAAAGATGTGGCTGTGTGCATTTCCTGATGGGGAAGTGAGGGGATAAAACCTGGTGGAGGTTATACGGCTTAACCGAGAGCTTGCAAACTGGTGGCCCGCGTGTTTTATTTAATCTGCAGCATTTAAAAAACTGCTTTAAGAAATTAGTTTTTCTGGGGGCACCTGGGTGGCTCAGTCAGTTGAGCGTCCGACTTCGGCTCAGGTCATGATCTCACGGTTTGTGAGTTCGAGCCCCGCGTCGGGCTCTGTGCTGACAGCTCGGAGCCTGGAGCCCTGCTTTGGATTCTGTGTCTCCCTCTCTCTCTGTCCCTCCTCCACTCATGCTCTGACTCTCTGTCTCTCAAAAATAAACATTAAATAAGTAAGTAAGTAAATAAATAAATAAGACAACTCTGCTCGGGGGCCTTCAAGAACTGACCCCTCAGTCAAAGTGCAAGCCAAGGCCGCCTCTCTCCCAGTCGCGGTGCCCCCCCCCCCCCATTCTCACTGGTGAGGATGACAATGCCCGTGATGAACAGCACGGCTGCGACCAACAGCCCCCGCTTCCGGAGAGTGTCCTCGTCTGCAGAGAGAAAAACGGAGTATGGCAAGAGGGGTCTTCCTCCCTCCCTCTTCCCACATCCTCCCACAGGTAACTTACCGTAGGAGAAGGGGTTGTCCTCACTGGCGCCTGGGGGGACAGACGTGGAGCAAGTCAGAGTTCGGCAAACATTTGTGGAGTGAAGCCGTGAGTGGCAGAGTCGGCGGAGGGGTGACACTCGGTCTCTGCCTTGGGACACTTAGACCAAAAGCCTCACATGGCACACATGTGGCTCCCATCACCTCTCTACCTCAGCTTCTCACCCTCCTGCTCACCCAGATGCTCTAGCCCCACCGGCCGCCCTGTTGGTGGCCATGCCAGGTCCCTCTCACCTCAGGGCCTTTGCACTGGCCGCTGCCTCTGCCTGGGACGCCTTTCCCCCGACATCTGCATGACTCCCCCACAGCTCCTTCTCAGGGAGGTCTCCCTGGCCCTTTGCAGAAAACTACTCCCCAGTCACTCTCTAATCCTAATGCTACTTTATTTCTCTTGATGGCAGCTTTAAGCCACCTGATACACAATTCTTATAATTTGTATTTATTGTCTCTATTCCCCGACTAGAAGGTCTACCCGATGAGGGAAGAGATTTTTGTCCGTCTTATTCACCGCTCTATCTCTAGCACCTAGAAGACAGTAGGTGCTCATGCATATGTTTCGAATGGATGAATGAACTCTATGTGACCTGTGGTCATATCATTTCCATCCACTCTTTGGGGCCGGCTGGGCCGGAAGTGGAAGAGAAGACCACACAAAGGGGAATCAAGGTGTCCCTGAAACAGAGCGACCCCCAAACTGATCTCGGATGCGTGAGTAAGTCCAGCTGAGACCAGAAGAACCACTCAACTGAGCCCAGACCAAAGTTCCAAATCGCAGACCCGAGAGCTAGGCAAACGGTTGTCATTTGAAGCCACTGTGTTTTAGGGTCATTTGCGTGCTGCGTTCATTCACGCGTTCACTCGTCTGTCGGGACATCTATCGGATGCCTGCTTATACCCACCCTCTTCCAGCCTTGAACTCATGTGTTCACCCAACACATGTTTACTGAGGACTATTTCATGCTGGGCAAGGGTCCAGGTGCTAGAAATACACAGTGAATAGGAAATAGCCTGTTTCCAGCCTGGGAAGGGAGTTACTGACCCGTCGGCCCGAGGGCAGCGTCCGGCCTGACGTCTTTGCCTGGAGATCGCCTCTTGGAGAGCGTGGTGCCTTTAGTGGGAGCGGCAGAGGGAGTGGCTAGAAGGTGGCAGAGGGCAGAAGTGAGAGGGAGGAAATGAGGGACGTCGCTGACACCCTCCCCCATGTCTCCACCTTCAGTGGGCGGGCACAGCGGCCCCTCACTCCTACCCCGGGGAAGGCAAGGAATGACAGGCGTGGAAATATTGAATGAGCCTGCACCCCTGGCTCCTCTCCTGGGACCTCCCGGGCTGCCTCATAATCCAGGAAGCAAGGGATAACATCTGAGCCAGGCCGGGGGGCCTCCAGGACTCAGGCCCAGCACCAGGAGAAGCAGAGCTTGGACATACTTGTAGAAAACACTGTGGAGGTCACCTCTGCTCCCAGACCAGAGATACCAGAGGCCTCCTCTCTTTAAAGTCAGGGCGCCTGGGTGGCTCAGTTGGGTAAGCCTCTGACTCTCGATGTCGGCTCAGGTCATTTCGTGAGATCGAGCCCCGCTTCGGGCTCTGTGCTGACAGTGCAGAGCCTGCTTGGGATTCTCTCTCTCCCTTTCTCTCTGCCCCTCCCCCACTTGCGTGTGCGTGCTCTCTCTCTCTTTCTCTCAAAAAATAATAAAACACTTAAAAAAAAGGATACTGAACAAAAAGTAAATGCCACAAAGAAAACATCTGCCCTTCTGGCACTGAGAAGTGTCCCCGGTGAAGCGGTCAGCCCTGTCTGATGCCCCAGGATGAGGCCAACATACTGAAGGCCGAGAAGCTGCCTCACGAAGCCCGAGCTTCCAGACCGATCTCAGAGCCTCACTTCTTATGCATGACCTGAAAGCCAAGAATTACGAGATGTTGGGGAAAGCCTTGCCCAGAGGAAGGTTCGAGCAAGGCCGGCAGCAGGGACAGGCGCGCTGAGACACAGGAAGTGTGAAAGAGCCTCAGTGGCCCCTGCTGCTAGAGAGCCGGGCTCCAGTTGCCGTTCTGCCACTTTGGGCTGTGCGGCCCAGGCCGGCAGAGGAGCCCCTTGGGCCTCGGTTGCCTTCCTGTAGAATGGGGTTTTGACAGTTCCTACCCCGTCGGGTGCTCGCGAGCAGTGCATGAGTGAATCCAGGGAAGCCTAGCACTGTGCCCGGCACCGAGCGAGCTCCCAGCAAGCCTTGGCTGTGGCTGTTACCGTGGACGTGGCTGCATGCCTCCCTTCTGGGGACAGCTTCCCTTTCCCTTGGGGGGACTGCGCCCCCTGCCCCAATCCCTCTGGGTCTATTGTGACACAGGCCACAAGAGGGAGCAGGTGACCCAGTCTCATCCTCCCCTGGGATCTTCCACATTCCCAGGAGGCATTCAGAGTGACAACGAGGTGAAATTTGGGAGCTCCGAGCTTGCAGATGGCAGGGGTCATTTCCTCACGGGGCAGAAGACAAAATTCGGCACAAGAGAAACAAAAATGGGGCAGGGAGAGAGGCGCCGGGGGCTTTCGTGCTCAGACCCCGGGGACCCTGAGGCTCAGTGGTGCCTTTTACCATCTGGCCCCGTGACCCCCTCAGCCCAGTGGAATTTCAGTCACGGATAATCAGGAACACAGAATGACACAGAGTAACTCAGGTCAACGAGGATTCACAGCAAATGAATCCAGAGATGTGAGAATGTTTTTTACCATCGGGAAGCGTGGACACCGTCACTACCCACCCCCACCTCCACTTTTGTGGAAAATAGAAAAGTTCTCTTCTCCAACACACTTTACTTCCATCTGTTGTAACATTTTAATAGGCTCTGTCAGAATTAAATGCTTTACTGCCATCACTGGAAAACTATAACAATTATAAAAATCCCAAAGGGGGATGACATAGCCTTAGAGGCGATGCTCTTGTTCAGTGCCCGGTCTGCGCAACTGTGCATGCATCTCAGCCTGGGAACGGCCTAAGCTACAATACTTGCCAGTAGAGGCGGATCCTCAAATATGAGTCAGACAGGCATTGGAGGCCACCTGCTGCCTTCACCTTGGTTCAACCTCTTTTCCCACGCCTCTGAAATGTTAACTACTCACCGGTCCTGAGGGGAACTACCTTTTCCTTGACTCTTGGTCTATGCAGTTCAGGCAGGGCTGACCCTGTTCTCCACCCCCAGAATGGGCACAAGACTCAGGCCTAACCACTCAGAGCAATCCATTTCCCAGGCTTCCATTGGTCAGACATGGACATGTGACGCCAAATGGGCCAATGAGAGTAGATTTTATTCCTTGGGCTAGAGATGAGAAAAAGATCCGCTCTATTTGCTGGGTTTGTGACATAAATACAACTATGGGACCATCTTTGCCACCAAGAGAGGAAAAGCCCTCAAGAACTTGAGAATGTAGACAGCAGGGCTGAGAGAGAGAGAGCAAGTCAGTCTGATGACCGTGCCTGAGCATGTCGATCCAGCTCTTCCTGAAATCGATGCCTCTGGACTTTACAGAGCATATGTAGCCAATAAATCTATTTTACTTTTAGTTGCGTTTACAGTATTTTGCAGCTGAAAACCTCCTGCTCTAACATGAAGAGGTACACAAAGGAAACACCCACATCCACATTGCCGAGCACCAGCTCTGTAAAGGAACCTGAACAAAAGAAAGTTCCAAAGCTATCATATCGGGTTTGGAAAAACACTGCATACTGGATGCTCCTGTAGAGGATGCCTGCTGCAAATACGCATTACTAAGACTCCAACAAGTCCCGCCACAAAGAAATGTGTTTAACTTTAACTCAGGAGTTTCCCAAACACCTTTGACCGCAAATCAAAACAGATTTTTTGAAAATGTATTAACAATTCCCCAAACGGGTGCTCCGAGCAACGTACTTGGGGAGCTACTGACCCAGATAAAGAATTAAACAAAATTTGTACGTTGCCCTTCTAGTCCCAGGCCCTACCTTCTGGGCTGCTCTGGCCGGTCCTCGGATCTGTGGCTGGGAGCACATCCATCCTCGTCGGCTGTGGGGTGTGGGTCTCCTCCGTCTGCTCCTGCGTTGTTCCTACTCAGATCAGAGCAAGGAGGGAAGGCGGACAGCGCGTGAATCAGGGACATGCACATCCATCAAACGGCAAGGGGCCCCCTCCCTCCTCTGGCTGGAGGAAATCAAAGACGGTTCACGTTCCAAATGTCACCGTGTGGGTGGGACAGGGGGACTCTCTGGCACACGCTGGTGGCAGGGCAAATCCATGCAACCGTTCCCCAGGTGGCTTTTCCAACAAATTCCAGCGTTCGTGCCCTTTGCGCCATAGCGTGGTGGGTAAAAGCAAGGCCGTAGAGCCAGGTTCCGGGCCCCTGGTCTGAGCTGTGTCACTGACTTGTGACGCCCTGAGTGAGTGACTCCGAGCCTCTGTTTCCTTATTCTGTAAAGTTCGTTTGTTCTACCTCAGAAGGTTTGTGTGAGGACTGAATGAGAGAACACAGGGAAGATATTTAGAACCACGAGCAGATTATAATAGGGGAGAAAAGCATTTGCTTAAGGAGGAACAGACCAAGTTGCTTACCATGGCACTGGGTGTAGCAAAGGCTAAGATGTTCATCAAGATGTGCACGGCTTCACTAACCGTACACAGGCACCCAGCCGGGTACCATGCAACAGCGCAAAAGAGTAAGATTGGCGTTTACATAGCAACGTGTGAGGAGCTTCCAAACATACTGCTGCACGGGGCAGTGGGGAGACCGGGGGCGGGGGGTGGTGGTGGAGCAAGTTTCAGAACGACTATCGTTTTGGAAATGATCCACTCACGCAAATACATCTCCCGGCCAGGATATTTTCTGCGGGCAGAAATGTGGCACAGCATCACTGGGGACCACTCCCCTTCCAGTGCTAGCAGTGGGGACCTCTCAGAGATGGGGGAGAGAACAAGAACGGAGAAGGGGCCAAGGGATTTCATCTCACTATAATATTTTTATTATTCCCAAGCAGAACGGGTTTGGGTATTACTATATCATTAAATATTAATGGGAAAAATTAGGGAGCACTTTCTGAACTGTTACACTCCCAAGACAAAGTTCAAAAAGGACTCGAAAACTCAAAAAAGGAGAAAAGTCCAAGAGATTAAAGGAAGAAATGAATGGCCTTGGGGCATGGGGGCATTCCTGGGGTGGTTGCAAAGCTCTAGTCCTTGAGCTGGGTGGTGGTGACACAGGGGCTCAATTCAGAGTAATTTGGTAAGTGGTACACTTATGGGTTTTGTACTTTTCTATATGCGTATTATTTTTCACAACTGCAAAAGATGTGCTTTCACAGAAGTGGATGTGGGCGGCTGTCTGCCCCACCACAAAGTAAACCAGAGGATTCAGAGCCGGAGGACTGAAATGAGTAACAAAGGAGTCAGAATGTGGGAAGAAGAGAGGGAATAGTGTCTGTCTCAGGCCTCCGCCCCCACGCCCTCCGCATGCCCCACTCACCACCAGCCTGCAGAGATGTCTGAGGGGTGGACTGGGACTCTGGGTGGACTGTGTCTGGAGTCCGGAAACAGGGAGAGAAGAGAGAGAAGATGTGGAGAAGGTTCATGGATGGAGGAACAGGGGGTTTGCTCTACTATTCAACTTTGATATAGTTGAGATGACTTAATTAACCCAGCCATTTGCTGATTGCCCAATTGCCAGGCCAGTACCTCCCCTGCCTCAGCCCTCCCCTCCCATAGACGCACACTCCCCTATTTAGCATCCACCACCTCTGGTAAGAGCCCCTGGAACTTTCTTTATGAACCACCCTTCCCCGATTCTTGGTCCACTCCATTCAGTGGGGTTGGCACCAGGTTGGTGCTATGCCACAATCCAGCTATGCCACATTTGCTGGATTGGGGAAAGGGAAATGCCCTTTCCTCTGGCTTCTTAGCAGGTAAGACGGAAGCCTCAGGGGCCACCTTGGCCTCATAAAAGGAGAATCTACCTGAGAATGAAGTGAACACAGGAAAAACAGAACCAAGAGATGGAGGCAGGTCCCTGATAGCATCATTTGAGCACCTAGACTGAGCCATGCCTGACAGTCTATCCCTGGGCTTTTCAGTTGCACAACCCAAAATTCCCGATTGGCCCAAGCTTGAGCTTTTTGTGGCTGCTGTCATTTGCAGTGACAGGATCTTGACAGACCCAAGCCTCTTTCCTCACCTGGGGTTTGAGTCAGGGCATGAATGCTCACAATGGTTGTGTCTGCTGAAGGAATGGATGTGGTCTCCTTCAATGTCTGTCCTGGGAGATCAAGGACGAGAAGTCAGAGAGGAGCCTCCGGTCCTCCTTCTCTCACCAAAACCCCACCTTCCCCTCCCTTCTGAAACTGTGGGCGGTAACTCAGAATATCCTGGTGGAACAGCAGACAGATGCTTGAATGGAGGTATCCACCCATAGTCCTGGAAGTGCTTTACAAAATGATGATGCCCAGCACCCTTCCTCCAGCCCCTCTTCCTGCCCGTCCTTGTGGGGTGGGAGAGGCAGTTTAGCCTAGTGAGCCCAGGTCCATTCTAAAGTCAGCCAGGGCCCCGGCCTCAAATTCTGCTCCCCCAAATTCCCTGGCCATGTGACCTGGAGCAGGTAGAGTCCCCTCTCTGAGCCTCATCTGTCTCATCTGCGAAGTGGGGATAATCACTGACTCTGTGATGGGAAAAGATAGGGTCAAATAGGCAGAGAGGGAAAGGTTAGGACCTGAGGTCCCTGCGTGGGGAAAAACACATATTTTGGAACAATGCTGGGAGGGTCTGACTCCCTTGGGCATAGGGTTCCTTTTAAGAACATAACAGACACCACTTACTCCCCCTCAGGTTCCCCTCAGGAATTGGACAATCAAAATTCCTAATTAAAATAAGGAAAACATAAAACTTCTGTTATACAAGGGACAGTAGGACCATAGTCTGACTCCTCACACAATGGAATTGAGCCAATCAGGAAAAGACAACCCAGAACCTAGAGTGATCAAGCCAATAAAGGTACGACCTGAGAAGGAACAAGGGGGGAGGGAAGAGGGGTGACCAAAATCATATAGAACAAAGTCCCTATTGTCCCGCGCCTCTTGTTATGGGCGTTCACTTTCGAATGTCCCCTCTCTGCAAAGAGACCTTTCATACTATTCTTACTGTAATACTATTTCATACTATTCTTTTTTTTTAATGTCTTTATTTTTGAGACAGAGAGAGACAGAACGTGAGCAGGGGAGGGGCAGAGAGAAAGGGAGACACAGAATCCGAAGCAGGCTCCAGGCTCTAAGCTGTCAGCACAGAGCCTGATGCGGGGCTCAAACTCATGGACTGTGAGATCATGACCTGAGCTGAGGTCGGACGCTTACCCAACTGAGCCACCCAGGCACCCCTATTTCATACTATTCTTTTTTTTTTTTAATTTTTTTTAACGTTTATTTATTTTTGAGACAGAGAGAGACAGAGCATGAATGGGGGAGGGTCAGAGAGAGAGGGAGACACAGAATCCGAAACAGGCTCCAGGCTCTGAGCGGTCAGCACAGAGCCCGACGCGGGGCTCGAACTCACGGACCGCGAGATCATGACCTGAGCTGAAGCCGGACGCTCAACCGACTGAGCCACCCAGGCGCCCCCATACTATTCTTACACTCTAATAAACTTTTGCCTGCTGCTCATTTTATTCTGTGTCCACCTCTTCATTCTTTGAAGTGGCTAAACAATGAACACTGGGTATTGAGGTTTAAAAAAAAAAAATCCTGTAACATTTCTTTGGGGGCTTGTCTAGGATGTTAACGTCTTCCAACCGTAAGTAAATAACAGCTGGCATCCCCTCTTTTCTTTCTTTCTTAAATAAAACCTCACACTAAATAATTGGTACCCACCCACCAGTTAAGAGCAAACAGTGTGTATGCCGTCCTCAAGTCTCGGGTGACAGGCTCCTTGGGTCTCCTCCCATCTGATCTCCCAATGTAGTTGGGAATGTTGGTGTGGTGGACTCCCAACTTCCTTTCGAGAAGAACCTCTGGATGTGTGGGACTTAGGGGAGGCCAAACAGCCATTGATGGGTCCTGACCAAGGCTACTCTTTGGTGGAGGCCCGAAGGCCATCAGCAGAACCTGATCCCTGACTGCCCACTTGGGTATCCGGTGGAATTTTCCTCTTTCTGTCTTGGCCAGCCTCTCTTTTCCTTTGGGAAGTGAGTGGAAAAGCCCAGGACTGATCTCTCTGATATCCTCGTAGGAGGGATCCAGGTGACTTCCAAGGGTCCTACTCACAGGTTTCCCAAATACAACGGAAAGCGGCCCTGTACCTGCTTCCATTTCTGACCCTCTGACATGGTTCACCACCTCCCAGGGCCCCATTTTTTGCCTTTCATTTTCAAACGCCTCTTGCAGAGCAGAGAGCAGGACTTACTTCAACCCCTTCTGGGCTCACCACCCTCCTCCTGCCCCTGATGCCCACAGGGGGATGGAGAGAAGACATTTGGCCGGCTCCCACAAGGTACAGATGATAATTAGAGCCAACTGTCTCTGGTCAGTCTACGTCAGGACAGGGACTTTAAGGAATATTCCCAAGCAGCTGCCGAACACCCTTCTGTTTCAGAGAGGTTTCCTGACTTCTCTGGCTTGACACGGACTCTCCATTTCCAGTTTTTGGTGGGAAAAAAAAAAATCTGCATCTGCTCATCTGTCCAAGCTGACAGGCTTTAGAACCAGGAGACCTGTTTCTCTGCCTTCCGGGCTTTTATTTGTCTCTAGGCTTCTTGGTGACACCTCACCTCTTCTGCCTTCCCCTCGTTCCTCCTGTCTCTGCACCAGCTTGGGTGCAGCCTGCCTAACTGGTTCCTCTGCCTTTCAGGGGCCTCCAGCACCACGGGTTCCTCCTCCTCCCCTCACTGTCAAGGAACAAAAAACACCCCCTTAGACTTACACCGCCCACTTCAGATTCCCTCACTGGTGCCCCAGGTAAAAATTGACAATGGGGAACAAATTGATTGACTTTTAAATGGATACAGATGGAACATAATTCAGTATTTAAACTAACGTAAGTTTGTTGGTTTAATTAAGGTAGACAGGTCTTTGGAGTTATGAGCATTAAATACATGAAACTTTTTCTGGTTTACTGAAGGCCGAGTAATCACATGCTATCTCTGTTACAGTTCATCAGCAAAAGGGTGACTTCAAACGATGGTTAATTTTGTCTGTCTCAAAGTGTTCATGGGTAATTGCTAAGATAGCTTTCAGGGTCTTCAATAACTTGAAACTTTAAAGTTTTGCTTGGGTACTAAACTGGATTAAATTCATTTGGACATTTAAAAAAGTATGAAATGTGTAAGAAAGATATAAGAAATGGAAATACGTACCTTTTCGTTGAAGGTTAAAAAAAAAAAAAGTAATATTGTCCTAAATGAGGCTGGTTGTTTGGAGAGAAATAGCTTGGGACAAAATCTAAAAGTTATAGAAGGTTTGTAAAGGAAAAAAATGTCATCAAAGTTTTTTTTTTCTCTTTTGTCTGTCCAAAAAGATGGAAAGAACTATGATTTTAACCAAAATGGCAGGACGGCATGCCCTTTTGAGTTGTTTTGCTCGAGCTCTGATTAAAAAATTGCCCTTCCTTTGATCTGAAGGCTGGGGAGATGATGGTGATGTCCTCACTGCTGGCCTCCAAATGCTCCACGTTTGTGTTGTTTCTGCAAAAGGTGGAGGAATGGGTGCCTGTGCCATACGATGGATGGATGACTGTGATAAATGAAGGGCTTTTTTTTTAATGTTTATTTTTTATTCTTGAGAGGGATAGCAGGAGCAGGGCAGGGACAGAGAGAGGGGGAGACAGAGGATCCAAAGCAGGCTGTGCTCTGACAGCAGCGAGTCTGATGTGGGACTCAAACTCATGAACTGAGATCACGGCCTGAGCCAAAGTCGGATGCTCAACCAACTGAGCCACCCAGGCGCCCCTATAAAGGGCTTTTACCCGGATACATGGGAGCCATTTTGCTACACTTAGCCCAGTGTATGCCGACTTGTACCAATCTAGATACTTTAAGGTGGACACCCACATGGCTGGAACATATTTATGTGGGCACTGCTGGAAAAAAACAGGCGAATAGACCTCAACTTTGGCCCTTTTAGCCCCCCTCAACAGCCAATTTTATCCTTATGAGAAATGGCTTTCGCCAGCCTTCTGAAATATATTTGTTAAGAGGAACAATTTTATTATGATCAATATGTAAATTACTATTGGGCCAAGATAAAATTAGTACATCCTTCTACAACCAGGGGAGTCTTGCTTGGTCACAGTCGGTATCCCCCAAAGTCCCACAGGCAGGAAACGGAGGGGTCGGAGAAATCGGGAAGACAAGGTCAGCTCTGGGGGGTAGAGTCATGCCTGGGTAATAGCGACTATTCCCAGCACCTTGCAAGACTGACAGGGCTTTCGGCTGCCAGTCGCATAGCCAGCCAATCTGCGGGGCCAGATGAGGTTTCTCCTGGCCAGCTATAGGAAACTGAGGTAAGGGACGCCTTTTCTTCTTTTTCCTATAGATGGGCAATTCCCCAACCGAGGCCAGTACTCTCCTTCGGGACGTAGTCTAAAAAATTGGGATGATTTTGACCCACAAACCCTAAAGAAAAGCGACTCATTTTCCTTTGCACCAAGGCTGGGTCCCAATACAAACTGGAGGAGGAAACCTGGCCACCAGAGACAAGTAACAATTAGAACACTATCCTACAATTGGACTTGTTCCCAAACGTGAGGGGAGATGGGGAGACGCCCCCCATGTCCAGTGTTCTGGGGCCTTCGGAGAAAATTGAGATAGATGTCAGCAACGCAAGGTCGATCCTGGCCTACTGGCAACCCTTTCCAAGGGTTCACAACTAAGGAGGGAGAAAACTAAGGGTCCCTTGCCTGTACCCAAAGGGGACCTAGGGAAGGAGGAAGGGAAGTCTTCCCCCTCAACCTCCTCCTCCTCCTCGGGTCCCCCATCTGTACATCCAGACTGAAAAAACGGGCACTTCTGCTCCCCTCTGCCCACCTTACCCAGGCCCTCCCTGCAACGTAACAGGTGTGTTTCCCCTCACGGAAGCTAGAGGGCCCGGGCCTGGGGGGGGGGGGGGGGGAACGGATGCAAGGAGGCACCGCTACGATAAGATTGCAAGATTTTACGTTACAAGATTTAAGACAGATAAAAGATCTAGGTAAATTTTGATGATCCGGATAAGTATACAGAGGCTTTTCAGAGAGAATTACACTATGTTTTTGAATCGACCTAAAAAGATATAATACCTCTGTGGAATCAGACTCTCAATGAAACAGAGAAGCGTGGGGTTCTGGGAGCGGCTGAAAGATATGGGGACGAGCAACTCATTAATTATCATGGGACTGGAGGTCCTATAGGGAGCTCCCAGTTCCCTACTGGGGCCCAGGCAGCCCCAATCCCAAGATCCTACTTGGGACTATGACCATCCCATTGAGGAATGGTATTGCCACCACTTCCAAGCTTGTGTTTTGGAGAAATTAAGGAGGTCTAAGGTTAAATCTTGAGATGACACCGAATTAGCCACTCGCTTACAGACACAGGATGAAAACTCAGTGGTCTTCCTGGAAAGGTGAAGGGAGGCTCTCGTTAAATATGCGGTTATCTTCCCTAACACCCCTGAGGCTGACACAATTCTAGAGGACAAATTTGTCACTCCATCAGCTCCAGATATTCAGAGAAGGCTGCAAAAATTGGCTGTTTTCCCAGAAGGGACCCTGAAGGACTCGTATGAGCTGCCAATTGGGTATATTACAACCAAGATCAAGAGTAAAATAAAGAACAGGAAAGGAGGCTTAGGGAAAAAAAGCTGAGGCCTTAGTTGTGGCCTTATGTACTATGTCAGACCGGACCTCCTGAGGTTCTGGTACCAAGTGCCATTTACGAGAATGTCCTCAGAGGGGACAACCAAAGTTCAAACCCCATAAGCCACACCCCTTGTGTGGAAACAGTCACTGGGAAAACAGAGTGCCCTCGGGGACCTCTATCTGCAAGGGTTCAGATGACCAGTGTCCCTGAAAGGGACTGATGGGGTCCAGGACTCTTCACGGTGGCTCCCCCAAACCAACTACCTATCGGAAACCCAGAGCCTCGGGTAACTCCAGATGTAGAAGGAAAACTGGTCGATTTCCTTCCTGACACCGGAGCCACCTTTTCTGTCCTCCTTTCCACTCCTGGCCAATCAGCCAAACGCAGCGTAGCAACTAGAGGCGTCTCCAGAAAACTTATGACTAAATTTTTCTCTCAGCCACCGGGTGCATTATGGGGAGACTTGAATTTTTCACATTCTTTTTTGATAATGCCAAAGAGCCCTAGTCCCTTGCTAGGAAGGGCCATTATAACTAAATTAGGGACGAGAGCCCTCCTCGCTCCAGGACGGATAAACAACTGCCTAAACTCCTAGCAATCTGGGTATTGAAGATCAATCTTTCCTTGAGGTAAAATTAAATACACCTCATGGGGTTGTTCCTATGGAAGCCGGATGGCCAGAGGAAGGCTTGAGGATCAAGAACCAAGCACCAGTTCAGGTGCTTAATTATTCTAACCTACAATATCACAAGATCCAAATAAATACGGAAGAGGGAGAAAAGGCTATAGTTACACTGAGTTTAAAAAAAAAAAAAAAGGACCAAACATGTCAGGGATTCTTGGGGATGGCTACCACGCGTCTTTTCCTGTAGGAGCCATTGCATTTGGAATATTGACGCTTGTTGGTCTAACATTCTTTGTGTATGTCATTTCGAGATGCCGTCGCATAGGCCAGAAAAATAAGACGTCCGAGAAAATTCTGCTGGCCCAGATGTTCCAAACACCCTCCCATTATATCGGCCCTCTGGATCGACCTCTAAACCTGCCCTAACTGCCGTTCCCCTATCATCGCCCCCCTTCAGCAGGAAGCAGTTAAAAAGCGTCAGCCAACGTCCAGTTCCTAACGGTAGTTAGAAGGCACGTGTTCAGAGCGCGGACTGTGATAGGAAAGATAGGGTCAAATAGGCAGAAAGGGAAAGATTAGGACGTGAGGCCCCTGGGTGGAGAAAAACACATATTTTGGAGCAATGCCGGGAGCATCTGACCACAGCGAACCCCCACGGGCGCGTAAAGTTCCTCTTAAGAATGTAACAGACCTTGGGGCACCTGGGTGGCTCAGTCAAGCATCCGACTCTTGATTTCGCCTCAGGGTCATGATTTAATCTCACAGGTCATGAGTTTGAGCCCCTCGTGACCCCCGAGTCAGGCTTTGAGCTGACAGCTTGGAGCCTGCTTGGGATTCTCTCTCTCTCTCTCTCTCTCTCTCTCTCTCTCTCTCTCTCCCTTTCTCTGTGCCCCTACCCTGCTCACACACACACACTCTCTCTCAAAATAAATAAATAGACTTAAAAAAAAAAAAAAAAGAATGTGACAGACACCACTTACTCCCCTCAGGGTCCCCTCAGGAATCTGACAATCAAAATACCTAACTAAAATAAGTAAAACATAAAACTTATGTTATACAAGGGACAGTAGGACCACAGTCTGACTCCCCACACAAGGGAATCGAGCCAATCAGGAATGGACAGCCCAGCACCTAGAGTCAATAAGCCAATGAGGGTAGGACCTGAGAGGAAACAAGGGAGAAGGGATCGGGGGGCGACCAGAAGCCTACAAAACGAAGCCCCTTGCCTACAGTCCCGGGCATTCACTTTCGAATGTCTCCTCTCTGCGAAGAGAGCTTGCACACAACCCTACTAAACTTTCGCCTGCTGCTCATTTTATTCTATGTCCACCTTTTTTCATTCTTCGAAGTGGTTCGAGACAACGAACCCCGGTATTGAGGTTAAAAGCGAAATCCTGTAACAAATCTACTTCTCAGGGCTGGAGAGGGTGAAATGACATGGCCGAGGACAGGGTCTCCCCCACTCCCTGATAGGCAGCCATCGCTGGAGACAGCCACTGCCCTGCCCTGGCCCAGCCTCCGTCCTCTCCTGCCTGGACACCGGAGCCACTCTGCCCTGGGCTCTCTGCCCTCATCCCCACGCCCTGCAATCTGCTCCCCACTCGCAGCCAGAGGGGCCCTGTGAATCCCTGAGTCAGGTCAAGGCCCTGCTGGCACAGAGCGCCCTCTTTTCTTCTAGTGAAAGCCAAGGTACTCATGGGGCCCTTCCCTTCCCCACTCCATGTGGTCTCCTGTCCCCGCTCTGACCTCTCCTCTTCCCAGCCTGCCCTCGTCCACCCCAACCCTGCTTCCTGGCCTGCCTGCTGTTCCTCACACCCACTAGACAGCACTCATACCCCAGGTATCTGCTTGGCTCACTCCCTCATCTCCTTTGAGTGTCTGCCCAAATGTCACCTTCTGATGAGGTCTTCCTTGGCCACCCTGTCTCAAGAATCCTCATTACCCTGTTCTGTGTTTCTCCGTAGCCCCTACAACCTTCTAGCGTGCTATATCATTTACTGATGGATTGTTTATTGCCTGTGTCTCAACTAGAACGTGAACTTCTGTTTCATGTGTTGCCGCTTCCCCAGTGCCTAGGATAAGATCTGGCACATAGTAGCTGCTCATTGAATACCTGGTGAGAGGCTGAAAGAAAAAATGAAAACCATTTTATCAAAAAGAAATGGGGCAGCTTCCGTGGAGGGCATGCCCTGGGTGCTGGGAGCGAGAATGACGGCCGTATCCCAGGCTCTCCACTCACTAGCCTCTGGCACAGGGCACTTCCCTTGCCTGAGCCTCAGTTTCTTCATCCATAAAATGGGCATGGCAGACCGTGTAACAGAATAGAGCCGAAGTTACCCAAGCTCACACATGCAGCACCTGCCGTGTAGAAAGCACCTGCCAAGGCTCACCGTGGGTACCGCTTTCAGGAAACACTTCCCAGGTAAGGGTGACATTTCTCTAGCTCTTGGACCCACCCCAGCTCCCCCACCTTGGCCTCACTGTGTATCACGGGGGTATCCAGGGAGCTGATTTGCTGGGACCCTAGGGTTCCTGGCCACTGACAAGAAAACTAACACCAACCTCCCTGCCAAATCAAACTCAGTGAGTTCTTCTGGGAGGTGAGATGGAAAGTGCCCAGCAGGACAGGCTCTGGCCAGACTCGTTGGAAGCGGCCACCTAGGTGTGAAGTGTCCAGACAGCGTAACCCTGGCCCCCTCATCAAGACACCACCCCCCCCTTCCTGGTGCTGGCTCAGCAGGACGGTAAACCTTACCTCTGGTGGGGAGAAGCAGGCCAACGATGGTGAGGAGACACAGGCAACCAGAGGGCGACATCTATTGGGTGAGCGGGAGCCGGGGTCAGTCATGATGTCAGGGAGGCAGGCCCAGGGCAGCGCCACCCCCCACCCCCTCCCCGCCTGCCCCTCAGGTCCTGCAGCCCCCTCCTTACCCTGAGCGAGCACCTGTGGCTTCAAGGACCCCCTGCCAAGGCTGACAGCTGGTCTTCCAGGACAGGGGGAGGGTTTTAGAAGTGGGGGACCCGGCAACCACCCCCTTCTTCCATATGCAGATCCCCAAAGGAAACAAGAAGCATCAGACCCATCTGGACTTCCAGTAGCAGTCGCTGCACAGGGACACCCTTGGGGCCGAGAACTCACTCCACCGAGACTGACCCTACAGGGTGCAGGGGTAGAGCAGGGGGCCTGGTGCCTCCCTCTGGGCTGTCCCCAGAGCCGAGGAGTCAGCAAGGAGGGGAAAGAGGAAGAATGAGTAATGTGCTCCCGATCTCAGAGGAAAAAGTGAGCTGGTGTGAGGGGCCTCGTGAGGGGACAATGGAGCAGGATGCTGGGCACTTCGAGAACTGGTCCGAGAGGGATGGCGGAGAGCTGGGGAGACTGAGGCAGGAGGAAGAGGGGCCGGCGGGAGCCCGCCGTGGTGCCGAAGAGCAGGCGCAGAGACGTGAGCAGGAGTCGGGGGCAGAGAGGCGGGGAGGGGGAAAGATCAGCCCTCCAGGCACCTGAGGCCGGCCCCTGGGCAGAGGGGAGGCAGGCGCAGGCGGATCTCAGGAGAGACTTACGTCAGTGCTGGGGGTCCCAAGCCGGCAGCCTCGTGGACAGAGGGCAGCGGCGGTGGCGGCGTCCCGGCGGAGGGTGTGGCCAGGGGAGAGCTGGCGGGCGGGGACCAAGACGGGCTCAGTCATTTCCTCTCGGGTTTCCTGGCTTCAGAGCCCGCGGTGGGAGCAGGAGGGGGAGTCGCGGAGGGCGATGGGGGGCAGGGGGGAGAGGCCGGGCAGCGGCCTCCACCCACCCGCTGCGGGGGTGGGAGGGAGGGTGGAGGGAGAGCGGGAGAGCGCAGGCAGGTCTCGGTGGGTGGGGCTCCTTTGGGGAGGAAGGGGAGCGGGGGCGGGGTGTCTACTCCTGGGTCTGGGGTGGGAGAGACGGTGAAGAGCAACCGGGGAGGGGGCGTCGAGCAGGGCAGGGGAAGGTCTGGGGGCTCGGAGAGGGGGTAGGCCACTGGGGCGCTGGGGGAGGAGAGAGAGAAGAAGGGGGGAAGTCTGGGGATGGGAGAGAGCTCCCCCACGTTCAATTTTGCCCTCTCCCCCATTTTGTCCCCACAGATGAGAACTCACAGACAGAACGGGGGAAAAAACCAAATGCACATTTATTAAGCTCAAGACATAGACACCGAGGGTGCAGGGAAACGGATCGGATCTTCGGAGCGGAGACAAGGAGGTGCAGGGGAGCAGTACATGGGGATTCTGGGGGGCTGCGGCTGGACTCCCGGACCCCAGGAGCTGGAGGCCTGAGTCCCTGGATCTGGGATGCAGACGGGCTCTTTGGGGGATCGTCATTGCCAAGACCTGGGGAGGGGCAGCGGGGTGCAGCGGCTCCAGCCTCGGGTGGGTGGGGCGGCTCATTCGGGGGAGCGCTCCCCGGCGCAAGGCTGGGGTCCCCACCGCCTCCACCCGGTCCTCAGGCTTCCGCACTCAGGCAGGGACAGCAGTGGAGGTGCCCAGGGCTGGTTTTACACACCGCCACCTCCAGGGGCTGGGGACCGGGGTCGGGAGGAGAGAAAGAGAGAGACCGAGAGAGGGTCAGAGAGCTGCGGTCAGCGACCAGAGAGGTGCACCCCGCCCCCTCCCACAGCCAGTGGGCACCCCCCCTCCCCCCCGCCCTGTCGTCTCCTGAAAGCCAGATCCCCAGGGACTGTCACCCTTGAGCTAGCCACTGAGGAGCTGTCTTGCCTACCAAGCCCTGCTCCATTTAGGGACACTTGTGTGGCTTTTGTCCGCCCCCACAGGACACTGTCATGGAGGGGAACACACTTGTGATGAGGCTGGAGATCCCTGGCCCAGCTTGGGCCTTTCTGGGATGTCCCCCTGCCAGAAAGAGTCTCTCTCCCCTTCCTATGTCCCCAACCTCCTCTTACACGCCATCCCATTCCCACACCCCATCTCCCCAACATTTGGACGCAGTCAGAATTCCCCGTTTCCCACCCACTTGGGACCATCGCTCAGCTGTAGTGGGTCACAGTCCCGTGCATATTCCGAGACCTTGCCCCCCCCTCCGCCCCCCCCCAGTTATCCACAAAGTGCCCCATTAGGGTTTTTAAATCTCGTGAAGAGAATATGAAACAAAACACATGAAATTCCACACCAAATCCCCCCAGGCACTGAGTACCCCCAGGCCCACTTTTTAGTTATAAGACCTTTATGAGAGGCAGAGAGGTTCCCTTCTGGTTTTTAGACGTCCCTGAAAAGGACGCAGTTCCACTAAAAGCAGGTCAAGATATTTTTACATAATTCAATTAACACCCCCAAGGAGTCACAATCTTGCCTCTAAGGTTTATTCCCCCCTGCATCTTTATCTCTGTCCATCTTCCACACCCTCTCCACACCCCCACACCCCTCACCCCTTCACACCTCATCACACCCCCCCCCCCGCAGTCCTCACCCCTTCACATACCCCCTCCACACTCTCGCACCCCCTCCACCCCCTTCACCTCTTCACACCCCATCGTACCCCTACCCTCTCCACATCCCCAACCCCTGCACACCCCTCACCCCTTCACCCCTCCACATACCTCACCCCTCCACACCCCCACCCCCTCCCCACCCCTGACCCCTTCACATTCCCACCCCACTCCACACCCCCTCACACCCCCATGTCTCCCACCCCCTCCACACCCCTCACCCCTTCATCCCTCCACACCCCTCACCCCCCCACACTGCCACTCCCTCCACACCACTACCCCCTCCACTGCCCCATCCCCTCTAACACTTCCATCCCCTTCATCCCCAACCTCTTCACTCTTTATCTGTCTGTGCTTTCCACCCTCATACTCTTTACATCCCCATATTCTCTCTTTCCCGAGGTCAGTTTTTAAAATCCATATTCTATACATCTCTCCTTTTGTTATTTTGATACAATTATCCAGGAACCCTTCCTTCCTTCCCTCCCTCCCCCCTTTTCCCCTTCCCCCTCTCTTCCCTTTCCACATTCCTTTTTTCTTTTTTTAAGTCATCTCTACACCCAATGTGGGGCTCGAACTCACAACCCTGAGATCAAGAGTCACGTGCTCCACTCACTGAGCCAGCCAGGTGACCCTTCCCTCCTTTTTCTTGATCCTTTCATCCTCCTTCTTCCCACCTGAACAATGAAGTCTGGAAAATATTCTGTCTCCCTGCCTCCTCTGGCGCTCCGCTCCTTCCCCATCCGGACCTCACAAGTCCTTCTCCCGAGTGGGGCCCCTCTCTTCGCAGACTTGTGGCTTTCTCCTCTGGGGGATCATTTCATCCTTGCTCTCAAGGGCCGCTGTACTTGTTTCTGGGAAGCACCGGGGACTCTAAGACATTTCACATCCCACTGACTCTCCATGGCTTAACCTCTTTGGTCTGCGGGGCCTCAGCTCCTGCTGAAGTTGCCACATCCGTTCTTGGTGGCATCATTCTCAGGGACCTCCAACGCAGCTCCCCTTCCCCCTCCGGCCCCCACCTCTTCTCCTCCCAGACCGTAGCTCCCTCGCCCTCACCTGAGGAGGGAAGCTCCGACTTACAGGATTTGCACGTTGGGCTGTGGAAACAGAGAGAGAGAGAAAAGCATAATGAAATCCGGTAGCCGTGGGCTTACTAGGAAGGACGGGGCAGGCTTTGGGGACTTTCTGTTCTGGAAGTGCCCCCGCACCCCAGGCCGCCCCCACCCCTCTCCCCTCTCTCCCCACTGCTGCCAGACCTCTCAGACCTGGAGTCCGCCTTCCTGCACTTCACCTTCTTGCCTGTTAGGAGACAGACACAACGAGACAGGACATTAAGGGTCTGGACAAAAGGCAGCGGGGAAATGGTGGGTGGCCAGCGACGCCCCCCCCCCAACCCGAGGCAGCCTCCTCTGAGGGGCTTCGGAGCCCAGGAAAGGGTCACACTTACTGATAATGATGAGGATGCCTAGCAGGAACAATATGGTGGCCAGAGTCATGCCCACCGTCTGCACCGTGTCATAATCTGGGGAAGATAATGGGGGATGTCAATGTGGGGTAGCGCCTCAGTCCTCCCTGGAGCCTCGACCGGGCTTCAAGTCTGCCCCGCCAGGGTCCAGAGTCCAGGGATGCTGCAGGCCGTGCCGGGGGCTCCCCCAGTGGGCTAGTGTGAGGATGGGGAGCGGAGCTTGGTCCCTAGACCTTCTCTAGAAGGTCTCTACCCTTCTCTACCCTCTACCCTTCTCTAGATTCTTTGTGTATACATAAAACCTTCCTCTACATCATATATACATACATGTATATATGATACATACATGATATCTACATCATATATATAATCTCACCTCCTTCTACGGCTGGTTCCTCCTGGTTCTGTCCACCACTGTCACCTGTCCAAATCATTGCAGGAAGCAGCCTGCACTGTGGTCTCCTTGCCCCCTAGCCACGGGATCCTATTAACTCCTAAGTCAGATCCCCACCCCACCCTGGCTTCCATTGCATTCCAAGGAAAAGCCAAAGTCCTCACCACAGCCCACACGGCCCTGCATCACCTGGTCCCCGTTCCTTCTCAGACCTCACCCCCTGCACATTCTCCCTCAGTCCCCTACCTCGGGCATATTGGTCTCTCTGCCATTCCTGGAGCAGATCAGACACGGTCTTACCTCAGGGCCTTTGTATTTGCTGTTTCCTCTGCTTCAAAGCTCTTCCCCCAAATATTCCTTCCTTACCAATTTCTGGGCTTTAGTCAAAGGTCAGGGAAACCTTTGGTTGTCCATTTAGAATTTCACCTCCTCTCCTCAACCCTTTATAATGTCATTCTTTCCTTTATTTTCCTTCATGAGAAGCATCCTTGTCTCATATACCACAGTAACCACAGGCCTTGAACAACATGCGGGTCCGCTCATAGGCAGATTTTTGTCAACACACTGTAAATGTATTTTCTCTTCATTATTATATATATTTTTTTATTTTTTATTTTTTTGGTAAGCTCTATGCCCATCCTGGGGCTTGACCTCATGACCCTGAGGTCGAGAGTCACATGCTCTACCAACTGAGCCAGCCAGGTGCCCTTCTTCTTTATGATTTTTCTTAATGACATCTTTTCTCTCGTTTACTTTATTGTAAGAATACAGTATATAAACACATAACATACCAAGTATATGTTAATAGATGATGCTATCGGTGAGACTTCTAGTCAACAATAGGCTATTAGTAGTTAAGTTTTGGGGGAGTCAAAAGTTATATGTGGATTTTCAACTGCATGCACCCCCCAACCCCCACGTTGTTCAAGGGTCGATAGTATTTATTGAAATAAGAATTTATGGAGCACACACTCAATGTCCAGGCCTCTGCCTCAGGGAATTGACTTTCATATTGTGACAAAGCACTGAAAAATAAAATGAAACACCTGAGCCATATGACTATGGCTAGATGTGTGTGCGTCTCCTCTTGGCAGAGAGTCAGGAAGGGCCTCTCCTAGCAGAGCAGTCAATATTTGATCTGAGTCCCGAAGAAGGAAAAGGAGCCTTCGTCAGCTGAATGGAGAGCTAGAAGAGGAGTATGCCTGGCAGAGGGAACCACGTGTGCAAAGGCCCTGAGGTGGGAAAGAATTTGGCGTATTGGAGGAACGGTATGAGTGAGCAAAGGGAGAAGGCAAGGGAGTGTTTAGAGAGGGAACTGGGGCCAGCTCTGCTAGACCTGGGGGTGACTTCTTTAAGCTTCGGTGATGGTTTCATGGCATCATCCCACAATCCTCGTAGGTGGAAACTATTACTATTCCTTATTTACAGAAGAGCCCAGAGGGGAAAAGTTACTTGCTCAAGGCCACACAGCTAGTGAGTGGATAAGCCAGGATCTAAATCCAGGAAGCCTGGCCTCGGTCATATGTTTTTCTGATGACCAAAACATACCAGCCTGGAGTTCTGGTGAAGATTGAAGGAGACCCAGAGAGGGTATCACTCCCCCCTCCCCCAAATCTGATTCTGCCCTCCATGAACCTCGCTGATAGAAACTGAATCCACATGTTCAGATGGCCTGTGGTCCAGCAGGTATCATGTTGGCATGACTGAAGCCACTTTAGCAATAACCTGTGGGGACCTGCAACCACCCCTTTATCCAGCCCCAGGGTACCCTCATCAGAATCTGCCACTCACCATAGTAAAATGGGTCAGGTTCCTGAGGAACTGTGGGAAGGAAGGCAGGAAAAGAGAGAGAGGGAAAAAATATTTCAACACTGGATTTCTTAACATTTTTGAGGTTCCAGATGGGGCCATTGGCCCAATGGTTTCTGGGCAGAAATCAAATAAAGACACCCTTTGAGCTAAATAATGATATAGCCTCATAGCAGGACACAAGGTCTGAAGAGTGGAGCATAGGCTGGATTCCAGCCCGACTCACACCATTGGTCAATACTTTCCCTTGTGCAGTGCACAACCTACCAAACTGTACGTGACAGTCCTGGTCCTAGCCCACTGTGGAAGCCTGAGGCAAACTATGGACGCATTTCCAAAAAAAAAAAAAACCATACACACTCCCATTTGCACATGCTATTGGTAAACCGGTATCCCACTGGTAAACTGCTGAGTGCATCAGCTTCCCCTGAATATTCCCTAAAACTTTTCAGTCACCTGACGGCTCCAGAAGTCAGGCACTGTGGCTATTATTCTCATAATAATGCCTCCTGCCACCAAATCCAACACAGAGGAGCTGTCCTAGAATATACCTTATTATATTATCTTTAATATATCCTTTGCTGTTTATTTCTAAGACATCATCAATGTTAAGATTCAAAATTGATTTCATAATAGTTTTCTCAGTGTGTGTGTGTGTATATACATGAGTAAGTATGTAACTCTACCATATGAAACATACCCATCCATTAGAAGACTCATTCCAATTTCAGAAAAGCCAACGTGTGGATAAACTCTGTGTGTGTGTGTGTGTGTGTGTGTGTGTTTACTTTTCCCCATCCCCGTCCCAAACCACACTCCCCTTCAGGAGAGCTCAGACCATCCTTCCATGCAAGAAGCCCATCTTGATGGCTCCCTAATTCCTCTGACAGCTCTCAGAACATTCTGACTTGTCTAGAGCAGAATTCTGCAAAGCATGCACCACTAGCGGAGGGGAACCAGGAATGCCAGGGGCAATGCCAGGCACGGTCGTTAGTGTTCTTCCCTCTTCCAGCCTCAGGGAAGGATGGCAGCTGCCCTGAGTTTGCGGGGAGACCGTAGGACTAATTCTGGCCAGTAAACTGTCAGTGGAAGTGTCAATGTCTCTTCCAGGCTGGCGCTTTTCAAGTGCTCATGCAAGAGGTCCCTTTTGCCTTTGGCCTGGTGACATGAACACTCGAGATGGTGGCCGTTCCCATTTTCTTTGGTGAGTAGAGAGCCCGGGTCACCCCGTGATGGACACATAGTGAGAATCCTGGTTGTCAGAAGCCCCTGAGATTTTTGTGACTATTTGTTACCAGAGCAACTCTAGCCTCAACTGACTGGTATAGGGGCACTTAGGCCAGACTCTGAATAACACTGATCCACACAACGTGTAAGTTCGTCCTTCTCAGTTCCCTGTCTGGTCTTCTAAGAGGAAGTCTTAGGTAGGCGCAGACGTGTCCTTAACACCTTCCACCTTGTTAATGTCCCTCTTTTCCCAAGAGAAAACAGTCCTTGGGCTCAGAGCCTTCAGCAGGCAACGATATCTAGGTAGAATTTCGTGACATTATTTGGTTTTCTCCTTTAGTTGTTTAACCAGCATTTGATCGCACTGCCTCCGTGCCAGGTCCTGGTCTAAGCACTTCACAGGTGCTAATGCACCTAATCTTCACAGCCACTCTCAGAATTAAGGTGCTATCTTCATTCCATTCCACAAACAAGGACACCGAGGCCCAGAAAAGTGGAATCACTTCTTAAAGATCATTTTTATACTTGCAAGGCAAAAAAAAAAAAAAAAAAAAAAAAAATCCTGATTTTCCATTTGTGATGGTGATACAGAATGAAGCCAATTAAATTAGTTACTTTTTTAAAGACTTTTATTTTTACAGAATCTCTACGCCCAACGTGGGGCTCAAACTCACAACCCCGGGATCAAGAGTCGCGTGTTCTATTGACTGAGCCAGCCGGGCGCCCCTAGTTTTTTTTGTTTTTTTTTTTTTTTTTAAAGTTAATCCTGGGGCACCTGGGTGGCTCAGTTGTTAAGTGTCAAACTTTGGCTCAGGTCATGATATTGCGGTTTGTGAGTTTGATCCTCACATCGGGCTCTGTGCTGAGAGCTCAGAGTCTGGAGCCTGCTTCAGATTCTGTGTCTCCTTCTCTCTCTGCCTCTCCCCCACTCACGATCTCCTTCTCTCTCTCTCTCTCTCTCTCTCTCTCTCAAAAATAAATAAATATTAAAAAAATTTTAAAACGAAGTTAATCCTTTAAAGGAAAAAGAATGAACATGAGTGGGGAGCATTTGGATAGGGCAAAAACTGTGAAGGTGGTCCTCGAAAGCATCAAGTTGGGGCAACATGATTTTAGAGTCATGTATGCTTAGCCCCCCCCCCCCCGCCCGCCACCAGATGGGGAGTACATTGCTTTGACGCGTCTGCTGTTAATCCTGGCATTTACAAAAGTCTTCCAGAGAAGTTTTCTAAAATGAATAAATAAATGAGTGACTGACTGACTGACTGAACGAATGTGAGCCCTGCTCGGCTGCAGAAAGCTGCATCACAGATGGAATGGTTGGACTAGCCTGCTTCGTCCCCTGGGTCTCCACACAGCCTGCCTCCCCAAACCAGCGGGAGCCCACTGGGTGAGGACCTGCTCCAGGATCCTCTTTGGTTGCACCCTGGGTGCTCCGTGCGCCGTGCAGAAGTCCCTCTTCTGGTCCCTGCCACCCCAGCAATCTGGTTCCTCGGGGCGAGGCTGGGCTGAGGGTGGAGCCAGGAGGCAGAAGAAGAAATGTGCACCACTCCTGGCCAGTTGCCAGGGAGACATCAGGAAGGAGGTGGTTGCTATGGCAACTGGGGCATCTTAAGAGGTGAAGAGAGGTAATGGGTCTGGGCACCCCAGGCTAGGTGGGGTCCTGGGGCTGAGGTTTCTAACTCCGAGGCCAATCTCGACTCCCTCTGCTCCCTTTGTACCTCCCGGTGTTGCCCCTGCAGGGCTGGCTTCCGGCCAAGCCCAGGGTTCTTCTCAAGGGTGGGACCCCAGGCCCAGTCATGCTCCTGCACCCCCTTTCTGTTTGCCCCCAACTCTCCCTCCTGCTTTCTGACGGGGTGGAAGAGCCCTCATCCCCTTGCACTGTGCCCCCCCCCCAACAATCCATTAATCAGCGTAAGTGGTGCAACACACAACATGCTCTGCCTCCGCCCCCCTCCCTGGGGTTTCCCAAGACCTGTGGTCCCCCCTTCTGCTATGACTGGGGGAAAGGTGGGGGGGGGGAATGGTGAGGCATCTGTCCTCCCACCTCTGCCCGTCTGCTGCCATCGATCCTGTTAACCACCATCTCTGCGAAAAGAAGCCCTGGGCTCCCGCCAGGCCTGCTGGCTCAGCCCTGCCCCCCCCTCCCTAGGGTGGCTTCCAGCCTCTGCAGCCCCCCCACCCCGCCCTGCTTCAAATTCTGCAGATATGGCTCAGTGCAGCAGCCCCTGCCTGCCGGGAAAGGGGGCAGGGAAGGAGAGATCGGAGTGGAACCGGGGTTCCCTTCACCACCAGGGGCTCCTCGGCACCACTGGCCTATCCCTTCTGGCCCTGCTCTCTGTGCGGGAAACCCTCCGCCGGCCACCCGCCCCCCCCCCCCGCAATTAAAGCATTCTTCCCTTTGCTCCTCTGCAGAGGCGGGCTCAAGAAAGGGGGCTCTCAGGGGGCAGTGAGTGTTTAAGTGGGTGAATAACTGGGTTAAGGGGTGTGAAATGCAAACTGCCGTGTGGCTGGATAGGGGTGAGGAGGGACATTTGTGTGCACGCTCGAGTGCACCTCCCGGACCAGACAGCACCCCTGGATGTGGGCTGGGAACGAGGGTCCTGCCACCCATTCTGGCCCAAGGGGGCTCACTGCAGTGGCATGGCCCCACCCCATGGTGCTCCTCCTTATCTCCATTTCTCTCCCGCGCTGTGGGTCCACCGCTCTCTCCTGCTCTATGTCTTTCTCTCCGCCTCTCTGTCTCTTTGTCTCTGATTTTCTCTTTCTCTGCATCTTTCTGTTGCTCTCCGCCCTCCCCTTCACTCTCTGAATATCTTTCAGTCTCATATCGGTGCTCTTCCCGGGTCTCTCTCTGTATCTCTGACTCGGGGTCTGCTCGTGCTCTCTCTCTCTCTCTCTCTCTCTCTCTCTCTCTCTCTTAGGCTTTCTCAATTTCCACATTCCTTTCTGCCTCCCTCTCTCTCCTGTCTCCCTCCATCTCTCTCTCACTTCCTCCAGCTCTCTCCCCCACTGTCTTTCCGTCTTTCTCCCTCCTTCCCGCTGAACCTGCCTGTCAGAGATTTCAGGAGACACCCACCATAGGCGCCAGGGCTGGAAGAAAGAGGGATGTGGACCCCCTCCTTTTGCCCACCTCGGAGACCCTGAAATTTGCCAGAGCCTCTGTGGTCGCAGACCCACCCGTTCCCACCCTCGAAGCCCGTCCCTTCGCGTCCACTACCACCGCTGTGCAGGACCAGCCGCCTGGTTGCCATAGCTACCGGTCCGCGCATCCTTTCTCCCGGGACTGCCGCTCTCCAACCGCGGGTCCCGCACAGAAACGACACCACCGGGAGGGGGTGTCCAAGAGGCCTGGAGGGGCGCCAAGGGGTGCGCTGCAGGGGCCTCCGCCCTGGGAAGGAACGGACACCCCCTTCCCCATTCCCCTCCCTTTTCGGTGCTGGAATCTCCCTAGATCTTCTCTCCTAAGCTCTGAGATCCCGGAGCCTCCCCCACCCTCACCCGCGCGCCCTCTCCCCGGGCGGCGCTCACCCTTTGTGGGGGCCTGGGTCGGGGTCGCCATGCCGGACCGGAGCAGGGGGCGGCTGGATGCCGAGGTGGTGAAGGCGCGGCTGCGGCAGCTGGAAGCGGGACGGACTGATGTCGGGGGGAGATGGGGGAGCCCTCGTGTGGGGGGTGCCGTAGCCAATGGGGGCCCGGAGAGCCCGCCCCCGTCCCGGCCACCCCCGCCCCCGCCCCCGCCCACTGCCGACGTCCCCGCCCCTTCCCCAAGGGTGGGGGCGCCCCCTGCCGGGGCCCAGGGGGCGCCCGGGCTTTCGCGCAGAGGGACTGACAGATCCACAAAGCGCTGTCGAGAGAGAAAAGCACGTTTTATTGAAGTCTGGGCGGCAGAGAGGAGTCTGTGGGGGCAGGGCTGGGGAGGAGGGCAGTCCGGGTGGTGGTGGTGCTCAGGTGGTGGGTGGGAGGCGCCAGGTGCCAGGGGAATCCTGTGGGGGTGAAAAGGGTGAGGGGCAACAGAGCCCCCCAGCCATCTCATCCCACCCTTCGTCCCCTTCTCCTGCCCCCCTCCCCCAGCCTAGCCCGAGCTGCAGGACCTGGCTGGGTTCCATCGCGCCAGGTGTCTCTACCGCCTGCGGGTGGACAGACCTGAGGGGGAACACGGAGAGTTCGGGTGTCAGGAGGGGCACCCCAGCTCCTGCGGAGGGGGGAGCGACAGGGGAACTCCCGGACCTTCGCTGTCGGATCAAGTCCCTCCCTCCGCAAGCCCAGAGAGGACCAGGAAAGGGGTTCTTGGAACCAGCCTTCACCCCCAAACACCCAGTCTCCCCCAGACTCACGGCGGATGGAGCTGCGGAAAGTTCCCTCCTCTTCATCCGGTTCCCCGGTCCTGGGAAAGGAGAGGCAGAAGGACGTGGGGATGAAAAAAGAGAGGCAGATGCTCCCAGGAACCCCCCAGTACAGCCCTCATTTCACAGACCCCGGTACTGAGGGCCAGAGACCGGCGAGGAGCAGGCTCGGGGGCCGCCAGAAACTAGAAAATCGGGCGCACCCAGGAGCAGTTTAAGCGTGTGGCAGGACGCGCTCCAAGTGCCTCCCGGAGTGCTGGGGAAGAGACTGGAGGTTGGTGGGGGAGGGATGGCCGAAGGGCTTGAGGACAGACGGCCTGGAGACAGCCTAGGTTAGAAACCCAGAACCCTCATCTTCTAGCTGAGTGATCTCGGGCAAGTGACTTCACCTCCTTGCGCCTCGGGTTTCCTCCTCGATAAAATGAGGTTGTTAATGACAGTCTCATGCAAGGGGCGTGAGGAGTAAATAACATAATACACGATAAAACAATATCTGGCACGTGGGACTAAACATTAGCTATTCTTTAAAATAACATTTAGAATTGTTTTCACACGGAGAAGGGATTCATACATTGCTTTAAATTTTTATTTAGAGATGAATCAAAGAGCTGGGAACAGGACTCTGAGCTAAACTGGGCCGCCAAGTGCGGTGATCTCATTTCGCCGTGGCTCCTTCTTTCACAGCACTTATCACGCTTTGTGATTTTATATTTGTGGGGCTGCGGGAACCCACGGCCGCCGCCCCCACTGGGCTGGGAGCTCAGCCAGGCAGGGAGGGCAGTTTAGTTATTCACCGTTTGGTCCCCAGGGCCTGGCTTGCGGCTTGGCACGTAGTAGGTGCTTAATACGTATTTGCCGAAGGGTCTCTGGCTGTGTGTGGGTCGAGTGGACGCCCTGCCTCACTCCCAGCGCCCTTCTAGAGCGGAAGGAGGAGAGTGAGAGCCCCGAGGGGCCTCTTACCTCTGCTGCTGGTTGAATTTGCACCGGCATCTTCTGCCTGTGGGTGGGGGTAGGAGGGCAGGGCTGAGATTCCGCTCCGGGCGGGCACCGAGCGGCGCTCGAGCGCCAGCGCCAGCTCGCGAGGGGCGGAGCCGTGGGGACAGAGGCGGGGTAGGGGCGGGGCGGGGGCGGGGTAGGGTAGGGGCGTAAACCGGGCGGGCCCGGGCAGGATGGGGGCGGGACAGAGGGCGGGGATGGGGGCGGGGAGAGGGCGGGGCAGGGGCGGGGCGGGGACGAAACACGGCACCTGCGGGGGCTGGAGGTAGCAGGGTGGGGGTACTCACTCAGGACGATGAGGATACCCAGGATGAAGAGGATCCCGGCGATGATGAGGCCTCCGATCCGCAGGGTTTTGTAGTCTGTGGGCGGCAGGGAGGAGAGTGAGAACAGGGAGGGGAGGAGGAAGGACAGGAGAGGGGCAGAATGGGGAGGAAGGGGCAAGGAGGATCAGGGAGGAGAACAGAGAGATCAGTGAGAGGAGGAAACAGATGTGGGAGGAAGAGAAGAGGGATGGGGAGAGGAGGGGGTGGGAAGGAAAAGGAAGAGGTAGGCAGGGAGGAGGGAGGAAACAAGAAAGTAGGGGAGGATGATGGAGAGGATGAAGGGAACAGAGGGGAGAAAGGGAGATGGCCGCAGAGGATGAGCCGTAAGACATTGAGAGGTAAAAGGAGAAAGAGAATCAGAGAGACAGGGAGGGGTCAAATAGACACACGGAGACACAGAGACACAGACAAGGGGAGATAAAAACAAGAAGGAGTCAGAGAGCCTTCTGAGAGACGTGAGAAAGAGAGAGAAGGAGACTGACAGAGATATAAATACTGAGTCAGAGATAAAGGAAGAGAGAGATGAGGAGGAGTGGGAACAGGACCGGCAAACCCAGGCCACCCACCCTCCCAACTCCCAAGCATAGATGCCCCTCCCTCCCTCACCATAGGTGAATGGATCGTGTTCCTGTGGAGCCTCTGGAAAGAGAAAGAAGTCAAGGGTTGAATGCTTCCTGGGGCCCTGGACAGGAAGGGGCATAAAGAGACCTTTTGGGGGCTTTCCTGTCCTGGGCTGAGAGTCTGGGGACTATTGGACCCTGAACAGGCTGTCCACCCCTCTCTGGGTCTTATCTGCCTCATCTGCACTGTCCTGGGGCAGGGGTCGGGGGGCAGGTGGTCACTTAACTGCTACAGCTTTCCGCCGCATCCTGTGTTGTCCTTGAGTCTGTCCTGTGCGGGAAGTGGGGCTCCATCCCACCCTCCACATTTGTCTGCCCTGGGCATCCTCCGCTCCCCTCCCCCACGTGAAACCTCCAATTTCCTGGTACCCCACTGACTCTGTTTAAGTTGGAGTCTCCAACTTGGTTCTCTTGAAAGGCTTCCCTCCCCTCCCTCGGGGCTGAGGTGGGTAGCGGGCTACCTACCCCAGACTCACCTGCGTTGGCCATGGTGAGGAAACCCACACAGAGAACCAAGATGTGGTGGAGAGATGCCATTGTCCTGGAGAACACCAAGGGTCAAGAAACGTGTTTCCTAGTACCCCCACCAGTGGGGCTTGAACCCAAGGGGTTAAATCAGACTCCCGGGGGGGGGTGTGATTCCAAAACCGTCCATCATCCAGCTTGGCCACTTTGAGAAACAGGGGCGCCCCCTGCTTCATGCGGACACAGTGTCACCAAAACAAGCCACAATGGGCAGGGGTGAGACACACAGTCACAGGGGTCTCCCGGAGGCCTGGGCCGCCCTACAGCAGGCGCCAGATTCCCCGCACCTACCCAATGGGAAGACTGGGATGGCTCGCCCCACCCAGACTGAGAGACAGACGCACGGGGAGAGGTGAGAGACACATGCAAGGGCCCACCTGCCCGCCCACCACGGCCCTGCTGCATCCGTGTGATATCCCAGCTCTCCTGCCCTCGGCCGCTGGCCGGCTCTCTGCCTGACCCTGGGTATAAATATCTCCCACTTCACCCTGGAGGAATTTGCCTCACACAGGCCACCATGGCAACAGCCTTCCTTCCCCCACTGGGGGGTCACTCCCAACCCTGCCAGGGTGAGGCCGGGCTGCCACACGGCTACAGGCTGTCCCTGTGGGGAAGGCCACCCCTTCTCCCCTTCTGGAAATGATGAGAACAGGGGAAAACATCCCTGTCTGCCTGCCTCTGGGTGACTTTCATAGGCAGACACCAGGCGAGTCGCATGAGGCCCAGACCAGCCAGGCTGAGAGACAGAAGACAGATGCCAGGGGCAGGGACACACACACACACACACACACACACACATACGCGCGTGAGCACACGCAGTGACAACGCCCACTCCCCAAACCTCTGGTTGGAGCAAGATGTGGGGTGGAGACAGTCACGAATACGATACTCCTCATCTGAGCCTCCCGTGCTCCCAAACAGTGACGCAATCTGACCCACACACGTGAGTGTCCCAAACCCACCCCAACCAGGGTGCACGCTCTGCAGCAGGGGAGGGAGGAGTTGCGCCCCGCACTCCCGCTCCCGGGGAACCCCACTGTCCCCACCACGCTCCCTTCCTCTTGGGTCAGGCCTGCCTGGAAAGCCACGGGCTTGGCCACTCCTGCTCCCAAAATAGGTGGCCCAGCCAGGCGAGGGGTGAGGCCCGGAAGGGAGGGCAGGGGACGCTCACCCCAGTCAGGCTGTCCCCTGCTGAAAGAAGGCCCCCAAACGTCCGGCTGTGCCGGGGGTGAGCACTTTGGACCCCCTGGCCCAGAGCTGGACTGCGCCGCCCTCAGCGGTCTCCCCTCCCGGCCCCACCCCACCCTCACCCTCCCCAACCAGCAGCTGTAACTGGAGCCCGGGCTGGAGGGGGGCCAGGGGGCGGCCCCCAGCCCAGACCGCCCTGGCCCGCTAGGTTAACTCTCTCGGCTCAGATGGAGGAACACTACCGGCGCTGGGGACAGCTGGGGAGAGGAGGTGTCGGCAGGGAGGCCTGGACATGCAGGCACGCACGCACGCACGCTCGCCCCAGCGCCCCGGACAGCTTCTGCCCTGCGGTGGGAGGTGTCAGTGACTTTCTGTGAGGTCCCTGGGAATCGGGCCCAGTTGGGACCTAAGGCCATTTGAGCCCTTAGGAGCCCGCTGATCCCTGACCCCAGGGTTCTGTGGAGACCTGCTCAGCGCCACAGGGCTATTTTGGGGGCATTTCAGTGTGTGTGTGTGTGTGTGTGTGTGTGCGTGTTTTCCGCTGCTGGCTGTGAGGTCCCCCAGGGGTGCACACCACACACATTCACACGCACACACAGAAACCTAAACACCCCGTTTATCTGGGCACAAAAGCAAACAAATACACGTGTGTTCCCGCATACAAACACAGAGGCAGACACACAGAGAATAACACACCCGCGGGGAAACCCAAGGACCCTCCCACACAGCCCACAACACCACCAGCCACACAACCCTGACAGACACACTTGTGGACACGCGCCACGCGCACACACACACAAATGCACAAATGCACAAACAGGACCTAGCTGGCCACTCGGGCACAGACGGACACGCTTATGCACTTGTGTTCGTGTACTTGGAGACACCACCCGCTGTGAGCTGATGGGCTGAACCCCCACTCTCCTGATCTCACGTGGCCCGGAGGAGAACAACACGCACGGTGTCCTCCTCATGGGCGGGCCAGCTTCACAGGCACTGGTGACGGAGAAACCCGGGATCAGCTCTGAGCTCTGCCACTCCTGGCTGTGTGACCTCGAGCAGCCCATGGGACCCCTCTGTGTCGTTTCTGCCCTATAAAATGGAGAAATCGCTAAGGTCGTCCGGATAAGGCCGGGCCAGGCTCGGAGGTCTCTGAAGCCCACACTGTCTTGTCATTAACTCCATTTTAGAGATGAGCAAACCGAGGTTTAGCAAGGTGGAGCTGATCCTGCTGAGGTCCCCGGTGCTTACGGACAGAAACAGCCCCCAGCCTGGAAGAGTTAGACACGGGCCCAGACTCCGTAGGACACCAGAGCCAGGAGCCAGTGAACATGCTTATCCGCAGGCACAGACACAGCCCGCCTCGGAGGACCCAGGGGGCTTTGCGACACCCCCTCGCCCCTGTATGTCTGAGCCTCTGCCCCTCATGGCCTTGCACCCCGGGGTCACCAGCAGTCTCTGGTTAATGATAACCCTGATGTTTACGCAGCCCTCGGGAAGGCTGACAGAGGAGCAGAGAAGTGAAGCAGGGCTGGGAGCACCGGACCAGCCCCAGCCAGTCCTTGGCTTCCCTCCCTCTCGAGGCCAACTGCTCCAGAGAGGAGCAGCTCAGCCACTTTCTAGCTGCGTGATGTTGGGCCCATGACTTAACCTCTCTGAGGCTCAGTTTCTCCTTCTGTAAAGTGGGGATAAAACAGTAGTCACCTCAGAGGGAAGTTAGGAGGACCGTCGGAAACGATCCGTGGAAAACATTTAGAACAAAGCCCGGCAGTCAGTGACACGCACCCGTTAGGTATTGTCACTGTCGCCATTGTCATTCTCCTTGTGAGCCGCAGCGAGAACCCTGGTGGCTGAGTACTCTGTGAGTATGGATTTAGGCCTGTCTGCGTCCCCTCTGTGTCCCTGGCACGAAGTTCTTTAT
This sequence comes from Panthera tigris, assembly GCF_018350195.1. Classification (NCBI taxonomy): domain Eukaryota; kingdom Metazoa; phylum Chordata; class Mammalia; order Carnivora; family Felidae; genus Panthera; species Panthera tigris. The sequence continues at coordinate 18,429,862 of NC_056674.1, forward strand.
CTGTTCAAAGACCCCGTAAAGAAGTTTATCATCCCTTACTGTACAACTGAGGCAACCGAGACCTGAAGGGCCTGGCTCAAATCACAGAGCCGTTTGGGTCCAGGACAAGCACTTGGGTCCGGAGTCCACACCCAGGCCTGCCCACCACGGCGGGGCGCCTACCCTGCGCTGACCCACGAGCGGGGGCCACGGCCTCCTTCATCTCACGGAGTGCTCTGCACACCTGGGGAGTGGGTGCCACCGACTGCCCCCCTCGACAGATGGGAAAACTGAGGGTCAGGGAGGTCAAACGACTCGCCTGAGCCCACGCAGAACCGAGCCCGTGGTCCTTCCTGAGCTGGTGCCGGTGAGCCCCCTGTCCTCCACGTCTTCCAGGCGTGTGCAGCCGTAGCCAGAGATGCCGTGTGTTTCCCTCAGGGGTGGGAGGACGGAGGTTAGGTTTAGATCTGTCCAGTGCCATGAAGCGAATCACTTAATCACTTCCTGCCTCGTTTTTCCCACCTGCAAAGTGGGGATCCCACCTCACAGGGCTGTTGTGAGAACTGAGTAAATTCACGTTAAGTCAGGCAGACGGTAAGTGCTCAATGATTATTGTTACTACTCTTTCAGGTTGGGGGAACACGTGTCATTTATTTCTGGATTTTGCTTATTTAATGCTAAAAGCAGAGTCCAAATGAAAACAACCAGTGTTCGTGAGTTCTGGTCTCCCGAGAAAGAACACAAAAATCACGAGACAGGCCCTGGAGCCGGCTGCCGGGGCTTGAGTGCTGGCTCAGCCCCAGTCAGCAACCCAAATCGCAAATTACTTGACCTCTCTCCTCAGCGTTTGTGCCTGTAAAATAGCCATATAATAGGGTCAACCTGAGAGAGCTGTTAGCACGAGCTAGTAAACTTTTAGGACAGGGCCTAGTGCAGAGCCAACGCTGAGGGAGGGGGTGGCACCATCACCATCATTGTTTGCTTGCGTTGGTTCCTTATCCACGGCGGGTGGTGGGCACTCAGGGGTTAATTTCAGGCTGGCCAGGAGGCTGTGAGTTTGGGGCAGGGCAGCTGCCCTGCCCTGTTTGGCCACCAGAGGGAGCAGCTGGGCCTTGGTGACCGCACACATCACACCCTCCGGGAGCCAGGGGAGGGGGCTGGCTGGGCGTGGCCAGGATGGCTCCAGCCCCCAGCTGTCTCTTCTCCCACCCCCTCCGCCTGCAGAGCCATCCGGTCCCCACCCGGGTGACATCCTCCTTACACTCCCTGAGTGGGGTGGAGTGGGAAATCTGGGGAGGGGGCTGGCTGAGAGTGGTCAGCTCCAGCCCTTTGTGGCCCCTCCCCTCCCATGGGGCCATCCAGTCCCTTCCTTAGGGCTGCTCTTCCTATGGCCTCTGACCCCCTCCTCCTTCTTACGCTGCTTTGCTGGGCGCACCCGGTGCCCAGTGAGTCCCTTTCCCAAACCTCCAAGGAGAAGGGGCGTGGGAGGAGGGGAAGAACGGGGAACTGGAAAGGGGGGTGAGAAATAAAGATAACAGACAGAGAGAGAGACACACACACAGGCCAACAGGCAGACAGAGACTCGGAGAGAGAAACAGAGATAGAGAGACAGACGGAAATAAAGAGAGAAAGTGGAAAACAGGCTAACTCCCTGAGTCAGAAATACAAAAAGGGACAGAGACAGACAGACAGGGAAAAAGAAGTAAACAGAAAATCAGACACCAAAGGGATAGGGGAAGAAAGACAGGCTGAAAGAGAGACGGAGGAAGGAGAGCGAAGCCAGGACGGGGCGTGCCAGCTGGAGGAATGGACGGTCGCCTGGCATGGGACGTGTAGTGGCCCCAGCCCACAGAGCTGGGTGGGCAGAGAGGAGCCGGGGCGCAGCGGGGGTGAGGGGGGATGGGAGGGGCAGGCGTTGTGCTGCTGCTGCTGCTGCTGGCCGGAGCGGGCGCCGGGGTGGCCTGGAGACCACCAAAGGGAAAGTGCCCTCCGAGCTGCTCCTGCTCCAAGGATAGTGCCCTGTGTGAGGGCTCTCCAGACCTGCCCGAGAGCTTCTCCCCGACCCTGCTGTCACTGTGAGTGTCACCGCGAGGGTGAGGATGGGAGTCCTGGGGCCCCAGGGCTTGGGGGCAGGGGGCCGGGCCCCCGAGGACATTGGCCCTTCAGGATCTTGGGAGGTGGGCAGCAAAGGATGTTGGGATGCCTCACAGGGGGCTGCTGGGATTGGGACAGGAGCGGAAGGGCAATCCCGAAGCACAGGGGCAGCGTTTGGGGCCCCAGAAGGGGGACGGCTGGAGGGAGGACTGAATGTTGCCAGGATCCTCACCAAGTGAGGAGGGCAAATGCCTGTGTCCCTGGGATGTAAAGGAAATACATCCAGGGTTGGGGTGGCATGGCAGCATCCCCCAGACAGGGGACGGCTCTGGGGCAGGGCTGGAGCCTGGGGGCGGTTTTCTCCTCACCCACCATCGCCCACGTCCCCAGCTCACTCGTTAGGACTGGAATCACCCAGCTGAAGGCCGGAAGCTTCCTGAGGGTGCCCACACTGCACCTGCTGTGAGTGGGGCCCAGCTGAGTGGACAACTAGCTCGAGGGAGTGGGTGGGTGTTCACGCAGGTGCGTGGGGGAGGTGTGCACACATACGTGTATGTGCATGTCTGTGAAAGCACCGTGTGTGTGCGTATGTGCGTGTGTGTGTGTGTGAGACAGTGCCCACCTGGGTTGAGGGTGGAGGCCGAGGTTAAAATGTCAGAGAGGGGGCAGCAACTCTGCAAAAATTCTTTCTTGCTCCCTTGCCAGCCTCTTCACGTCCAACTCCTTCTCCGTGATTGAGGACGATGCATTTGCGGGCCTGTCCCACCTGCAGTACCTGTGAGTGAGGCCAGGGGATGGGGGCAGGGACAGGGGCTTGGTAGAGTGTGGCTCCTAGAGTGGAGGGAGGTATAGAGGCTTACTGGCACGGGCGGGAGGGTCCGGACAAGGGTCCCTCCTGGAGGGGCAAGAGGCCTGGCGTCTTGGCAAGAAGCCTGCTCACCTCCCCTCTCTGTGCTGCAAGGTGCACAAAGGGCCTAGGGAACCCAAGACTGTTTCTGGCCCTACCCGGCTTACGGGAGCCCGGGGAGCGGACAGAGAGGCCGGAGGCAAGGAGATGTTTCGAATCAACAGGAGACAACTCTGAGGCGGTGGTGGTAGGGGTGGCGGGGAGGGCGGTACGACGACGCCGGCGTTGGGCCGCTGTTGGCGATAACGGTGTTGAAGGCGATCCTGCGGCCGCTCGCGGGGAGGTGCCGGCACGATGGGGGACCATGGAGTGGGGATGACGTTGGCAAAGATGGCGGACCCGATGGCGGTCGCGCCGGTGGCGATACTGATGATGGAGTCTGATTAGCGTTATCAGTGTCGTGGGTGTTGGCCGTCACGTATCGGTGTTGCTATTGGCGGCGGCTGTGGGTAGGATGTCGGCGTCGGCGTCGTGTGGGCGTAAGGGCGACGTGGTAGGTACTGGGCTTGGCGGGGACGACGGAGGTGCCGGTACGTGGGAAAACTGCGGCAGTAGGGGTGCTCGTGGCGGGTAGAGAAGGGGGTGCTGGGGACAGTGGGGCCGTTGGTACCGGGAGCGCCTGTCCCAGTGCCAGTGCTTCTGGAAATGGTGGCAGTGGTGGTGATGGGGTGGCAGCGTTCGCTGTCAGGCTGGCAACGAGCACAGGGTTAGGTTCCTGGCTCCTGGGATTGTAGTCTGGGACCCTGGGGAGGAGAGGTTTCCAGGGAGGCGTCGGCACATTCCAGGGGCCTAGGGGTCCCGTGGGGTGAGTTCCCCCCAAGCACGACGGGGCCACAGCAGGGAACCGAGGGCCTCCCGCTCACCATGCCTTCCCTCCGCAGCTTCATCGAGGACAATGACATTGGCTCCATCTCTAAGAACGCTCTCAGAGGACTTCGCTCACTCACACACCTGTGCGTGCCCCCGAGGCCTCGCCCCTCTGCTCACCAGCCCGCCCTGACAGGCTCCCCCAGACCCCATCACCCCATCACGCGGGGCATCCAGGTAGCTGGTGACGGTTCCTCCTCTCTCTCTCCTTCCACCAGGAGCCTGGCCAGTAACAATCTCGAGACCCTCCCCAGATTCCTGTTCCGAGGCCTGGAGACCCTAACTCATGTGTGAGGCTCAGGGGGGCTGGGCGGGTCGGGGAGTTGGGGAATGTTTGAGAGGGAAGCGGATTGCTGTGCCCACTTTCGGTTGACATAACTAAGTACGGCTGCAACGGTCCTCACATATTTCCTCACTCACCTCTGGGGCCCCATCCCGAACCCTTGCCCGGGGAGGGGGCGGGGAGTGTGGCCTCCAGGGGGCGGTGGAAGCCAGGTCGCAGCCCCCTCCCCGGCCTCTTGCCCCAGGGACCTCCGCGGGAACCCGATCCAGTGTGACTGCCGCGTCCTCTGGCTGCTGCAGTGGATGCCCACCGTGAATGCCAGCGTGGGGACTGGGGCCTGCGCCGGCCCCACTGCTCTGGCCCACATGCAGCTCCGCCACCTGGACCCCAAGACGTTCAAGTGCAGAGCCATAGGTGGGGGCATTCCGGGCAGGGCGGGAGGGACAGCAGGGGTTCCAGAAGAAGGCGGGAGATCAGGGGAATGGCTGCCAGGGCTGAAGGGCTCACCTCACTCCCTGCTCTGCCGTTTCCCAGCTTGTGAGACCCTGGGCAAGCAGCATCACCTCCCTGAGCCTCAGTTTCCTCATCTGTAAAATGGAGGTAATAAACAGTGACGTAGTGAGAATTCAGTGATGTATCTGCACCTGCATCTGGTGCAGAACCTCGGATGGGAGGCCCTCCTGAATGTTCACTCTGCTGGTGTTATTAATATAAAAACGACCTTTTAAAAATACTTGCTACGATCCTTCTGCTTGCCCATAAATATATTTTGGTACCTTTACGGGTCCCGGGCACTGCAGAAGACTCAGCAGCGAGGAAGCGCAGAGGAAGGTGGAGCGTGAGAACCCAGAGCGGTCAGGGCTGGGATGGGGGAAGCCGACAGAGCTGTAGGCGCCCAGAGCCAGAGCGAGGGCCGGGGAGGGCTTCCCGAAGCAGTGCGTATTTGAGTTCAGATCCGAAGGCTATAGACACAATGATCTAAGTGTGAGACACGTTTTTGGTCTGTGGGACCCATAGAACCGGAGAATTTCACTTCAGTTATCCCGCAAAGATTCACTCTGTGTCCAGCCCTGGGAGAGGCAAGGGGCACCAAGATAGGGCCCCGCCCTCAGAGCCCTGGCGGGTGAGGACGCAGGCATTAAATAAAACGTTGCAGAAATAAATGTACGCTACGCCTCGTGATAAACACGGGGAGTGGTGAGGGAGATTAAGTGAGGGGGGCGGTCCTACCTTCCATGGGGCATTGATTGGAGAAGGCTTTTCTGGAGAGGTGGCTTCAGATCCAGAAGAGCGCTGTAGACAGAGAGGACAGCATGTGCAATGGCCCTGAGGCAGCAGAGAGTTTGTCCTGCTTGAGGGTCACAGGCAGGCAGTGTCCCGGGGAGTGAGTGCAGGAAGGGACACAGGTGACACTGAAGGCTGCAGGGGCCTCACCGTGTACGACTTTGAAAGCCACAGAGAGCAGAGTGGACTTTATCCTGATGGCCGTGGGAAGCCGTGGAGGGCTCGGAGCAGGGGGTGATGATAGGATGGACGTTTTTAAGGGATCCACCTTTGGGTGGGCATCCTTGGTGGTTTCGCTCATTGCTTCAACCCTGGTACCCGGAGACAGGGCCTGGCACATAGAGTGATGTATTAGAACCTGGAGTCTACCGCCGGGCCCGTCCGCCACCGCGCTGGGCGACCTTGGCGCATCACGACCAAAGCTAGGCTGCTTACCATGAATTAGAGAAGAGAGGAGGGACTGAGGTGAGCAGTCCAGGGCGTGGGGCAGCCTCTGGGTGTTGTCCTGGCTTTCATGATTGAAAGTGAGTTATGGCACGTCCACGTGCCGGGTCACGGGGAGAAGGGGAAAGGGACCGAGTCTGGGACGAGCCGTTGCCAAACAAGTGAGGCGACCGTTTTACCCCCATCGCTTGGCTCTTTTTCCCTTGGAAACCCGGTGTGGACAGGGCCACGCCTCATCTCAGGAGGGAGGTGTCGGGGGAGTGCTGAGACAAGGTGGCCTCTACCCGGGCAGTTTTGTGCTCCAGTCCGATTTCATGGAAGACGTCAAGGATGGATTGTGCCGGACGGTCCCGTGCCTGCCTCTCGGCCCGTTTCCTCATCTGTAAAACGGCTATGATGAAATGTCCCTCATAGGGATCTTGTGGAGTTAAATGAATCGATAAATACGTTGTTTCTAAGCAGTTATTTGATGATGTCATGCAGCTTAGAAAACACAGTATGACCGTGTTGCTGTGACTTAATTCGTCTATAGATCAAAAGATTCGCTATCGGTCCCTTTGAGGTGCACACCCCTCATTTCAGAGATGTGGAAACCGAGGCTCAGCGATGAGGGCCCTCGGGGTCCCCCGTGCCTCCCTGACTCTCTCCTGCCACCCCCAGAGCTGTCCTGGTTCCAGACGGTCGGGGAGGCGGCGCTGGGCGTGGAGTCCTTCTCCTACCAGGGGGAGCCCCACATCATCCTGGCACAGCCGTTTGCGGGCCGTTGTCTGATCCTCACCTGGGACTACAGCCTGCAGCGTTTCCGGCCTGAGGAAGAGCTGTCCGGTGAGCGCCCCCTCGCATCCTCCTGCCTGTCCCCGTAGCCTGCCCGGTGGGGTGGGGCGAGACCCCGACCTGCCTGGCTGGCCTGACCGCCCCTCCTGCTCCCCGACCCCCCACAGCGCCCTCGGTGGTGTCCTGCAAGCCACTGGTGCTGGGCCAGAGCTTCTTCGTGCTGGCCGCCCGCCTGTGGGGTGGCTCGCAGCTCTGGGCCAGGCCCGGCCCCGGCCTGCGCCTGGCCCCCACACAGGCCCTGGCCCCACGACGGCTGCTGCGGCCCAATGACGCCGAGCTCCTGTGGCTGGACGGGCAGCCCTGCTTCGTGGTGGCCGACGCCTCCAAGGCGGGCAGCACCACGCTGCTGTGCCGGGACGGGCCCGGCTTCTACCCTCGCCAGAGCCTGCACGCCTGGCACCGGGACACGGATGCCGAGGCCCTGGAGCTGGACGGCCGGCCCCACCTGCTGCTGGCCTCTGCCTCACAGCGGCCCGTGCTCTTCCACTGGCTCGGGGGCCGCTTCGAGAGGCGCACAGACATCCCCGAGGCTGAGGACGTCTATGCCACACGTCACTTCCGGGCCGGCGGGGACGTGTTCCTGTGCCTGACACGCTACATCGGGGACTCCATGGTGAGGCTGGGCCCCTCAGGTGGGGCAGGCAGCGGAGGCCACAAGCCAGACCCGACCTGCGGCCCCCTCAGGCCTGGTCTTTCAGCACCGACCCCACCTTGCACACCGGCCTCGGCCTCGAGACTCTGACCTGACCTCTCAGGCTGACCTTCGAATTCTGACCCCACCTAGTGTTCTGATCTTTGAACTCTGGCCGCCCTGACACTGACTCCAAGACAGTGACCCCTCAGGCTGGCTCACCATAAGCCACTCCCTGTCCCCCGACATTGACACTGGCCCCACGATTCTAATTCTACCGCCAGACTCCGGCTCCGTAACTCTGACACGCTCCAGACTCCCACTTGACCACAATCACCGCACTCTGAGTCTCCGGGGCTGATGGCCCACCCCCTCCAGCATTCTCATTCTGGGGTGAGATACCGCCAGGCAGAGCCTAGAAGGCACTGATCTGACTCAGGTGTCCCCAGGACACGTGTGGGGAACAGACTGTGGGTGTAGGGATGGAGGGGGGGAGACCAGGGAAGAGCCTGGCGTCATGGTCCAGGAGGGAAGTGACTGCGGCCGGGCCGGAGTGCAGCCAGAGGAGATGGGAGAGATGTATCCCATCGTAGGTAAAGCTGACCGACTCTGTGTGGGGCGTGAGGGGGAGAGAGGGGCCAAGGATGACTTCAGGTTTGTGGCCTGAGCAGCTGGGTGGTGACACGTGTGAAGGTAAGAAAGCTGCAGGAGTTTGGGGACCTACAGGCCTGTCTCCAGGCTGTCCCAAGCGCTCGGAAGCGCAGAGCGCTGCCCGCAGGCCTGGCCCTCCTGGACCCCAGGCCCTAACTAGTGGCCACACTTCACAGGTCATGCGCTGGGACGGCTCCATGTTCCGCCTGCTGCAGCGACTGCCCTCGCGTGGTGCCCACGTCTTCCAGCCGCTGCTCATCGCCAGGGACCAGCTGGCTATCCTGGGAAGCGACTTCGCCTTCAGTCAGGTCTTGCGTCTTGAGCCTGACAAAGGGCTCCTGGAGCCGCTGCAGGAGCTGGGGCCCCCAGCCTTGGCGGCCCCTCGCGCCTTTGCTCGCGTCACCGTGGCCGGCAGACGCTTCCTCTTCGCCGCTTGCTTCAAGGGCCCCACACAGATCTACCAGCATCACGAGCTAGACCTCAGTGCCTGAAACGCGAGGGGACCTTGAGACCTTGGACACGGCTCGGAGGGGAGGGGGCGCTGGCGCGGGGAGCCCCAGGCCTCTGGACACTCACTTGAACGGCCTCCTGGCTCTACCCGGGGTGATGGTATCTGTGAGGTACCGACCACAGGCCGAGTTCAAGACAAGGGACTTGAACTTCCAGTCTGAAGCAACATCTCCGCCCGTGGCACACGTTCCGACCAAGCATGACTTGGGGGCTCGGGCTGGGGCACCGCAAGAAGCTGGGGTACCGAAGCCATGGTGGGGGCGATGTGCAGAACTCCATGAGGTCTGGAAGCGCCCCCTCAAGCCCACTCCCCTCCTGCTCCCTCTGAAAGTACTGAGGAGGAGAGAGCTTTCCTTTCCCTCTAAACTCATTCCGGCCAATCTCTTTTAGTGCCCGCCTCCGTGACGTCATCAGTCGCTGGGCCGGTTTCCCCGCCCGGGCCTGCTAACTTCCTCTGCTGCTTTGTGCGCATGCCTCCTGCCCAGGCGGAAGCCCAGCGTGTTGGCCCTCTCGCGCCTGCGCAAGAAATAGGTGGGAAAATAGGTGTTGTGGCTGGAGCCCCGGCTACCCTTTCTCTGGAGAGGACAGGAAGTGTATAAGCTCAATAAACACGCTGTGCACCTGCCTCACCCATTATGGGATCTTTGGAAGAAGGTGTCTCTTGGGTGGCTTGGGGGGGGGGGGGGGGGAGAGCGGGAGGAGTGGTATCCCAGGAGCAGTGTTATGGAGGGGAGAGGTCACGGGGTGCATTTTGGCTGCCCCTGCTGCTTTTTCGCAAGCCCCATGAGTGTGGGCTCACGATTATGGGGGGCCTCATGGGATGTTTGAAGGAAATAGGGCATTATGAAGGGACAAATCGCTGGTTTATTGTGGATCTCTTCTTTGGGTCATGTCTCAGGGCATCATAGGAGATAGTTTTAGGCGTTTTAAAGGGTTTTAGGCGTTATATGGGGTGGCCCTTGGGGACATTTTGGAGATCTTTTTGAGTAATTGGGGAGTCTCAAGGGAGTTTGAGGCTCCTTGGAGGTTCTCACGCCATATGGCCACTATATATTATTAGTCTCATGGGGAATTATTTAGAGAACTCACAGGGACAGTTGGGTACTAGGAAGAGTTTTCTATAATCAAGTGGGGTCCCAGAGGTGAGTGGGGGTGGGGGTCATGGGGTCTTTCTATTCTAATCATAATCTATGTGACTCCTCATATCGTGATAAGAAGATCCACATCCTTGTTTTCCTGGGATGGTCTCAATGCCCACTTGAATGTCCCAGCATTCCATCTGGTTAGAGCACCCTTTCACTCCCCAGAGTGTCCACCATTTGGCTACTAGAAAATTTTAAATTGCACCCGTGGCTCCCCTAGCCTTGGGAGGCAGAGGGCAGACCTCATGCCATTCACCAGGCCTTTGGGTTTTTCCCAACAGAGAGATGATGGCCAGCTTCTGTGCCGGCTGCCAGTGAAAGCCCATCCCAATGTAGGGAGTCTTGAGGCTGCTTGGGCAGGAGTCAAGATCAACTTTTAGATTAAAAATTGAACAGAAAGACACCCCACCCCCACCCCCAGTGAGAGGTGAGATGAGACCCTGGCAAGGCGGTCTGAGGAGAGGAGGGAGACTTCCATCCTGGAGTCCAGGCTCCCATGCAGAGCCAAGACTTGGGGGAAGAGAAGGGACGTCCATGTCCTTTTGGTTGATCCATCCTCAACAGTTATGGGCAGAGCCTGGGAGAGATGACAGGTCAGCTTGTGAATGCACGTGGAGTTTTCTCCCCAAGGCACGTGCACACACGTGCATACTCACCCACCCCTCGCATCCTGTGTTCCCCTCACCCCATGCTGGTCCTGTCTTACCTGGAGTGATGAGAGGAGGGGCATCCCCTGGATGGTGACTAGGGAAAGAAAAGTGGTGAAATCAGTATCCACGCCCTTGTCCTCTCAAGGCTAGAAGATTCTCAGCTTGCCCTGACAGCTTCCTGGCTATTTTTCCAATGCTGGTTGTAACATTCCAGGGACCAAAGCTTTTCAGGATTTGGGGCCCTCTGAAGATGATCAGCTCTGAAGAATAAACCTGGAAAAATCTTAGTGGCGTGAATTCTCCAGGGCAGCGCCGGGAGGCCTCTCTCTGCGAGATTTAGCTCCTTCCACCAGTGAAAGGTGTCTGTTCAGCGTGAGCCGGGCACACGGGAAACCCGTCTTACCTGGGCTTCTGGCTGAACTTGCACTTGCATTTCCCACCTGTTGGGGAGAGGGGACGGTTGGGCGAGAGGACCCGGGCCCACAGCCCTGCCCTGCCAGCCCGGCCACCAGCGTCCCCACTCACTCATGAGGACGATGATGCCGATGGTGCACAGAACCCCAGCACAGATGAGTCCGCCGATCCGGAGTCTGTGCCAGTCTAGGAGAAACCCGGAGGGGGTCGTCAGTGCCTGCCCCTCCATCAAACCCCCATCTATCCAACAAGTAGGTATTGGGCACCTATGGCGGGCAGGGAGCCGGGGATACAGAGTGAACAGACGGCCCCCCAGCCCTCCTGTGCTCACATTCCCTTTTACACACAAACAAGCGATAAGAGATTCAATGGAAGGTCAGGTGAAGATAAGCTTTCTGAAGACAAAGAAGCAGGGCCAGGGGACAAAAAGTCAGAGGCCCAGCGTGGTCAGGGAAGGCTTCTCCGAGCAGAGACCCGGGGAGGTGAGGTAGGGGGCCGTGGCGAAGGGATCGGAAGGTACAAAGGTCTGGAGGTCTGGAGTGTGTCTGCCGTGCCTGAGAGACGGCAGGGAGGCCACCGCATAGCTCGCCTCCTTCAGGCAGTTTTTGCAAGACAGCCCTTCCCCCTGCCGTTGATTTGAACCCTAACAACGGCTTCCTGTGAACTGTCCTGCCTTCCTGTGTGTCTGTCCTGCCGGAAGAGAACCTTCGCAGGGACCAGATTGGCCTCGCTCATTCCTTTATTCCTTCATTCTATGGTGTTGACTGTTCAGTGCCCCACTCCTCGCCCCTTCCTATCCTCACCCTTGTTTCGCCCACATCAGACCCTCACCCAACCTAGGTGGGCCCCTTGGCACAAAATAGTAGGTGGGGGTGGGGAGGCTCCAGAGAGAGGGGTGCAAGCTCTCACCATAGTAGAAAGGACTGTTTTTATCTGCAAGAAAAGAAAAAAGAACGTGAATCCAGGACAACAGCCAAGAGGCAGGGGTGCGGGGGGGGGGGGGGCGGAATTCGGGGGTGAGCCTGGTGGAAGGGTCCAGTCTGACTCACCTTCTGGGTCGTTGGCGTCCAGGGCAGGCAGGCCTGCTGGGAGAAGCGGGAAGGACAGGGGATGGCGGTGCCAGCCTCAGTAAACTGCCGGGCAGAGCCACAGAGCCTCAGGGGCCTCGAGATGGGGTCCCTGGCAGACAGTTCCCCTCCTGCGGGCACAGGCGTCCGGCCCCCACTGGCTGCCCCTGCACCTCTCACCTCGGAGGTGTGGACTTGCCCCCGAGCCCCAAGCCTGTGAGCCCTGCCGGCACGTTGCCTCCTAAAATAGGTTTTAATCTGGGCGGCTTTAGGCCACTCTTTGGCCTGATGTGTTCCAGACACCGGTTAATCCACGCCTCCTGCAGAAATGGAACATTCTTTTTTTTATTTTATTTTTTTTATGTTTATTTTTGAGAGAGAGAGAGAGAGACATGAACAGGGGAGGGACAGAGAGAGGGAGACAGATGATCAGAGGCTGGCTCCGTGCTGAGAGCAGCGAGCCCGATGCAGGGCTTGAACTCATGAACTGCGAGATCCTAACCTGAGCTGAAGTCGAACGCTTAGCTGGCTGAGCCGCCCAGTGCCCCGTGGAGCGACACTCTTATCAACTTATCAAGATGCCAGATGGCATCGGTTCCCGGTCATTCTCACAGCCTCATCCACACCCCACCTGTTCTGGTGTTTGCTCGCCACTTCCTTTTAAAGCAAATCACTAATTATAAATGTAACACACTTTACTCAAAAGTGCAGCTTTCTATTACTACCCTGGATGGAATGCCAATCTTGCCCGATGTGAGGGATAAAAAAAATACCAGAAAAGCAAAGGACTAGGATTACATTCGGGCTAGAAGCAGGGGGCCACCTGAGCTCTGGGCCTAAGCTCTGTTCTTTCTTTGTGAAAAGGAGATTAACAATTTTTAATTATATTTAAAGCACAAATGCAATGTGCTTACTCTGCCCTGGGCCCTGTTCTAACTGCTTCTCTTTCTTTCTTTTAAAAAAAAATTTTTTTAATGTTTATTTATTTTTGACAGAGAGAAAGACAGAGCATGAGCAGGGGAGGGGCAGAGAGAGAGGGAGACACAGAATCGAAAGCAAGCTCCAGGCTCTGAGCTGCCAGCACAGAGCCCAATGCGGGGCTCGAACTCACGGACCGCGAGATCATGACCTGAGCTGAAGTCGGACGCTTAACCGACTGAGCCCCCCAGGCGCCCCATCTAACTGCTTTTCAAGCACTAACTTGTGAAATGACTATTAAGTGCATACCATTGTCTCCATTTTTACACTGGGGAAACTGAGGCACAAAGGATTTCCGTAACTGCCGCATGCATGAAGCTCCCAGTCATCTCTTGTACTAGTGTTAGGGAGGTGTTAAAGACACAGTACACAGGGCTGAGCCTTCTCCTCCCTCGAGAGGGTGACTTTGTAGCTGTGTGAGCCTCTGCTTTAAGAGGTCCTGTCTTTGTGTGTCCCTTGAAGTCACCAGTGTGGCACTTCTTACCCTCAAGGAGATGCTGTCCTGGTAGTCCCTACCCCACAAGGGAGGCGGAAAGCATGAGAGGGACACACGTGGAACGTGGCCACCACTCAACAGAGGGGTTTGGGGAAAAGGCAGTCCCGGGGATGGGTACTCACCTATCAGGAGGATGAGCAGGCTTAGGGTCGCCTCTCGCATGTCCGCGTCCAGCTGGCCTGGAGGGGTGGGGACGGATGGGGAGGGTCCAACTTGAGCAGGGCTGCGGGCTGCCAGACAGGTGCCTCTGGTTCCCAATCCTCTCCTACTCTGCCCCCACCCGGGGTACGCAGCTCGCCCCAGGGCAGGAAGGCTGGCATTAAAACCCACTCACTGGCTGGGAGGTAAGTGCAGGGGGGGTGGGTGACGACGCGGACCTGGCGAGGGACCACAGTAACAACTCACTGGACACAAACTTGGGGCCTGAAGCGAGTTGCCCTGGCGACCAAATGAGGGAGGTGCTGCCTGCCGTTATCCCCATCTTACGGATGGGGAAACTGAGAAACTGAAAGCTGGAAATCGGTGCGTAGGGTCAGCCCGGCGGGGAGCGGGACTTAAAGCAGCCTGGCTCTGCAGAGGCTGCTCGTCACTCAGGACTCTCAGGGCCTCGGGGTGTTTTGGGAAACGGGAGGTTGGGAGCCAGGTGGCAAGAGGCCCGGTTCCCGGGTGTGTCTGCCACAGGACAGCTCAGAGCCTGCCTGCCCTGCCCAGACTCTGCAGACCTCGGGCTGGGCCAGGGCCGGGGCCCGGCCGGCTCCTCAGGCGGCTCGGGGCGAGTCGTGGGCAAGGGAGAACCGGAGGCTGGGGCGGGCGTGGGGCACAGAGCAGAGACGAGTCATCTGGCTGCAGCCCCAGGCCCATCTTCTGCCCCCCACCTCGTTTCTGCCCCAGTCTCTGCCCCGGCCCCAGGCTCTGTCAGGCCCTAACAGCATTATTTCCTCCCTCCCCAGATAGGCCTGCTCAGCAAGAAGAACCCCCCCATCCCCTTCCTGGTCTGGCATCAGCCCACCCTCCCCGTATCCTCAGTGCCCGAGATAAGCCCCCGTGCGTCGCCCGGCCCCCTCCCTGCCCCTGCCCCACTGCCACAAGCACCCACTGTCAAAACGTTGATAGCAAGAGCTAACACGTCCTCTGACCCACCCTGTGCTGGGCACTGCCCGTGACCTTGCTGTGTGTTCACCCATTTCACCGCCACCCCCACCCCCCCCCCCCCCGACTGCCGGAAACCCCGGAGGCGATCTCTTCTATTCTCCATTTCACCGATCGCAAAACACATGCCCTCCCTAAGCCTGGCGAAAAGCCTTTTGACCTTCCCTGCTGCGTCCCCGCGACTCCCTTCCACAGCTAAAGAGAGCTAGCCCGTCTCTCCATACCATGGAAACCCCACTCCGTGTTCCTTTCTGTTTCTTGCCCAGACTCCTCCCCGGTCCTGTGCCCTCGGGTCCTGGGAATCCTCCCAGCCGTTCGTCCTTCATGGTGGACTCATGGTTTTAGTCTGAGCGCCCATTTCTTGCAGGAAGGGGGTCTGTGGCTTTGGGAAGCATTGCTATGGCATTTAGGGCCCCACACGTTTGGGGAGAAGAGCTGGAGTGGGTGTGTGGGCAGGACGGCCCGTGGGTCCTCACCAAGCTACCTGGCGAGGCTTCGTCACCCCGAGATGATGCTAATACTAGTAATAAGAGCTAGTGCTGGCTGGGGGCCTGGGTGGCTCAGCCGGTTAAGCGTCCGACTCTTGATTCCGGCTCACGTCATGATCTCGAGGTTGGTGAGTTCAAGCCCCGCATGGGGCTCTGGGCTGACAACACAGAGCCTGCTCAGGAATTTCTCTCTCTCTCTCTGCCCCTTCCCCCCCAAATAAATAAACAAACTTGAAAAAAAAAAAAAAGAGCTAATGCTTAATTGTTTACCCCATGCCAGGCACTGTTTCCGTTCTTTGCATTTATTCACTTACATAATCTTCGCGGCTTGATGAAGTTGGCACTGTGGTTACCCTCCCGTTGCTGTCACAACCCCGTAACCCCTGCTAACTCAGCTTAATGCTGCATGCCGTCCCCCAGGACCCAGAGTCCCAGCTCTGAAGCCTCTGTCCGTGGAATTCACCACGTCCCCCTGGCCGCGAGGGCTCTGTTTCTCCCCGTCTCGGGCACCTCTCAGCATCCCTGGCACAGGGGGGATGGATGAGGGATCCTAGCGGCGCCCCAGCCCCTGGGCGACATTTCCGGCCTGGCCCTCCCACGGTGCAGGCCGCTGGGAGCTGGTGTCTGGGCACCCGCCCAGACTGTTGTTGGAAGAGGCTTGTGAGCTGCTCCCGAACTGGTTGGTGTCGGTGTGAAGGCTCAGAGAGGAGGACGGCCTGCAGGTGGAGGCTCTCCCCACCCCTCTCTGCTCCTTTCCCGCCCCACGGGCCCAACACGGGGTCCAGAGCCGTTTCTACCAGCCGCCTTGTGCTATCCTCTCTGTTCCGCCATGATGGTGGCCACTCCAGTCCACCCCGGCACCCCTCTGCAACCCTATCCACCCAGATACCCCTAATCCAGATGCTTCTGGTCAACTCAGTCACCCCCGATCTACCCAGTCACCCCGATCCCACGTGTGGGCCTTACCCTCATCCCAGCTGGCTCACCCAGCCCCCCGAAGGGAGAATGATGGGGGGTGGGGATCACGTTAACGGAAGGGGCTTTCTCTAATCTGCTGCCCCCTTGACCCCCAGAAAAGATTCTTGAAGGGAGGTTCTAGAGTCTTTAACAGAGGTAAGTGGAGGGAGGGGCGGGGATAGTTTGGGCGCAGAGCCAAGAGGCTGTTGGAAGGAGGGGACCCCAGCCGCTCACCTGTGTGGCTCCCCAGGCTGCTTGGAAAGTTCCAGGAGAGAAGGGAGAGAATGGGGCTGCTGAGCCTGAGTCCTGCCTTTATCCGCAGCTGCCCCGCCCTAAGCAAACCTGGGCAGGTAGAGAACAAGTTGGACTCCCTAAAGCTCAGGGGCTCTCTCACCCCATTCCTGCTCTTAAAGAGACAGCTCCCACACCCTTCTCCCCTACCTCTAATGCCGGGGAGCTCCCTGCGGTCCCCAAGTTCACAGCAGCCTCAGGTGCGGCAAAGGGAGAATAGGATGGGCTGGAATTCTGCCCCTCACATCAGGGGAGGGGTTTTCTTTAATCTCTTGCCCCTGTGAAAAGCACCTGACAGGAAGAAGGTTGGGGTCTTTAAACGCAGAGCTCCCGTCCTGCAGGACGGTGGGGGAAGGCCCTGCACTGGGGTCCTAATCTAATTTCTTTTACTTAAGATTGTGTGCTGTGCTTGCGGGCAATCGCAGGAGAGCTAGAGTCCCCTTCCAGACCACTTGTCGCTTTTGACAATTCGAGGGCCAGCAGAAGATGCTGATGTGACCAAGGTCATGAGGTGGGGGTGGGGGCGGGGTGGGGGCTGTTGGGCTTTAGACCATGGCCTCTTCCCCGTCACGTCCATCATGCCCGAGAGAGCCTGGGAACTGGTTTCTGAGCACCAAGCAGACCTTCCTAGCTCAGACCTTCCCAAGGGCGCAGGGAGTCAGATGCCCAGGTCTACGCAGTGGGTGTTGGGGTGGAGGCTGCCTCCCACTCCGGATAAGGCCATTGCACTGTGCAAGGCTTCCTTCCGCTCCCTCCTCCCTCTCCTGCCCCTCCTCCTCGTGGCATTCCTTCTGGCTGGGGTCTGTGTGGGCCCCCACACGGTCCTCGTTGGGGTGCCCCCTCCCCCCAATTCTCTGCCTTTTTAGACAGAGGGACTTTTGTCCGGGGGCTGGATGGAGAACAAGGCGCCTTTGAGTGGCTGGCGGAGGATTGGGGTCACGGGGAGGGGCAGGGCCAGGAAAGGGTGGCCCTGCACTGGCCACCAGCTGGACTCCGGGCGACCCCCAACACCATCTCGGGGGTGGAGAGGAGGGCTGCGGGAGCCAGGCCAGGGAGAGTGTGGAGCACAGTACGGGGAAAGGGGGCTTCCGAGGTCAAGGCTCTGCTGGGGGTTGTCTGCCCAGGCCAGGGAGAAAGGACCCCCCACTTCCTAACAGGGAGGCACGCCCAGACACATGCTTTCTTTATGTGGCTCCCTCAGGCCATTTTTCAACCCCAGGCCCTAGACCAGGACACGGCCTCCCCCGACTCCCGTTAAGAAGGGACCAGTCCCTTCAGGGAGTGGAGGAGGCACTCAGGGTGGATCTCGTTCAAGTGGGAAGTTCAGGGGGAGACAGAAGCAGTGTTAAGGGGGGCCTGCCGGGGAGGATCCCGGTCCAGCTAAGGGGGTCTTTGTCTGGGGGAAGATAGCATCTCTTGCTCAGACATTTCAAATTACGGTGTCCCCGGGAAGACCCCTTTGATGGTCTTGGGAGTTGAGTGGTGTCTCCCTCTGCTGGGAAGTCCAAGAACTGCAGGCATCCGAAGGCGAGAAGGGGCGAGCGCTCCGTGGTAGCTGGGGTGTCCTTCACCTGCGCCAGAGTCTGGACTCAGTTGCCAAAGGGACCCTGCAAGAATCGTGAACGAGTGAAGCAGGACAGGCAGGAGACCGTAAGGCACTCTGGCCACCCGGCAAATGGGAGAACTACTGTCCTGTTTAAAAGGCAGCCACATGGAGAGAGACAGAAGTGTCTCCCAGACCCCTCGCTGAGGGAAAAACAGCAGGATGTATAGAATATGCTACCATTTGTGAAGGAGGGAAGAATGCATACCCTTGTTCATGAATGAGGTATCTTTGGAGGCTGACACCCTTGGTTGCTCCTGGGGAGGAGGGGTGAGAGGCTAGGGGGTGGGGCGGAGGGAGACTCCCTCTTGTACCTTTGGAATTTTATATTCGTAAAATACCCTACTTCAAAAAAAGTCTAATTAAAAGTATTAAAGGATAGTGTCTACACAGTCCCAGCCAATTGCTGCTATATGTTCCATCAGTGTCAGAAGCCTGAATCTTTATACAGAATTCCCAATATTAAAAGTTGGCTCGGGGGCACCTAGCTGGCTCAGTGGGTAGAACAAGTGATTCTTGATCTTAGGGTCGTGGGTTCGAGCCCGACGCTGGGTGTAGAGATTACTTGCTAAAAAAAGTTGGGTCAGATTTTTTAAAAATTATGCAGGTTTAAGGGGCGCCTGGGTGGCTCAGTCGGTTGAGCGGCCGACTTCAGCTCGGGTCATGATCTCACGGTCCGTGAGTTCGAGCCCCGCGTCGGGCTCTGTGCTGACGGCTCAGAGCCTGGAGCCTGTTTCAGATTCTGTGTCTCCCTCTCTCTCTGACCCTCCCCCGTTCATGCTCTGTCTCTCTCTGTCTCAAAAATAAATAAACGTTAAAAAAGTAAATTTAAATAAAATAAAGAAAAAATTATGCAGGTTTAAAAAATTACAGAAGTCCAACAAAACACATCACGTCTAAGGACTGGCTTCTGCCTGGAGAATCAACTTCTGCCAGCTTTATTTCCTGAATCTTTCATCATGGTGGCCTTGCATTCAGATATACAGACGTTTATGGGGTTTTACCCAACCCAGGCCGACCATAACTTCCCCCTAGGGTTGGACCAGAACGTGCCATATCCATGCATGTGTTGGCCTGAGGCTGGGGCTTCTGACTTGAGGCCCCCATGTGGATGCGTGAAGGTGCACACACTGACACTCGCGGGGGTGGGGGGGTCAGTAGTGGGTGCAGCTCCTTGCATCCTATTGGGGGTTGGATCTCTTTTGGGGTGTCTTCTAGGCCAACTTGACTTCAATCATATCTAAAGTCTCTCTCTCTCTCTCTCATGTATGTATGTAATACATACATATAAATGTATGTTTATATAATCTTTTATAAGTAAATATGTGTTATATTTATTTTTATAGAGAGAAAAAAGTCATCTGAAACATTTCCCCTTCGTTTTGCTTTTGACATCACTTGGCCCTACAGAGTCTGCCGAAGCTGTGATTGGCTGTGATTTCTCAGTACCCTAGGAATCCTTGCAACATGAGAAAAATCAAACCTATACATAGCTTCTGAACATCACAAGGTTTTCAGGAATGCCGAATGAAAGTAAAAAATCAAAGCCACGGGGTGGTAAGCAGCTTTATTAATTTTGGTTTTGCCATTTGCTTTTGATGTTCAGGAGGGCCCGAGCCCAACGGTTGTACATGTTTCCTTTGGTTCCCAAAGTGTTGCAAAAACTAACAGTTGCCGACATTTAAAGATCCGGATGTTTCCAACACAATAAGCTGCATTTCCAGCTTCTCGTGGGAGACGTGGCCTAACTGGGCCCACATTCCCACTTGGCAGCCGGGGCTGGAGGGGCCGGTCCATCTCTCCGGGGTGACCCAGGCCCCATATCCCCCTGGTTTGAGGCTTCACGGGAAAGTATGTAGGAGAGGGACACCCACCTCCCATCTCAGACCTGCTTCCGCCTTCGGGGCCACCATTACAGCACAGACCCTGGACAGAGGCAGCCCAGGATGGATCAGGCGTGGTTCATGCAGGAAGGACCCCTGAATTGTCATCCCGAATCTGCCCAGGGCGAGGAGAAAAGGCAAAAGCAAAGAAGAGCTTGGCCGTGCTTTGTGACTTCCTCCTGGAAAGGCGTTGAGGAGTCTTTCACAAGCCGGCCTGCTCCAGGGGGGGCGGGAGAACGGGAGAAGAGGTCTGAGATGCAGGAGACGCAGAAAACAAACAACTAGGGTACCGACATACGGAGTGAAAGCAGATGAGGCAAAATATTTATTAACACTTGGTGGATCTCCACGAAGGGTACCTGGGTTTGTCGTACTCTCTCCGTAACACTCCTGTCGTTACAAACATTCAAAATAAAAGTTGGGGAAAATGAATAAAAATTGTAAACTTAGACACGAAAATTTTCTTTAACGTTTATTCGCTTGTTTTTGAAAGAGAGAATGAGAGAACGAGGCGGGGAGGGACACAGAGAGAGAGGGAGACACAGAACCCGAAGCAGGCTCCAGGCTCCGAGCTGTCAGCACAGAGCCCGACAAGGGGCTTAAACTCCCAAACCGGGAGATCATGACCCGAGCTGAAGTCGGCTTAACCACCTGATCCGCCCAGGCGCCCCTAAAGGAACAGAACTGAATCGGACTGAGAGGCTGTGCCTTCGTGCATATAGCACATAGTATATAGTGAATGTTATGTATAAACATTTGTTTCTTTGTGGATAAAAGCATGTGTGCTATTTGTGTCCTCCTGCAATGTCTTCCCTTTCCATAGCTTGGATGGTTTGCCTCGTCCCCGTCCCCTGCGTGCCCGGCTCTGTTCCTCCCTAACTGTGGGTGCCTTACCCTGTCCCGGCTGCCCGGCCCCACCCGCTGGGGTCCCTGAGGGCCCGCCTGGCTGCAGAGGCAGGGAAATGAGTCTGCGGTTCCCGGAGCTCGGATGGCTGGCACCAGTGGCCACGGGAAGGCGCTGACCCGGCAGCTGGCCACAGGGACCCTTGACATCTCAGTATTCCCATCCCCTCCCCCCGCCCCCGCACCTCGGTGTCTACAGAGGTGCTGCCGCACCCGGCGAGGACCACCTCCGCACCCCTGCATGTCCCCGTGTCAATTACCAACTGTTGCTAACTCTCTCCCTCTGTTTTCAGAGAACGTTCCAGACTCTGTTGCGGGACTGCTAGGCAGGCATTACTCTCCCAGTGGGAGGCAAGTGTGGCAACGAGGGGCTGTCACTCAGCCTCAAGGGACACAGTTAATTAAGGGACAAAGTCGGGATTCCAGGCCAGGTTGTCTGGTTCCACACCCGTGTGTATGTGTGTGTTGTGGGATGGGGGGAGGGAGGGGGTGGCAAAAAGACAACAGGGCCCCATGTAAATGTGAAGTTCCTAAGAGCAGACAGCAGGTTAGAAAAGAGAATTAGACCACAAAGAATATTTCCGGAACCAACCATTTCTCCCCCACTGTCCCTGCCCAGGCCCGGCCTCCATCCTCCCCGTTCTGGACACCACAGCAGCCCCTCCCTGGGTCCCCTGCTCTCTTGCCTACCCTCAGTCTGTTCCTCGCCCACAGCCAGAGGGAGCCTGCGAACCCCTGAGTCAGGTCAGGGCCCTCCCGGCTCAGAGCCCTCCCCTGGCCGCACCTCTCTCCTGGCGAAAGCAAAGTCCTCATCATGACCCACGACCCATACGTCACTCCCCTGTCTGGTCCCCTGGCATCTCCGACCTCACCATCTCCTCCCCCTCAACCCCTCCCTCCCTTGCTCACTGGGCTCCGGCCACACTGGCCTCCCCGCTGGTCCTCCAGCACACCGGGCACCTTCCCAGCCTCCAGACATTTGCATCCTGGGTTCCCACCAGCAGATTCACTGTTCCTGCCGATGTGCGCTTGGGTCCCTCCTTCATCTCCTTTCTTCAGGGCTTTGCTCAAACATCACATTCTTGATGAGGCTTTCCTTGGTCGCCAGAGTTACAACTACGACTGCCACCTGGAAACCGCTCGCTCCACCCTATTCTCTTTTTCCCCCCCCGAAGCATGAACACCTATCACCTCCTGACACAGAGTATAATTACACACTTACTGGTTATATTTATTGACTCTTTCCCCTCTGGACTGTCAGACCAGGAAAGAGGGACCTTAACTGTTCCATTCCCTCTGTGTCCCCAGAAGCACAGGGCCTGGCACATAGTAGGTGCCTGAGAAATATTTGTTGAGTGACTGAATGAGAACCATTCTTGGGAGTCACTGTATCCCAGGCCTCATAGCAGATGAATCAAGTGGCCTGCCTTCCTTAAGTAGATCACACTGTGGAGGCACACAGTAGGCCCACAGGTGGAGAGGGAAGGAACTTTGGGCCAGAGAGCCTCAGTTCACATCCTAGCTCCACCCCTTTCTCACCATGTGACATCAGGCAAGCGAGTCTCCCTCTCTGGGCCTCAGTTTCCCTCTCTGTAAATTAGGATAAGAATAGCACTCACACTGCAGGACTGCCCTTTGGATTCAATGGGGTTGTTGTGTGGGATGCTGGCAGCGTGACTAATTCTGAAAGCCGGTTCCCTTCCTGGAAGGGGGTGGGGTGGAAGGGGCAGGGCTGTGTGTTTTCCAACAGCCAACAATGGAACTCTTGTCGGCAGGGGCCCTCAGGCGTGGAAAACACATCCACCCCTGTGGGTTCCAGATAAAATTTTCAGGTCTCTGAGGGGAGATCTTCCAGGGCATTTACATTTTTTGGAGACCCTTGCAACAAGAAATACCGGTTTGAGGACGTGAGCCCCCTGGGATTGGGCTCGCATTTAGCCCTTCTCCCAGCAATGAGCAGCTGTGAGGGCTGGGGGTGGGGGTGGGGGGTCTCTCCCACCTACAGCTCCTGAGATAGGACCAGACAGGCTAAGGCAGTCTTTGGGCCACAAGGATTGCTTCAGTGGGGTCCAATCAAAGTGAAGCACAGAATTTTGTTTAGTAATTGAGGGATAAAGAGATTTGGGTTTTGCTTTGGATGGTGAGAAATGCACACCGGAGGCCTGGAAATTGCGGTCATTTTGCCACCACAAGAAAAGCCAACCGGAGGACAATGCTAGCACCGTAGAGGACCCACAAACTAGGAGAAATGCTGAGAAAACAATCTGCGCCCTGATCAAATCACGCCCGATCTCCCTCTGGAATTTTCAGTCGTGAATCTAAAAACCTGACTTGTTTGAGTTCATTTTAGCGACGTTTCCTGCTATTTGTGATTAATGACAATCAGACTAGTACACAGGGAAACTCCGTGGGCCCAGAATCACTGTGCTTCCACTGGGACATGTCACATGATTTTTACTTAGTTGGAGCCAAGCATTTCTCTTAGCTTCAATCGGTCCAAGTGTCTCTAGAAGCCATTAAGTGCTTACCTTGGACAGGTCAAGTATTTCTCTTGTGGACAAATCTCAGCCCCTGCACCTGCATAGACATCTGGAGAAGGACCTGTTTTCCTTCGCAAGTTCCACCTTGAAAAAGGGCAATGAGCCAGAGGAGCCACAGGACTTGGCAAAGACAGAAGAACAAGTGCCTGGGAGCTCACCGGTCCTCATATCGAAGGTGGCAGTGTGAGAGTGCCCACATGCCTGGCAGGTGCCAGGGAAGAGTGGGTGGCGCCCGAAGGCACCTCTCGGGGTCCCACGCTTCTGCCCAGGCCTGCAGGAGGAAGGGGAGGAGCACCTGGTGTGGGTGGGCAGTGGCAGAATTGCTCACAACGCTCCCCGGCCCAGAAGTCCTCCCTGGCCGGGTGGTACCTGCCTCCCATGGAACGGCCGCCCTGGATGGGGGCACGCAGTCAGTGCTGCTTGAGCACGAAGCCCGTATCACACTAGCAGCCCTCCTGGCATGGCATCAGGTAGCTGTCGGGCAGGGCAGGCCGAGTGCAAGAGCTGGGACACGTGAGGAACCGCAGAGCTCATAATGGATGGTGGGATGGCAGGCCAGATCTGGAAGAACACAGATGGGGGCTAATAATTAGCCAAGCATTACTGTTCTGGAATGTTTCCAACCAGAAGATGACTAAGGGAGCAGAGGGCAGGTTGAGGAGGCCAAGGACGGATCATCAGGGCAGAGTGGGGAATGTGGAGGTATCATCAGGAGGTGATGCTGTTGATGGTGATGATAACGGCAATGACGGTGATGAGGATTGTCTTATGTAACATTTCCTGAGCACTCACTGTATGCCCGGCCCTGCTCTATGCTCCTTCTAGGTATTATCTCTTCTAATCCTTAGTATTTTCTTCCTGAATTCACTGAAGAAAACTGAGTTAGCAAGAAACTGTGCAAGGCTATTATCATTCATCAATAAAAAGAACTACCTATAACTGAGCAGTTACCAGGAGCTTGTTTTTCATATACCGCCTTTTTTATCCGTCACAACAATCTCATGAGATAGAGACTTTCATCACCCCGTTTGCAGACAAGGAAACTGAGGTCCAGAGACGTTAAGCGACTTGCCCAAAGTCACGCAACTGCTGAGTGATTTGGAATAAGCTGTTGGGCTCCACTGAGCCCACGATCCCACTTGGCAAGAATTATCTGGAAAGCAATGCCAACCCCCCCAGGCAGGACACATCCCAGCCTCCCCCAGCCCATGTCAGCCATTTGCATGCCTGGCCCCACTGGCGTGTGGGTTTCTGGGACTTGAAGGAGCGACAAGCAGCAGGAAGTTGGCTGGAGAGGGTGGGAATTACACACACTTCAGGATCCCAGAGTGTAGGTGAGGAGCAGCTGACAGGGATCAGGAGTGGGCGCCAGTCTCCATGAGCCCTCAAGTGCTCAGCCAAGGGCTTGTGCTTCATCCTAAAGAATCAATGCAACGCACATCCTACTGACCCTCCAAGTGACCCTACACGAGTCCCCTAACGTTCTGGTACCTCAGTTTTCTCACCCATCAAACAAGTCCTAATAGCACTTCCCTTGGCAGGTGGTTACGGGGATTGAATGAGCTAATGCATACGGTAGAGTCACTTATAGCCACCAAATGCCCACGTGCTTTCCCGTCCCAGCCCCCTTACAGGTAGGTGGGACCATGACTAGCTGTGGCCAAAGTGCTACGAGCTGTGAATGTGACTTCCGCGGTGAAGGACTGAAGACCGGGGTGGCATCACAGGGTGGAAGTGAACTTGAACGGTGCCCTGAACACTGTGGAATCTGTAGGAGAGAGAACAATCTTTGGCCGTTTGGGGCCGTGGAGATGTCAGGTCGGTTTGTTACTGCAGCGTGACCTAGACCATCCTGGCTGACCCGATAGTGTCAGTGTCAGCTGTCATTATGACTGGAGCATTTTAAGGGGGGAGGGTCCTAAGGGGCACAGTGACCCAGAGGGCATGCAGTGACTCCACTTGGGTGGCACTGACCTAGGAAGACATCTTGGAGGTGGTATTGGGCCAGCCAGTGAGATCAGGCTCAGAAAGATCCCCGTGACGATACCACTCACCGCGGGCCACCAGGGGTCTTCAGGGAGGCACAGGGAGGCATTCCGGGGCGCAGCTCCCTAGCACGGCACACAAAGTCTCTTGCAAGCCCCCTGTGGCACAGAGGTCACGGACGCAGTTCTCCATGTGGACCAGAGGCTCCGTGTCCTCATGGCAGGCCCCGTAGGGCCCTTTGTGGGTGCCCAGTGGTCCGCAGGAGGGCCGGTGTTGGGTTGCCTTGTCCGGCGGGCACGGGGGGCCAGGCCAATGGTTGAGCTGTGGTCATCAGAGAAGCATATGCCCTTGAAGTCGCCAAAATCATCCAAGATACCCATGTGACGGTCCCCACTGAAGCCACAGACGGTGCTAGTGAAGATCTCCGGCACTGTCCCCCTGAGGACACGGGATTTGTGAAAGGCCACGGAGAGGCCACGGGTCACGTGGACCGCGGCGGCCGAGGATGTGGAGAAGGCCCGGAGCATGACCCCAGACAGAGGCAGGGGCAGGCTGGCCTGGGACCTGCTCACCTGGAAGACAGAACAGACACCGACGTGTGTCAGGCGGCCTTGCCCAGACACCAGCCCCTCGGGGTCGGGGCTTCTGCCCCCTGTGACCCACCCTCCTCATGACCTCCAACGAATCTTCTAACATCACAGATCACATCCTGTCCCTCCCTTGCTCAAGCCCTTCCATGGCTCCTTGGTCTCCTCAGATAAAATCCAAAGTCCTCACTGTGGCCCGTGTCACCTCTCTGTCCTCATCTCGGCCCACTCAGCCCCTTACTCTGCTCCAGCCACACACCAGGCCCCATTCCAACCTTCACACTGACTGTTCCCTCTTCCTGGACACTCTTCCCTCCTGTGTCTACACGACTCTCCCTCTCACCTCCTTCAGGTCTCTGTCCCAGTGCTTCCCTACCTCCCTGCCTCCACGGGCCTCTTTGGCCTCCTTCCGGGCCTTATTTTTCTCCAGAACAAATTGCATGCATCGCCTCTGACATCCTCAGGGTGCTCTCAGGGGGTTTGTGTCTATTTTTTTCACCAAAATAAACAAAGTCCCTGCGCTTGGAGAACTCCTATGCTGTCCAGAGGAAGGCGGACAGGAAACATAGTGACCCCCTAGCAGGTTTGCGACTGGCATCTGAAGGGGCGGGGGGGCAGTCCTGCGGGTCAGCCCTTAACCTGTGGGGTCTCATGTCATCTCCAGGTAGATGTGTCAGAGCTGAACTGAATTAGAGGACACTCGGCTGCTGCCCACAGAGAATTGGAGGATTGCTTGGTGTGGGAAACGCACACATCTGGTCACAGAAGGGCTCTGGGTGAGCAGAGAATATGCCACACGGTACTCACATTTCATAGATGGGGAAACCAAGCCACTAGGCCAAGGTCAATAGTTAACAAAGGGCACAGTGGGGCTGGAACCCAGGCCTCCAAGCCCAGCACCCCACGCTTTATTGCTTCCCCACATTGCCTGTTAGAGCATCGGCTGACACTCTTTGTGTGGGCCCAGTGACCATTTGCCCCACTCGTGGGGTCTGGAACAAGAGTGTGAATGGAGGCCCACATCTCATGTCTCTCAGCTGCCAAACTGTTAAATGAACTATGTTCTACCCTCAACACAGAGACCTTCCTAATTCCCCGGAGGCCAGGTGTGGCTTTAGAATTCTTGATTCCGCAGAGTTTCTGGACAGGACGTGGTGCCCAGGAGAGGCTGCCCAGGCCCACTTCCCGTCTTCCCAGCCCCGGCTGTGGCCCACGCGGCAGGAGGGAGGTCTTGCATAATGATACAACCCTGTAGCCTCGGCCCACCTTGGCCGCCCCCCCCTCCTGCAGTGGGGCTTGTTGTGTGCACCTTGCCCGCACGGTCCACCCCCTGAAGATGGACGTGGGATGAGGTCACTGAGAGCCCTGGCGTTGTGGCTCCCAGAGCAGATTCTGGAAAGGGGTCAGGAGGGGGTGCAGGATCCAAGGGCACTTCCCAGAGGTCCTTGGGCTCTGCAGCCTGTAGGGAGTAGCACAGCCAGAGCTGGCGGGACCCTGGAGTGCAAGGCTGGGGCAGGGACCCTCTGCCCAGTTCAAAGGGCGGCAAAGCCCTAGTGTCTCCTTCTCCAAAGTGGATACCCCTGTGTTACCATTTCATCAGCCTGTTGTTATTTACGCTCATTAGTCATCAGGGCTCCCTGAGACCAGGACTAGAGTTAGGTCATGCCTACCTGGATCACCCCAAACTGCCCCACTGGCAGTGACAGCTGCCTTTCTTCCATGTCCACGTGAACCTGTGGGCCCACGTAGCACCCCAGGGCTCCTGCTGCCTGACCTCCATCCAGACGGCCAAGGGTGCGGCCAGCATGTTCTGGCCAACACCTCCCGGCCAGGCCCTTGGAAGTGGTGCCGGGTCCCATTGAAGGTGTGCAGGCGGGGGTCTCCAGAGAGCCACAGTGTCCCCTAGTGCGCTGCTCTGCCAGGCTGTGGCACGACTCTCAGGGCCCACAGGCATGAGGGTGGCACCCGAACAGGTGTCCAGGCCTGTGGCACCGACACTTCTGCTCACGGGTGGCCGTGGACGGCACCTGGGTGCCCGAGATGTAGCGCCCCTGCAGGTGGCGGCCACGGCCGGTGTGCGACACTCACATGCCCGCCACCAGGGAGAACCCTTGTAGCAGAAGCAGCCGGCTGTGCGCCAGGGGGTACAGGGCCCTGAGGAGTTAAGGCAGGCACAGGTGGCCGGGCAGGGTGGCCCACAGAAGTCGTAGTCACTGTTGGTCGGACGTGCCACACCCGGGAGAGGGGACACATGGATCGGAGGCCACCAGCCCAAACCAGAGGGAGAAAAACCTGGGATGGTTGCAGGTCAGGGAGGAAGGCAGGGATGGACCACAGGGTGCTTCCCAAACTGCCGCTGTTCCTGGTTAATGCTTTCTCTCCATATGGCTTGTTAACATCATGTCCGCAGGCAACTTAAAAATTCTGGCATGTCAGGGGCACCTGGGTGGCTCAGTCCCTTAAACGTCTGACTCCTGATTTTGGCTCAGGTCATGATCCCACGGTTCGTGGGTTCCAGCCCCGCGTCCAGCTCTGTGCTGACAGCTCAGGGCCTGGAGTCCCCTTGGATTCTGTCTCCCTCTGTCTCTGCCACTCCCTAACTCGCACTCTCTCAAAAATAAACATTGAATTTTTTTTTTTTTTTAATGGTAGCATGTGATGAACAATTAGACAACTCAGGATCAAGTGCAGGAAATGTTTACAAGAGGCCTGTGAGGGACCCGGATTCTGGTTTGAGGTTTGGGTCCCCATCCCCGGGAGCAGGGCTCAGGGTCTCCCTGGGGATGAGGGGTTCCAATCGGCTGAGGAAGGTGGCATCCTAGCTGCCCAAGGCGTGAGGCCCTTCGCAGAAGGGGAAGGGGCACTGACGGCCCCCCTCAGGCTGGCTCACCACTCAGACAGGCGGATGTCACGCAGGGCGCAGAGCTGGACAGGGGCCTCCAGCACGGCACCCGGCGTGCGGTTGCCCAGGCCACACCGGTGGAGGTCGAAGGTGCAGCCTGCATTTAGGCCATGGGCTCATCGTGCCTGTGATGTTTGCAGAAGGGCCCGGGGCAGTTCCCCAGAACCCCGCTGAGCTGCTCTCCGGGGCCTGTCCTGCAGGGCTCGGGGTCCCCAGTGTCCCGCCGGCAGCTGAGGAGACCGCGGGGACTCAGCCGGGCCCCCCCAACCCATGTGTCCTGCCTCCCCCTCCTGGCCGACCCCACCAGCCCCCTCCTCCGGCCTCCGCCAGCCTCTCCTTTCCAGACCCTGCCAGCTCCTCGTGCAGTTTTAGAAACTTGAAAAAACCCAACCCGCAGTAACAAGTAATTTTCATACCACTGCTCCACACAAAGAAGCTGTTAGGACACGGGTTCTGGAATCGGCCTTGTTGCCTCCAAATCCCAGCTCTTCCGCTGGGATGAATTTCCAAATCTGTGCCACCCGATAAAGGAGTCACCAGCCCCCTGGGCCTGCTGAGCGCTTGAAATACGGCTAGTGTGACTGAGGAGCAAGATATTTAAGTTAAGCTAATTTACGCTTGAATTTAAATAACCGTCCAGGCTAGTGGCTGCCTCGTCGAACATCTCAGGACTAAGGTTTTGGGTATTTCCTGCCTCCTTTTCGGGAGTTGGTAGAGTGGAGTATTTAAGATCCAGGACTCTGGAGCCAGGCTGCCTGGGTTCCAGTCCCCATTTCCTACCGTGGGAAGTTGGACAAACACTCAATCCTTCTGTGCCTCAGTTTCCCCCTCCGTAAATGGGTGTAATAGTGGTTCCTGGTACCAAGGAGCACCACGTGCTTACTACTAGTGGCCTTTCAGCCTCTCTGTCCTTGAGAGACTACCGGCTTGCCTGCTGTTTGGCCCCAGCCCAGCATTTCCCCCAACCCAGGCCTCCCTGGCCCAGCGTGGCCACTCACCTAGGCTGTCTGTCCTGGGTCTGCCAGGCGTTGCTGACATTGGTATTTCTGGGGACAGGTGCCCCACTAGAGAGCGACTTGTCATCACTGTGGCCTCTGTGGAAATTGCCCCAGAGGCCACGGAGGCCGCCGTGGTATTTGGGCCCCACCCACACAAACAGTATGTTGCGGCCTTTGAACCAAACCTGTAGCTGGGTGCCCACCCACAGTAGCATCTGGTCTGCCTCCCACCACATTCAGGCCTCAGAGCACTGGGTGTCCTACCCCCAGGTCCTCCACCAGCGCACGCGGTCCGTCTCCTCCTGCCACGCCCTCCCCTGCCCAGTGCCATGCACACATCCCTTTGTAACCCCCACAATAGTCACAGGGGGACACAGAAGGCACTAAGGGACATCTCCAAGTGCACATGTCCAAGTCTGAGCTCCTCAAGCCCTGTCCCCTCACTTCCTCCATCACAGGCAGGGGCAGCTCTACCCTTCGGCCTGCAGAGGCCAGCACTCAAGTCCTCCTGGAACCCACTCTCTGTCACCCCACATCTGATTCTTTCAAAATATTTCCAGAATCCTACCACTCCTCCCCACCTTCTACTACCCTCTCCCCGATTCCAACCACGGCCACTTCCCGCCTGGACTGTGCATCAGCTGCCTCTCTGTCTACCTGCTCCCACCTGCCTCCAACAGTCTGTTCCCCACATGAAGCCACAGGGAACCTCACCCTATTTAAAATTATAACGCCCACCCTATACACGCACTCCCAATGTTCCTTTCATGTTTTATTTTTCTAGGACTTATTACCAGCTGATATGTATTTGCTTTTTCATGTTTGCCTTCCACTTTATAATCTGAGGGGACCTGTCTGCTTTGTTCTCTGCTGTGTCCTCAGAGCTTAGAACAGGATCTGACACAAAGTCAATGTTCAGTAAAGTCTTGTTGAAAGATGGATGGATGGATGGATGGACGGATGGATGGGCAGGTGGATGGATGGATGGATAGATAGATACGTGGATGGATGGATGGATTGATGCATGGATGGGTGCATGGATAGACGGATGGATGCATGGATGCATGGATGCATGGATGGATGGATGTAGAGATGAATGAATGGATAGATAAATGGAGGAGTGAATGGAAGAACGGAAAGCTGGATGGATCAATGGCACGCTACATCATTGGAGATGGTTTGATGCAGGGGAATTTCAATGAAGGGATGGATTGATGAAGGGGTGGGTCAACTGAGGCATGGAGGGATGAAGAGGTAGAGAGATGGAAGGATCAGTGAATGGGTGGAAAGGTGGATGGATGGATGCAGCATGGGCTTGACTGGATGAGGGCAAGAGTAGGGAGCGGCCTGGACAGAGCTGAGTGGGCTTGCCTTCTGCCCTCTCAGCTGGACTTGCAGCCCTTCGGGGCCACGTGCATCTTCGGTCCCGGGCTGCTGAGCTCCGCCTCCACGGTGTAAAGAGGAAGGACACACACGGGCTGCAGTAGCTGCTGTTGGAAGCATCCGCACTGAAGGAGAGGCCCCGGGGAAGGGACGTGGCCCACCGGGGTGGACCAGGTGGTAGGTGCAGGTGCTTCGGAAGTGGACCGCAGCCCCACAGAAGGTGAAGTGATGAGGGTCTCCGGTGACCATACAGGTGCCTAGAGGGCTCTGGCAGCCCCACCGGTCACCCCACAGCCCGCAGACATCCCCAACAGGGCAGCAAGCTGGGCTGTCGTGAAAACACTCTGCTCTGTCCCTGCTGCAGCAGTGGGGGTACCATTCTAGCCAGCCAAGTTCTCCCACCTGGAGAGAGAGAGGCCACATGAGCATCTCCTGCCCAGGCGGCCGGACCTGACCGGGCACAGTGGAGCCCTGGAGCAGGCAGAAGTGTGGGCCTGGCAGCTGGACCCGAAAGAGCAGAGACTGAAGAGCTGGCTCAGCATGAGGATGGTCAGGAAGGGAAGGTGATGCTCAGAGGCAACCACAAGGCAGGCCTGGCACCCGTGATCGGCCCAGGCAGCAGCAAACCGTGATACCTGCTTCCCTCCGCACAAAGCACAGCCCATCGGGAGAGCTGTTGGGAGTAGGATCTTGGCATCTCTGGGCATCTCAGGTCAGGCTCTCCAAGGGGGGGAAAGGACAGCCAGTCCCCTTGACAGGGAGGCAGGGAAGAACACAAGGAGTCATAGAGTCCGCCCAGAGGTGGGATTAAAACGTATGCCAGTCAGTAGAATGCCAGCTCCAAACCCATCAGCATGCATCCAGCTGGAGGCTGGAAAGAGGATCTGGAAGCCCCTGTGACGCCAGGAGGTGGGGGCAGTCAGGAGTACAGAAGCGTTTCTGTCTGCTAACAACGGGCTCGCAGATGAGTGCACACCCCGCTCAACCATGACTCACCACAGAGGGAAGGATTCTTCCAGAGCCCAGTGGTGAGCCCGACATGCGTCTGCGGGGCCAAGCAGAGGGTGCGGCCACCGCCCTCTGCGACACACAGATCCCTGACACAGCTGGACACTCACGGGTCCGGGGTGCGGGAACCAGTACCTCCTCCCCGCTGACGCCGTCTGCCCCCGGTCCCCCCACGCTGGACAGGCAGCCCACAGCCATCCCCATAAGCCTTGCTTGGCAACGTGGGTCCCGGTGTCAGCACTGGGGTCACGGTTGAAGCTCCCGCAGAGCCCACAGGGGTGACCCGCATGGGGCTGTGGCAGGAGGAGGGGAAGGGGGAGGCTGTAGGTGACATCGGGGCTGAGCCACTGGCCACAGTAGGACTGCAGCACGGGGCAGAGGTCGTTCCCGTACACAAGGCTGCCTCCATTCAGGCCCACGGGGAGGCTCACCGTCTCGCTGTTAGCCTGAGGGGCGGACAGAGGAAAGGAAGGTTCAGGACAACAGGGCCAAGTTCATTTGGG
This sequence comes from Panthera tigris, assembly GCF_018350195.1. Taxonomy (NCBI): domain Eukaryota; kingdom Metazoa; phylum Chordata; class Mammalia; order Carnivora; family Felidae; genus Panthera; species Panthera tigris. The sequence continues at coordinate 18,462,274 of NC_056674.1, forward strand.
CCCAGTACCGCTTGGCACATGGTAGGTGTTCAAATGTTCAAATACATGTGAAGTATTCCTCAGTGAGGGGGGCAAAGACAAAAGTGTAATGGTGACCATCTCTCGTCCGGTCCTGCTCAGCCTTCTTTGCCCTTTCTCTGGGTTTCCTTGGGGAACCACCCCACCAATCCAGGCAGTGGGGAAGTTCACCCCCACCCCCCTAGCTTCCAGCACCCGACCCAGCCCCAGCAGTCAGCTAGTCCACGTGACTGGGCCGGTGATGGTCACATGACTCGAGCCGGGCCAATGAGCGACAAGCCCTGGGGCTTCAGAAAGCGGTCCCCTGTCCACCAGCACTTGCTAAACTGGCCACCCTCTTCGTGGGGCCGCATGCGCTGAAAATGAAGCCACCGCAGAGGAGAGTAGGGCCCAGAAGTGGGCCCAGATTCTGGACACATTGTTTGAGCACTTGAATCCAGCTGTGCCTGAAGCCAGAGACTTTTTGTTTTCAGTTATATAAACCAATAAATTCCTTTTTCGTTCTTACGCTGATTTGAGGTGTGTTTCTATTATTTTATTTTACTTATTTTAATTCTTTTAATGTCTATTTCTGAGACAGAGAGAGACAGAGCATGAGCAGGGAGGGGCAGAGAGAGAAGGAGACAGAACCTGAAGCAGGCTCCGGGCTCCGAGCTGTCAGCACAGAGCCCGCCACGGGGCTCAAACTCACAAACCGTGAGATCATGACCTGCATCGAAGTCAGACACTTAACCGACTAAGCCACCCAAGTGCCCCTGTTTCTGTTATTTTAAACTGACTGTGTTCTGATGGATATAGACAGAAGAGTAAGTATCATCAGAATAGAGGTAAAAATGAGGAAACATTGGAGGGAAAATTTTTTCCCAAGGGCCTGGGATTCCTAGAACCCACATGTCCCCAGCCAGGCCTGGGCTGTCCCTCTGGAGGTGGACCCCGTTCTCGTTAACCTGGATAGACACCTTTCAGATGAGCATGATGGGGCTCTGGACCTGCTCCTGCCCGCGCCCCCTCCCCCAACCCCAGTTCTACTCTGAAAAAGGGCAATGAGCCAGAGGAGCCACAGGACTCAGCAGATGGATACATGGGTGCCTGGGAACTCAATAGTCCCACCGTCGAAGATGGTGATGTGTGAGTGCCCAGATGCCAGAGGGGAGCAGGTGGCCCGTGAAGATGCCCCTCAGGGTCCCACACTTCTGCCCAGACCCACAGGAGGAGGGGGAGCCCATGGTGTGGTTGGGCAGTGGCAGAATCGCTCCCAGTGCTCCCCAGCCCAGATGGCCTCCCTGGCTACATGGTGCCTGTCCCTGTCTCCCATGGAGCAGCCACACTGGACAGGGGACACACACTCGGTGACATTGAGCCTGAAGCTCGTGTCACGCTGGCGCAGAGTCAGGCAGCTGTCGGGCAGGGCAGGCTTGGCGTACGAGCTGGGACATGTGAGAAGCCACAGACCTCGTCGTGGCTGTTGGGAGGGCAGGCCAGCTCTGGAGGGACACAAGTCACAAGGACACCGATTCACTGCCCCAAGATCAAATTCTGTTGCCTGCTGTCTCTCCAGCACCCAGCACAAGACAAACCTCCGTCAATATTTGTTGAGTCAATGAACGTATTGAGGCCCCTCTCTGTAGTATTTATTTGTTCAACTTCGAGTACCTACTATACGCCAGGTGCCAGCCTCTGCCCGAGCTTACCTGTACCTTCCCGGACTCTGAGCCTCCATCGTCACCTTTACCCAACCTGATCTACGGCGTCCCAGTCATACCAGCCGTGGGGCTTAGGTGCTCACTGTCCTCCCGCCCCGTAAACACCGGTGCCCCACCCACTCAACAGGTGCGGCCCAGCACATAGCAGCAGGACCCCCCCGGGTTGTGAGGTTTGCGCCATCAAAGGTGCGGTGGTGGCGGTCCCCTGACACCTGCCTCTTGGGACTCCACGGTGCCAGGCCCCAGCGTGCAAGGGGCATGGAGCTCCATCTCTGCCAGCTCGGGGGCGACAGTGACGTGGTCCCCTTTCCTTGTACTCACACAGCTGGCAGCAGAGGGGGCTCAGCTCTTAAGCCCCCACGGGCAAGACGCGGCCTTGCTGGGGACAGCCACAGAGAGCCCGGTACCCGCACAGAACAGGTAGCTGGTGTCATACATGCAGCCTCCACGACACAGGCTGTGGCGGGCCAGAGGCACCTCAGTACAGGGGCAGCTTGCCTCACAGACACCGACATGTGTCTGCCAGAGGCCGTTTTCAGGGCAGGATTGTTCTGCAGTAAGGAGAGATAGAAATCAGCATCAAGCGTTGGATTCAAAGCATTCTCCTCACCCCTCACTCTGACTCAGGTCAGGGTCAAGACCCCTCAGAGTCCCAGTACTGTGTTTTCCTCAGAACCACCCCAACATATACACCCCCACACACACGCACACGCACACGGAGTAGGGTTGTGTCCTCTCAGACCCCAAAGCAAGAACAGATGTTTCTGTGCAGTGCACAGCCTGTGCAACTGTACACAGTAGTTCTAGACACAGCGCCCACCCTCCTCTTCACTATCTCCCTCCAGCTCACCACCAAAGCCAGGACAACACCAGGCACCCACAGGGATGTCAGTAGTTTGACAGGCCCAGGCAAAGGCAGCCAGAGCCTGACAGCGAGGCTCCCGTTGGCTGCACAGTGCTTCTCCACACAGCTGTCCACGAATGGGCCCACAGAGGTCGAGGCACGGGCTGCAAAGGGGCCCGTCAGCTCTGAGAGCTGCCACAGGCCCTGGGGCCTGCATACGTAGCCTTCCTTTGGGCTGGGCGTCTGGACCATTCAGAGCTGCAGAGTCCCACCTCCTGTCAGCTGGCCTGGAACAACCCAGGCTCCAGCTGGGGTGTTTCCAGGGGGGGTCAAGGCCTTGGGCCCACACGAACCCCCCCCACCCCCCGCGACAGCGACCTCAGCTTCGGGTACCACAAGTTCCAGGCACACATCCTGGATCCACAGTTCAAGGCCGGTGCCCGTGGCCAGGTGGGTGACTGAGTACCGTGTGTGGACAGCATGCCCAGCCTCAGGGACAGAGGGGGCAGAGGAAGCAGACACCCTTCCAGCTGTGGGACAGGACACAGCCCGGGGTCAGGGGACCTCAGCAGGTTCACTTCTGGGGGAGGTGTGGGCGTTAACAGCAGACCATGTGAAAGCCCCGCTCTGGGGAGTAGGTGCAGGTGGGCAAGGAGGAGGCTGGGCTGAGTCCCGGGCAGGCACTCAGTGGGTGTCCGGTGTCCGGGTGGTGACTGCCAGAAGGTGGGAGGAGAACCAGGAGCTTGGGGTCCTGGACGCAGGGAGAAAGTGCTTCAGGGAGGAGGGAAGGGTTGGGGTGTCTCAAGCCACGGATGGCCAAGCAGGATGTGGGCTGAGGATGGGCCACTGGGGGGACGGGGTGGGGGGGGCTCATCAGGACTGGTCTGGCTGGTGTGAGCTTGAAGGCAGACAGAAGCCCGAGCAGAGAAGCGTCACAGAAGGGAAGGGGAGGGGTCGGAGGCACTGAGCACAGGTAACCCTGTGGGGGGTTTTGCTGTAAAGGGTTTCGAAGGCAGGGGGTAATCGCTGGACGGGGTGAGGGATCAAGGCAGGTTTGTTTGGGTTTTTTTTAACAAACGTAAAGAAAATGTTTAATGTTTATTTATTTTGGAGTGGGGAGAGGTAGGGGCAAAGAGAAAGGGAGAGAGAATCCCAAGCAGGCTCCACACCGTCAGCACAGAGCCTGACGCGGGGCTCGAACCCACGAACTGTGAGATAACGACCTGAGCTGAGGTCGGAGGCTCAACCGGCTGAGTCACCTAGGTGCCCCTAGGCAGGTGGGACAAATCGCAGCCTGTTGGAACAAGGTGAGAAGGATCCAGCAGAAAGGGGCAAACTGCGGGTGGACCCAGACCAGTGTGCATCAGAGTCCCCAAAGTCTGGCTGAAACAGACTGCTGGGCCCCACGGAGTGGTGGCCCGGGGTGGGACCCATTCAACAAGTCCCCAGGTGTTGCTCATGCTGCGGTCTGGGGACCCCACTTCGAGAACCATCGACGCAGAGGCGAGAGAACAGAAGGATCTCTGGGTGAGACCCGGGAACGGTCGCAGGGATGGAGCTTAGTCAGGGACCAAGGCCACCGTCACCACAGCTGCTGGGACTCAGAGGGGGCCCCAGAGGGTTCCCACTGTGTTTCCCAGCGAAACAGGAGGCGAGACTGTGGCAGCGCAGCTGAGAGTGGGGTTCGGGAAAGGAGGTGTGAGTGCTCATCCAGGAGAGGCAAGTGAGGGTAGCGGGGAGCTGGGCAGGTGGCCCCTCAAGTTCACGATCACAGATGTGAAGCCGGCCCAGGGGCGAGTGCAAGAGGACAGGGGAGCCGTCTGAAGTGGGGTTTGCCTGATGAGCGGGAGGGAGGGGAGGGTGCCGGCCGGCCAGAGTCACAGAGCCCGGAACTGGAGAAGGAAGGGCGCGGGGAAGCAGCAGTAGGGTCAGTGGGTCCGTGGGCTGGATGGCCAGTGAGGTCGGCCAGTGGCTAGAATCAGGGGCAGCCAGAGACTGGCTTGTGCCACAAGGAAAGCGGCGGTGAGTAGGGGTGAAGCTGAGGCTTTGGAGGGCTGCCCTTCGGGAGGGGCCGCGAGAGGCCTGTGGTGAGGACCCAACCCTGGGAGGCTCCACGTCTCCCGTGACCCTCTGTCTGCCTCGGGAGAGTCCGCCGTGCGATTCGCCATCCGCCCACCGTTCGTCCACCTGTCCGTCTGTCTCCCCGACTTCGTCTCACCACTGCTTCCTTCAGGCTCTTTGACAGTCCGTCCCTGTGATGCCCATTTTCCCACTGTGCCCGTGGCTCCCTGGGTGCCCCTCCTTGCTCCACTCCTTGCCCAGCCCCCAGCCTCACTCATTCACCAGCCCGTGTCCTGTTGGGCCTCGGGGTCTCACCACCACGTCCTGGCCGTGGACCACCCGCCCCACGAGGGTCTCTGGACCACCCGCCCCACTTCCACACGGACGCGGACGCCAGGAAAGCAGGGCCAGGACAGCCTGACAGGGCGGGAGCTCGGCCGCTTCTCAGCAGTATATGCAGACGTCCCGGTCGGGGGGGGGGGGGGGGGCGGAGGGCACCCGGTGGCGGGAGGGGCCGGCAAGGGAAGGGCTGTGCACATGCGCTTTGCCGACCTGCCCGCTTCAGCCAACAGTGCACCCGGCCTTCCCGCCCACGGTGGCACCGGTGGCTACAGGCATTACTGTTCCAGAAAGAGGCACAGAGAGGCAGGAACTGGACTGTGGAGAGAGAGGGGCTGGGGCCCGGACTCCAGGTCCTGAGAGAGGACAGGACAGGGGCACCCTGACTCCTGGATTGGAGAATGGAATGGGTGGGGGGTGTGGACCCCTGGTCCTGGAAGAGGAGAGGGCTGCGGCCTCGGGCTCCTGGTGCCCGTGGGCTTGGACCCGGGAGCAGGCAGGTCTGGGATAAGAGCCCCCACCGCCTCACCACTGTAGGCACAGCCATCGGGGACCACAGAGGTGTCGGTGCGGCAGGCCCAGTACCCGGGGAGGCCACATTGCTGCTGTCTGCCACCGACGGGACGTCGGGGGTCCCGGATCCTGGGATGGCGAAACAGTCCCTCTGCTGGCCACTGTCGAAGCCCACGTGGTGTGGGATTCAGGACAGGGTCAGCCAGGCCATTTCCTCACCCTGAGGACCCTGGGCAGCCGCTGTTGGTTCCCCACCCACGTGGGCAGCCATGCCCAACCCCCCCCGCCCCGGGCCATCGTGGGGCTCCCACCGCTGGCCACACCCACGGCCTACTGGATGTCCTTGTAGAGAAATAGCACCCGGGAGGCACCGCTGGCCATGGAGCACCACCTGGAAGGTGTTCACCTGCAGCGGGGAGTGTGGCCTACAGCCCCGCTCCTCAGCTGGGCCCCATCTGCCCCTCGGAGCTGGCTTCTTCCCGGCTCCCCCCTGTCCCAGTCCCCTGTCCACGTGGGCCTCCCTCTCGCCTGCCCTCCTTCTCTATTTTTCTCTCTCTCTTTTTGCCTCAACCCTCCCTTCCCCCAACCATCTATCCTATTCTTTCACCTTTTCTCACTCTCTGTCTCCCTGCTCTTGCTCTCTCTCTCCTTCCTTCTCTATCCCTCTCCCAGTCTGTGTCTTTCCATCTCTCTGCCACCCATTTTCTCTCTCTCACGGTGCCTCTGCTTCTCCTCTCTCTCTCCATCTCTCCCCATGTCCCTCTCACTTTTATCTCTTGCTCTTGCCCTCTGTCTGTGTCTCCCACTTGCCAGAAATCAGACTCTTTCCCCTGGGGGTGGGGCCAGAGAGCCCCAGCCTGGGCCCTTCTCCCCTCCCCCATCTTCACCTCCATCCATCCCCGGAAAAGGGAATCGGGTCCCAGGTGGCCACGAGCAGGGCTCCTGGGCTGGGAGACACGTTGGGGAAGGCGTAGGCCAGATCTTGGGGGCCTGCTATAGTAACTTTGCCTGTGATTCTGCAACATACACAGCCCTGACTCGACGTGGACCCATCTGCCCAAGACGGGGCCACAAAGGCCTGGCCCAACTCCCAGGGAAATGCCTCAGGTGGGAACAGGGCCACAGCCTCCCCAGAGGACACCAGCCCATCGAGGCAGACCTGGGGGAGGTGGGAAAGGAAGAGTTGGGCTGGGGATGGTCATCAGGTCAGGGACTGGAGGGACAGGGCCCAGGGCCCAGAAAGACAGAGGAAAGGAGCAGATACAGACAGGATCAGTCAAGGACCTGTGGTCAGGGGTCAGGGCACTCACACTGGCCGTCCCGTGCATGACCTCAGAGAAGCCATCATCTGTCCTCTGAAGGGAGGGCCTCATCTCCATGCTTCAGCCCATAAGGGCGCAGGGGCAAGGTTGGGGACATCGTGACCTCTCAGAACTCCCAGGGAAGGGTCATGTCCCCTCAGTCCCCAAGGGCAGGGCTCACCAGATTGGGAGCATGTCCCGCCTCACCTCTGATCGCCTCGCTCCAGGTCACCTGGCTCTGCGCGACCGAGGGGAAAGGGGGTTCGGCCAAAAGCTGGGGTCCACCTGCCACAGCTGACCTACCTCCAGAGCCCTCACTGCCCCCTGCCCACCAGCAGCAGCCAGAGCATCCCCATGGTGGCCTCGTGTACTGGGTGGCTGCAATGGCTTATCCCCAGGGCTGAGGTGGGGGCCCGGGAGGGGGCCGAGGTGGGGCTGGGGGGACTGTCAGTTCTGCTATCCATGGTTCGTGGATCCAGCAGGCCTAGGAAGCTCCCAGGGATCCTGGTCCTCATCGGGTCTGGCCGGGGCTGGGCCAGGCCTGTAGGTGGGGGTGGGGCAAGGAGAGCAGACAGATGGTTTCCAGGCCCTCCCAGGGAGCAGGGTTGCCCCAGGCCCCAGGGTGCAGGAGGAGCTCCCCACTCCATTAGCAGGCCTCGGCATGAGTCAAGCGATCCGCAGACAGAGAACTGGAGCTCTGCTGCCTGGGGAGCTGACGATGCAGGGGCTTCTCCTTCGCTGGACCCCGCCGGCAGTGGGTGACAGACCGTCTCGCAGCCTCCCGGGACCGGAGCCAGCAGGTGAGGACAGACGGTCAAGGTGTGCACCTGGGGAGATGGAGCGGCTGCAGGCCCGACACGGGGCCCACAGGGGGCGTCTGCAGAGAATGATGGGGGATTCTGTGGTAGAAAATCTCAGATGAGCATTTGGGAGCATGACTGGGGGACATACCGGCCGAAGGAGAGGTGCACCTGGAGGGTGAATGAGGAACCAGCAAAGGGGGCTCGTGCTGTGCACCTTGGAGACCGGTGGGGGCTGCCTGGCAGGGGAGGTTCTGAGTGAGGCAGTGGGGACCCCATTGTCAAAGTGGGGGGTCCCTGGGACACTGCTGTAACGCCCCAAATCGAAGCCAGCCTTCACCTGGTCAAACCAGGTGGGACAGAGGGGTGCTTATACCAGGCCCTGATCTGAGTGGACCCCTCACCTTCCCCCCCTCTCTGAGGAATCTCGGTTAAGGCCTCCCATCTATGTCCCCAGAACACCCCAGCATGGGGCCCCCGGGACCCCTTGGGAGCAGTGTCCAGGCCTGGTCAGCGGTGGGGGGTGGCTGGGAGTGGGGGCACTTCTGGTCACATTCCCAGCTTTGCCCCCTCAAATGCACCACCTAGAAGAATGTCAAACCCCACAGCCCCTGCCTCCTGGCTTGTACGAGGGTTAAGCCAGCATTTCCCAACGTGTGGCTCCTGGGCTGCAGTCCGTGCAGGAATTCTGGGAGTGCATAGGAGAAAGTGAGGAAGCATTGGTTATTAGTTTACTCATATTTTTCAATCTAATATTTTGTATTTATGTTGAAAAACATGCCACTGCCACACGAAACCTACAGTTTTAGAAATATCGCCACTAAAGTCAAGGCTAAGTTGGAAAAAGAGAAAGACAAAAAGAAGGAGAAGCAGAAAGACATGATCTAAATAAAATAATACAAGTGGGACCAGTGGTATTTGTTGCTGGCCTGCCTCCCCCAAGACACCCCCAGAAGAGCAGGGTTTTGTCTGGTCTCCAGTTGTGTCCTCAGTGCTTAGAACCGCGCTTGCTTGGCACGTAATACGTGCTCAATAAATACTAGTCGAAGGAAGGAAGGAAGGAAGGAAGGAAGGAAGGAAGGAAGGAATAATACAAATTAAGAGAACCACACTCAAATGTCTGACTTTGAGGAAATAATGAGAGAACATACATAAAACCCTTGGAAGCACCCAGACATAAGTGCTAAAAAATATTCATACATACACTTATTATTATAAAAAATTATTATTATGTACAAGTGCACCAAATAGACATTCTGGGCAAATGCTGACTGGCTGAGCATGAAAATCAAGATATGGCCAGGGCACCTGGGTGGCTTAGTCGGTTGAGCATCCGACTTCGTTCAGCTCAGGTCATGATCTCACAGTTTGTGAGTTCGAGCCCTGCATCAGGATCTGTGCTGTCAGCATGGAACCCACTTCAGATCCTTTGTCTCTCTCTCTCTCTCTCTCTCTCTCTCTGCACCTCCCCCACTCATGCTCTCTCTCTCAAAAATAAATAAACATTTTTAAAAAAACTTTTAAATAAACAAATCAACTCAAATCAAGGTATGCCCAAAGCTGAATACCACCATCCTAGGACAAACTTTTGAGATGTAAAAGCAAATCTGAAAATATATTAAACATTTCTTGCTGTCACAGCCTTATTTTCCACAATCACAACAGGCAAATCTTTCAGGCTGAACACTTCAGGGAGGGATAATTTCCCCACTTTGTCAACTGCCAACATGCTCGTCCGGTCAATAAGTTTCTGTGGCGGTTCTAGAATGCGGGTCCCGAATTCTATCAACGGACTGAGAGTTGGGGTCGGTCTCTCTCTGCTCTTCTGAGTCTGGATAGGTTTGTGATGCCTTCGACCAACTGAGTCGAGCAGAGGGGAGGCTGAGGTGTAAAAGGCAGTGTTTGTGGAAAGGCTCACTGTGGAGCCCGAGACACCTGGGAAGTCCAAGTGTCCTGGGGTGGCCATGCTCAGAGGCCAGCGAGCTGATAGCTGAGCCTAACCTCTGAGCTGTTCCAGCCCCGGCACCAGACATGGGAATAAAGCAGCTCTCCTAGTCCAGTTTCCGTCTACCGACTCCTTCCTTCCCATAGATCTTCCAGCTGAGGGTCTGGACGTCACGGAGCAGAAACAAGCTGTCCCTGCTGTTCCCGTTAGACCTTCTGAACCACGGACTCCATTAGCATGACGAGATGGTTGCTATTTTACCCCCCACGATGGTTGGGGTGTTTTGTTATGCAGCAAGAGGACTGGAACAGCTGCTCACTTAATAGCTGACGCATTTAAATAGTATTACTTCTTCTGCAGAAACTAAAATCCGCTCCCTACTCCCACCACGCCTTGAACGTTCACAGTGATTATTTCCGATCATCGCAATCATTGTTAATCAGGGTGGCATTTTCCTTGTAAGAGAGCTGTTGTGGAAGACTGTACGTTCCTCCTTCCGCTGGACGGGGAGGAAGCCAGCTTTACAAACCACACGCGGGGCTTTCCACCCCAAGTCATCCAGAAGGCTTTTCTATATTTGAAAGCGAATATTCAGATAAAAAGTCTATGAGTGCAAACCCCTGCTTGTGTCCCGGATAGGGTTACACCCGGTGGGCCGAATAGTTCTGGCTCCGAGATGCGTGCCAATCACACAGAAATAAGAGTGTTGATCTTCGACTTTTCTGAAGACCAAGACCTCAGCAGAACATCAGAACAGTCCTGTGTTGTCATTAGTTTTCTCATATCTGCGTGGCTCCTTGGGGAGGGGGCGAGGTGGGTGGGGACAAGAGGAGAAACTGAGGCTCACCGACCCTCAGCAAATAAAGGAAACTGGTAAATGGCTATTGAGTGGGCGCAATAATGGTCGCAGAAGCCAGCGCCGCCCCATGGCTGGCATGGTTTCAGTACATCTGCTATCGGCTTTTAATGCCCAGACGTCCACTAGATCCGCTAGAGCAGGGCTGTGTCCCCTCAGAGCCCCAGGGCAGGCCGTGCCCTCTTCAGTCCCTTGCAGAGCAAGGTCATGTCTGCTCTGCCCAGCCCCTTCTGCCAGGGTAAGCTCCTCCAGGACTTGGCTCCACCTGCTCAGGACCCCTACAGTGGGCCATGTTCTCTCAGAAGCCCTGAGCTTCATAAAACACACGTACGGGTCATTTTTCAGCTAATTGCAAAAGAAAATTTATGTTCACGATGTGCAAGTCGAGTCCCAGATGGGATGGGTAGGATGGTCCGTTCACATGCGGACATTTGGAAAACCTGCCTGGAGCTTGCGGATGAGACGGGAGGAGGGGGTCGGGCGGGGCTGAGGTGCTCCCAAAGGACAAAGCAAAGCGATGGTGAGGATCAACCACACTAAGGGTTTGGTATCCAGGGAGTGAGGCTCGGAGCATTTTCCAAACGCTCAGTTATCCAAAGGCACTTTCCTGTGTCTATTCATGTTTTAGGAAATTGCTCGGATGGACAACACATTATAATTTTTATCACCAAAAGTCATGGGAAGCAGGCACCCGTGAGCATTTTCCTGCAGACCAGCTGGTTGTCAGCAACACATGGATAAGACCAGGGCAGAAAACACTTGATTTCTCCCAGTTTAGGGGCAGCAGCACCCCCTGGTGGCCGGCAGGCCTCCAAGAGATCTGCAGATGCTCTAGGGAACCCGGGGAAGCTGGGACCCGACCTCCAGCCCAGACCAAGGAAGGGGTGGTTGTCTCAGGTTCTGCTCACAGGGCCTGGCACTCCTGTCTCCATCCTACAGGGACCCAGTTTCCTGTGTTGGCCTATGATGAACGTCTTTTTTCCCCCACTGGGTATCCACATCATATTTTTAGAAAAAGTGCCCCATTTTCCATTGGGGAACCCCCTATACTCAAGTCATACAGTTCTTGGGTGTCAACCTTCCTAACTCCATGCATTACGTGCACAGTGACTTGATGAGGGATGAGGATATGACCCGAATCTGTCCAGAGAGAGCCAGGCCTGGACCTTGCTGTAGCTACTGGTTAAGAATTCCCTTTCCACTGGGGCTGCTAAGTGGTCCGTGAAGATAAGCCTTGTATTTGGGTTGAGGGGGGGGACATCTCTGTCTCTGGTTGTAGTGGAGTCTTCTTGGAAATAAAGCTGGCATGGAGAAAAGTAGATCTGAGAGAAGAAATGAGGCACAGTCCCGATAAAAAGTATTTGAGCAGCTGGATCCAACAGTACCTGAAGCCGATTGCTCCAGGGCAGTTTCAGTTAAGTGAACCAATTATTTTTTTTTCTCTTAAGCCAGTGGGGACTGGAGGATAATGCTCCCTGCCTGATTTGTGCCAGTCCCTAACTTCTCTCTTCCCTCCCCCACAAATGTCCTCATTGCTGTTGCCATTTGCAAACTCAGAGGCCACGTTAATCAAAACGATCTTTATTATTTAAAGAGCATCCTGTCATCAGGGGCACCTAGATGGGGGTCCCCAGATGGCAGAACAATATTTACATGGGGGTCAGGAGGGTGAGGCTCGGGTGGTCCCAGGGCTGAGTGGGCCCGCCACTGTGGAAGAGAGGAGCCTGGAGGGAGGGTACCCTTGGACCTGTGGGCTCAGCCCAAGAAGAAAAATGTCCCATTCCAGGCCCAGGGTGAACCCCACCAGGTGGGGCTGGAGCCACCTAGGCGAACTTGGGCCCTGGAGGCGTGCACATCAAGGAGAAGCCGCAGGTCAGAGCTGGGTCACCATGCCACTGGCTTCGGAGTGAGTCTGGGGAAAGACAACTGGGGGCTTCTGAGGACTGAGAGGTTTCCCCAGTCCCACAGCTCCCCTCCCCTCCCCAGAAGCCCTCTGAAATCCAGCTGTTCCCTAGGCCGCCCTCTTCTAGGCCTGAGCACAGGTTTCCAGAAAACCCCGCCTTCTCCCTTTTCCCCATTAGAGTCCCAAACACTCCCGCCCTCTGGCTCCCATCTGGGCCCAACGTTCACCTTTATGGCCTGGAAGATCCACTCTCGGAAGTCACTGACTTTGGTGTAGACACCTGGCTTCTGGGCCAGGGCACAGCCGGTGCCCCAGCTCACGATGCCACACAGCCGCCAACGTGGCGTCCGAGAGATGCTATCCTCACACACGAAGGGGCCACCGCTGTCACCCTGGTGGGGGAAGGGGAGGCCTGGCTGGAGGCCGAGAGGGCATCCAGGAGGCCCTCTTGAATGGCCAGCGGCTGTGGCCACAGAGCCCCCTGGGCCTGAGATAGGGAGCCCGACCGCCCCCTGCCCTGGGTCTCCATCCCCGGAGTGGCAGGGGCTAGGGGCTACCCCACACAGTCCCTCACCTGGCAGGCGTCGATGCCACCCTCAGGGTAACCGGCACAGAACATCTTGGGCTTGATCTGGTTCGCGTAGAAATCGGGGCCGTTGCAGACATCGTTGCTGATTATGGGGACTCGGGCCTCCTGGAGTACCCCAGCCTGTTGGCCTGGGGGTGTGCGGGCAAGGCTGGCCAAGGCTGGGGAGCGTGCGCGGCCCCCTTCCCTCCTGGTGCCCCCCGCCCAGGCTCCTCAGCGTCCCTATGCCCCGGGGCCCAGAAGCATTCGACCAGCCGGACTGCTTTTCCCCAGCCCAGCTCAGTCTCCCTGACGGCGGCTCCACAGACAGAGGACGGGACTCACCGTAGTACTGTGTGTTGCCCCAGCCGGTTACGGTACAGATCTTGCCATCCACCAGGGCCTGGCCAGCAGCCGGGAGGCACACGGGCTGGATGTATTCTGTGAGAGAGACCACACGGTCCAGCCTCTGCCAGCCTGGCCCACCTTGTACCAAACCCCTGTCTGGCGGCCTCAAGCGCCCCGGTACACCCTTTCCTCGGTTCTTTTTTCTTTTTTTTTTTTTTTTTTAACATTTATTTATTTTTGAGACAGAGAGAGACAGAGCATGAACGGGGGAGGGGCAGAGAGAGAGGGAGACACAGAATCAGAAGCAGGCTCCAGGCTCTGAGCCATCAGCCCAGAGCCCGATGTGGGGCTCAAACTCACGGACCGTGAGATTGTGACCTGAGCTGAAGTCGGACACTTAACCAACTGAGCCACCCAGGCGCCCCTCCTCGGTTCTTTTAAAATAACCACGGGAAGAGTTGCCATCAACTGAGTTAACCGTGTATGAGGTATGAGGCGCTTTCCTGTATCCTCCAAACTCCCATCAGCCCGGGGGGGGGGGAGGGGAGGGGCACCGTTAGCCCATTTCCAGAGGAGGGACATGAAGCCAAGTCACTCGTCCAAAGTCTCATAACGACTCCGTGACAGAGCTAGAACTGGAACCCAGGTCGGCCTGATTCCGGAGCCGGTGTTCTTAACCCCGGCCCACAGGGCCAGCCCCTGCCGAGAGGGTGCCTTTGTGAGAAGTAGGAAAAGGCATCCCTATCTTTACATACGTGACTTCCAACTGCCAGAAAATCATCACAGTAGATACACAGGTCTATGCCCACAACAGTGAGAATGGTGCCCCTGGGATGCGATGTCCTCGTGCCGTGCACAACACACACAGAGGGTTTGTCTGCTCCCTGCTGGTGACTTCACGGGCCTGAGCCTCGGAGCTCTACGCTATAAAATGGACAGAATAATCTTTTCCCCCAGAGGGTGTGGTGAGAAACTGGCAAAGCACTGAGCAGCCCATCTGACACATAGGAAATGCTCACATGAATGAGTCACAGTAATAAACGACAAAAGCAGTGACTGCTCACACGAACTGGGTGCTCACTGTGTGCTGCCATCGCTCGAAGCTCTTTACTCACATTGCCCTTTTAATCGTCTCAAAAACCCTAGGCGGTCATTTAATGGATCAGGGAAACTGAGGCACAGACAGAGGTGAAGCCACACACTCAAGATCCCACAGACGGCAAGCCCCGGAATCTGATCCCAAATCCTATGCTGTTACCCCCTCGGCCTCGTGTCTCGAACCAAAGCCACTCCCACCCCCTCCTCCTGTGCTTCCACGGACACTTCTTTACTTCAGTATTTGTAACCCCCAAAGACAAGGCTTTGTTTAAAAAAAAAAAAAAGTGTATCTGGGGCGCCTGGGTGGCTCAGGTCACGATCTCATGGTTCGTGGGTTCAAGTCCCACATGCTCTGTGCTGTCAGCGTGGAGCCCAATTTGGATCTCTCCCTCTCTCTCTCCCCCACTGGTGCATGCGCGCTCTCTCTCTCTCTCTCTCTCTCTCGAAAATAAAAACAAAAGAAAAAAGCAAAATGTGCATCATCCCCTTCGATGGGAAAACCAATAACACGGACCATTCAAAAGAAAATAGGCATAAAAATAAGTATAATAGAAACCACAAAACAGTCCCAGCAGCACAGCCTGGGGGTTACACGCACAGATTCCCACGCCAGGCAGGCTTGGCTCAGATCTTTGCCATTTTCCAGCTGCGGGACTTTGGAGCAGAGTTCCCTTCTCTGTGTCGGGATCTTTCCCCATGTGGGAACGCAGGATTAGAGGAGGACCCACCCTCCCCAGGCTGCCGTGGGGGCTAATTGTACTATTTCATTATCATTGTACCGTTGCCTGATGGAGGCTCATCGTCGTCATTACTACGACTTCGTGGCCATTGTTTTTATGATTAGTGTCACCACACTGTGGCCTGCTGAAAGCGGAAGCCCAAGGTCTGCTCTCAATCCAGAGGCAGGCCCTGGAGAAGGGTCCTGGCCCCCAAGGGGAGTCTTGCCCCCTGACAGCAAGGAAATGCCCCAGAGAATTGCAGAGGGGCTAACTTCTGAGTCCCTCTCTGATTCATCTATTTTAAAAACCTTCTTCATTTCATCTTTTTCATTTTAATTTTTTTTTATGTTTATTTTTGAGAGAGAGGGAGAGACAGCCCATGAGCAGGGGAGGGGCAGAGAGAGAGGGAGACACAGAATCCGAAGCAGCCTCCAGGCTCTGAGCTCTCAGCACAAGAGCCCGATGCGGGGCTGGAACTCACGAACCACGAGATCATGACCTGAGCCGAAGTCGGACGCTCAACCGACTGAACCACCCGGGCGCCCCTCTTTATTTCATCTTAACTATATTTGTTGGTAACAGCTCTTTTGAGACGTAATGCACACACCATGCAGGTCGCCCTCTTCGAGTGTACGAGTCAATGGCTTTTTAGTGGGTTCACATAGAGTTGGGTGCCTGGCGATCCATTTTGGAACAAAAGAGGTCCTGTATTCTTGACTCATCCCCTCCCAATCTCCCCACCCCAGCCTCGCCCCTACCTCATACCTCCCTTACCCCCTGGTAACCAGTGATCTTTCTCTGTCCCCACACCTGCCCATTCTGGAATTTCATTTTAACGGGATCATAGAGCGGCCTTTTGTGTCTGACTTTGGTTTAGCAGTGTTTTCAAGGCTCATCTGAGTGTCTTATGTCGGTACCCTGTCACTCCTTTCGTGTGTGGATGGACCACGCTCTGTTCATCTGTTTGTCAGACGTGTGGGTTGTCATCTTTTGCTTGTCGTCAACCGAGCTGCCTTGAACATCTGTGCGTGAGATTCTGTGCGGACATGTGTTTCCGTTTCTACCGGGCGTGTACCCTGGGGTGGAATTTGCTGGGCCCAATGGTAACTCCATGCTTGACTTTTCGAGGAATTGCCGGGTGGTTTTTCAAAGTGGCTGCACCAGTCATCCCTGTTTGACGCATGCCCGTCAAGATCGTTTCCCTTGCCCCCGTGGATTCCTATGGCTCCGTCCTCTCTCCTCCCAGCCTCTGGAGTCCCCAAGGCCAAGGCTCATCTCCAGACTTACCCGTGAGGGGCAGGGGGCTGGACAGGTGGACCAGGGCAATGTCATTGCTGTTTTCCTCGCTGTTGGGGTCTCGAAAGGGGAGGTAGCCCCCGTGGTACACCACTGCCTGCACCCCCAGCTGCAGGCCATGGGGGGAGGCCTGGGCCACAGCTCCGGCAAACACCCGCCATCGGGACAGGACCCGGTTCCGCCTGCCAGGGGACAGGAGAGGAGGATGGCAGCTGCCTGGGCACGGCCCGTCCCACGTCGCCTCTCCCCCTCCGCGCTACGGGACGCTCACTCGGGGAAGCAGTGGGCAGCTGTCAGCACCCAGTCTCCAGAGAGCAGGGACCCTCCACAGAGGTGAGCTCCATCGTAGCGAAGACTGACTTGCCACGGCCACCTGCCCAGGCTGGTGTCTTGGCCTCCCACAATGCGATCCACAGGCAGCTTCCGACGGCCACAATCTGTGGGAGAGGCGGAGTCGTCACGAGGGCCCCGGGAGGGCCTGGAACCTCAGGACACAGCCCCATCCTTGGGGATCTATGGGGACAAGGCCCTGCCATCCTGGGGGAGTCTGAGAGGACACAGCTCCATCCTTGTAGGGTTGGATATGGCCAGTGGGGGGTGGGGGTGGGGTGGGGGGGTGCCTGATGGGACATGGCCCTGCTCTGGGTTTGGGGGGAGGGCCTAAGGGAGAGGGTTCTGAGTTTCAGGGTCTCACCTTGGCAGACGGTAGCCAGGAAACGGCCCCTGGGACAGTCACTGTGAGAGAAAGACAGGGGCAGAGGCAGAAATAAAAAGAGAGGCCAATTAAGACGGAAGAAAGGGCACCGACCGCGGGCGGGTGGGCGCCCCTGCCCGCTGCCCTCCTCACCACACGGAGATGACCTCGAGCAGCCTCCGGGCCAGCGGCAGCCTCCCCTCGTCCACGCAGAAGAAGCCCGACGTGCCGTTGGCGCCCGCCGTCCGCACGTCCAGCTCCGAGTGGCCCAGGGCCCTGGGCAGGCAGGGGTCAGGCCTGCTCCTCCCGCCCCGCGCCGCCCGCCCACCCCCCGAGGGCCGCCCGCTACCTGAGGAAGCCCATGTCCTCGCAGCCCAGGCCCGCCACCCCGGCGTTGGAGCGCGAGGAGCACAGCAGCCGCCACGTGCCCTCCGTGTCGTCGAACACCATGAGCCGGGCGTCGGCAGGGCTGACCTGCACTGCAGGGCGACAGGACGGCCGCCTGGGTCACCTCCCCACTGTGCCCACCCGCTTGCCCGCCCGACCCTGCGGGGCTCCAGGCCAGGGTCTCCGCGGAGCCAATAGGAGCTGGAGGGCCCCTATGGGCTGGGAACCCGGGGACCTTCCTGTGGCCACCGGGCTGCCTGAGCCGGCTGCACATGCACCGCTAGTCTGACCCTTTGCTTGGCCATTTGGGAAGAGGGAAGTGGTTTCCAGCGAGCTCCGGAGAGGATGGCGTGTGCGGCTGGATCTCCCGGGGCCATCTTAACCCCCAGGAGGGGAAAACTCAGCCAACGCGGAGGAAAGCCAAGATCTGCCCCTTGATGAAGCCAGGCTTGCAAGACCCCCAGAACTGTTGGAGAAGTAAGTTCATCATTTCCCTTTCTGTTTAACCAGTTTGTTTCTTTTTTCCTTTTGTCTTCTGCAGCCTGAAGACCCTTGACACATCAGATTGCCAAACTATCTAGATACCCTATAGTTTTTTTGAAAGAAAGAAAGAAAGAAAGAAAGAAAAGCTATCCTTTCTGCAAGACTTGTCCAAGCCTTGAATATACTAAAATGCATGGCACTTCTCCAAGTAGTATTCATTCATTCATTCATTCACCCACCAGATAAGTGTTAACTAGACATATACTCCGTACCCAGTCCTGTGTGGGGTGATGCTGGGGGCACAAAGATGACCTAGGCAGCCCTGGGTTGTGCCCTCACCAAGCCCAAGTCCAGGGGTGGGAAAGACAGACAGCAGAAAAAAAGTCACTCAACCAAACACCTCATCACAAGCTGTGAGAAGAGGTGGGGTGGAGACACAGTAAGGCTGGAGAGAGCCCATGGGGGGTTCCTCATGTCTGGGGCCGGTTGTGTTGAGAACTGAAGGCCCTCTTAGCCCCTCCTAGGCTGCTCCCCACATGGCCAGAGGACCCCTTTTCACACCTAAGCCAGGTCACAGGCCTCAGGCGTATGTATTTACATTTACCCCTCAGCACAGCCTGGCTCCGTTTTGGGCAGTGGACAAATTGCCAAAGCAATAAGCGAATCAGACAAAACCCCTGCTCTGTGGAACTCAAAGGCCAGTAGGTGAGACGGGGAATGAAAGGGACAAATGAGTAAAATAGATGGTGTGTCACAAAAGGAGCCGGGGAGACAAATCAAGCCTGACAGAGGCAGGGGCGTACTGGCGTGCGGGGTGAAGCTGCCATTTTCCATAGGCGGGCACAGAGAGAGCTTCGTTAAGGAGGCGCAGTGTGAATGTAGATCTGAAGGAGGGGAGAGAGTCGGGAAGGTAGGCGAGGGAACAGAGAACTAGGCCACAGGACCTGCGAGTACAGAGAACCCAAGGCTGGTGGGGGGTGCGGTGGGGGAGGACCAGCAAGGAGGCCGGAGCAGAGTGAGCGAGAGGCAGAGGAGCTGGGAGGTAGGCTGGGTCAACACCAGGACTTTGCTTCTCCCCGAAGAGAGGGGCAGCCAGGGGAGGCTGAGCCGGGAGGCCCTGACCCGACTCGGGGGTTCACAAGCTCCCTCTGCCTGTGGGCCGGGAGCAGAGCAGTGGGGAACCTGGGGAGGGGCTGCGGTGGTGTCCAGGAGGGGGTGGATGGAAGCTGGGCCAGGGGCAGGGACGGTGGGGGCGAAGGGTTTAGACTCTGGGTCGCAGGGACAGGGTTTGCTGGCAGAGTGGACGTGGCTGTGAAGGAAGGACAGGGGTCAAGGACAACTCCACGGTGTTCGGCCTGAGCCATAGAAGGATGGAGCTGCCATTGACCAGGATGGGGAAGGGGGCAGGGGGAGCAGGTCTGGGGAAGGACCAGCTGTGACCTCCTGGGTCCTTTTCTCCCGAGCTTCCTGCATTCTAAGGCCATAATTAAGGCAGAGCACATTCTAAGAAACCAAATCTGGGGCAAACTCAGTTTGCCAACCTCTCAGGAGGAAGCCGGCGAGGCCGTACCCAAGCCGAGTGGTCTTCCCATAGCCCCACGGATCTGGACAAGGGAGGCAGGGCTGCGTGCTGAGATCCTGCTAGGTGCCCAGCACTATGCCTCGTGCTCTCCCTGACCACCAACAGCAGGGCCTTGCCACACCACCCCAAAGCCACAGAGATCCCCATTTTGGTCAGAGGAGGGGCTCAAGTTCGGAGAGATGGGCTGACTTGTCCAACATCACCGGGTGAGTGAGAAGCAGAGAGGGTTCGCACCCAGGCTTCGCCACTCCAAACCCCAAGCTGTGAATGTTGCCCTAGGCGGCCTGTCCAGCCACTTCCCTTCTGAGGGCCAAACAGTGACAGCGGGGGGACGTCAGTGGGTTGGACCATGTTATGCTATGTCATATCTGGTGGGGGGGGTGGTGGCTTGTGAATCTCACAACCATCCTAGGGCATAGAGACCCCTTCTATGCCCATCTTGCAGATCGGGAAACTGAGCCTCAGAGAGGACATACTTGCCCAGGAACCTACCGCTAAGAACCAGCAAAGAATTTGAACCCAGGCCTGCCAGCCTACATACTCACTGCTGCTTCTGAGGGTCTCACCTGGACTTTCACCGGCCCCACCCTGGGCACACTTCCCCCAGCTAGCACTAAGAGCCTCCTGGCTGTCCTGCCTTAATTATGGCCTCCTGCTCTGAGGTGGGGGCAGGCGATGCCTGGTGCCTCTGCTGGATGGCGCCCACCACCCCGCATTCCAAGACCAAGACTTGGGGTTCAAACCATCAGCTGGGGGTGAAAAGTTTCCAAGTGTTCCAGATAGGGTGAGGCCTTAGGGAAAAAATGATCACTTTATGGATATGGGTTGGGGGAGATGCGGGGAGGGAATATCAAATGCCCCCTCCAATTATTTTTGAAGCCACGTTCTGTGCCACTGTTTCTCACTTTTCAACTCTTTATTCTTGTTTGAATTATTTGAAAGAAAAAAAAAAAATGTGTTCCGGGTCACCTGGCTGGCTTACTAAATTGTGTGATATAGTTAGAGGTGTGAAAATCCCAGGAAAATGAGGTGGGGATATAGTTTTGCGTCTGTTTTTCTTTGTTTGTTTGTTTTGTAATTTCCCAGCAGTTTTGGAAAACCCAAGTATAACTTGAGCAGTAGTGCTGACGTTGGCCGGAGCTCTGTCTGAATCACGGCTTAGTTACTTTCCAGCTGGAGGCCAAGAACAAGGTAGTTCATTGGCAACTTGTGTGTATTCATTTAAGCAAAGACTCCCTGAGCACCAACTTAGATGCAGGACACCGTCTAGGACAGCAAACAACGTGCCCCTGCCCTCCTAAAATGCACCAGAAGTACATAATTATCAGTGTGAGGAGAGTTTTACCGCGGCAACACGGATGGTGGTGGGGTCGGGGGGAGCATGAGGTCTGGGGTGCAGGAAGGCCTTGCTCAGGAACGTTAAAGCCTGAAGGTGAGACACAAAAGCAGTATTTACCAAGTGGCTGAGAACCAAGCACTGCACGGACCATCATCTCTCATTCTCCCCCGCGCCCCTCGCCGCTTACAGATGAGGCTATTGGGACTCAGGCGGGGCAGGACCGGTAGGAGGCCCCAGAGCTCAGCAGTGACGGTGCGGAACCTTGAAACTGCTTCTAGGTGTGAGCTGGAAAGAAGTGATAAGCAAAGACTGTGGGACCGGGAGGGTTCTTCAAGGGCATGAGAGTGGACCCTGGCGAGTGCCAGACGCAAGCGTGAGGTGCGGGCAGAAGAGGGGGATGGACCCTAGGAGCCTTGGAGCCGCAACGGGTTGAGATTTTAGCCCAGCGGCAGTGGGGAGCTATGGAGGGGTTTTCGGCAGGGGCACGACCCCTCTGTCCTGCCGCTTATTCAGTGTGTGGTCTTCACTTCACTGGGCCTCAGTTTCCCCCATCTGAAAAATGGGGATGATAACAGCTCCAAATTCACAGGGTATGGTGCAAAATTTACAGCCAGGGCCTGGCAGATGTTAGCCGTCACTATGGCGAGTTGCTTGGCTATTTCTCGAGAAACAACAGGTGTAGTTGTTCTGCACAAAAGCAGATCTAGGCTACCTGGGTTCAGATCCCAGACCCCGCCGCTTACTAGCTCTGAGACCTGCAGTAAATCACTGGGCCTTTCTGTGCCTCGGCCTCCCCACATTAAAATGAGCTTTAGGGGAGGGTTAATGAAGTGACAGCATAGAGCCCAGGGGCCTGCGCCCGGCACCTGTACATGCCAAGTGCTGAGATGATGACCAACATGGACGTAGGCTTCCCTTGTCTGGATTTTCATTTCTTCTCTTGACGTGAGCAGAGCCCTTTATGGAATTGATGAGGCTCACGGGAGTGAAAAATACATGCCGACACTTAAGTTCCCCTTTCTTCCTGCTGCTCTGGGCCACAGAACGGCAGCCCGGGGCTGGCATCTGGGAAAATTCATCCATTCATTCCACATTTAGTGTCTGTATCTATTATTAGTGTGGCCATTCATTCTCAGCTGCCTGCAGACACAGCTCTACCAGGCAAGTCTAACAGCTATTCCTGGCCTCATCATCTACCAGCTGTGTGTCTTCTCTGGTCTCATTTTCCACATCTGTAAATGGGGGTCATGACAGCAGCCGCCTCCCAGAAGAACTAGAATGGGTCGCCGAATTCATACGGCACCCCTCAGACAGGTTTTGACCTTGCCTCGCAGTAAGGAACACATTTTACATCACAGCGTAGCCCTGAACCTGTGCTTTCTGGGGCGAATCATTGCGTTGCTCCGAGCCTCAGTTTCCCCATCTGTAAAACGGACTGATAAACAGTACCACTCTCGTAAAACCGAAACAGAAGATTAACAAAACTTTTTCTTACGGAGAGAGGTACGCTGTGGTATTTTCTAATCTAATCTATTTTTAAAATGCGGTTTTCAACTCCCTAATTTAATTTCACGATGCACCAAGCGGGTCATGCACTTAGAGTCTAAGAGACACCAGACAAGTGAAGTGCTTAGAACAGTGCCTGGCCCAGAGCAGGCCCTCCACACGGCACAACATCGCCGCTAACTTCTCTGCACAGGCTCCCGCAGTCACTCAGGACCTTTTTTCTGGAGCTCCCACCAGGTACATGTGTCCTCCAGGGCTTCCCAAAGGGTCCCAGCCTGCTTTACTCACCCGGATACAGCGGCTCCTGATCACTCTTGAGTAGAAAGGTCACTGCAGAGAAGGTAGAGGTGAGGGCAGGCAGGCGGCGGGGGGGGGGGGCTGCAGGGGGCAGGGGAGGGTAGAGGCCCAGAGGCCACTCTCACCAATGGCCCAGGATGCTGCCCCGATGGCCGTCAGGAGCAGCAGTGTCCCCGCAGCGAGAGCTGCCACCTTGGGTCCGGAACAGCATGGCACAGTCCGGCCACCTGCAACAGACACCGTGCTGGAGCCACCGCCAGGCCTGTCCTCGTCACGGCAGGGTCTGGGCACGGAGCCAGCTCTTAGCCCCCAGGGCTAACTTAGCACGCCTGAGCCTGCCATGCCCTGGGCCCAGTTTCTTAGGGCCGTCCCTCCCCTACAGCGTGGACAACCAGGTGTCCAGCTCCACAAGGCTTCCCGCTGGGAAGGGGCGTGGCCGGGACAGCCGCACTCCTGCCCGGTAATGATCTCTCCTCCCCAGTGTCGGTGACACATGACAGGCGCTTCCGCACTTTGCTATCTCCTTCATCGTGTTGCACCCTTTTCTCGAAACTCTCACTTCTGATAACTCTCTCAGAGGTTCTTGTGACCCTTGACCTTTGCCCCCTTGGCAGCTCACTTCCCTCCTGTTTGGCATTTCCTCACCACCAGTCTGCTCCGGTCCCTCCGTCCTTGGGTATTCTCCCAAAGCCAGACCTCTCCCGCAGGACCCAGCTCCAAGGTCAAATGTGCCCCTGGAGGGTAAGAACCTAAGTTTGAAAATTCGCAAGCCCCACTTTGAAATATTGGTCTTACTCCGTGCTGGCAGCTCAGAATCTGGAGTCTGCTTCGGATTCTGGGTCTCCCTCTCTCTGCCCCTCCCCCGCTCATGCTCTGTCTCCCTCTGTCTGTCTGTCTCTCTCTCTCTCAAAAATAAATAAACATTGGGGCGCCTGGGTGGCTCAGTCGGTTAAGCGGCCGACTTCGGCTCAGGTCATGATCTTGCGGTCCGTGGGTTCGAGGCCCGCGTCGGGCTCTGTGCTGACTGCTCAGAGCCTGGAGCCTGTTTCAGATTCTGTGTCTCCCTCTTTCTCTGACCCTCCCCTGTTCATGCTCCCTCTCTGTCTCAAAAATAAATAAACGTTAAAAAAAAAAAAAGAGTTAAAGAATCCATGCTATAAATAAATAAATAAATAAATAAATAAATAAATAAATAAATAAATAAATATTAAAAAACATTTTAAATGTCGGCCTTACCCCTCCCTCCCTGGGACCTTGGACAGGTGGCATCACCTCTTTGAGCCTCAGCTTTCTCATCTATTTAATGGGCATCCTCCCAGCACTCACCTAAAAATAGTACTTTCAAGTTCTCTTAAATAATAGCCAAACTCTAATCACAGGCTTATTTTCTCAAGCACTGCTCTAAATGCATTCACTTACTCAGGCCTCATTTCAATTATGGTTCCCATTCTTCAAGCAGGAAGCACTACGGCTCAGAGAAGTGGAGTCACATGCTCAGGGTGACTCAGCCAGCAAGAGGCAGTGCTGAGTCCTGAACCCCGGGCACGTTTGGTGCTGGGGCCCAAGTGTAGAACCACTAAGCCATGCTACCTCTCCCCGTGCTATAATGCCCGGCATAGAACAAGTTCTCAATAAATGCTTTTACATCATTAGAGCCGTGTGGTCCTGGGCAATACCCTTCACCTCTCTGGGCCTCACTTTTCTCATTGGTAAATGGAGCTCTATTCATTCATTGTCCTGTTGGAACATCCACTGTACCTGGCCCCGTTCTAGGCTCAGGAGACACATCCCAAAACAAAACAGGTGAGATGCTCGCTCTCGTGGGGCTCACATTCTCATATGTGTAAGGTTGAGGGGAAAACATAAACAAGTAAGCAAACTCAATCATTTCCAGACCGTGGCGAAGTCTATGAAGGAAATAATGCAGGTCAGGGCAGCAGGTGGCCTCTGGAGGGTGCTGAGGGAAGGTCTCCCCAAGAGGGGACTTTTGAGCAGAGACCTGAAGGGTGACACCAGCCATGTAAAGATCTCAAGGAAGAGCGCTGTGGGTTGAGGGAACAGCACAGGCAAAATCCTTGAGGCAAAAATAAGCATATGATCTGTTTGAGAGAGGCCACTGATGTGGCCAGAATGGCATGAGCTTGGGGGAAGGCAGGCACTGAGGCTGGGACCAACCAGGGAGGCCAGTAGCCTGAGGAGAAGGGGGGTTTTATTCCCAGTGTGACAGAGGCCCTGGGGATTAAGAGCCAACCCCTTTGGCTAGGGATTGCGGGAGGGCCGAAGATGCAGGGCTGCTAAAAGCCTTTGGCAGGGCCTGGCGTGTGCCCAGCTGTCCCTGGCACCTGCAGGCCGTCCCCGGGGCAGCAGGAGCTCCCAGCTCTCCCCTCCATGTCGTGGTAGTACAGCTGGTGGGCACAGGGCCAGACCAGCACCCAGAACGGCGCAAGGCCTGGTCCAGGATCCTCCTGGGACGGCCGGCGTCTGGGTGTCTTAAGAATTTGAGAAGCCAGCAGTTCCCGTCAAGGCATGAGAAAACAA
The DNA here is from genome assembly GCF_018350195.1 of Panthera tigris. Lineage (NCBI taxonomy): Eukaryota > Metazoa > Chordata > Mammalia > Carnivora > Felidae > Panthera > Panthera tigris. The sequence continues at coordinate 18,487,409 of NC_056674.1, forward strand.
ATACTCCCTCCCTCCAAAGAGGCCACAGTGGGCCAGGCCAACCCTGGCCTCCCGCCCACGCCGGCCCACCGGCGACTCTGCCCCCAACCATCTTCCTGGTTCCGGTGGGAGGTCTTGACTCCCTGCAGCCATGAGGCTGGTCCTGGTCCCTTTGTTTTCAGGTGCCTGTCAGGGCTTTGGGCCCGGCCCCGGAGGCTCTGGTGTGCCTGCCGGGGTGCCAAGCACTGCCACCCCGTGTCTCTTGGGGCGGGAAGAACCTCCTTCCACGCCTTCTGGATCTGGGGACTTTGAGTAACCCTAAAACAGGTGCCCGTGGGGGGACAGGAGGCGTCTTCACTCTGGGTCCGCCTGTGTGAGAGGCCTCCTCACGGCTCGTCTTTGCGGAGGCAGGAAGTGTCCTCCCTGTGGGCATGAGGCAGCCTCCTTGCCCTGATTCCCGGGAAGCAGGGGAGCCTCCGGGCCTGGGAGGCAGCCTGCCCAGCCTCTGCCACAGGCACTGCTCTCTGCCCCCCAAGGGCAGTAAGGCTGCCCTACCTCAGGTCTTCTGCCCCCACCATTTGGCTGCAAACCCTCACAAGTGACATCTTTGGTTCCTTGGCTTGAAACTCAGGCTCGTGGCTCAGCCCTCACCCTACCCAGCTCCCACTTCCTGAATGGAGGGCCCTCCTTTGGCCTCCGGGATACGGCACGTGCCCGATTTTCCTTCCATTTCTCCGATGGGGCCTTCCCCATCCCCTGACCCTCTTCTTACTCCCTGAAACCTGGAGTCCATAGGGTGGCACATGGCCTCCCCCCACTCAGGCCCCCTGCTCCCATATCTGTCTCACACACCTCCACAGCCTCAGTTTCCCTTTTCTGTCCTGCAGCCTCGTAGATGTCCCCGCCCACAGGACCCTCCTGGTCTGACACTGGCCTCAATGTCCTCCCAACCCCCAGGTCCCGTCAGAGGCTCTCATCCTTAGGACTGTCCCTCATCTGCAGGATGCTTCCCCCTGCCACACACACAGCTTGCCAGCTCACAGCCTGCAGGCCTCCTGAGCATCTCCTGTCCACCCTCTCCTTCCCTGCTCCCAGCCCCACCTGCGCTCAGCCTCCCTTCTGGTCCAGCCTCCACACAGAAGCCCGAAGATCTTCCTAAACACAAAATCCATCCTGTCCCTTCTTTACCTAGAACCCTCCATGGCTCCCCAGTGTCCCCAGGACAGAGTCTTAGACCTTCAGCCCTGCGGTGCCGCTGTTAGAGATTCGGGGATTGAACATGTTTCCCCAAATTCCCAGAGAGTCTTATGGGGCTTTCTTTATCAGACACCCAATAGTTTCCAAAGAGCAGTCAAAAGCCCCAGAACTTGTAAAACACAAGTCAGTAGAAGAGAAACGAAGACTAACCACCAGCGCCATCTTGCGGAGAGACCCAGCACTGCCAAGGCATCAGCCAGCCCTTCAGCAGAAATAGTCCTAAGAGACGTGGCTCCGGCTTGCTCACCTCACCGCTGCCCCAGCTCCACTTCCGGTATCACCTCCAGAAATAGCCGAATTACCCATGTGCCACTGCACACCCAGCGCCTTGTCAGCCCCTGCCTTTAGCCACTCTTCCCTCTGCCTGGCACACCCTACCTATTCCCCTACTCATCCTGAGTGTCGGCCCGGGTATCGCCTCCTCCAACTGATTCCCCGGGGAGCACCAAGAAGCCTGCCTTGGGCGCACTTCAAAGCAACACAGATGTAGCAGCCACAAGGCAGGGATGGCTCTCAGCCCTGTCCTAGCCCCGTCCTGCACTTCCCTTACATCCTTGCACCAGGTGTTAATAAGGACAGTATCATTATCCTCGTCCCCAGTGTACAGATGAGGAAAGGAGGCCCAGAGAGGCGCAGCCACCTACCCTGGGTCACCCAGCAAGTCGGCGCAGAACCAGAACCTCTCAGCATCTGTATCCAGGTTTGACTGCCGGCTCCAGCCCCGCCAGCAGGACGCCGCGACGGGACCGGCTTGAGCTGCCCGGGGGTGCACTGGAGCCCCACTCTGCCTTGCTTCTCTCTGTAGCCAGACCATCTCCGGCCACCCCTCTGGGCATGACCTGCTTTTCTCCCCGGTTCATTCACACAGGGGCCCCGGGCCCGGGGACCCCAGGAGACATGCCATCCCTGAGGTTCCAGGCTCCGTCACCCACCTGCTCAGCCAGGACGAGTGCCCCCTCCTGAGCCACTGCGAGCCTGGGCTCGCTCTGGGCCACAGCCGTGCGGCTTGGGGCTTGATCTGCCAACTGTGCTGAGACCCCACAAGGGCAGTGTCCACACTGATCGTCTCAGCCAACACAGCCAGCCCTTCCTGCCGTTCAGACCCTCATGCCACCCTGTGAGGTCTTCGTATCATCTCCATGCTACAGATGAAAGCTTGAGGACCAGAGAGGATAAATCCGGGACCTCCCAGCCAGAAAGTGCCACCACCTGGGACCAAACCCAGCTAGCCTGGTTGCAGGAGGAAGAGAGGGAGCCGGCCCCCACTGGAGAGGCAGGCAGGAAAGGCCGTCCCCTGATCGGGCCCCTCCAGCTGGCCCCCAAGCGTGGAAGAGGTTGAGGGAGAGGCGGGCTGTTTGGAGCCCCCACCGGGGCCTGCCAAGAGCCCTTCAGTGCCAGCCACTCGGGCGCGTGTTTTCCCCCATCGTTCCTGGAGTGCTTTCTCTGCGACCTCTCCCCTCTCCATCCATCCTGGCCGAGTCCAAAGTCCTCCCTCTGCTCTTTTGCCCACAGTGCGGGGAGGTGGGAGGAATGTCTGGAATCGGTGGGGGTCTCGGGTCCCGGGGACGCCAAGTCGGCCGACCTCTGTCATAACCGCTCCAGTTCATGGCATGTGTCTCACATGCTAAGCCCCACAGTGGTGCCTTGTGTGTGTTCCGAGCTCCCAACAACCCCTGTACGTAGGCAGGTAGGTAGGTTGGTAGCATTAGGATCCATGCTTGACCCAGGGGGAAAATGAAGCCCAGAGAAACGATGTCAGTTGTACAAGACCACACAGCAAAAAAGTGGCAGGTTCAAGTACAGGCCTGTGTGTTTAGCTCCAGAGTCGGTGTCCTTAACCATGATAGCTGGTCTTCCCACCTTAGCCCCAAGGAGAAGACGGTCCAGGGTTCGCTGAGAGATCACTGGGGTGTGAGGGGAAACTGAGGCATGGAGCCAGGCAGGTCATATGGGGTAGCAGGAAGGCGGGTGGTGGCACAGCCCCACAGAAAATTTGGTTAATAGTTAATCAGGTGGAAGAGACTTCACAAGGGGCTGGGGGTGGGCCCAGGAGGGGTGCCAGAGCAAGGGGGCTCTGAGGGGGTGGAGGGCTGGGAACAGAGCACAGAGGGAGGGGCGCCAGGCAGAGCCAAAGTTGGGACTCAAGGAAAAGGGGACTCACCCTCTTTCTCCGCCATGTCACGGCCTCTTGTTAATGATTCCCAGGCTGACTTCCTGGGCCGGGGAGGGACCTGTGGGGAGATGAACCGAGAGGCAGGGCCTGGGGGAGCCGAGCCCAGCCCCGGTGCCCCCAGTCCCAGGCGCCCATCCAGGGAGGCTGGAGGGACTGGGCCCTGGCCAGAGCACGCCGTGATCACAGACGCAGATCGGGCCGGGTTCAAGGATGGGGTCAGTGTCTGACCAGCAGCCAGGGGACGCCTGATTTGCAGGGTTGGGGTCCCCCCGTGCCTGGGCCTTGGTGAGGAGTGGGCTGAAGGTCTGAATTCCTGGGGCTGAGGGAGTAGATGAGAGCTGGGGACCTGAACTCCTGGGTCCTGGGGAAAAAGGCATTTGGGGGCTCTGAACTGCTGGGTATGTGGGAGGAGGGGCGTAGGAGCCCAGACTCCCGGGTCTGAGGGAGGCGGGGACTGGGGCCCCATCCCTGTGTCTGAGGGAGCCGGGGTTGGAGCTCCAAGGTCCTTGGAGAGACGTCTGGGAGCCCCTCTGCTGGGAGGTGGGCGCTAGGTAGGGCGAGGATGAGGCGACCCGTGTCCCGGCCTGGAACTGAGGGCCCCGGTCCTTACCCTGGGGTCCGGCAGGTGGGGGCGGAGCTGAGAGTGCCCTTGTCGGGTCAGTCTCCGGGCCTGGGCAGGAGCATGGTGGCCCCGCAGCAGCGGTGGCCCGGAGGCAGAGGCAGCGGGCGGCGTGGGGCCTGCTAGGCCTGGCTGCCTCACCTGAGGAGGAGGGGGGCTGGGCCAGAGGCGGGGGAAGGGGCGGGGAGGGGCAGGGCGGAGGGATCGGCAACGCTGGAGGCCACCTGGCTGGTGGGGCAGGGTTTGCAGGGGCTGGACCTGGCCGGCCTGCCCCCGCATCGCCTCCTTCCGGCCTGGAGGGGGCCCAGGTGTGCCAGTCTGAGGGGACATGGAAGGGGGGGGGTTGGGCAGACAGACAGAGCAGGCCGGGGGTGGGGGGTGGGGCTGAGGGGGTGCCTGCAAGGACTGAAGGATGGGCCTTTGAACTGGAGGCAACCAGACAGAGGGCCCCGGCTGCCCCAAGCCCACCCTGCCCCTGCCTCTGCCCCTGCCTCTGGCCCAGCCCCCGCCCTACCCGCCCCGCCCCCCCCCCCACCTTGCCCCAGCTCAGGCCTAACTCCCTCCCTGTCCTCCCCTGCTTCCTCTAGCACCTCCTGCCCAGCCCCAAGCCTGCCACTGCCCCTGCCATTTCCTGCCCCCCATGTGCAGCTCCTGAACAAGGCAGTCCGGGTCCCTGCCCCAGCCCTGGCCCCCGCCCCCTCCCCCCCAGCTGCCTTCCTACAAGTCACGGGGGCTGGTTTGCTTTGGCAGCTTCCCTGCTGCCTGCAGCAGTGACCTCTGGAACCTGGAAGTCCTACACAGGGGGGATGGGGGGCTTGGCCCGGAAAAGGCAGCACTGAGTGCTGAGGCCCAGGCCAAGCGGCCGGAAGTGTCCACAGGCAGATACACACTGTCCCGCCAGCAGCCAAGAGCGATCCACGTCAGACCCCAGGGCCAGATAAACACCCAGACACCCAAAGGTCACCATCAGACACCTGCTTGTGGACAGCCATGCACCCAAACACAGACCACAGCTGCTCACCCCACACACTGGCTCCACTCAGAGCCACAGCCTCTCACAGGGGGTCGTGCTGGCGGGGCCCCGCTGCTGCCCAGCCCCTCATCTCCCTCTCCCTCTCCCCAGCTCCCATCACAGCAGAGACCCACACTGCTGGGAAGAGACGGCTGCATTCCCTCTCTTCTCTCCAGAGCACCTTCCCTGCCCTGCTGCCCCCTGCCCTACCCAGGGCTCCCCTCTGCCCTCCCCCACCCTCCCATACCACTCACGGTCCCCATTGAGCTAGTGACCCCCCAACCCCAACTAGTCAAGTACTAAGTGGCTGTCCCCGGGGAGGGCGAGACCCACCCACCGGCTTCTTCCTCATCCTTACCCCTGAACATGCGCAGAGAGGTCCCACTGCCTTCCCCGGGAGGGCGGCTCCCCAGGAGAACTGAGGCTTTGGGATTTGAGGGGTGTAGAGGGTGATGGGGCTCACGAGAAAGACTATGAATCAAGTCCAAGAATCTTTATTTCATGAACAAAACTACTTGTGTGAAGAGAGACGAGGCTGAACGGGCCCCTTTCTAAGTGGCCGCGATCCAAGGCTGGTGAGAGAGGGCAGGGTTGGGCCGGGGCAAGAGTGCATCACAGGGAGAGGGGACCCCAGGTCCAGCCAGAGGAAGGAGGGGAAATGTTGCTGGGGGTCGGGGTGGGCCCCAGAACCCCCTGCCCCAAACCGTGCCAGCCCATCACGACCCCCCACCGGGTGGGGGCTGGGGCAGGGAGGGGCTGGGCCCCAGTAGTGTGCATCTGAAGCGGCCAGTGTGTGCAAATCAGCAAGAAGGAGGGGTGCGGAGCCGCTGCCCCCACCTCACCGCCCCCCCTCCCAAACAGGCAGCAGAAGCAGGGGTGGGGGCAGCGGCAGTATTGCTTTACCCATCATGCATGGCGTGGGTGGGCAATGGAGCAGGAGGAAGTAGGCTGGATTGGGGGTGTGAGCCAAGCCCCCTGCCCCCTCCCACCCTGGCGGCTCCGTTGGCAGGACTCTGAGGCTCGTGGAGGCCCGGGAATGGCCAGCCCCCACTGGGGGCAGGCTGTGCCCAGATGTTCCCCATTTAGGGCTGGCTCTTCCTTGAGGTGGAGCCCAGGGCCTAAAGGTGAGGGAGAGACAGGTATCAGGGACCTAGTGGGCGACACCCTCCCGGGCGCTGCGGTCCCTGCCCACCCACCTACCTTACCAGGGCTATTCGGCCACCTGGACGCCCGTACAGTTCTCTTTGCTTTCTGAGGTGATGGCCAGGTATTCCGAGCTGTGGGGGCAAAGGCCAGATGTACAGCGACCCCCATCATCAGTCTGGCCCACCCCCAGGAAACTGAGGCGGGTTGGGGTCTCCGCCCCAGGTGTACAGGGCTCTGGAGCTAGAGAGAGGAGGAGACTGCAGGCTGGGCTCCCAGGATCCACAAGAAGTCCAGGCTGGGGCCCGGAGTCCTGAGTCTGAGGGAGGAGGAGTCTGGGGGTCCAGACTCCCGGGTCCTGGGAGGGGAAGGGGCTGGGACCTGACCCTATCCATCTCTGACAACAAACATCCCTCTCGGGGAAGCCCGGGTCTGGGTCGCCTGACCCCCCTCCCTACCGACCCCACTCACGCATTCTCTTGTGCAGCAGCCTCCGTGGCCGCGGCGATCTTCTTGTAGCAATAAACCATCTCTGCCACGAGCCATATGGTCAACACCACGATGAGCACATACATCATGATCTCCGACACGATGGATGCCATGTCTCTGTTGGCTGCAAGTGCCAGGCAGGGTTAGGTGGCAGTCAAGGCTAGGCTCAGGAGGCATGACAGCCTGAGGCGCCCCAAGCCTGCTGTGTGAGCCTGAGCAAGTGGCTTGGCCTCTCTGGGCCTGGTCTGCAAATAGGACCATGTAGCTTCCCTAGAGTCGTCATCGTTACCGTGATTCTTAATAACCAGCCTCAGGTGGGCCTTGAGGTCCCCCTCACCCTGCCTCCCTGTGTGGCTTGAGGGGGCACCTGTGTCATTCAGGTGACCGTAGGTGCCCAAGAGCCGTGGCTTTGCAACCAGAAGGCTCAGGTTCAAGTCCCGGCTCTGCCACTTGCCAGCTGTGTAACCTTGGGCAAGTGACTCATCCTCTCTGGGTGTGAGTTTCTCCATCTGTGAGAAGCTGATAATGACAATAGCTCCTTCTTGGGAGTGCTGTAAAAATAAGTCCGCTTCAAAAATCCTTAGAACAGTGCTTAACCTATAGATAGCATTCAATAAATGCTTACTATTATTAATACTATTACTACTAAGAGTGGGGGCTCTGGGGGCAGACTGCCAGGGTTCAGATCCTGCCTCTGCCTCTTATTAGCTGTGTGACCTTAGGTAAATGACTCCACCTCTCTGGGCCTCAATTCCCCCTCTGTGAAACGGAGATGATGAGACTCATGCCTTCCCTCAGGGTGGCTGGGAAGAGAAAACAAGTTAATATCTGTATTAAGTACACGCTTAAAATCCAAGCACACGCTTGGATGTGCTCCCAGTCAGCACTGCCTAAATGTTGGCTATTCACTGACATTTTCCGGAAACCTTCTATCCTTTCCACGGCACTGCCTCTTGCCATTGCCAGCTTCCTTTCATTGAGCCTAAATTTAAACTATGAGGGGGATGCGTTCAGCCAGGGAACTAGAGGTGGAGGCCACTGTGGCGTCATCGGCCGGATTTCACGGGTGTCCAGTCCGTATCCCCGGGCCTTTCCTTCCTGATGGCCGGGACCTCATTTCCCCCCTGTCCTCACATGGTCTTTCCTCCCCTGTCCGTGGGCACTTTCTGCTGCTCCAACCGGTGCAGATGGCACCGATGCTTTCTGGGCCAGAGTGAGGGAGGGTGCGGGCTGGATGCTTCTCCCCTGCCTCTCTGCCGGAAGGAGCTGGGGAAAGGGTTCCACCCATCATTCGTTCGTTGGTCCTTTCGTTCATTCATTCATTCATTCAAAAGATACGAGTGTATCTCATATGGTGAATGCACACTTTCAGCCAGGCTCTGTGCTAAGTTCCTTATCTGGGCATCTCTCTGAGTCTTTGAAACACCCTAAGGATAGAGAGAGTTCTGGCTTCCCATGTCAGCTGACCTCAGGAAGCACACTGAGTTGGATATATGTTGGATAAAGCTTACACCATCGGGTTCTCATCCCTGCTCCTGGAACTCAGTGCCCAAACGGATTTAGGTAATCTGGTGTCTCCTGCCCTCCCAATCAGATTAGGACAGCGACAGGCACGGCTCTGTAACCCATTTTCCAGACAAGGACACTGAGGCTCAGAAAGTGGACGGTGCTAGGCAAGGAGGCACAGCCAGGGTTGGACTCGGAGCCAGGATTCAACCCCAAGCGTTAGCAGCTGCAGGGTCTGGGCTCTTATCTGCCCTGGGAACTACTACAGCCGAAGAAAGACTTGGTAAAGGCTGCTGTATATCAAGTGCAGTTCCCATCAAGCCGTATAGACATCCCAGGAGGTAGGACTGTGGTTCCCCCACTTCACAGATGAGGAACTGGGGCAGAGGGTAATAGGCACCTTGCCTGGGGAGAACTCCGATTTCTTCAAAACCCCCCAAGTCTTCTAAAAGCTTCACCTGCCTGCCCCCAGTAGAAGCCCCCAGGTCTGAGGCCCCCGCCCGCATCTGTGCATGCCGGGTTTCTCCCTCGCCTCAGACGCTGCTCTACCTCAAGACATTCTCCACCCGTGCTGGGTATGTCCAAAATAGAATTAGCCCTCTGGTCCCTGTTTGCTGGCTCCACTCCTGGTGGGGGGATTCCCGGGTGCTTCTCTGGTCTCCTGCAGCTCTGCCAGCTCGGCAAAGGTCCCACCACCAGCACCCACGGGCCCTCCTCTGGAAATGACCCCTTGGAAAACCCTCCTTGGGGCTATTACCAGGAGGCGGTATTGGCTGATGGGTCATGTTGAGAATGCAGTACGATTGTGGATTATAACAAAAAAAGAATATGGTAGGTGCCTGGGTGGCCCAGTCGGTTGAGCCTCCGACTCCTGATTTTAGCTCAGGTTATGATCTCGAGGTTTGTGAGTTCGAGCCCTGCATTGGGCTCTGCACTGATGGTGTGGAGCCTGCTTGGGATTCTCTCTCTCCCTCTCTCTTTGTCCCTCCCTTATGTGCTCTCTCTCTCTCTCAATAAATAAACTTTAAAAATTTTTTAAAAATTAAAAAAGAAAAAAAAGAAAAAATATGGTATGGCCAGCAATACTAACAATGCAATATAATGGGTAATGAAAGACATACTGTGGTGGGATGAGTAGTGTTAAAAATACTACAGTATGCTGGGTAATGCCGACTCTATTATAGCATAACGAGTAAAATTTTAAAATACTACAATATGATTAATTTAAAGTACTACAGCATGGTGGGTAATGTTAAAAATACTCTTGTATGATGGATTATGATGAAAACATTGTTGTATGTTTGGTAATGTTAAAGAGTATAGTATATAGTAATACGAAATACTTTAATACGGTGGATAAAAAACACTAGAGCCTGTTGGATAATGAAGAAACCACAGACTCTGGGAAAACAGCATAGCTCTGCCTATGGTAATTGTTAAGAACACCGGCTCTGGTGGGGAGGAGAATATGGTACATAATGTTTAAAAGAGGCTCTGCTGGGACGTGGGCGCACCTGACCCCCGCCTCCCCCTCGCAGGTGCGGACAGCATCCCGAGCAAGGGCCAAGCCACAGGATGGAAGAAACCCGGCTGCCTGAACGGTATCATGGAGCCTCCCTGCCCTCCTGACCCCTGGCCTCGGCGCTGATTCAGGAGACAAGACTGACACAGATTTTGTTCAGCTACAGTGTTTGGGGGCGTTCTTGCTACAGCCACTCCCTCGGGCGGGGCTCCATCTTCTACATCCGTGGGTGGCCACCCACCCAGCATCGTGACCTACACCAGCGAGTAGCTCCGACACGTCTCCTGTGTTGAATCCTGCGGGATCGCTTTGATAACAAGCGTAAAAATGCTAATTATCAAAAGAAACCCACAGGCTCTGGCTGACAGCAGAGTGTAATGAATCATGCCAAGAACAGAAACGGCAGTCACACACGCTTAGTTGGGTTCAAATCCGGGTCCCAGCTCTGTGATCTCGACCTCCCTGAGCCCGGGGTTTCCCATCTGTAAAGTGGGGGGAGTAGTAAGAGCCCCTAGCAAGGAGGGTGGGTGGGAGGGTTCAATGAGGGACTGCACGTAGGCTCTGAGGCTGGCACCCCCCTGGGGGAAAGGAAGGACGATGCACGGTCCCCGTGACAATGCGCGTGCGCCGTGGGCCCCACGGGACGTACTTGCCATGGCTCTCGGGTGGCTCAAGTTCTGGGATATCTTCCTGACTCTAAGCCAATGGGCCACTGTGCCCTGGAAAATTCCAGTTTACACCCATCAGAAGATGGTTCAGAGAAGGGATCCAAGGCAGCTGGAGCCAAAATGATGAAATGTTCAAAAACACCTTGCATCCTTGCTGTTCAGTGTGGCCCCAGACCTGCAGCGTCGGCTTTGCTGAGAGCTCGTTAGACATGTGGCCTGAGCCCCCACCCCAGGCCTGCTGGGTCGGAGTCTACACATTAGCAAGACTCCCAGCAGGTCCACGTACACAGCAGAATTTAAGGAGCTCTGCTCCAAGGGACACACTCTTATCTCTTCCCTCACGGTCACAAAGGGAGGAGGGGCTGAGGCTCTCCGACAGTCAGAACCTCCACTGTCATCCCCACTGCTGAGGCCCCGCTGCGGGCCAGGCACGGGGGCAGCTGACACCCAGCACACCTCCCCATAGAACAGTTCAGACAACGCCCTGGGAGGTGGATACCATTATCGACCTGCATCCTACAGGACAACCCTTCCTCAGAGAGGGGAAGGCACAGCACAGGTGGCAGAGTTTGGCACCCGGAACGTCCAGAGGAGGGGCCTGCCGTGGCCCTTGCCTGGGGTTGAAAGGAAATGGAAGCCAGAGCTGGGGCTGGGGAAGGAGGTGCGGCTCCCCCCGCCGCCGTGGGCGTTTGCCTGGCCCAGGCGTGGAGCCAGCCTGTCCCCTACCTGCCATCTGTCCCGCCATCTGGCTGCCAGTGGGCAACAGGGGTGAGGGGGGGAGGCAGGGTCTGACTCACCTTTGTCCACCACCTCAAGGTGGATCTTTTTGACGACGCTGGTGTTGTGCTCGTAGTTCTCAAAGAAGAGCAGCCGGTAGACGTGGCACTCGTAGTCGCCCGAGTGGTTGTAGGTGACGTTGGTGATGAAGATGGACAGGTCCTGCAGGTCCTTGGTGCCCCGGCTGCCGTTCCACACCACGCGGCCCTCGAAACGCTCGTCCTCCTCCAGCTGCAGCACCTCGTTCTCATAGCGCAGGATCTGGGGGCGGCAGGGCCGGTCACTGCCTGCGCCCGGCCCCCTACCCAGACTATTCTGTCCCTTGCCCTGACACTCAGACAGTCAGTGGACACACACGCGGGCACCGTGACCTCAGGCAGGGAGGGCGCAGGGGAGGCTAGGATCAGGCCCCGGCCCGCCCCCAACGCCGAGTGTGGCCCTGGAGCTGACACGCACACACACGCACACACACATATTCCTCAGGCGTCCTCCGGAGTACCCCCCACCCCCCCTTCCGCCTTCCTGGCCTTCATTCTCTAAAGTTCTTCCCGGCCACCAGGCACACTCCTCAGGCAGGGACAGAGGGGTCCCATCTCAGCTGCTGCAGACCCCAGCTCTCCAGCAGGCGCCCCGTCGTTTGTCATTCAAAATACGTGTAACACAAAGGAGGCCAAAAAAGTTCTGCTTCTCTTCCATAATGACTGCCTGAGACATTCTTGCTGGCACTAAATAGTTCCAACGACACTCACTCTGTGCCACCCGTGTCCCAGGAGCAACAGCCACGCGGACCCTCACACAAACCTCGGAGCTAGAGACCATCACCCTCCCATCTTTCCAGAGGAGGGAACTGAGGCTCAGAGAAGCTCAGCGCCTTGCCCAAGGTCACCAGCTGGTCACTGGGGGAGCCGGAGTTCGAATCCAGGCCACCGATAGTGGCACGTTATTGAAAACAGACAAGCCACCCCCTCCTGGCCCCTGGCCCCTGCCCGCCACCAACCCCCACACAAATGCCCACCCTCCCGCAGCCGTGCGCCCGCACACCTTGACAAACTCCTCCGTGCCCTTCTGGCGGAAGGTCCACTCGGTGAAGGTCTCGGCGGTGGTCTCGCTACGGCGCTTGCAGGAGATGCACAGGATTTTGAAGGTCATCCCGTACACGGCCTCCGTCTCCGAGTCCACCTCCACACAGCCCCCCCAGGCTGAGGACACTGCGGGGACAGCAGGCTCAGGTCGCGCAGGGCCACCCATCGCCCTAGGCAGTGCCAGGCTCACTGGTTGTTGGCTCTCGGAGACCATCTGTTTCCCCTCAATAACATTATGAATGGACAGACCCAGACACTAAGCCTGGCCCTGCCACTTGCCGTGTCCCCTTGGCGAGTCTCTCAGGATCTGTGGCCTCAGTTTCCCTCTGTGAGGGGAGGGAAACCATCGTCTCTGCTTCTGGGCGTTGCTGGGCCGATTCCGTGAGTTAGGTAAGGCCCCAGCAGGGGGCCTGCCACACAGGAAGCTCCCCCCCCCCAACCCCTTAGCAAAATAGGGCTGTCACTGTGGTCAGGAACTTCGAGTCTTTGCTCTCTAACCCAAGTAGCCACCCAAGTAGCCCTTCTTAAGAAATCCACTTGCCCAGGGTGCTGCAGCGTTTAGGTGGTGGGACTAGAATTCCAGATGGGTTAGAAGTTCAAGGTGGCAGAGTCTTTTCTACAATTCCTCCTCTGCAAAACCAGTCAGCCCCAGACAGGGAGCCAGGAGAAGGCAAGGCCTCGGGGGGCTAGGTGGGCACTGGAAGCAGGGCCGACCTGCGCTCCAGCCCTGTTCCCCAGGTCCCCAAGTTCTGGTGTCATCCACTCCCTACCCAACTTCCGTCTCCTGGCCCCTCTGCCCCCAAGGCTCCTCACCTCCCGACTCCTGTCCCACCTCCTGTCAGCTTCTCAAAACTCACTGAGCTCTTTGCAGCCTCAGGGACTTTGCGTCCGCACTGGATTCCAGTCCCTTTGGGTGCCTCCTCCACATTCTTACCTGCCACCCCCTTCCCAAGGCCCAACACTCATCAGCGAATGCTATGCCTCTCCAGCTCTAGCTCTGGGTGTTCTGTTGTTTGTTCGTTTGTTTTCCCCCTGAGTGTCTTCGTCTAGGAATCCTGGGAACTTCTTGTCCTCCTCCTCTTCCGTCTCTCTCCAACTCCTTACGCACCTCTGTGTCTGTCTCCCCTACTTCATATCTCTTAGGGAGTCTCTCTGGAGGGCCCACGGCTTTGTGTCCTCTTTCCAGACTCAGACAGCCTCTTCCGGTCGGTCTCTCCACCTTTCCCTGCCTCTTTTACACCCCGTCTCTTCCTGTGTCTACCTGTGTCTCCGTCTGGCCCTGCCTCTCTCAAGTTTCTCTCTCCAGCGCTCCGATTTCTAACTCGCTTCTCGGCCTCTCTCTGGCACCCTCTACATCCCTCTCGGGCTCCGTCTCCCCCCTTACTCCCGATCCCCAGTCTCCGCGGAGCAAGCCCGAGTACTCCGAGTGGCTGTGTCTCTCGCGCCTTTCCTTCCGTCCCCATCTCTCCCTGTGTCTCGGTCTCCCCCGTCCCAGTCTCCGGGCGCCGCCTTCCCCCACCCCCTCCCGCGGCTGTGGGTGTCACATTGCAGCCTGCGGGGCTCCGAGAGCAGCTGACTCCGCGTTTCCTCGCCCCCGGCTGGGCGCCCGCAGCCGCCGAGCTGTGCCAGCCCGGCCCCCGCCCTCTCTCGCCCACCCGCACCTCCACCGCCCTCCCCCGCCCCGCGCCCGGCGCTCGGCGCTCACAACTTCGGAAGCGGACTTAGCCGCGCCGGGGAATGGGCCGGGGGCGGCCCTCGCCCCGCCGTCCCGGGTCCCGCGCGCGAACACCGCCGCCGGGCCGCTGCCCGGGCTGTGCCCTCCGCCGCCCCCCCCCCCCCCAAGCCACCGCGCACTCACCCAGCGCCGCGCCGACCACCAAGGCCAACAGTGTCCCCATGGCTGCGCTGCGCGCGCTGCGCCCCCCTCCCGGGCCGCCGGTATTAATAGCGGGGCAAGAGGCAGCGGGCCCGGGCGGCGGTTAGAATGTCCCCGGGAGCGCGCGGGCGCAGCAGCTGCGGCTCTGGGACCGGCAAGGGGGGGGGGGGGGCGGAGGGGGGGCGCGGCCCCCCCGCTCCGGTTACCGCCGGGGGCCCAGCCCCGGGGCCCGGCGTCCGGGCATCCCCGCCGCGCGGGCGGCGGCCGCTCCTCGGGCTCCTGCGCTGGCGCGCGCGGCCGGGCGCATTCGCCAGGTGCACCGACCCCGGCCCGGCTCCGGCTCGGGCGCGCTGAGGCGCGGGCCGCGGTCTCCTGCGCACTGCAGCGGCGGCGGCGGCGGCGGCGGCGGCCTGGGGAGGGAGGAGGGAGCGGGAGGGGGCGGGATGAATCACCGCGGGGGGAGGGCGCGGCCGCCCAGCCTTTGCCGCAGCGGCCCGGGAGGCGCCCGCCGCACCGGCCTCTCCCGGTGGCGCAGGGACCGCGGCTTCTGGGCATGGGCGGATGGCCCGGGTGTCCCCTACCCTTCCCGACGCTGGGGACCCCCGGCTTCGGAGTCTGGAAAAGGTCACCCCCAGAGTCCCAGGAGGGCTTAGAGGGCGTTTGAGGGGCAAGGCTTCCGACTTCAATTTATGGAGGTCATCCTCCTGGGACGGAGGGGGACTTGGCTGGGACCTCCAAGTGACCTCCCTCTCAGATCCCTGGCATCTGGACCTGAGGGGTCACTGTGCAGGAACCCAAGTGGGTGTGAGGTGGGGGGTGTCATGCTAGGGCCACGAGAATACTTCAGACTCCACCCAAGCAGGAGGGAGGGAGGGAGGGCCATGCCGGATCTACACCACAGAGGCTTCTCTGGGGGTTTGGGGGTACAGTGTTACAGGGGGTACCTTGGTCTCTGATGTCATTCACCCACACGCGCCTCCCGCGGCTCAGTCCCCTGCCCAGGCCCCTGCTGCTGTTCCCAACACAACAAACTTATTCCTGCCTCAGGGCCTTTGCCCTCTTTGCTCTTCCCTCTGTCTGCTCTGCCTCTGCTCTTCCCCCTGGTAACCAAAAGGCTCACTCCCTCTTCTCCAGCAGCTCCTGGCTCCAACGTCACCTTCCTCAGGTCTTCTGTCCATTCCCAGGAAACTGCCTCCCCTGTCCCTTACTTGACCGCAGTTGTCACTACCTGACATTTTTCTCTTCCTTTATTTAGATCTTCCTTTCACCCCCTTCAACCCTGGGATACAAGATCCCCCCCAGGTGAGGGCACTGTCCTGGGCACCACTGTATTTCCAGCACCAGAACTGTGCCTGGCACATTATAGGTGCTCAATAAATATTCATCAAATGAAGAAATATATGCCAAAGCTCTAGCCCTTCGCGTATGCTGGACCCATTTCTACCTCCCAACATTGGCAGTAAGTTCTACTATTATCCCCATTTTACGGAAGAAATGGAGGCTGAGAGTGGCTCACACCCTTGCCTAGGGTCATGTAGCTAGCCTCAAGTGGAAGGATCTGGAATCCTGCCCCAGCAATGGTGGGTGGTTTGTCCTTTTAGTAGGTTCTGCCAAATGGAGAGGTTGGGGGTGGGAGCTCTGGGCTGTCAGGACCAGGGTGGGAGTGAGACTTTTGGCTGGCTGCTCAGGTCCTGGCCTCTGGTTTTGGGTGGGGTGAAGTTCCAGAATCCCCCTGACCCAGTCCTGCAGAGGAAGAGGAACAAGGATATGGGGCAGGCTCAGGGCAGAGGAACAGGAAGCCAGGGACACTGGGCACCTTTGTGGTCTGGGCCTCTGTGCCAACGCCTCCTGGGCTGTGAGATTCCTCTGCAGAAAATAACTCTCTTGCCGTTCCGAGCCCTCCCTCTGGCAGCCCGTGACAGGCAGAGAGGCAGTGAGGACAGGCCTTAGGCACTGGGCAGGGTCATCTACTCACAGCCCTATAAGCCGGTGTCCACTGAGCACCTACTATGGGCTTGGTGCTATTCTAAGCACTTTACTAATAGGAACTGAAATTCTTCCCACATGATGGGTATTACCATTATTCCTAATTAACAGGTATGGTAAACTGAGGCCCACAGTGGGTGGGTAACCTGCCACGATCACATAGTTAGAGGAGAGCCTGGCTCTGCCCTTTGCCACTTACGGCCCCTCCTGCCTCCATCCAACCCTTCCTCCAGTCCTCTCCCTCAAGCCCTCCATCAAGAACTTTCTTACAGGCTGTGTGTGACATGTCAAAGGTCTCTCCTTACCCCTCACTATGGAACCAGAACAGGGCTGTGTGAGACAGGCCTGGGTTCTACCTGGACCAGAGACTTTGCCTCTAAGCCCATTTCTTCATTGGTAGGTTAGAGGTCCAGATAGCCTCAACCTGGACAGGCTGTTGTGGGGTCCCGCAGGGGTAGGACCTTGCATCTAAATGTGGAGACACCATGGACTGGGCCTGCAGCCCTCGTCTTCTGCAGAGTGGCCTCAGTCATGTAACTATCCGTCTGTGTCTCATATGGAGTCGCCGGGAGACTTAAAGGAACACCAGACCCTGGCATGGAGCCTGGTGCACACTTGGTGCTTCCTACAGGACTTACTTTTTTCTCCCCCCAATTCTTCCACGATGAGTAACATTATTGGAAACTTCCTGAGCCAGGCCCTGTTGTAAGCGGCCACGTTTATGAACTCGACTATTGTAGTAGTTGTGGCTCGCAAAGCAAAGTCCCTGAACAAGCACCATGAGCATCCCTGGGAACTTGCTGGCAGTGCAGACCCTCAGCTCACCCCAGATCTGCGGGCTCAGAAACTGCGCGTGGGCTCTGGCACTCTTTCAATAAGCCTCCAGGAGATTCTGGTGCAGCTCAAGTTGGAGAACTAGTCACTTCCAAGAACGCTGGGAGACAGGTGCCACTCTTATGCCCATTGCACAAAAGGGGAGACCAAAGCTCAGAGGGCTTGACCCCGCTCCATGTTACATGACTGCTAAAAATTAGGAGTAGAACTTGAACTCGGGCCTCCAGGCGCCTGACTCTGTCCTCACAGCCTGGCACTGGACTCTGATGACACAAGGCTTGTGGAAGATGCTAGAGAATCCCAGATCGTGTCGGTGACTTAGGCCCCAGAAAATGGACCAACCCCCGCCCCCCGCCCTTCTAGTGCAATGGGAGGCTCCCACCCGCTCCCAGGGACCTCACAGGCACAGCCACAGCCATTTCCAACCCTTTATTGGGGCTCTGTCAGCCCCAAATAAATATAATACATTAAACCCAGAGCTGAGGGCATCGTGCACCCCAGAGGCACCCCCCACAACCCCAGCTGGGCAAAATAAGTTAGCGGGGGGCCTGCCGAAGGCCAGGCCAGCTCCCTGGCTAGGCAGGCGATGGCAGCTGGACTCGCACACGCTGATCTAAAGTGCATCTCGGTTCTGTGGTCCCCATGTCTGTGTGGCCCCCGGCTGGGCCACTGGGAGGGGCGGGCGGGAGGCTCCCGGTGCTCACACCGTGCCAGCAGTGGCCACCGAGGCTCTGTGTCCATCTGTCCGTTAGGGGGGTCGGCCACATGGCTGGGTGTCCTCAGGAGAAGCTGTCGTCGGGCCGTGGCTGGGAGTCGAAGGGCGGGTCTGAGACCGTGATGCCTTGATGCAGCTTCTCCAGAGAGAACTTCATCTGGGAGGAGGAAGTGGGCAGGGCAGGGGGTGAGTACCGGCAGGGGTGACGTTCCTCCCCTTCACGCAGTTGAGGGACTGGGCAGGGTCCAGAGAGGCCACATCCCCTGCCAAGGTCACCCTGTGACAATAGTGGAGCCACACTGCACCCAGTTTAACTTCCAAGGTGCTGGAGATGGAAGGGGCCCAGGTGGCCCAGGTTCAAGTTGCAGCTCTGCTACGTACCGGGTAGCCTCGGGCAAGCCCCTTAACGGTCCCAAGGTCCCTCCGCTGAAAGACGGGTCAGTCACAAACCTGCTTCACAGGATTATTTCAGGGATCCGATGGGCAAACACCTGGCACTTGGCATACAGGAAGCGCCTGATACACATCGGCTACTCTTATTCTCCGCTGTGTGACCTTGAGCAAGTCCGAACTTCTCAGACCTTAGCACCCCCATCTAATAGATGGGGAATAACAAGAGCATCCCTCTCATAGGCTGGCCACAAAGAGCAAATCAGTGGGTCACAGCAGCACATGGAACAGCCCAAATCAATCTGTGGCTGCTGCTAACAAGTCTATGAAGTTGACCCTGTGCCCTCGGCAGTTAAGGGAGGAAAATAATGGGAATTTAACTCAGGATGGGGAGGCCCTGCCATCCCTCTCTGTGAGCGATGTGACCCCAGCCTCAATGCCTTTCCACCCTGTTCTGCACGGCCCTTCCTAGCACGAGCGTCTCCCTGCAAGTATGACCTCAGGGTGCAACGAGGCCCTAGACGCGACTCCATATCACGGTCTACGGTGACCACACGTGATTTCACCATTACCCGCCAACTTGGGCTCTGATACCCTTGGGCGTCCAGCCAATACCAGCCAACTCTCAGCTTCCCACACACCCCCCTCCCACCTAAGGCACTAATCCAGGACCTGACATTTATGCTGACCCACCACCACATGAATTGGGCACCTACTGTGCGCAGGCACTGGGCTCACACTAATGACAGCAAACACGTGTACGCTGTTCACTCTGAGCTTGACGTTGTTCGTACGTGAACTCACTTGATTTTCACAACAGTCTTTGAGGGAACAGCAACCATCGTCCCGCTCGCAGAGGAGGAAGCCAAGGCTGGCAACGGTGAAGTCACTCGCCCAAGGTCACACACCAGAATCTGAACCTCAACATCTGAATAGATGCTGCCACCGTACTACAGACAGCGTCTGGAGCAACCCCTTCTGGAGATCTGACCCCAGCATCCTCTGGAGAAACTCTTTCCCACCTTCACGTGACCCTAGTCACCCCACAGCGGCCGTGGGGTTCAAGGACCAAGCCTCGCCTACCCCCGGCCTCTGTGACTGGCTCAGGGACGGGCCTGTGACCCTAGCAGCCAGTGAGAATGAACGCTTTCCTTTACATGTCAGCCTAGAGCTGCAGGTACCACCCTGGTCAAGGGTGGGAGGGGAGGATGCCCAAAACAAAGCCAGCCCTGGGGGTGAACAGAGTCAAGAGATGGAATGAGGGTGGCTGGATCCAGCCATGCCTGAGGTCAGACACCCGTGGATATTTTTCCTAGGACGAGGGCCAATTCTTCGATTTGTCCAGCAACCCTGGGAGCTGGGGACTATGAATGGCTTCCTCATTTTACGGAGGAAGAAACTGAGGCCCAGATGTGTCTGCCACATGGTGGGATCTGACCACAGGGCCCTTCGGCCCCAAAGCCGCACCTCGTCTAGGAGCTCCACGGAAGCCCTCAGGATCTGCCTCCACTTGTGCACCTCGACGCTGTGGAACTGCTTCTGCAGGGCTAGGATCTCCGCCCACTCCGTGGCCGTCTGGGGGAATTTGCTGTAGGGGATGCAGGGCTTGAGTGGGGCGGTTGCCTTTCCCAACCTACCCAAGTTCCCAACCCCCTCAGGCCACCCACTCACCCCTTGGCCAGGGCCAGACTGTGCCAGGACTCGAAGGTATGGGCCGTCCTTTCCAGAGACCAGAGGCGGTAAAAGAGGAGGACATTGAGGGCGATGAGGACGATGAGGCTGAGGGCAGGGGTCAGAGGTCAGAGGTCAGAACCAGCACGCAGACACTCCCATAAGTCAGCACCCACACAACCCCACCTCGAAGAGCACCACAATTACCCCCTTCTCAGAGGAGAAAGTGAAGGTTCAGAGAGGGTGAGAGACACGCCTAGGGTCACACAGTCCACAAGCAGCAAAGTCAGGGTTCATATCCG
Organism: Panthera tigris; assembly: GCF_018350195.1. Classification (NCBI taxonomy): domain Eukaryota; kingdom Metazoa; phylum Chordata; class Mammalia; order Carnivora; family Felidae; genus Panthera; species Panthera tigris. The sequence continues at coordinate 18,507,410 of NC_056674.1, forward strand.
GGCCTGACACCCACACCCCCTAACTTGCACAGCAGGCTGCCTCACTGGGAGAGCTGGGGGCACTGAGTGGGGAGAAGGGGCTGCGGCTGGGACTGAGGCGAGGGGTGCCAGGGATGCGGGATGCGGGGCCCTACCTCACACAGATCCTGAGGCGGCAGCAAGGGGGAGACAAAGAGGTGAGAGCCGCCCAGCCCTGAGAGCCGCCCCGCCCCTCCGGAAGCATGCTGCACTGCCCCGCTCTGGACTGCCCGTGCTGGGAAACTGAGGCCCAGAGTGTGTGACCAAGCTGACTGTCACTCCCCAGGGTCTGCTGGGAGCTCAGACCTCACTTCCAGGTCCTCGGAGTGCCCTGCCCCCCACGTCCCCTACCGCCCCCCAGGCCTTTGTGCACATTAGCGTCTCAGCTCAGGAATCCTCTACTGTCCCAGGAAGCCTTCCCCTGCCTCCCACAGCTTTCCCGTCCCGGCCCTGTCCCCCAGCACTCTGGCCTGGTGTTAGGTCCGTTAGTCACTACAGTGTCCCCAGTGTCACCCAGGTTAGGGTTGGGTACAGAAAGTAGGAATGAGATGTGTCAGTGACAGTGCTCCTTTTCCGTATCTCTCCTGGAGCACCTCATTCCACCTCCTTTGGGTGCCTGCTCCCCCAGAATGCCCTCCCTGCCCCCTGGGCGAGGGCAGGCCCTTCCGACCTCCCAGAGCCCCCAGGGCTTCCCTCTTCCAGCAGGACACGCTTCTCCATGACCCACTGAGCAGCACACTGTGTAAGGAGCTCTGGGCACCTTCCAAACATCCTCTCCTTTCGTCTTTGCCGGGCTAGGAGGTGTGCCCATGCTCCCGCTTCAGGAGAGGCCCAGAGAGGCCAGGCACCTGCCCGATGTCACACAGCCAGAATACAGATCCAGGCCTGGGTGACCCCAAAGCCCGAGCCCCTTACTCACACGACGCTGATGAGAACAAGGGCGCTGGGGATGCCTGCCCCGGGGCCCTGGTCCACGGACGGTTCCGAGAAGCGCGAGCTGAGGGAGCCTGAGGAGAGCACCACGGAGTCAGACAGACCCATCTCGGCATGACCCCCCCGAGCCCCGCTCCTCCGCCTGCCCTGCCCAGGCCTGAGGGGACACACCCGAGGTGTGCATGCCAGCCCGGGCACAGGGGTCAGGGTCCGGGTGCTGGGGCCCATCGCCGTGACCCCTCCAGCTCAGGGGCCGCTTCCGCCTCCGCAGGCCTGACAGCAATCCCCGGGCATCCTTCCCGCCTTCCTCCAGGGACAGCTTCTCGGCTTTGGCAAGCTCTCGCTCTGTGGACACAGGAGAGGCCTCTGCACGGCTGCCCCTCGCCAGGCTCCGAGCCCGTCCCTGCCCTGGCCAACCTCCGGCCCCTACCCAGGTGGTGGAAGTAATCTTCGATGCCACTCCACGAGTTCTTCTCGATGAGTGACTTCACAAGGCTCCAGGGCTGTTTCCGGTAGCGGATCTCAGAGGACACTCTGGGGTTGGGGAACAGGGCGAGGGGGCCGGGGTCTGACTCCAACCTCGCAGCCCCACTCCCCAGGGGGAGCTCTCCTTCCACCAATTCAGAGAGGGCCCGTCGTCACCCATAGACACACACCTTGACAAGTCTCCCGACCTTCGCAGCGCCCACCCACGCCGGCAGCTGACCCCGCACCTCCTTCCCGACTCTTCCATCCTGCCGCTGTGCCCCAGCTCCACACGGAGTCTGAGACAGCTCAGCACATCCCACTCCTGATCTTCCCCCGAAACCTATTCCTCCCCACCTTCCCCATCGCAGTCAATGGCAGCTTCATCTTTCTATTGGCTCAGGCTGGACACCCCCAGGTGCTCCTGACACGTCTCCCCGGGAGAAGGGATTGTCTGGTTTGCTGCACCCCCACCGCCTGGAACAGTGCTGGGCACAGAGCACATAACCCACAGCCAGCAAACAACTAAACCGATCATCGTGCACTCAGCCACTCACTCGCCTCCGGCTCAAACCCCTTCCACGGATGGGGGAGAGGTCCCCGGGGCTGCCCTCGTCTACCCTCCGCTGTTCAGGGTTCAGAGGACTCAGGGACCCAGAACGTCTGCTCCTCTGCGGTGGTAACCCACGTCGTGCTGCGGGCTCGGGGTGGAGACAGAAGGGCGGGGACCCCGGGAGCAGCAGGGTGGCCGGTGAGGGGCCAGGCCGCTGCTTACCGGAGTCGGGCCTTGTTCCGGGCAAGGCCCAGGATGCAGTAGCGGTGCGCAGTGTAGAAGTAGTCCTGGTAAGGGATGCCCTGCGTCAGCACCTCGGAGTCCACCACACATGCGCCTGCCTGCGGGCCGCGCCGGAACAGCGTCTGCGGGGACGAGGAAGGAGGAAGCGGTCAGGGGCACGCCACCCGGCCACGCCACCCAGCCCGCCGCTCTGCCTGGCCCACCTGTGTCTCCACCACGGAGGCGCTCTTGGGGCCCAGCGGGTTGCTGATGGGAATGGTGTAGGTCAGCACTCGGCGCTGGTGGCACTTGCTGTCCCCGCTCCAGGGACTCAAGGTCACATCTGGGGGAGGGAGGAACAGGATGAGGAGACCATTCTCCAGTTTCTGCCCACAGGCCATAGGAGAAAGCCTTTTCGGGTAGTTCCGGTTCTCTCGGGACTTGCCCCCAAACCCACCCCACCTCCAGGCCCCCCACCTTGGTGTCTGCCCCACCTTCCTTCTAGACACCTAAAACTTCAGGTGTCGGTAATTCAGGGCTGGGACTTCTCCCTACACTTCTCACCCATGCTGGGGCCTTCTTGTCCACTCTTGCAGCCTCAGCTTCCCTCTCTGTACCAGTCCAGGCTTCTCCCCTGAGCCTCAGACCTAGGGTCCTGTGACCTCCTGAACACCTTCTCTTGGAAGTTCTCCAGATACCTCACACCCACCAGGTCCCACGCTGGCTTCCGCACCCCCCTCAGCCTCCCCTCCTCTCGGGGTGCCATCGCAGGGGCAGCCCCATCATCCCCCAGGTTCCCCCCGGAGGCCTGGGCCTGCCCTGGACACTCCCTCCCCTGGGTATCCACTTGACCTCCTGAGCATTGCTCCTGCTTCGGCCCACCCCTGCCCACCCAGGGTCCCACTGCAGCCCCCGGGAATTTCTGGCCTCTGTCTCCACCTCTGAGGTCCAGGGGGTAGCTTCTTAAAGCCAAGCGTGTGCCCTGCCCCTAACCTGCCTAGAATACTCCCTGGCTCTCCAGGGCCTCTGGACAGAATCGGAGTTCGTCAGTCTGATGTCAGTCTCTCCGGGACATAAGCATAGTTTTGAAGACCGTGGGGCCCCAACTCAAGGCACAGTCTTACTCATTCTGCAGGGGATTTACATGGTTCATTTCCATGGACAGAGGAAAAAGAAACAGAGAGAAACTACCTTCTGACTAGCCCCTCCCCGGCCTGAATCTTTCAACTGGTCCCACAGGCAACCCTTCCACGTCACCTGGCGCTGGGGCTCCACCTCGCCACACCTGGCCACAGAGGCCCGGCCTCAAGGGACTCTCCCAGCGCCTGCCTCTGGTCTCAGGACCTCTGCAGATGCCTTGCTGGCCTCCTGGGTTTCTCCTCCATCTGCTCCCCCTTCCCCAGAAGAGTTCCTCCTTCAGGCCTTGGTCTCAATTTCACATCCTTCCAGCTGCTTCTCTGGATACCCCTCAGATCACAGCTACCCCTCTGACACTCACAGTCTCGGCACATCTGTGACTTATTTGTGTACCTATTTACCTTCGTTCTCACGAGATTCTCGAGTTCATCTGGCCTGGCCTCTGCACAAACCTGACAGACCGGGCACTAAAGGTGTGATCGTGAACTTGTATTTATTAAGCGCTTACTATATACTACCGTTCTAAGGCACTTTTCTAGCATTAACTCACGTAGTTCTTAGGAGACCTGGATACAACAGGTACTATTATCACACCCCCAACGTACACAAGAAGAAACTGAGGCAGAGAGGCTCGAAACCCGGCGCAAGGCCACTCAGCTAGTTAAGAGGCAGAGCCAGTCCGGTCTCACAGAATCTGCTTCTAAGCCCGCAAGGGCACCACATCTGCACAGCAGCCACCGCTGTCTCCTGCTTCCTCCTCCCCACCCACGCCCCGTGCCTGCACAACCTCAGCCCCCTGACCTGTGAACTTGCACTGCTGCAGGAAGCCCTGCAGGAAGGGCGAGTCCGAGAAGAGCATCTGCTGGAGCCGCTCGGCACCCACGTGGAAGACTGAGTTGATGAGCAGACGGCCAGAGAGGTCAGGAAGCAGGGCGGCCAGGTCAGCTGGGTGACGGAGAAGGGCAGTGGATGATGCATTCCTCCCACCTCGGAGCGGCTCTGGGTGGCTGCCCCCTTCCACTCCCAGGCCTCGTACGGCGGACGGGCAGACCCACCCTCCAGGGCTGAACGCAAGTGGAGCGCCCACTGCTCGGCCCCTTTCAGCCACAGGCTGGCTTTAGGGTGTGCATGTGCCCCAGGGTCAGCCAGTCAGAGCCACCAGGATTGGTTCAGGGGTGGGCCTGGGCTCTCAGCCACAGTGATTGGCTCCGGGCTGGGCTTGTTGCCCAAGTTGGACCAAACAGACCAACCCTAGAGGTTCTGGTGCAGCCCCTGGGAAAAGCGTGCTTTTTCTCAACTAGGCTTGTCTGGGGCGGGGCTGGGGCTCTCTGTGCCCCCACAAACACAGAAGCTACCTGTGAACGAAGCTGGCACAGAGAAAATGGAAATAGTCATAATAATAACAACAGCAGCAGCCAACACTAACGGGCCTGAGCTCTTTACGGATGTTAACTCATTTTAGCATCCTTAACACCAACCCTATGAAGTAGGTATTATTACTGCCAACCCCATTTTTCAGGTAAGTAAAATAAGTCTTGAAAGAGATTAAACAATTCGCCCAAGTTACACAGCTAGGAAGCCGTGTGGCCAGAAATTGGACCTCGGCAATCTGGCTTCAGAGTCTGTGTTCTTATCTGCTCTGCTCTGCTGCCTTCAAAGCACCGCTAAAGACACACAGATTTCTAACACCGCCATCTGTATGCCTTACCTGCCTGCCCACCCCCTGGATTTCAGTCCCATGAGCCAGCAAATCCCTTGCTAACGCCAGCCTGTGTAAGGTTTATCACACATAACCAAAGAGAAGGACTCGGGCCACCTGTCTCACCTTCCTCCCCTGTGGATGAGGAGGAGTTACTCGTGTCTGTCAACAGTTCCTCACTGGGAAGCAGGTCCAAGGGGCCCAGGGAGGTGGGCCCATCAGGCGGGGTAGGCTCTGTGCTCGGGGGTTCAGCCACCGGCGTCACTGTCTGGCTGGAGGAGGCGTCGGGCTGGCTGTCTGTCTGCTCCTCCTTGTCCTCCTCTGCCTGCAGAGAAAGGGCTTAATCCAGCTTTGTCCCACCGCCATTCCAGCCCGAGGGCCCCCGTGTACCCACATTGGCCATAAGGACTCAGCGCTGTAGGGAAACCAACGCTGGAGGGTCACGTGGGCATGTAAAGCTTCCAGCTGAGCATGTCACAAGGGGCCCTGGGGCTGCCCGGAGAAGGGCCCCTCTCAGTCCCTACCAGGCCCATCTTGGGTGCCTGGGCCATAAGCCTTCTGATGCCCCTCCTGCCCACTGGTCCACCCTGTCCATGCCTTGTCTCCTACTTCATCTGTCCATCTGTACGTCCATCTGTCCATCCGTTCCTTGCTTCTTCTCTTAGCTTTTCCCTGTCTGTCTGCCCTTGAGCTGATCGCTCTCATTCCCCGTTTTCTTTGCCATCTTTTCAGGTCCATCCCATCCCTCCATCCACCCCCTCCCCACTGTCCCCCTCAGTCCGTCCCTCTCCCTGACACCACCACCCGCTTTCCCCTCTCTCGCCATCAGCATCCTCTCTGTCCCCCATCCTCCGCTCACCCCGTGGTCTGCATCGCTGCTGGCCCGGGAAAGGTTGGGGGTGACGCGGCCACGGCGCGAACCCACCGGGCTCGGCTCCTGGCTATTGTCAGCTGCCCCAGAGGGGGTGATGTCACTCAGGGCGATCACATCTCCCACTTCCTTGGGGTTCCTGTGGGGTAAAGGAGGATGTGAGATGTCTATATCTCTGAGACCCCCCACACCCTCCTGGTCGCCCGGACCGTACACCCACCTCAGTCCAGCCAGGACTCCCAGGAGCTCTGCACACAGCCCCTTCTGTCTCCCCCCACCCCAGGAGCCAGCCACCAGCCTCTGACTCACCCCAGACCGTTCAGCTGCAAGGGGCAGACGTAGTCCTCATCCTCGCTGGTGAGGCCCAGCTCTGAGCCGTAGCACTGATGCACCAAGTGCCAGAGCTCGCGGGGACTCAGCGTCTGGGCAGGCAGGACATGGGGTTGGCCTGAGTTTCCCTGGGCCCAGAACCCTTGTTACCCCAGTCCCCACCAGCCCCCCGACGCGGCGCTCCCCCGGCGTCCACAAGGGGGCAGCCCTCACCCAATCTGGCTCCAAAAGGTCTGGCACCAGGAGCCAGGGCCATCTGGACTTTCCCCCTGGGTCCTCACGATACTCCCGCGTCTACAGGTTAGCATCCCCAGACTTACAGAGGAGAATATGGGGGCCCAGGGAGGGGAAACCACGCGCTGAGGTCACACAACTGACTGGGGGCGACCCAGGGATTCAAACCCAGCCGGACCCCAGAGCCAACGCACCCTCCGCCAGGCCATCCTGCCCCTATCTTCCTTAGTGCTCCTGGCCAGAGCGGCAAGGCCGACGATGAAATGGTAGTAAAAAGTTAAGAGCAGCGGCAGCAGGGGCGGCCATCCACTGAGTTGTTACCAGGCGCCAGGCACTCTTCCAACCCCCTCCCGCGCACTCACTGAATCTTTAAAAACAATTCTGTGAAGCGCTAACGCCGTCAGTTTAAGGCAATGACGCTGAGGCGCAGAGGTGCTCAAGGGGCGGGGCTGAGATGGGTCCCGGGGAGGGGCCGGTCTGGCACCCTGGAGCTAACCATTGGACGGGTCTGCCCCACAAGAGCTGACCCGACTGAGCACGGATTCTGGGCTCAGCCCTGGAGCTCTGAAGTAGGGACTGTCCCTATCTGAAGGGATTCAGCGACCTGCTGGTCACTCAGCTCCTCAGGGATGGGGCTGGAATCCCAGCGCTGGCAGGCTGGCTCCAGGCCCTGAGCTTTGAAGCCTCCTCTGCCCCCACCCTCCCTGGAGACCCTGCCGCTGCACTGTCCCTCCCCAGGCTCCTACTCCAGCACCCTGGCCCCTGAGGACGGGTGTGGCTGGAGCCGCCCCAAGGGGACAGGACAGGAGTGCAGCCAGAGAAGCAGGCTTGGCCTTCTGGGGTGCCGCAGGCCAGCAGGAGCAACCTACTCGACACCTATCCACCCTCCCTCCCTGCCAGCAGAACCCCAATGTGTTTGGGGTGAGAATCTTCCCCACCCCTAGGGATAAATTATAACTGGCTTACATCAAGTTTTCCATCTTTCCTTTGCAACTGAGGGTGGTCATGCCACCCAGTTCTAGCCAAAGAAGTGCAGAGCCCCCCTTTAAAGGGGGTTTTCCCTCCCTGATAAAGGAAAGTCCCCTTTCTATCCACCTGTTTCTCCTTCACATCTGGGACACTCACGTGAGGGCATGATGCCTATAGCTGTAGCAGCCATCTTGCAACCACGAGGCAAAAAGCATGTGGACAAAACATCAATATGCAGAGGGTGATAGTACGGAGGAACAAACAAGAGCTTGGGTCCCTGATGACATGGGGGAGCCCTCAAATCCACCCTGGACTGCCTGCCTCCAGACCTCTAGTTACATGAGCGTCAGCTGGATATAGAACCTAACCGCAACAGGTCAGAACCCCAGCTCTGCCACACAAAAACCCTTGTGGCCATGGGCAAGTCTATCGCTCCATGCTTCGCTGGTGAAACAGGTAATAACCACGCTGCCTCGTAGGGTGGTTGTGAAGATAAGGTGAATTAATTCATGTAATGCTCAGATCAGCGCCTGGCACCCAGTAGCACCATAAGTATTAGCTGTTATTATTACTTTATGAACTCAGTATCTGTTTGCTTAAAGCATGTTTGGTTGAGTTTTCAGTTACTTGCAGTCGACTATATCCTACGTAAACTCATGCAACCACGGTAGGCACTGTGGGAGGGTCTGCTCAGGCTGGCGCACAGCAGACCACCAGAAGGCGGGAAGTCCAGGGGCACCTGGGAGGCTCGGTCGGTGAGGCGTCTGACTCCTGATTTTGGCTCAGGTCATGATCTCACGGTTCGTGGATTCGAGCCCCGCATCAGGCTCTGTGCTGACAGCTCAGATTGGGATTCTCTCTCTCCCTCTCTCTCTGCCCCTACACCACTCTTATGTGCTCACTCTCTCTCTCAAAAATAAACTTTAAAAAAAAAAAGAGAGATGGGGTAAGTCTAAAAGCCCTTACTCAAAACCTGTGGGGCAAGATGTAATTCAAAATTAAGCAGTTTGGGGGTTTAAAAAAGCTAATACAGTGCCTATACTGTATATAGCAATACGGTACCGATAACAATAACTGTATTATGCTTAGTATTCAGTACGGTATATACCAAAGGTTCTCAAAGTGTGGTCCAAGGATTTCTGGGGGTCCCCAAACCCTTCCAGGAGATCCATGACACCAAAATTATTTTCGTAAGTATGTTAAGTGTTACTAGCAATATGAGATGTTACTCGCTTTTGTCACTGTTATTCTCATACTGGTACACGGTGGAATTTTCCAGAGGCTACATGACATGGGATGCTGCCTTTTTCCAGGGGCCAATGCAATATGTGCTCCTGTATTCTTGTGTTTGAGAATTCCCCAGTTTCAATTTCTAATACAGTAAATATTGGTAGACATAGCCCACCTAAACAAAAGCTCTTTGGCGTCCACAATTATTTTAAAAGAGTATAAAAGGTTCCTGAAGCCCTACAGTTTGAGAATCACTGGTATATTCTATATTGGATAGATATTATAACTTTATATTGAATTCCAATTATACCTAAGGTGCACCCCAGTCATGCACATTAATATTTTTTGTCCTGAAACACATGAACAGTCACACTGAGATAAATGGAGGCCTGAGCTATACAAGAAGCACATGCGGCCATTTAAGTATAAATGAATTACAACTTAAAATGCATACATTCAGCTACACTATCCACTTTTCAAGAGTTCAATAGGCACATGTGGCCAGTGGCTACCATATTTTGACAGCATGGATGGAGAATACTTTCATCTTAGCAGAAACTTCTATCAGTGCTGATACAGACTACAAATAACCATGCTAGCTCAAGTGAGGTTTTGCAGCCACACATGCAAAGATACCTCCCTCAGCTGAGAGCAGTTTTGATTTGTGGACAGAATAAAAGGCCATGGATACGCGTACACGTGGGCAGGCCTGGCACTAGGGCCCGTGGTGGCCCCCTGGTGGAGTCCATAGATGCTGCAGGTACGGCAGGCCTGTGCCCATTCCCCAAGTTCTGGCCCTCCCGGCTCCATGATATCCCCTAATCCCCCATCCAGGTCCCGTCCAGACCCACCTTTTCAAGCAGCGCATTCTGCCAGAGGCGGAAGATAAGGAGGAAGCAGCGGTCCCGGGCCCCAAAGGAGGTGAAGAAATGCTGCAGGAGAGAGAGGGGTGTGATGGGGTGGGGGACAGACATGGCCTGGATCTCCATCCTGATGCATCCGTTCATTCACCCCTTCATTCACTCCACAGAATGTTTATCCTATGCCCAGCTTGGCTGTGGACGATGCTGGAGTCACTGTGTTGAGGACACCGCCCCCGGCCCTGCCCCCGGAACTCACAGTCCAGGGCGAGAGACAGGTATGGCCCAAAGTGGTTGGGCTGTGATGGGGTGAAGCCCAGGGCACCTTCCCAGTCTCCTTCGGCTAGTAGGGGTGGTCACCCAATCCATGTTTGACCAACAAAACACAAAGGGGAGTCGGCTGTGAAGTCTTCCCACCGTTCCCTTCTCCCTTTCTGAGTCATTAGTGGGAGGCAGCCATCTTGGGACCATGAGGCAACAATCATCAGGACAGAATGGAGTGTCAGGGGAGGCTTCCAAGGAGAGGGGGCATCTGAGTTGACAGATATGGGAACTCACGAGGGAAGAATTTTACTAATAATATTATCTCCGAGCAGCTGTGTGAAAGGACAGACTGACTATAGGGACTGAGACGAGGGGCTGGTGTGGGGGTTCCAGGTCGGTGGTGATAGGAGCCCAGGCCAGGCCGGTGGAATGGCAAGGGGGTAAAGAGAAAGCAAGGGATCTGAGAGTTCAGGGTGCAGAATAAGCAGGGCTTGGGGCGGGAGGGGCTGGCTAAGACCAGTGACCACAGCCCCCCGAGCAGGTGGTCAGGCTCACCTTCTCGCTCTCAGTGCAGATCTGGATGGCATTGGGGATCAGCTTAGCTGTCTTTTCCTTCTTCAGACACGTCACTTCCTTCAGCTGGATGGAAATCTGAAGACGAAAGGCCAGTCAGAAGAGGCCAGGGCCCAGACCGCCCGGAGCCCCTCCTTGACCCTGAGTCGGCTCACTGTTGTTTCCCAGCGGAAGATGTTGCTGTAGAAGCAGATCCAGTTCTCAGAGAGGTAGAGGCGGCCCTGGAGGAGGATCTCGCGCTGCAAGGCACAGGAGTAATCTGAGGCGGCCGGGGGGAGAGACGGCAGACACCCGAGTCACACACGCTGTGCTGGCCAGCGAGGGCGGGGAGAGGCGCGAGGGCAGAGCTGGGAACCCAGGGCCCGGCCCAGCACTGGGTCTGGGCGTCAGGACTCACCCACAATGAGGCGTTCAGCCTCAGGGAGTTTGCTAAACAGTTTCCGGAAGTCCTCGTTCCGCTGTTTGTATGTGGGGCTCAGCATCTGGGGGAGTTTGGAAGGTGAGTACCCGGATGTGGGTTCACACCCCTACTTCTGCCCCACAAAGCCCCCAGAAGCCCCTGAGTCTCCTCATCCCCAGACAAGCTCTCTGCGGTTTCAAGTCTAGCTCACGTCTGGCCTCCACTGCCCATAACCCAAAACTAACCATGACGAGAGCTGTCATTCGTGGATTTCCACATAAGCCAGGCCCTGCGCCAAGTACCCACCAGCACCACGGACTCTTAGGGAGTGTTCCCTCCAGCCTTGAAAGGTTGGGACAGTTTCTCAGGAAACAGGCCCGGAGAAGTTAAACAGCTCGCTCAAGGTCACGCAGGAAGTAAGGAGCAGCACAGAATGTGACCCTGGGTCAGCTGGCCCCCGCACCCACTCCTTGACTGCTACAGCCTGGGGTTCCCGGCCCAGCACCTGCCCCCCTCCCTCACTCCCCTCCAGCAAGCCCCCTGCCCAGCACTTACACTGTACCAGCTCTGCATCTTCTGTAAGAGAAAGGAGCAGAGTCAGAATGAGCCCCTAACTCCCCCACCCTTCCACTTCTCTCCCCACCCGACCTGGGCTTGCACCAACCTTGCTATTGCGGATGAAGTTCCTGCTGCCCAGGCTCTGGGTGCTGGGGGTCCCAGGCACGCCACCCTTCTCTGAGGAGCTGTCTGACCCCTTCTCCACCATGGTGCCTGCTTCAGGCTCGGGTGGGGGCCGGCTTGAGGGCAAGAGCTGCAGCCGCTTACGGAGAGACGGGGAGCTGCTCGGCGTGCTCCGGCCGGAGTGGGGGGTGGTGCTGGGGGAGGAAAAGAGGGGCATCAGGGGGAAAAACAGGCTAGGTGCGGGCACAGGCTTATTTTAGGAGGCCACACACGAGCCCGCTGATCCCCACCCACAAATTTCTCTCCCCTTCTCGCAGGGTGACCGAGCAGTTTCCTAACTCTGCACCTCGGTGACTTCATCCGTGATCCAGGGGAGATAATACTTGTCCTCATCTGCTTGTTTGGACAGTCAAGTCAATCAACACGTATAAAGTGCTTTTAGTAGAGTCTGGCATATAGGGAGGTCTATTTTTAAAATTAACTTATCAATTCATTTGTAGGAACATTTATGGAGTAGCCACTTTCCAGTCTGTTGCTTCAGCTAAAAAGCCTAAGCGTCTTATTTTTCCTGTTCACTCTTCATTTCTCATCTATTAGCAAGTCCCACCTGCTCTACCTCCAAAATCTACTTCCGTTATTTCTATTATGCCCATTTCCCCTGCTCTAGCCCCCTAGCCCAGCCTCCACCCTCCCCCTCCCAGACACCACAGCAGCCCCCTGTCCCCATCCCCACCCCCCTGCAGAGGGTGAACCCGAGTCAGGTCAGGGACCTCCTTGTAAAGGCCGAGCCCCCCACCCCCTTGGCACCCAAGGCCCTGCTGTGGCCTGTCACACCCTCCACTCCAGCCACCCCAGCCTCCTTTTTTCCCTAAGCATCACCGACAGCATTCCCACATCAAGGCCCCTGCACTTCCGTTCCCTCTGCCCAGAACATCATTCCACAGCCCAGCCTAACAGACTCTGTCTTATTTGGCTCAAATGCTCCTCCTCCCCTGGGGGCCCAGCCCCCCGAAGCCCACCTCACACTACCTCAACTCTTCCTGTTGGCTTATTCGGTTTGCCTATTGTTGCCTCCAACTGTGTGGATTAAGGAGGTCTTGGTTGCCGCTGTGTCCCTGGCACCCAAAACTGTACCCAGCACGCAGTGAACTCCCAACAAACAATGGTGACTACCCGAACGATCTGTGCACCGGCTGGAGCGGGAGCAGCAGAGGGACACTTGGCTCTGTACCAAGACTCCGGCAAGCTCTCTGTATCATTACTTATTCCTCCGGCAACCCTGTGCACGTGACACTATCACCATCCCTGCTTTACAGAGGAAGAAGCTGAGGCATAAAGCAGCAAACCACTTGTCCAAGGAAACACGGCTGCTTCTTTAAAAAAAAAATTTGGCGGGGGTGGGGGGAGTGGCGGGGGGGGGGGGCGGGCAGGGAGAGAGAGAATCCCAAGCAGGCTCCACACTGTCTGTGCAGAGCCCAGTACGGGGCTCGACCCCACCAACTAGGAGATCATGACCTGAGCTGAAATCAAGAGTCGGACACTTAACCGGCTGAACCACCCAGGGGCCCCTTGCACAGTTGCTTTAAGTCAGGGCAGGGTTCTACCTTGGGGCCTTCTATCTACTCCATCCCGAGTCCCTGGACCACTCGGGGCTCCTCAGACTTCCCTCTCTTGCCTCCAAGCCTCGGCACACGCTGTTCTCTCAGTGGAGACTGCCCTTTGCCTTCTTCGCCTAGTGAATTCAAGTGCATCTTCCAGGATTCTTGCTCACCACCCCTCCCTCCTGGACAGAGCCTCCCTGCTGTGCGTCCCCATTCCCACAGATCCCTGGCAGCTCCCATCCTTTCCCGAACCACCGCCCCACCGCCACTCTGCCTCTGCTTCCCCCATCCCAGCCCTGACTACTCCTGGACTGTCACTGCCTGGTGACAGCTCCATTTCCCCCACAGGTCCGTGAGCTCCCTGGTGGCCAGCCTGTTGTCCCGGTCACTGCTCTGTCCCCAGGATTGCTTGGACCAGGACCCAGGGTAGGCATTCATGTCACACTTGTGAATTTGTGGAAGAAAATTGTAAGTAAATAAATGAGATAGGTGGTGACCCAAGTGACTGCCGTTCCCCCTGGACTACTGGAGCTGGCTTCTCCCAGACCTCCCTGACCCCTACCCCCTTCCCGTGCCAGAGGGGGGCCTGTGAACACCTGAGTCAGGTGGGGACCCCCCGACCCCCCCGCCGTACCTGACTCCAGCTAAAAGCCCAGGGCTGGACCTTGTCATCAACCCGTTGCTCACGCTTCCCCAGCTCCTGCCTTGGCTGTTCCCTCTGCCCAAACGCCCTTCCTCCCAGATGTCTGGAGGGCTCCTGAGCCTCCTCAGGTGTCTGCTCAGTGGATGCTTCTCCAAGTCTCAACTCTCTATTGAAATCACACTCCCCGCCTCTCCATCCTCCTCCTCCCTCTTCCTCTTTCTCCCCAGCCCTTCCCCCACTTGAACTTCTGGAATCTCTCTCTCCATGCTCCACAGGGGAAGGGGGTTTGTTTCCAGCTGCATCCCTACTGCCTAGAACTAGGCACAGTAGGTGCTCAAAAAGCATCTGCTCCCTGTGGACTGAATGAATGACTGACCCTCTCCCGCCCCTCAGGGAACCCAGATTCAAGCCAGTGTGAGACTTGCCCAACCCCTCAGCGACCCCCAGCCACTTGCTCCCTGTGTGACTTTGGGCAAGTGTCTGCACCTTCCTGTACTTCAGCTCCTTCCTGAATACAATGGGAGTAATAATAGCGTCCACCTCACAGGGTTGTCTGGGGGAGAAAGTGAGGTAATATACAGTTGACCCTTGAACAGCATGGGATTGAACTGCACGGGGTCACTTCTATGGGAAGTTCATTCAACAGATACAGTACACTCTTGTACATGTATTTTCTTTATGTTTTTTTTTTTTTCTTTTTAAGTAGGCTCCATGCCCAGGCTGGAGCCCAAGGTGGGGCTTGAACTCACAACCCCGAGATCAAGACCTGAGCTGAGACCAAGAGTCGGTTAAGACTGAGCCACCCAAGCGCCCCATTTTATGATTTTCTTAATACCATTTTTTCTAGGTTACTTTATTGTAATAATACAATATCGTAATAATATAATACAGTATATAATATACACAGTAAACAGAATAACGTGTTAATCGACGGTTTATGTTATCAGTAAGGCTTCAGATCAACAGGAAACTAAGTAGCTACGTTTTGGGGGAGTCAAAAGTTACACACCAATTTTCCACCGCGCGGCAGATCAGCCCTCCCTAACTTCTGTGTTGTTCAAGGGTCAAGCGCACACGATGCCCAGCGCGTGGAAGGCACTCCGCTCTGATCAGTAGGGACTAGGACTAAAATGGAGGACAAGGACCGGCCATCGCCCCAGCGCACCTGTGTCCAAGATGCAAACGCTGACCCCGACAGGCACCATATAAACACCTCAGCCTGGGGCTCAGAGCCCAAACTGACCCCCAAGCTCCACCATTCACTAAGCATGCACTGAGCACATGCCCTGTGCCAGGCACTGGGGACACAGAAGTGAGCAAAACGGATACCTTCCCTGCCTGCAGGGACCTGACATTCGGTTGGGGAACAGAGATGACCGACAAGAAAACGTGTAAACGAAGACGCTGATCTCAGACGCTGGTCTGTGCTATAAAGCAGCACAGCTCGCAGCACCGGCAGAGCAGGAAATTGTGAGAAATGCAGATTCGGGGACCCAGGACCCACCTCCAGGTGGGGCCCAGGAGACTGGTGCATGTTCAAGTTTGAGGACCACAGAAATAAATGAGGGCTAAGTGGGCAGGTGGGTGGAGTGCGGGGCACACTTGAGCTGAGCCTGAGGACAAAGGGCAGCTCTGGCAGGGGAAGACTGTTTTAGGGACAGAAGCATGGAGTTCAGGGACAGGACTGAGCCTGGCAGGTCTGAGGAGGACTGAGGTAGCCAGCGGGGCTGGGGAAGGAGGACAGGAGGGTACAGGCCCACCTGCAGGACGCGAACCTTGGTCAGGAGCTCGGGCTTCACCCTGAGGGCACTGGTGAGCTATGCAAGGGTTCTGAAGGAGGGGGTGACCGCATTCCTCCCCTGCCTCATTTTCTCACCTCTCTACCCTAAAATGCAGACCCTCTCCCCTTGTCCTACCCTCCCACAGCCCCAGGTCTAGGGGGCTGGTCCTTAGGACTAGGCCAGTAACAGGTCCAATAACACACAGACGGGGAAGGTCTCTCACCCCCAGATGTGGCTCTTCGTAGGAGGAAGAGGAAGTGCTTGAGGGCAGGCACAGCCCTGAGGCTGCCCAACCAGACAGGCTGCAGCAGAGGGAAGGGAAGAGCCCGTCGTGGCTGAAGGACCGTTGGCGGGGGGAGGGGGCAGGGACTCGGAAGAGAACCGGGTTTTGCCCCTGCAGATACGGACTTCCTGGACCTAAACAGCCCTGAGCTCTCGTCACAGAGGAACAGACGCACACGCAGGTGTGCATAAAAGGGAAACCTGGTGTGGGTCCCACACAGCCAGCATCACAGGCAACCGTACTTCCCCACGGTGCAAGAAGTCTCCCCCACCCCACACCATCCCAGACACGTATGCACACACACCACGGAGTCACAACCGGACACACAGGCAACTTACAGTGACACCTGGAGCCCACACACGGCAGCGGTATCAGGGTGTGTTACCCTCACGCAGGACCACAGTGTGCCAGCACTGACACACGCAGCTGCAGCATGACAAGCGCGCTACGGTCACAAAGTCCCAGACGTCACACACACACACATGCATGTGCGTGATGCATACATGCAGCTGCAGAGGGTCACAGAAACCATAGAAAGTCCCGGATAAATTACAGGCACACATACAGCCACGAGAAAGTCTCAAAGAGGTGAAAGCAACAGCCGCAGAGGAACAACGTCAGTAAATTTAAGTCACAGGCTCAGCTCGACTCTCCTGATGTTCACCAACTGGTGGGGAAGACAAAGGGAAGGCCTGCTCTAACGTGGCAAGGGATGGAAGTGCCAGCTATGTCACCGCCAGAGAACCCAGACACTCACAAAGCCATGAAGGACCCAGGAGGTCATGGCCACATCTTAATAGCACAGTGGCCAGGTATTGAAATAACGTGTGGGATGTGCTTTCTCAACTGCAACGGGGGAACAATGCCAGGTCTCACTGCTCCAGAGGGTCAAGGGTACACCCCAGGTCTCAGGAAAGAGGGTCCCAGGCCCACTAAAAGCCACAAGGGATTTCTTCCTCTTGCTCTTCACACACATAAAGCCCCAGAGTGTCTCAGCTGGACACACAAAGCCTAGGCACACGCAAAACTGTCACATATGAATACACTCTGGAACCTTCACACAAAGATGGAATTAGAGGTAAGTTACAGGCACAACCCCCCAACCCCAGGGGGAGCCAGCCACACATGCCAGGCCCCAGACACACAATGTCACATCTGGACACACACAGGTAACTTACATTTGTACAAAGAGCTAATGCATTCAGAGATGAATTACAGGCACACAGACAGAAAGTGACAGCTGGAAGCACCGTCCCAGACACGTACGCACACACACCACAGAGTCCCAACTGGACACACAGGCAACTTACCGTGACACCTGGAGCCACAGATGAAATGAGAGGAGAATTTCACAGACACACACACTCAACCAGGGAGGAGCACAGCTGTCTGCACACGAGGAGACCCAGACACGCGTACACACACTCCAAAGTCACAACCAGATATGCACAGGTCCGACGGGATGTGATAATACTTCACACCCACACGACCACGGAAGGTCACAGGCACACACGCAGAGCCCCCCGACACACACTAGAGTCACTATCAGACATCCTCAGGGAACTTACAGTAACACATGGAGCCACAGATGGAGTTTGACGTAAATTACACACACAGTCAAAGAGGATGCACAGTAGGGATACAGGCACGCGCACACACATTTCCAAGACACCTACGATTCATACTGGAAAACATACCGGGCCCAGGGAGTAGGAGGTCAATTCTGGGCCCGCAATCCCAGAGAATTTCAGGCACGAGGCCCCCACCATCGACAGTCCGAGGCTCACGGAGCCCCGCGACAGACAAGGGCGGTGGGAGGGAGCCCAGACCGGGAGGGCCTGCTCACGGGCTCGGTGGGCCAGCGGGGGGCTAGAGTCCGCCCAGCCTCCACCCCAGGCCCAAAGCCCGGGGTCGGCCTTGAGCTCACCCCTCACCTCCCGCGCCGCGGCCAGTTAGGCCGGGGCCCTCCCCGCAGGCCACGCTCCCCGCGGGATGAGCCCGGGACCCCCACCAAAGCCCCGCCACCCCGGCGCGTCGCGCCCCGTCGGTGACGAGCCAGCCCTGGAGCCTCCCCGCCTTCAGCGCCCTGCCCCCAGGGCGGCCCCGGCCCCCTCCCCGCCCCCACCCGGTCGCCCGCCACCCCCCACCTCGCCGACCCCGCGAGCCCCAACCCCCAGCCTCGCCTCCGACCGCGCTACCCGCAAGCCGAGCGCGCGGAGCCGCCGGCCGGCCGGCCGGCCCGGTCCTCCCGCCCGCCCGCCGCGCCCCGGTCCTTACTCAAACATGGATGCGGCGCGGCGGGCGCGCCCGGCCGCAGGGCACGGCCGGCCGAGCGGGGATGGGCTGAGCTGGGCGTCCCCGCGGGGCACCTGCCTCGCCTTCCGCGGCCGCCGCCCCCACCCGACCGCGCCGCCCGCCGCCCGCCGCCCGCGGCCCGCACAAAGGCCGGAGCCCCGGAGCAGCGGGAGCCGCCGCAGCGTCAGCTCACCCCTCCCTCCCCCGCCCCCGCCCCGTCGCGTCACCGCGCCGCCCCCGCCTGCGCGGGAAGGGGGGCGGTGCGGCCCAGAGGGAGGGCCCTCGGACCCGGGCGGGGGAGGGGCGGGGGGAGGGGCGCGGGCCGGCACCCGGCGGCGGGGGCTGGCCTAGGCCCGGGAGGCCCGGCGGGCGCCGCCAGGCCCGGAGCGGGAGGCCCGCGGCCAGAGTTGGAGATGCTGGGACGCGGAGGGGAGGGGGGTGCACCGGGGGAGGGAGGGCGACGCGGGGAACCGAGAGGAGCAGCTGGGACGCCGGAGATACCGAAACAGGAGAGAGGAAGAGAAAAGATAGAGACTGAGAATCGGAGGAGGCAGAGAAACGAACAGAGGAGAGAGGAGGATAGAAAGAGGAACAGTTGATTCAAAGGAAACCCCGCCATGGCAGTGCCTTGGCACCGGCTGCGACCCTCTCCTCTGGTACCCGGAAAGGGTCTTCGGCTCCAATTCTGCCCCCGGCCGGGAGCTGCCGGCCGCCCGGGGCGGAACCTGAGAGGTGGGACGAAGTTTCTGGGAAGCGGAGGGGTGGGGGCTGCGAGCACCGAGGAACGGCCTCTGGCGGGAACGGGGTGGGGCCCGTAGGCCGCCTCCCTCTTCCCATCCGTTTCCGCCCCCCCCCCCTCGCCCCCCAGTGTTGGCCCAGGAGGTCCTCGACATCTGGGGACCCCTCTCCATCCCAGTCCCCGTCAGCAGACCAAGTTAGAATCCAGCCTGCCTGGCTCTTAGCTGTGTCGTGACCTTGGGCAAGTCACCCCAGTCCTGGAGATCCCACGAACTGTGTGGTAAGGGGCTTTCCCACGGGGCAGCGCTGGGGTGGGGGACAGCAGCCCTTTCACGGATGGGGAAGCCCCTCCTCAAAGACGGGAAGTGGCTTGGCCCAGGTCACGCAGCGGGTAGGCTGCAGAGTTGGCCACAGCCCTGCTGTGACGCGGTAACCTGCGTCCATCCCTGTGGGGCTGTCTGTTGGTGTCCCGGGCTCCTTGCAGGAAGACACGGAAACGTGAGTCCCACCTCACAGCTCCTGGCCGGAGGCACCTCAGCACTCCCCACCCTTCCCTATGACATTCTGTTCCTAGTCTTGAAAAAATTCCATTCCCATCTCTCTCCGCACCTTTGCAGCATCTCCCCGCACCACCCCCCCCCCCCCCCCGCCGCCCCAAAAGCCACTCCACTTCTCCATTTTGGTGGATGGCCGGCCCAAAACTTCCATCTTCCCTGACCCCTCTGTCTCCCTCACACCTACATGCAATCTCTCAGCAATCCCTGTCCACTCCACCCACAGAATCTCTCCAGAATCTAAGGACCTGGTGGCCCTTGTCACCATTCTGACTTCACCTCCGCCTCCTCCTTTTTTTGCATTCCCTCCCACCACCCATTTTTCCTCTAGCTCACCAGACACTTCCCCCACCCCCCACCCCTTCCCCCGGCCTTTGCACTTGCTGTTTCCTCTGCATTCTTCTCTCGGATCTTAGGCGCTCCTTCCACCATCCTCCTCTGTTTCATTGCTGTCATTCTCTATACAGGTGATCCTTGAACAACATGGGTTTGAATTATGTGAATCCATTTACACATGGATATTTTTACAGTATAGTACTGCACCTGTATTTTGTCTGCTTTATGATTTTCTTAGAACATTTTCTTTCCTCTAGCTTACTTTATTGTAAGAATACAGTATATGATACAGGTAACATACAAAATACGTGTTAATTTATTGTTATGTTATAGGGAAGGCTTCTGGCCAACAGGAGGTTATTAGTGGCTAAATTTTTGAGGAGTCAAAAGTTACACTTGGATTTTTGACTGAATGGTGGGCCAGTGCCTCCTAACCCCCCCATTGTTCAAAGGTCAACTGTACTTCTCTTTACCTGTTTCTTCTTTTGAAATACTTTTAAATTTTTGATTAGGGAATATTTATTTCAAACTGGAAAAAAAATAAAGCAATCATCCCCACCATCCATAGACGATAGATGTGGATATTTTGCCATTTTCATTTCAGATCTTATTTTCTTTTTTAAAAGAAATAAACTGTTACAGGCACAGCCAAAGGCCCAGTTGCCCATCCCTCCGTTCTCTGGTCTTACCCCCAAGGTACCCACCTCCCTGAAGCTGTGTTCCTCCTGTGCCCTTTCTCATCCTTTTTTTGACATCAGGATGCATCTATCAACAATATAGCCTATTGTTCAGTGTCTTTTGAAAGATACACACGATTAGTCTCCTACTGTATCATTTTGCAACTTGTTTTCTCCATCATCGTTGTTTCTGAGTTTTCTCCACACTGATACACAGAGCTCTGTTTCATAAACCTTAACTCTTATCTAGCATCCATTGTTAGAAGAAACCACAGTGGATATTTCTACTCAGAGCCAATATAGTTCTTTCTTCTTTTCCCCTTGCAGCCTTGAACTTTCAGTTCTTGTCTCCCTGTGCCAGAGGCAACGTTTATTCACAGAAGTTTTAAGTTTCTTTTTTCTTTTTTTCCCATGAGCTACAGCAAGACATACCTTTTACACTGGTCTCCAGTACAAGAAGTACCTGTAATATGTATATAATATACATATATAAATATATGTAATGTCACAAAAGTTGCAGGAAACCCCACTTATTCACTATGCCTCATACATTGTATTTTAAATTCTACCCTATTTCTGCTTGGAAAAAGTTCTGTTCGCAACACACTACCTTGGTTTCACGGCCCTTAAATGGTCATGATCCACAGTTTGAAAAACACCAGAGGGGCACCTGGGTGGCTTAGTTGGTTAAGCTTCCGACTCCTGATTTTGGCTCAGGTCACGATCTCAGTTTGTGAGTTCGAGCCCCATGTCCGGCTCCACACCGTCAGCAGGAAGCCTGCTTGGGATTCTGTGTCTCCTTCTCTTTCTGCCTCTCTCTCTCTCTCTCTGTCTCTCAAAAAGAAATAAACATTTTTAAAAATTAAAAAAAAAAAAAAGGAAGGAGAAACACTGGGTGTGTCGAAAGGGGTGTCCCCTTAATAGGCGGTGCTCTGCTGAGAGCAGAGAGCTCAGAATCAGTTGTCTCAACACATAGTCCCAGTTGCCTGGTTTTATTTGTGTACCTATTTCACAACTTCAGTCCAACTGACCTTCAGCTCCTGCACCTGGACAGTGTCAGCCACCCTCGAGCACGAGTCCCTAGAGAGAGAGCACCTCTCTTTTGTCCCAACACCGGGGTCTGACCTGTCCTGGGGTAGACTCTCCAGGTCTGGGGTCCTCGGCAGCCGTAGGCGCTGGGGGGTCGGGGTGCAAGGGGGTGACTCTCCATCACTGGATGGTGTTATGTGAATGGAAGGCACCTCCGGGAGCCTCCAGGTCTCAGGGGATGGGCCCTCTGCCCTGCCATCTCGTGGCTGCTGGTTCTGCCACTCGGCTGCAGGGACTGATGAGTCTGAGTCCTGGACACCACCCTCCACCGATGGGGGCCAAGGCAGCTGGGGCAGGAGCTCAGCCATGGGAAGGGCTCCACCTGCCGGCTCTGGAGCCTTGGATAACTGCACAGTCTCTGGGGGAGAAAAAAGAGAGGTGAAGGGAAGGGCCCCTGTTGAAGCCTTGCCTCTCACCACCCCGCACTGCTCCACAGCCGAACTGAGGTTCAGAGCACAGTGTAGGGGTCAGAGAGGTCTGAGTGGGAATCCCACCTCTGTCAGTGTCCTCTCTTCCTGACCCCGAGCCTCAGTTTCCTCTTCTGGAAACTGGAGATCCTGATGCCCACCTCCTATGGTGGCTGGGTTGCATCAGAGAGCTCTGACATGTGGGGTGCCCAGCCCAGGGCCTGGCACACAGTAAGTGCTCAGTGAACTTCTGTTTGTGCTCCTGAGTTGGGGTTTATTTTGTCTGAATATTCACCAAGGCCAAGCCCTGGGTTTTCTATACACCAGTCACCCTAGCTCCTTTCCACACACACCAGGCCAGGAAGGAGCCGGGCCTGAGGGGGCCCCAGAGGCCTCTGGGCCTAGGTAACGGCTGATCAAGCTGAGGAGACAGAATCCAGGATTTCCCTTCCCTGTTTGCTCAGCAATTGCCCCTCCCAAGACAAACAAAGGGAGGGTGGCCGGCTGTGGCCTCCTCAGCTGGGAGGAAGCCAGGCCAGTTCTTGCACCGCAGCTGTGACATTACAGGCCACCTGGGTCTGCGGAGATCAAATCAGTGTCTGTCCACATGGCAGAACACAGCAAGGGCTGCTTGGTGTCCAGCTGCCCAGGGAGTAGGGAAGGGAGACCTGTGAGACCCAGAGAGGGTGGCCCCTGGCTTGGGGAAGAGACCCTGACCCTTACAGGCCAGGCCCGGACCCCAGGGTCCTTCCCAGGCACCCCAATACCCTTACCTTCTGGTTTCCTCCTCCTTCTGTCCCCACGGGGTTCGGACTTCCAGGATAAAGACAGGAGACCAGGCCCTTCCCTCCCCCCAGGAGTCCTGGCTGTACCGAAGAGTCACAACCTTGCGGCCAGAATAGCATGTCCAGCTGGAGTCGTGTTCCCCTCTGACCAGCTGTTCCTGGGAGAAGGGACAGAGTGGGGGTGGGGGCGCCCGTACAGAGGAGGGTGAAGTTAGCCGCCTTGTCTTGCCCTTGTGACTGCCCCACTGAGGAAGGGGCTGTCTTCCCTAGGCCTCTGCTGGTCCTTCTCTCCACAGTGTGGCTCCTGCCTGTCCCCCATTATTCCCCCAGAACTGCTCCTCCAAGCCCAGGGGTCACCCCTGGGTGACCAAATCTGGGACACTTTCCAGTCCTCATCTTCCCGCCCTGCTTTTAGAAGCCACAACCTGGGACCGCCCTCTTCCTTCTGGGAGCTTCTCTTTGCCTCTGAGATGCTGCAGTTTCTGGCTCTCCTCCTACCTCACTGACAGCACCCCCTCACACTTTTGTGCACACCCCTCTGCGCTACCCTATCTGGAGAAGCTAGTATTCCCCACGGCTCAGGTCTAGGCGCTTTTCTCTTGCTTTTCCATTATTATTGCATAATAATTGACACATACTAACGAGTGTCTGCATCATAGACGTGAGTTATAAATTATAACAGTAAATGGGCCCTTTAGCCCCCCCCCCCCCCAATTCGAGAACCAGCACATCACTGGTGATTGCCTTAGGCTCCTCCCCCAGCCCACCCAGCTTCCCTTCCAGAATTCTCCATCACCCCTCCTGGACGGTCATCAACCCTTCACATTTTTAATAGTTTAAAATTATTTTTTTTAATTTTCGTTTTATTTATTTATTTATTTATTTTGAGTAGCCTTCATGCCCAGCTCAGAGCTCAGTGTGGGGCTTGAACTCATGACCCTCATGATCAAGACCTGAACTGAGATCAAGAGTCAGACGCTTAATTGACTGAGCCACCCAGGCACCCCTTTAATAGTTTTTTTTTAATAGTTTTTTTTTTTTTTAATTTTTTTTTTTCAATGTTTTTTTTTTTTTTTTTTTTTTAATTTATTTTTGGGACAGAGAGAGACAGAGCATGAACGGGGGAGGGGCAGAGAGAGAGGGAGACACAGAATCGGAAACAGGCTCCAGGCTCTGAGCCATCAGCCCAGAGCCCGACGCGGGGCTCGAACTCACGGACCGCGAGATCGTGACCTGGCTGAAGTCGGAGGCTTAACCGACTGCGGCACCCAGGCGCCCCTTTAATAGTTTTTTTTTAGTCACATTGCTATACAACCCTAAACAATATATTTTTTTAGTTTTTCTTGCGTCTGAGCTCTTGAACCATACCTTGTGTCATCTGTGACTTGCTTTCCTCACTCAACGTGAGTTCTAAGATTCAGCCATAGGGGTAGCCCCACTTATTCTGTTTTTGCTACTATGCTACCTTCCATTGTCAGAATATACCACACTTTCTTTATCTTACCTGCTCATGGACGGCAGGTTGTTTCTGGTTTTCTGCTCTGATGAATGACACCGTCCTGACATTCTCCGCATGTGTTCCTTGCGTAACTCCCTGGTAAACCAGCATCCCAGTGATCGTCCGGCCACCAGCGTGCCTCCCCTGTGCGTGAGTGCTCAGGGTGTTTCTGTGGATCTTCTATCCCGCCTTTATTACTTAATTTTTTACTTTATTTTATTACTTTACTTATTATTTTAAGACACTGACTTTATTACTTTAGTGTTAAGGTAAGTCTTGATGTCTGGTGAGCAAATCTTCCTATCTTGTTCCTCTTCTCCCAGAGTCAGCTTGTCAAGTTCCAAGGGGGAAAAATCAGTAAGAATTCCATGGTTATGCTATAACCAACAATTGATATCTTTACTGACTTCTCCAAAATGTCCACATGGGGTCACTCTCCTAGTACTTAGGTCACTCTCAGGGCGTTTAGGAATTTTTCTTAATTGTGGCAAAATACACATAAAAGTCCCCATCTTAACTTTTTTTTAAAGTAGGCTCCAAGCCCGACGCAGGGTAAAAGATCATGACCCAGACACTCCACTGACTGAGCCACCCAGGCACCCCCCATCTTAACCATTTCTAAGTGTAGAGTTCCATAGTGACAACAATACTCAACATTATGCAGCCATAATCACCATGTGTTTAGGTACTTTTGAAAAATAATTGTTCTTTTAAAGTTCTTCCGTACCTTTTTTTCCCCAGTTTTATTGAGAAATAGTTGACATACCTCACTGTATGGCTTAAGAGGTACATACAGCATGATGGTTTGACACATATATTGTGAAACGATCACAGTAGAGTTCAGCTAACATCCATCTTCTCAAATAAATACAATAAAAAGAAAAGCAGGAAGAAAAGAAAAAAGAAAAATAATTTTCTCCTGGCGGTGGGAACGCTTAGGATCTACTCTCTTGAGAACCTTCCTGTCTGTCACACAGTGGCATTGACTATGGTTGTCATGTTGTACATTGCATCTCTAGGAGGTCAGTACCTTATAACTGGGATTTTGTGCCTTTTGACCCTTTCCTCCAATTCTCCTTCCTCCCACTTTCGTATCTTTTGTTAGATTTTTTTCCTTTGGTATTTCATGTTTACAGAAGTTCTTTTGTGACAGATAATACACACACGAAAGGGCATAAAATATAAATGTATGGCTTAATATATAATTATGAAGGAAGAACACATGACCCACTACCCAGGCCAAGAAAAAATATGCCAGCATCCCCAGAAGCCACAAATGCCTTCCCAGCCAAACCCCTCTCCCTCCACCCAGTCATCCATCCATCCATCCGTCCATCATCCATCTGTCCACCCATCCACCCACCCATTGAGCCATCCGCCCATCCATCCATCCATCCATCCATCCATCCATCCATCCATCTCTGGGTATTTCAGAGCTTCCTTGGTCTATTTGTCTATCCCTGTGCAAAACCCACACTATCTTAATTATACACACATTGACTTCTTTGAAAATTCCTTCCTTTGCTTTTCTTTAGTTTTACCACTTCAGCACATATTCCCCAAAACCCTAGTTTAGTTTCTGAACTTTGTACAAATAGAATAACACCCTCTGAATTCTTTGGTATTTGGCTTTTGTTATTTAACATTATGCTTCTAAATTATTCACCTTATTGTGAATAGCTGTAATGTGTTCGTTTTTAATATTGTATAGTATTGATATAGTATCAATGAAATAAGTTGTGGATAAATACCATTACTTGCCAATTATACTGATGGACAGTTGAGGGCTTCCCAGTTTGGGCTATTAAAAATAGTACTGCTGTGAACTTTCTTTTACATGTCTCGTTGCATTCCTCTTTGTCAGGCATCAGGTATCTATCCATCCATCCATCCACCCATTTATCCTTCCATTTATCCATCCACCCATTCATCTACTCACCTGTCCGTCCATCCGTTCATCCATCCATCCTCTCATCCATTCATCCAGCCATCTCGGGGTGTTTCAGAGCTTCCTTGGTCTATTTGTCTATCCTTGTGCAAAACTCACACTTTCTTAATTATATATGCCTAATTATCCTAATTATATGTATAGTTTTATAATTAGTCTCGATATCCTCCCACCTTGCTCTTCTTTAAGAGTCTCTTGGCTTTTCATGTTCGATGCTTACCTCAGCTGTGCATGATCCTCGCCTATCAGTTCACGTATAGGAGTGGGGCCCTGTGTGAGGCTCAGCCTGTAGTGTGAAACTGAAAGCGTAGTGGAAGATTGAAATAAGAAAATGTTTTGCTGAAACACATCAAGAGTCCTATGGAAAACTTGTTGGAGATGTGCCTACAGAACCCCTAGATGGACAGGTTCAGTCGGCAGCTGGACAAATAAAGATCAGCGCTGGTCTGGGCGTTCCCCAGCGTGTTGGCGGAGGTCACTCACCCCAAGAAATCTAGCTATCAAATGTCCCTCACCTCACCTGGCACATCTCTTTCCAGAACCCACCCTTCTCTCCCTGCACAGGATTATTGTCTTCAAGAAACATCAAGGTTGGCATAAGATTCTTTCTTAGGGGTTGAGGTTACAGGGGGGAATTGGGCTTGTGGTCAGTGTTGTTTTTACCTTTCCTGACCTCTGCCTTTGCAGACAGATTTCTCAGTCAAGTTCATGGCTGGTGGAGAGAAGGAAACTCATTAGAACCTAATGTCCTTGGAAACATGGGAAGGGCTGGTATGTGGCAATGAAATCGCAAACAGAGCAAGGCTACAGAAGAACACCCCATGTGCTCTCCATCCTAGAAGCTCTGTGGCCGAAAACCGCCTGCTTCTTGTCCATTATTTCTGCCTTCCCCTCATCCAGGGGAGCACCGCCCACGGGAGTCTCTTCCCAACTGGAATGAGGAGTCTGGGCTGAGGAGTCCAGACTCTGTGCTGTTTCTGTAGTATTTTTCCACATGGAGATTTGGTGTACAGATAAAATCTATGCTCACTGTTCCATTTTCTACCCCTACGTGGGTGCTCCAGAGAGTGTGGGCTTATGTATCTCTGACGAATAATAAGCAATAATGTGATGTTTGCACTCCCCAGATACTTCAAGATTTCCTGACTGTATCTATCTGTTTCCAGTGAACTGTGACTTCTGGTTTCCTCTCTGACTGTGCCCACATGGGCCTGGTAAAATTTGACTCCTTACCAAATCTCTCCCACACTCTCTGTATACGTAAGGTTTCTTCCCTAGTGTGTCTGATTTTAGCAAATTCCTTCCCACACTCTCCACCCTGGAAAGTCCCAAATTCTCTGATGTCCTCCCTTTCAATGCCTTGTTTGCATCCTGAGACTTCCCCCTTTGGGCCAGACTGAGTTCCATTTCTACAACACAGATGTGCACCAGGTGGTGACCCGCCACTGCGGGGTGGGGGTGGGGGGGGCAAGTTGGACAGTTCCCTGCCCGCCGCCCTCTGCCTTGACCTCCCAGTCAGTGCTGTTGGGGCCTCTGTTTCTCATGAACTTCTGCTTTGTCTTTCCAGCATCTTGGATGGAAGTGTCGTGCTGCTCCCCTCAGGCAAAGACACCCAGGCCAAGACCATTTCCTGCCCTGAAACTTGGGGCTCTCTGAGGAGAAAGCTTGGTGTACCTCGAGTTGTCCGAGGATGGGCACCTTGACAAGACTAGGGACGAGTGATGAAGGTGGATTTTTGCCATCCAGAAACTCCCAAGGGTTTCTTCCTTCTCCCAGCTTCCTTCCCAGCACCTAGTTTTCCATTTTGCCTTCTGATTTTGTATATTTTACTCCCACCCAAAAAAACCAAAAGGAAGGGCCCAAAACACGGTCTAAGAAAAAGTGGCCTGTTCTCCTTCTCAAAGCCTGAAAAATCACATTTTTCTGACCATTTGGATTCATTTCCGCAAGGACTTGTTGGGACCAAATACAACATTTCCTGTAGAAAATACCTGCTTCGGGAGGGATCTGTTATGCCCGGTGGCCCTTCCATCTCTGTCTCACCTGGACTGGGAACTCTTCAAGGAAACGTCCAGATTGGGGGCTTCCTTTCAGCAGGGATGATGGGAAGTCTTTTGATAAACTGCAATGATTTCCAGGCTGCCCCCCACCCGCTGATGTACACACTGTTGGCTGCTCTCCTGGAAAATGGGGATTAAGCTACGGACAGAGACACAATCCCTGTGGTCAGTGAGTTTCCAGCCTTCCTCTGGGAAGTGTGGGAAATGCTGATGCCCACCTCAAGGGGTTCTGAGAGATTCTGATGAGATAATACAAGTAAAATGCTTAGGCTGGGCTCGAGCACACAGCGAATGCCCGATCAGTGTTTTAGTTGCTATTATATGTCCGGGGGTGGGGGGCGGTGTTTGAAAGAGCATCTGTGGCTCAGGATTTCGACAACCACACTGCCAAGATGCTGGAAAGCAGGTGCTGGGGGGAAATAGGGCGAGGAGGAATGCAAGAATTCTAGAATGCTGGTCATGTCCCCAGGTAGGTTTGGTTTAGCTCAGGGTGTTTTTCCACATCACTTATTAGGCAAACTTTTAAAACGAGAAACTGACATTCCCTTGCAGAGGCCGAGGGAGGAACTAGAAAGATTTCATTCCGCTCCACAGTGAGGCCTGTGAGGCGGAGAGCCCTCCAAATATGGCAGCTTTGGTATGGTTCATTTTTTTTTTTTTCTGTTTTATGTATTGGAATTGTGTATAATATGTAAATATAAAATTATGTATAAAACCTTTTTTGGTTTTATTTAAAAATGTTTTTTAGGGGCACCTGGGTAGCTCAGTCAGTAGAGTGTCTGACTCTTCATTTTGGCTCAGGTCATGACCCCAGGGTCACGGGATCGAGCCCCCACTTCGGGCTCCGTGCTGAGCATGGAGCCTGCTTAAGGGTCAGTCTCTCTCTCTCTCTCTCTCTCTCTCTCCCCCTCTGGCCCTCTCCCCCACTCACATGTTCTGTCTCTCTCTCTCTTTCTCTCTCTAACAAAAAAGATAATAAATAAAGATTTAAAAATAAAAATATTTTTTAAAAGTTAGGTATAGCTAATTTAAATTTTTTTAAATGTTTATTTATTTTTGAGAGAGAGAGAGAGAAAGACCGCAAGCAGGGGAGGGGCAGAGAGAGAGAGGGAGACACAGAATGTGAAGCAGGCTCCAGGCTCTGAGCTTTCAGCACAGAGTCAGATGCGGGGCTCAAATCCACGAACTGTGAGATCATGACCTGAGCCAAAGTTGGATGCTTAACCAACTGAGCCACCCAGGTGCCCCAAGTCTAGCTAATTAAATGGGAAACAACTCACTTTGCCCCCGGAAGCCTGCGGAAAGGAAGGATAGGAAGAGGGAACTGGCTGCACGAGGGAGGCCCAGGCCACTGTGGGGATGGCTCTCAGAGTGGCCCCGCTGAGACCGAGGAGGTTCGCAGATCCACTCCACAAGCCTGTCAGGGCCACTCTCAGCTCTTTCGAACACTGAGCAAAACACTACCTGTTCTCAGAAATGGGAGAAAAAAATCGGTCTGACTTGGGAAAGTCTGCACGCAAAACATTTCTAAAAATTTCAGTTGGAATGTTGCACACATTACAAGCAAGTTTAAATAGGTGTCAATAAAGCTGAATTTTAAACGACACCTGTATGCGTTTCCTGGAGCTGCCAGAACAACTTCCCATGAACTTGGGGGCTTCTAACCACAGAAACTCATGGTCTCCGAGTTCTGAAGTTTGGAAGCCTGACGTCGAGGGGTTCCGGAGGCTCCAGGGCAGGATCCCTCCTTGCCTCTCCCGGTGGCCTTGCGTTGTTCAAGGGGAATAAAGGTACTGATAAGAAACTTCGAAACAGTAAGCATGCATCTAAAATAAGAGAATGTCTACCATCTAAACTAGTAGAAGGAAGAAAACGGAAAAGAAAAACCTTCGATCCAAAACGTGAAAGAAGCATGGGAAAAGTGGAATAAAGAGAAAGTGCACGCGATATTATGGCTGATATCTAACAAGCATATCAATTATGATAATACAAGTTAAAAGACTACTCCTGTCAAAGCACAAACACTGCCAGATGAGACCAAGAAAAACACGTAGTTACATGCTCTTTACAAGACAAATAACTGACAAATGAGGATAAAGAAAGGTTGGAAGTAAAGGGATAGACAAAGATTTGAATTTTTTGGAATACGTTTTTTTTTTTTTGCAGTATCAGGAAAATACTAACTGGAGGAAAGGTAGTGTAGCTGTAATATCAGACAACAAAGATGTATAGAAAAAAACACTTTTAAATTTTTTTTTTTTAACGTTTATTTATTTTTGGGACAGAGAGAGACAGAGCATGAACGGGGGAGGGGCAGAGAGAGAGGGAGACACAGAATCGGAAGCAGGCTCCAGGCTCCGAGCCATCAGCCCAGAGCCTGACGCGGGGCTCAAACTCACGGACTGTGAGATCATGACCTGAGCTGAAGTCGGATGTTTAACCGACTGAGCCACCCAGGCGCCCCGAAAAAAACACTTTTAAAGGTAAAGACAGCTACAACCTGACAGTATAAAAGTTCGACTCACCAGGAAAATATAACAGTTCCAAGCTTGGGTGCACTAACAAATTGTATTCAGTAAGGAAAGAATAAACATTTTTAAAACTTGAAGTATTTTTGACACACATTAAATCAGTTTCGGGTGTACAACATAGTGATTCGACAAGAATATACATTCTTTTTTTTAATATCTATTTATTTTTTGAGAGAGAGACAGACAGAGCATGAGCAGGGGAGGGGGCGGAGAGAGAGGGAGACACAGAATCCCAGCAGGCTCCAGGCTCCGAGCTATCAGCACAGAGCCCGACGTAGGGGCTTGAACTCACGAACCGCGAGGTCATGACCTGAGCCAAAGTCGGATGCATAACCGACTGAGCCACCCAGGCGCCCCTGGCGCCCCTAGGATATACATTCTTTATTTTTTTTTTCAATATATGAAATTTATTGTCAAATTGGTTTCCATAGGATACACATTCTTTTTTTTTTTAATTTTTTTTTTAACGTTTATTTATTTCTGAGACAGAGAGAGAGACAGAGCATGAGCAGGGGAGGGGCAGAGAGAGAGGGAGACACAGAATCTGAAATAGGCTCCAGGCTCTGGGCTGTCTGCACAGAGCCCGACGTGGGGCTCGAACTCACGGACCGCAAGATCATGACCTGAGCTGAAGTCAGACGCTTAACCAACTGAGCCACCCAGGTGCCCCGGATATACATTCTTTAAAGCACACATGGAATATTTACAAAATTTCATCACAGTCTGACATAAAAAAAAAAAGTGCCAATGCACTGTTAAAGTTTTTAATGGCAAACAAATTCATTCTTTGATCAAAATAAAATTGTCAGAAATTAATAACTAAAATATTACTAGGAAACTCACCTGTTTGGAAATTAAAGACACTTCTCAATAATTCACAAGTCAAATAAGAAACCATAAGAGAGGGGCGCCTGGGTGGCTTGGTCGGTTGAGCGTCCGACTTCGGCTCAGGTCATGATCTCACGGTCTGTGAGTTCGAGCCCTGCGTCGGGCTCTGGGCTGACAGCTCAGAGCCTGGAGCCTGTTTCAGATTCTGTGTCTCCCTCTCTCTCTGCCCCTCCCCTGTTCATGCTCTGTCTCTCTCTGTCTCAAAAATAAATAAACGTTAAAAAAAAAATTTTTTTTTAAAAAGAAACCATAAGAGAAATTAGAAAATATACAGAACTAACAATAATGAAAATGCCATGTATAAAAACTTGAAAAACAAGAAAAACTACAGTCTTAAATGCTATTTAATGAAGTGAGCAATCAAATTAGGAAGATGGAAAAGAGAGGGGAATAAATCCTAAGAACACATGAGGAAGGAAACAATAAAGGTAAGAGCAGAAAATAAAATAGAAAACTAGGATACAATAGAGAAGATTGGAAGTCACAAGTTGGTTCTTGAAAAAGATAAAAAAATGGGGCACCTGGGTGGCTCAGTCGGTTGAGGGTCTGACGTTGGTTCAAGTCATGATCTCATGGTTTGTGAGTTCAAGCCCCACATCAGGCTCTGTGCTGACAGCTCACAGCCTGGAGCCTGCTTCGGTTTCTGTGTCTCCCTCTCCCCCCACCACCCCCCCCCCCGCCCCCAATGCTCTCTGTCTCTGTCTCTCTCTCAAAATAAATAAACATTAAAAAAAAAGAAAAAGATAAAATGACAAAACTTTGGAAAGACAGATTAGGGAGAAAGCAAAGTGAGAAGGAGCAAACATCCCAAATTAAAAATGAGTAAAAGGGACAAAGATACTGATATTAGATATTAAAGGGATTAGATACCAATACAGATATTAAAATGACAGGGTATATTATGATGAAGTTTTTGTCAATATATTTGAAAACTTAGATGCAATGGACCAATTCCCGGGAAAAAAACTAATTCACCAAAATGGATTCGAGAAGAAATACAAAATATAAATGGTCCTATAACAAGTAAATGAAATAACTTCAGTTACTGCTTAAAAAATTCTGCTCCCTGAACTCCCCCATTAGACCACATACACGCAAAAACACAGAGCCAATGGCTTTTAATGGGGGTTCTGCCCAACATACAAGAAAAAAGTCATTCCAATCTTAAACTATTTTCCAGAAAGAAAAGGGAAGAGAGATCTTCCAACTCATAAGGCTAGCATTACCTTGATATCGAAATATGCCATCTCATTATGAGAAAGGAAAATTATACTCATAAGCATAGATGCAAAAAAATCCCAAACAAAATACTAGCAGACTGAATCCTACAGTTGGGTTCATGCCAGGAATGTAAGGATGATTTAACAAAGAAAATCAATAAATGTAATTTAACATATTAAGAGATCAAAAGATGCAAAAAAAAAATATTCCAAAAAATTCAACATCGATTCATAATTGAAAACCCCTAGCAAGCTGGGGACGCCTGGGTGGCTAAGTCGGTTCTCGCTTTCGGCTCAGGTCATGATCTCACGGTTTCGTGAGTTCTAGCCCCATATCGGGTTCTGTGCTGATGGTGCAGAGACTGCTTGGGATTCTCTCTCTCTCTCTCTCTCTCTCTCTCTTTCTCTGCCCCTCCGGTACTCACACTGTCTCGGTCTCTCTCAAAATAAATAAACTTAAAAAAAAAAAAAACTCCTAGCAAGCTTGAAATAGAAAAGCACTTCCTTTAACTGATAAATGGCATATACAGTAAAAGTGTTAAACCCAAAGAAAAGCTCCTAGAAAGGAGAATACAAGACAAAATGGATAGTAAGAGAAAAGATAAGAAAATTAGAGGATAAATCCAGAAATTCAAAAAAAAAAAAAAGCAGAAAACACAATAGTGAAGAAAGTATTAAAGAAATATTACAAGAAAAAATCCCACAACAGAAAATTGGAAGGGGCCTACAGAGTATGGAGCACAATTGTTAAAATACAATAATGATACTTCAGAACATCAGTTCTAAAAGTTTCCAGAAAGAAAAAAAAAAATCACAGTTAAAGCATGATAGGGGGAAGGACCTCTAACTATCAATCAACGGGAAACAGGATTAGAAATTCTCAGACACATAATGTCTCAAAAAATTGCCTCCCAAGCTCTTTTTCTCAAGAAGCTTCTAGAAGATATTTCCACCAAAAACAAAGAAGTGAACCAGGAGGGAGAAAATGGGGGAATCAACCTGGCAAGATGGCAAAGGAAAGTCCCAGGGAGAGAATTCTGCACTCTGTTAAAGAGCATCCATCTCCAGACTGGAGCAGAACAGTGATGTTGGAGGTTAAATTATTCTAAGTCGGGGGAGGAGAAGGCAATGTTAACTCCAGTTGTAAAGAAAAACCAAAACCTTGACTGGAGACGCTGTGCTGTGAATCCCAGCACACTACATAGCTCAGCTCTGACTAACATTTTACTAACCATAATCATAGAATCACTGAATGTTCATTTCATAAAAATCATCAAAGAACAACCTTGGGAGGATGGACAGAAGGGAAGGAAAGAGGTGTGTGGGAAAGGGTGTGTGTAATAGGTAAATATGTGTATAAGAGCTAATTTATCGTCATCCAGTAAAAAGTCCGTGGGTAATATATACAATGAAAAAATCAAGACTGTGTATAAACTTGCTATTTGTAAACATGAAGATTGTCTAAATCTTCCGGCGAAAGGGAGTGGTTGATTCTGGAGAGTGGAATCAAGGGTGAGAAGGCATGGAGTGGAGGAGACAAAGGCACGTTGAAACATTTTACCTTTCCTACTATGTGTGCGTGTAACTGATCAGCATGAGAATTTAAGAAGCCTGCCTTTGTTAGGCCCAAGAACTTTAATTCTAAGAATCCAAGTGATAGAACTACTAATAATGAACATAATAAACATCGTTATGCATTTTTCAACTTCCCCAGTCGGAACACTCTGTCTTTTCATCCACGCACTCACGGAAGCTTCCTCCCTGTGATCTGTGAACGGAGACACAAAGCTTTTCTCTCCTGCTGGGATGCCCTTCCCCGTGTGCTCCCACCAGCTGCCCCCACGCTTCCCTTGGCTCCCGTCGCCAGTCCTGGGTGTGGCTGGTGCCAGCCTCTTCACCTGCCATCGCTCTCCCCTCATGAGGCCCAGAGCAAGAGTCAACAGAAGGCCTCCTGCACCGTGGATGCTGGATCCTGAGTCTCAGTGCCAGGGGCCGAGTGGGGCTGAGCCCAAGCCATGCCTCGGGCCGCAGCACCGCCCTGGACAGGCCCTGCAGCCCCTTGGAGAACTCAAGGAAGAAAGTGGGAGATGGTGGGAGGGAAGCAGTGGGAGAAGGGCGAGTGTAGCTGGTGTGTGTGTGGCGGGGGGGAGCCCGGGGTGGGGCCTCAGGGCAAAAACACGGGGTGAAGGCAGAGCACACCATTCCCCATCCCTCCTCAAACATCAGGGGGTGGAGAGGGTGCCTGGAGCCCTGGGGAAGGAGAAGGGTTTCTACCCAAGAGGAGTAAGGCACTTGACAGAGGAGAGCTGGAGGGCCCTCATGGTAGGAGTCAACATCTGGAGGTTCGCTGAACTCTTCAAAGAACTTCAT
This sequence comes from Panthera tigris, assembly GCF_018350195.1. NCBI lineage: Eukaryota > Metazoa > Chordata > Mammalia > Carnivora > Felidae > Panthera > Panthera tigris. The sequence goes on from NC_056674.1 coordinate 18,542,553, forward strand.
AGCATTTCGCTTGAGCAGGAAATCCATCCAGACTTAAACTTCCTTTTTCTGCACCATAGAGAAGAACAGGAAAAGGGCGTAGGATGCAGAGCGTCGGCCATGATTGGAGAGGATGAACCCAGCTCGCTCCCCGCGGTGTCTACACTGCACCATCCTTCACGGCTCTGGGGTCCGAGGTTGGCCCGCGCGCCACAGCACTTGCACGCCCCCGACTGGGTTGGTTTTCTCTATCGGCTTCCTCTCTCCCTCCCATTTCACTTGGCAAATCCCTCCACTTCATCCGTGATTCATTCATTCCACAAATATTTTGCGAAAGTGCTGGGGATACAACAGGAAATCAGTCCTTTGCATTCAAGAAAGCGATCATGAAATCGTTGTCGTTGTTGTTAGTCTGTGTTGAGACTTCGCTGCCCCCCCCCCCCGCCCCGGGAAATCTTCTATCGAGCATGAGAAATCGTAGGAGTCAGTGGACATTTTTAATAGGAGATTGAGAATTCTAGAATGAAAAAACAAACCCTCCGTTGCGGGGAGGGGAACGGAGAAGGAAGAACAATGATAAAATACCCAGAAATGCCCCCAAACGGTGAGGAAAGGACAGTCAGAAGTCGGATATTGCCACATCCCGGAAATAGCACTTAGCAAATGAGGAAATTTCGTAAGGCGATTTCTTGTCCTAGTTCGGCCTGTCTCATCCTGCGAACTTCAGCATACCCATTCACCCCTCGGTCACCCCGTTTCCCACATCTGCACCGTTAACCCGGTCTAAGCTAACTGGGTGGGTGTAGGTAGAGTACAGTGAAAATGAGGCGCTGTGCATAAAAGTGCACCGGGACTGGGAAACGCCATATAAATGGTGAGGAGAGAGGTTTTTAAAAGTCCCTCCTAACACTGCTGAGCTCCTCCGCCCTCCAGGTACCGTCTTTCTTGAAGTCAGCTCCCCGGGTCCACCATCAGCGGAGGGGGGGGGGGGCGGGGAGGGCCAAGGCGGGGGTGGGGGTGGGGGGTGGCTGCTCAGGTCAAGGTAGGGCTGTGGATGGTGCTTGGTGGAGCAAACATTTCCTGTTCTCAAGGTGGCCACCAGGAGGCAGCATCATGATCAGAGGGCACCCGTCAAGAAGTGTTCTCACCAAGCACCAGGCAGAGGAACTAGAGTTTCGTCGGAGGAATTGGTGTTTGAACCGGGTTTCAGACGCACTTTGAGTATGAGAGAACACTTCCTCAGCGTTTCACACTTCCACATTTGTCCCGACTTGGTCTTGCATCCCAGGAGACCCCTGACCATGGGGCTTTGCGTCCTTCTCCTGTGTCTACACCCAAGGTGGTGAACCCCGGTTCTGGCCCAGCTCGGTTCCTACACCAGGTGCTTAAAGCCAGGAATGAGCCAGACTTGCAGAGAATCTCATCCTCGGAAGCGCGTTACAATTTTCAGGGCGCCCTTTAACAATCTGGCCTCAGGGCGGTTAAAATCAGAATCTGTGGGGGGAGGGAAGCCCTTGCCCCAGGAGTTTTCAAAGCTCCCGAGGTGATTCTAACCATGCAGCCGAGGGTGAGAACTCCTGAGCTGCAGTGCCCATCCAGCTTTCATGTGCACACAAATTGCCTGGGGGTCTTGACAAAACCTAGATTTTGACTCAACAGCTCTGGGTTTGGGGCCCGAGATTCCACTTTTCTAACAAGTTCCTGAGCGTTGCTGCCGGTAAGTGGGCCAAGACCGGAGCTGGAACCCAGGCGACAGGGATTAAGGTTCTTGCGCCCTCTGGTGGTCAAAAATCTCCCTAGCGTCACCCAGCGGAGAATGATGCGAGACGCCTTCTCCAATAGATTCAATTTCTAGAATGTTTGCAGATTCTTCCCCAGAGACTGGCCACTGGCATCTTCATGTCAGAGCTGCGATAACCTGAATGCAAACCTGCCTGGACTCCTCACCTACGAAACCGTGAAGTAATAAATGGGTATCGTTCAAGCTGCTGAATTTGTGGTACTGTGTTCCGCTGCAACCGAAAACTAACACAGGGAGTTTTACAGGCTTTACGATAAAAGGCCAAGTGAAACTCTCAAGCCCACGGGCTTGGCTCAGTGGCCCTGCACGATTGTCTCTGATGGATCTGTTCCCAACCTCCCACTCAATGGGAGAAGAGGCAGAAAGGATTGTATTTCTTATTTATCAGCATTACGCCTGCTGTCTTATTTCCCATGACCACACACCTCCTTTCACCCTGTGAGGTCTGTTGTCACTGACACTCGTGAAAGCTCAAGGACGGGGTGGCGGCTGGTCTGCTCTCGGTGGCGGATTGTATTTTCCAAAGATGAATCCCATCCTATGTGCCCTTCTCACAATAGGACCTTCTTACAGTGGAGACACTCCTCCGTCAAGATGTGGGTTCTATTAAAAAGGGGGGAGGGGCTCCTGGGTGGTTCAGTGGGTTAAGCTTTGGACTCGATGTCAGCTCAGGTCTTGATCTGAGGGTCACGAGTTCAAGCCCCATGTTGCGCTCCACGCTGGACGTGAAGCTTACTTTAAAAAAAAAAAAAAAAAAGATGTGGGATCTGCATTCTGTCCCCTTGAGCCCAGCAGACGCAAGACCATGGTGGGGGTGACAGTAGGTGTCTTTCAAGGCTAAGTCGTAAAAGGCGGTACACGCTGCCTCAGTTTCTCTCAGGACACTCATCCTTGGAGCCCAGGCCCCATGCTGCGAGGACACCCTAGCAGCCACATAGAAGGGCCACCTGTAGGTGTCCTGGCCAGAGCCCCCCATCCACTGCAGCGTCAACTGCAGACATGTGAGTGAGAGAGCCTTGAGAAGATTCCAGGTCCGCCTTCAGGCCGCCCCAGCTGATGCTGAGTACAACAGACCCAAGCTGCAGGCACCGAGCCCTGTCCAGATTGCAGATCTGTGAGCAATATAAACGTTGTTTAAAGCTACTAAACTTTGGCTTATTTTTATGGGGCAAGAGGTAACTGGAACCCTCTCAGACTCTCCCAGGGACAAGACTCTGAATTTGGCCAGGTGTGGGGGGTGGCGGTGAGGAAACTCTGGTTTCAATTAATTACAGGTGAGTTACCTATTTTTCATTATTTACTATTTTTACAAGGCCATCTCCTTAGAAATTCAGTGCTTATAAACTGTTAGGAAATCAGCCCCTCGCGTGTGTTAGAAAGCCTGGCATTTTGTGTAACGTTTCTTCTTTGCCATTTAATTCACTTAAAAGTTTGTCTCCTTAAATACTTCTCAAGAGTATTTTTCTGCAGATTCTTCCCCACCTGCCGGAGGCCAACTTCTAAGGGGGCCTGCGGTGCCCCTCCCCCATCTGTCATTGGTGCCCTTGTGTAACTCCCTTCCTTGAGTGTGGGGCCTGACCTTGTGACTTGCTTCTAATGGATAGAATATGGTAAAGGTAATGGGCTGTCGTTCCCATGACTAGATGACAGACGTTGTGACTTCTGTCTTGCTAGCCAACTCCCTCAATTGCCTTCTTGGCTCATACACTTTGACATCACAGCTTCCACGTTGGGGAAAAGCACCCGATGGCGGCCTCCGGCCAACAGCCAGTGAGGAACGGAGGCCCCCGGTCCAAGAGCTCGTGAGAAAGGAATGAACTAGAAAGCGGCTCCTTCCTGGCTGAGCCAGGCGATGAGACACCAGCCCTGGCCGGCATCTCGATGGCAGCAACAGGAGAGACCCCGAGGAGGGGACCCCAGCTACACTGTGCCCGGACTCCTGACCCACAGAAACTGGGGGATAATAAATGTGTGTTGTTCTAAGCCACTAAGTCTTGGGATAATTTGTTACGCGGCGACAGATAACGAACGTACCACCCCTCCTCTGGCTGCCCGAGCGTCACTTCTTTATCAGAATCCCCAATCACTCTCAGGCTAACAACATGTGTCTACACTCACGGCACACGACCAGGGTTCTCACCCAAGCGTGCTGACCTGCATCGAAGTGAAGGAAGTGTTTCAGGTCCCCCCGGCCAGGTGCCTTCTTTCCTGTGTGTCTGTACCTGTGTTTGCTGAGCCTGTCTTAGAACACTGACCGTCTTCCTCACCCCTGTAAATCTTCTCCCCTGGAGCCTGGGTGGATCCTGTCTGAATAAGGCAGAGCCTCAGATACATGTTCCATCCCTGAGTACTGCAAATTCACGTTCTCTCCCCCTGGGCCAGGCTGAGCTCAGACTCTGCAAATATGTGGCTTCCTCAGGATGTACTGGCTCTTCCTGTGACAGGAAGAATCATTTCCTCCAAGTCAAGGGCTTTCTTTCATTTGAGCTCCTGCCTCTCCTCTGGCATTTCTGGCCCGGGATCCTCAGATCCGAAGCTGTTTATGCTCCTTAGCGTTGGAACCTGAGAAGTCTTGCCCCGTACTGATTGATTGGAGCAGCCGGAGGGCAGGAGGAGAGGAAGTGGATTTCTGGGCTGAGTTTTGTTGGAAAAAGAATATTTTAAGGCAGAACAGTGGAAGTTGGGGCCACTTGGGTGTTTCTGCCTGGCCTCTCTGCCTCCCCTCCCTGCCCCCACATCCACGCCCTTATATCATGTAACAACATAAGCTGTTTTCCCCACAAAGGTGGCCTTCGTACCCCTGATATTTCCTTCTGTCTTCACACATTGCATTTTATTTATTTTTCTAAAGTTTTCTTTTTTTTTTCCTTAATGTTTACTATTTTTGAGAACGAGAGAAAGTGGGGGAGGGGCAGAGAGAGAGGGAGGCACAGAATCCGAAGCAGGCTCCAGGCTCTGAGCTGTCAGCGCAGAGCCCGACGCGGGGCTCGAACGCACGGGGCCGCGAGATCATGACCTGAGCCGCAGGCCGACACTCAACCGACTGAGCCACCCAGGCGCCCCCACCCATTACATTTTATTTATTTATTTATTTATTTATTTTTATTATTATTTTTTTTAACGTTTATTTATTTTTGAGACAGAGAGAGACAGAGCATGAATGGGGGAGGGTCAGAGAGAGGGAGACACAGAATCCGAAACAGGCTCCAGGCTCTGAGCTGTCAGCACAGAGCCCGACGCGGGGCTCGAACTCACGGACTGCGAGATCATGACCTGAGCCGAAGTTAGCCGCTTAACCGACTGAGCCACCCAGGCGCCCCAGCCACCCATTACATTTTAAATTTGCATTCTATAAACAGGAACCAAACACTGCACACGGAGAAAAAAAAGACCTGTTCTGGTTCTCGAACACCAGCCTTTTCCCAGGACTTTTGGGTTCACGTCTTCAGTGGTTTTCAGGGCCAGACCTAGAAGAAGAGGTGTTCCATGCTCTGGAACCAGGCATATTTTAACTCCCGCCCCACATTACAAAAAGGAATTCAGCCAGGCTGGTTAGGTAACCACCACGGAGACAGCAGTAGTGTGGACAGCCACAATCGGAGCCTGAGGAGAGACTGCAGACAAGTCTCCAAATGTCCGTGCACGTTGCTCTACGAGGAAATGCTCTGAGTTCTCCTGGGAGAAATAAGGGAAATGGGAGGCGTGCCCTTGTGTAATTTTCTTCTTTCGAATGCGGGCCTGACTTCGTGACTTGCTTCTGACCCATGGAATAAGCGAGTACGAAGGGACTCGCTTCTGACCCATGGAATATGCGAGTACGAAGGGACGTCACTTCCGTGATTAGGTTACAAGAGATTGTGACTTCTGTCTTACCAGCAGCCTCTTTCAGTACCTGGCTCCCACACTTTGATGACGCAGGCCGCCATGTTGGACCACACAGTGTGGAAGGTGTCTGAGATGCCACAAAGCACCACAGGCAGCAGACAATAATGGTTTCTGGAGAGGGTGGATTGGCAGACCTGAGTGTTAATTTGCTCATCTGCTCAATAAATATTCCTTGAGTCGGGGCGCCTGGGTGGCTCAGTCGGTCAAGCGTCAGACTTCGGCTCAGGGCATGATCTCATTGTTGGTGGGTTCGAGCCCCGCGTCGGGCTCTGTGCTGACAGCTCGGAGCCTGGAGCCTGCTTCGGATTCTGTGTCTCCCTCTCTCTCTCTGCTCCTCCCCCGCTCACGCTCTGTCTCTCTCTCTCTCAAAAATGAGTAAACATTAAAAAAAATGTTTTTAATAAAAATAAAGAAAAACATTCCCACATTTAAAAGTGCCATAAATAAAACACAAGTGCTAAAAATAGGGGTTCCTGGGTGGTTCAGTCACTTAAGTGTCCAACTCTTGATTTCTGCTCAGGTCACGATCTCAAGGTTCGTGAGATCCAGCCCCACATTGGGTTCTGCATTGACTGCACAGAGCCTGCTTGGGATTCTCTCTCCCTCTCTCTCTGCCCCTGTCCCACTCGCACATGTACCTACCCTATGTCTCTCAAAATAAATAGACACTTAAAAAATGCTAAAAATGCTTGCTCTTCCCATAACAAAGGGTTACATATATATAAAGAGCTCCTAAAAATCAATAAGAAAAAAAGCAACCATCTAGTTTAAAAATGGGCAAAGAATATGAAGAGGTAGTTCATAGAAAAGAAAAAGGGAAATCTAAGGTCCCTTAAACATAAGAAGACTCACTCAGCCTCCCTTATCTTGAGAGAAATGCCAATGGCCTTCTACACACATGTAATGTTTTCCACAACAACTTGTGGTTTGGAGAAGCCAGGACACCGCAACTCACCAACTGCACACCCAAACCCAGATGACATTTGCACTTTTGTCTCCTTCCAGTATCACAGTTAGCCTCGTGACTTCTTTAATTACTATAGCATCCATTCATTTATTCATTCAGAAGATTTTTCTTGTGGCCATATTGTGTCTTGTCCTTGAGCCAAGATCTGGGGTTACGTCGATGAATAAGATGTGTTCCTTATGCTGAATGAGCTAATATAATGAAATACTTCTGACCACAGATAGCATTCACTGAGCACCCATCATGAGTCAAAACTTTTAGATTTAAGTATACGTTTTCACAAATGCTGTAAATTACCCTCCACCTTCCCGTCACCCCATGTTGTAGTTAGCAATCCGAAGCACAGAGAAATTGGGGGACCTGGCCATTTCACAGTTTTTATGGGGATTCGAATCAGACCTACGAGACCCCAAACCCCTTATTCTTCGGTGTTTGCCAATAATGGATTAAAATTTGGCCCTGACTCACTCTGGACAATCCATGCACCCCCAGGGCTGGACCCAAGCCTGGACAGAAGCCATCTCACACAGGGAGCCTAAACCGGGCAGCCAGGGAGAATTATTCCCTGGTGTTTTCTCTTGCCCACTTTCTACCCAGCCTGCTGTCCGCCCATGATCCTTTGTAGGCATAACTTCCTCTGGGTCTGCTCTGGGTTGATCGCACTCAAGGAATCTGTTGCTCCCGCCAATAAACTCGAGCAATGTTTTTTATTTGGTGGACATTTGGCATCGACTTTTTAATTTGAGAATCACATAAGAGATGATAACAATTAACGGCATTTCTCTAGTGCTTTAGAATTTGCAAAGTGGTCTCACCAATAGGATCCCAGTCGACCCACACCCGAAACATGAGGAGCCTGAAGCTTGGAGGGAAGAGTCATGGCCCGCGTGAAAGTGGAATCCAGAGTTAGAACTCAAATCTTGAGGCTTTTCTGTAACAAAAGTTACAGGTTTCCATGGAAGAGGTTCTGTAGGAGAGAGAAGGTTTGGGAACGATGTTGGGGGATCAGCAAGGTGTGTGAAAAGAGGGGTGAGGGGGTCTGTAGAAAAGGGGGAATCTTATAAGTTAGTAGACATTTTATGGGAGAGAGAATGAAAAAGTAAGTACAGAGGGAGGCACTATCAAGACATATCTATGAAATGATGGGAGGGAGCGATGAGATTGAAATTGTAAAAGAGAGAGTTAAGACAAAGTCCTCAGAGACTCATCTATACTGATAAGGAAGGGAGGCCAGGAGTGCTCACTGCCCAGAAAAGAACATAGCGTTTGGAAGCAGGTGAGCTAGACCTCGGACCAATTCCACCTTATGAACTAAGCGCCATCGGGCAACTCTCTTAATTTATCACGTAGTCTCTTGGACTATAAAATGGACATAATTCTGAAGGTGAGTGGGAAGATCAAGTTCTGTAACATCCTTTAAAATACGTTGTGGGCGGGGCACCTGGGTGGCTCAGTGGGTTAAGCATCTGACTTCAGCTCAGGTCACAAGCCCCGAGTCAGGCTCTGTGCTGACAGCTCAGAGCCTGGAGCCTGCTTCGGATTCTGTGTCTCCCCCTCTCTCTGCCCCTCCCCTGCACTCTCTCTCTCTCTCTCTCAAAAATAAATAAAATTGGGGCACCTGGGTGGCTCAGTCGGTTGAGCGTCCGACTTCAGCTCAGGTCACCATCTCGCGGTCTGTGAGTTCGAGCCCCGTGTCGGGCTCTGTGCTGACCACTCAGAGCCTGGAGCCTCCTTCCGATTCTGTCTCCCTCTCTCTCTGCCCCTCCCCCGCTCATGCTCGCTCTCTCTCTCTCTCTCTCTCTCTGTCAAAAATAAATAAACGTTAAAAAAAAATTAAAATAAAAAAATAAAATCCACTGCCTGGATATCGTTGTGGTTTCTACCATGTCGCTCCGATTACACTCAAGCCATCTTCCTCAGAAGCCCTTGCCCTGCATGCTTCTGGGTTACAGCTGGCCAGGAAAGCACTTTTATGAGATTTGGTTGGTGAAAGTGAAGCAGTTGTATAAGGTCTACTTTTCCTTTTTTTTTTTTTTTAATGTTTATTTATGTATTTTGAGAGAGACCGGGGGGGGGGAGGGGGCAGAGAGAGAGGGAGAGAGAGAGCATCCCAAGCAGGCTCCACACCATTAGCGCAGAGCCCAACGTGGGGCTCGATCTCGTGAACCGTGAGATCACGGAAGGTCCAGTTCTCACAAGCAATCCCTTACCCCAGAATCCCCGGAGAAGTTCTGCCTCCCTGGCTGAATGCAGACGGGTGGACAGCGATGGTGCTGTGAGCGGTTCCAGGGAACAGAAACTCGAGGCTAGGAATCTGGACCGGGTTCTCTGGCCAGACTCCACCGGATTCATGACCCCGTTTCTGATGGTAAAGGAGACGCTGGTTGTCTGTGGCGTGCAACAGTAGCAGAATCGTGACAACGACCGCCTGTCGTGGTGGAAGGAAGTGTCGTGGTGTAATGCCTGAATTAAGCATTGATTGGCAAGGCATCCATTTCAAAAGCCGTCTGCTCCAGATCGGCACAACCAGATAAGGCAGTAGGCACCCCCACGCCCACGAAGTTGTCCTTTCAGAAAACCCTGGACGACCATGAAAACGGACACGCCTTGAGTGGCCCTGCCTTCGGTCTCCCGTGCCCTGAATCCCACTCTCAGGCTTCAAATTAGTCAATACAGAGTGACCTCATGAGCCCCCAGGAACCCCCCCCTCTCAGACGCTAATGAAGGCAGAGCCCCAGGTCTGCATTCTGTCTGCCTGTGACCTCACTCGGTGGCCCCGGCATGCCAGGACTTGGGAGTAATTAGTCTTGTTCGTCAAAGTTCCCTGATGGTTTTCACTGACGCACATCCTGCAGTCGTAACAGGAGCCACGAGATCCAGTCCAGTCACAACACGGGCCCTGCTGGGGGGAACGTCTGTGATATGGGTCTGGCGAGTGCCTCAGGTATTCCCAGCTGGGAATATCACCTTCGAAATCAAGAGTCGGGTGCTTGGGGCGCCTGGGTGGTTCAGTCGGTTAAGCGTCCAACTTCAGCTCAGGTCATGATCTCAAGATTCATGAGTTGGAGCCTCGCGTCAGGCTCTGTGCTGACAGCTCAGAGCCCGGAGCCTGCTTTGGATTCTGTGCCTCCCTCTCTCTCTGCCCCTCCCCCACTCGTGCTCTCTCTCTTTCTCTCTCTCTATCTCAAAAATAAACACATTAAAAAAAAACAATTAAAAAAAAGAGATGTTTAACCGACTGAGCCACCCAGGTGCCCCCGGTTGGTTGCTTTTAAGTGTAGAAAGAAAATGAGCTCAGGGCTTTAAATTCTCAGCTCAAAGTCAAGGTAAGGGATAGAAAGCTATTAATGACCATCCTAAGAGAAATCCTTATCTCCCTTAGCTCCCGAGTTGAGATTTCTGAAAACTAAACCCACAGTCTAATCCTTTGGATGGCTGAATTGCAATACAAATCGAATCCCCAGCTTTGCATGGTGTCACGTTAAGGGAAAGGCGTCTCAGAGGTTATAAGAAAACAGTTGACTCCGGGGATATGCATGTGCTGTGGCTGAGTTGTACGAGAGGGAACAGTAAGATACAGAATATTGGTGAATAGCTTGGTGGCTCCATTTAATCCTCGGTGGCTGGAACCCAGAAGAGCAGTCCTGGTGATGGTGGGATGGCTTGGCTGAGCTTCTGGAGAGGACAGCAAGAAGCCACACGATGCTTGTATGTCCCTTGGGGTTTTCAAGCCTGGGGCACCTGTCATACGTGTAGAGTCAGAACTGATGCGGCTGTCATTTGAGGGAGTTGTGGTCGAGAGCACTTGTAAAGGAGGGATCCGTATTTTGAAAGGACCAACATCAGAAACACTCCTCGCCTAAAACAGACAACTGGATTACTAGTCACTTGATGGCTTTATATACATTTTCTTCTTAAAGCTCACCTGTAGGCTGTTTGTGGGAGAGGCCTGCAGAGGCTGAGATAAGCCAACAACCAGCTGAGCCAGGAATCCAACTGGTGCCTGAGTTCAGACACCTCGATATTTAAAAAAAAAAATTTTTTTTAATGTTCACTTTTGAGACAGAGAATGAGTGAGGGAGGGGCCGAGAGAGAGGGAGACACAGAATCCAAAGCAGGCTCCGGGCTCTGAGCTGTCAGCACAGAGCCCGACGCGGGGCTCGAACTCACAAACCGTGAGATCATGACCCGAGCCGAAGTTGGTCCCCCAACTAACTGAGGCACCCAGGTGCCCCGAGAATGGTTTTAAAATAGAGGAACAATTCAGATAGTCTTAGACATAAAACACAGGCAGCTCCCGTGGAAGAAAATGTAACTCAGAAACTCAATCACCTGCAGATCTGTGCTGATGACTTCTCTGGCTTCTCAGCCAGCTCCCGAACACTCGAGGTCGGTTGTGGCGTGAGAGACACAGTCTTTCTGATTTTACAGACTGACCGGGATCCGGGACTCTGTTTACTGCTGTGAGTTTTCCTCCACGGCTGTAGAACTGGTTCAGACAAATTTAGCACAGGATCCTTGCCGGTGTTTTCCCTTTGTTCACAATCCATGTGATGAAGATCAGAGTTACCCAGCGCCCACGGCTAGTCTCGAGATTGTCACCCTCAAGACAAGATGCAGGAGGCTCTCAACAGGCTGAGCAGGCTTCTGGAGCCCGGAGGGATGATGCCTCTTCGAGATTATGGCCGCTATGACACGGCTTAGCTTGGGTTTAAAAAAGGTCAGTGTCGGGGCACCCGGGTGGCTCGGTCGGTTGAGCGACCGACTTCGGCTCAGGTCACGATCTCACAGCTCGTGAGTTCAAGCCCCGCGTCGGGCTCTGTGCTGACAGCTCAGAGCCTGGAGCCTGCTTCGGCTTCTTTGTCTCCCTCTCTCTGTCCCTCCCCTTGCTCACACTCTGTCTCTCTCTCTCTCTAAAGTAAACATTAAAAATAAACAAATAAATAAATAAACATTAAAAAGAAACGATCAGTGTCTGTCTGAAATTTCCATGTGACAGGCGATCATACTAGAGTTTAGTTCTTCACACAAGGTGAACTGGATACACTTTTCACTACTGCCGGACCGGAGAAGGTTCAGAACATGGTGGATTGCCGATTATAAGCGACCCGACAGGAAGAGCCAACAATGTACTGAGTTTGGATTCGGTGGAAGCATCACAAGCCTCTTCTGTCCAGCGCTGGCTGAGAGGCACCTGTTCCTGACACGGGAGCTCACTGGAGCTTTCCGAAAAGAACATTCACAAATGGTGTCTTGATGGTGGGAAGTTTAAGGATTCAGACTTGAGCCTTGGAAAAATTGCCTTTTATTGTGCTTCATATTTGTGACGCCCTTTACCATATCCTTTCCTCAAGTTTTTAATTTTTTTTTAACTTTTTAAAATGTTTTATTCATTTTTGAGAGAGAGAGACAGAGAGAGAGAGAGACAGAGCGTGAGTGGGGGAGGGGCAGAGAGAGAGAAGGAGACACAGAATCCGAAGCAGGCTCCAGGCTCCGAGCTGTCAGCACAGAGCCTGACGCGGGGCTCAGATTCACGAACCACGAGATCACGACCTGAGCCGAAGTTGGACGCTTAACCGACTAAGCCACCCAGGCGCCCCACCTCAAGTTTTTTCTTACTTCAAGATCTCCAAGAACTTTTCTTGCCATCCTGTAATTTACCATAACTGAAATGTTCCTGGGAATCACGAATGTACAAGGCATGAAGAACTTATTTCCAGGTGAGGGTATTATGTATGATAAAGTATCATTTGTGAGTTGCATTGAGATATTTCAGAGTTCGAGTACTTGCGCTAGACAGTTGATACATACAAGGGTGAATAAAGGTGTTGTTCAGCGAGAAGCACATCAGGAAGAATCATCTTTCTCTGGATACTTTCCCGACTCAAAAGTACTGCTTTAAAGAGCATAAAACATGTCTTGGTTACACATTTATTTGGTCATGGCCTCCACTTAACCTTAGTGCTATAGAATTTCAAGCACTCTTCCCCCTCTTGGTAACCCCTTCCTAAAGAATTTAAAGGATCTTCCCTTTTAGCAAAATTGCCTTATTTTTTTTTTTAGTGTGCCCTTAAATGTTTGACACAAAAGGAACCAGAAGAACTTTACTTTAGCCACATGACGGCACAACTGAATGTGAGCATCATCAGTATTACTTCATGTTCTGTTTTTTTTTTTTTCCAGTTACCACTTTCACATGTTTCCCTCTTGGTGGTCCATGAGTTATACAACGTATTCTTAATTTTACCAAATAAAGAATTTTCTTTCTTTTTTTTAAAGTTTATTTATTTATGTTGAGACAGAGTGTTGGCGGGGGGGGGTGTGTGCAGGGGAGGGGCAGAGAAAGAAGGAGAGAGAGAGCATCCCAAAGAGGCTCCACACTGCCAGCACTGAGCCCGATGCGGGGCTCAAACCCACGAACTGTGAGATCATGACCTGAGCTGAAACCAAAAGTCAGACGCATAACTGACTGAGCCACCCAGGTGCCCCCCAAATAAAGAATTTTCAATTCTTCTTACGTTTTGGATTTTCAACTAAAAAAAATGTGGTATTTATTTAAAAAATAATTTTTTTAGAGAAAGAAAGAGAGCATGTACAAACAGGGGAGGGGCAGAAGAAGGAGAGAGACTCTTAAGCAGGCTCCGCTAACCGCACAGAGCTCAGCTCAGGGCTTGATCCCACGACTGTGAGATCACGACCTCAGTCAAAATCAAGTCAGACTCTTAACCGACTGAGCCACCCAGGCACCCTGAAGATGTGGTACTTATATACAAGAATGAAATCTTGCCATTTGCAACATGATGGATCTAGAGAGTATAATGTTGAGCAAAGTAAGTCAGTTAGAGAAAGAGAAATACCATATGATTTCATTCATATGTGGAATCGTTTTTAATGTTTATTTATTTTGAGAGAGAGAGAGAGAGAGGGCAATCAGGTGAGGGGCAGAGAGAGAGGGAGAGAGAGAATCCCAAGCAGGCTCCAGGCTGTCAGTGCAGAGCCCTATGTAGGGCTTAATCCCATGAGCTGTGAGGACATAACCTGAGCTGAAACCGAGAGTCGGACGCTCACCTGACTGAGACATCCAGGACCACTCCTCGTACGTGGAATTTGAGAAACAAAACAAATGAACAAAGATAAAAAAGAGACAAACCAAGAAATAGACTCTCTACTATAGAGAACAAACTGACGATTCCCAAAGGGAAGGCGGGTGGGGGGGATGGGTGAAACAGGTGATGGGGATTAAGGAGAGCACTTATCTTTTTTTTTTCAAATTTTTTTTTTAACGTTTATTTATTTTTGAGACAGAGAGAGACAGAGCATGAACGGGGGAGGGTCAGAGAGAGAGGGAGACACACAGAATCTGAAACAGGCTCCAGGCTCTGAGCTGTCAGCACAGAGCCCGATGCGGGGCTCGAACTCACGGACCGCGAGATCATGACCTGAGCCAAAGTCGGACGCCCAACCGACTGAGCCACCCAGGCGCCCCAGGAGAGCACTTATCTTGATGAGCGCTAAGGAATGCCCAGAATTGTTGAATCACTATATTGGGCACCTGAAACTAATATAACACTATACGTGAACTACACTGGAATTAAAATAAAATAATGACAACAATAATAATAAAGTAATGAAGAGGTGCTTACTGTTCCTAGCATATAAATTAGGAAGCTATGGTAATTTGAAAAGAATGGACTTGCATTATATATGAATATGCAATTCAAAGAAATAAAGCATTCAAGTATTAGAAGAAAATCCAAAGAACATCCATTTATTTATTCTCTGGTTGGGGACAGGGATGACTTTTGGAAGACTGGCAGAGATTCCATCTAATTAAAGATCCAGGAACAAAGGGGGCACCCGGGGGGCTCACCCGGTTGAGCGTCCAACTCTTGATTTCCGCTCAGGTCATGATCTCACGGTTCTCGGGTTCGAGCCCCACATCAGGCTCTGCGCTCACAGTGAGGAGCCTGTTTGGGATTCTCCCTCCCTCTCTCACCCCCTCCCCCAGTCACGCCGTCTCTCTCTGTCTCTCTCAAAATAAATATATAAACTTAAAAAAAATAAAATATATTTAAAAAATTAAAGATCCAGGAACAAAGAAGAACGTATGTAGGAGAGGAAAGTTTTTCCAAAAACCTATTTTCTAGATTGAACAATGATCCAAATTCTCAGCTTGAAAGCATCTGCTGACTCCTGGCTGGCTCAGTAGGAAGAGTGTGCGACTCTTGATCTCAGGGGTCATGAGTTCGAGCCCCACGCTGGGCGAAGAGACTACTAAAAAAATCAATAAGTAAAACTTAAAAAAAAAGAAACAGAAAGGATCTGCTAAACTCAAATACTAAACAAACACATGACTCCTCTGGAGGAAGGCGCCTTCACCATAGGTCCCAGAGCGTTCCCATAAATATTTTAAAAGTAGAATGAGGGTCTGCCATCAAAACAACCAAGTCGACTTGCACTTCCCACGGTGGTTGACTGGGTCACTTCAGATCAACCTTTCCACAGAAGAGCACTCGGAAAGCTGGACAAAATATGAAAAGTTGAAGGTAGTTCAGAGGGTCACCGAGGCGGTACAAATCTCAATTATACTGAGAAGCCAGGGTGCCTACCGTACGATTCCGTCTATTTACAATTTTCGTAAATGCAAATGACCAATCTGGACAAAATCCCTGCTAACTCGTTCTGACCAAACTGGTCAGGCTTCTCTCCTCTCCACAGGCCCTTGAACTTCAGCCCACCCTTGAGCTGAAGCGAGCATTAGAAGGCAGGACAACCTCAACGGCACCTCCCGAGGATCGAGGATCGGCTGACGGCAGAGAAAGACATTTCCTGTTCGGGTGCTTGACGACACCACTTGCTTACCTCCCTACCCCACACCTGGCTCTTTCCAGCCTCGTCTGTGCCTCCCTGTAAAAGAAATGCCATTTCCCCACAGCCTCCTCAGGTGCTTACAGATCTGATGGTCTGTCCAGACTTCTGGATAGTCTTTCTCTAGGCAAGTTTGGATTTTTTTTTTTTTTTTTTTTGACAGTGTTCTGGTGCCGTGACTCGGAGGGAGTGCTGGCTCAGGTCCTTCTACCGTCACCCAGGTGTTCGTGTCAGCCTCTCGTACCCCTTGTGTCCTTTCCACATTGGGGAGATCTGGCTCCACACTGTCAATCACAACCCCTAATCCAGTGCTCCAGACATGTGCCGTTGTAGCACAAGCAAGGAGTTACTTTGATTCTCTTTGAATGAAAACTTTTTTCTTTGGCTCTTGAGTGGGCATCCGATCTGCCCGTTGAACAGGAATCTTGCAAGTTTTGGGACGGGTGAGAATCTTCCCAGCTCTTGGGGGAAACCTCTTTTGTTTATTTGAATACGTGTCTAATCCCATGGGAAATTCTCGCTCCCCTGGATCCCCCCTTTCCTCCTCTGTTCTTGATTACACGCTCTGCCTCGATAGCACTAACTCAGTCCGACATTCCAGAAAAAGGTAGAATTTCACTAAGGATAATTTGGAACTACAATCATCTCTCTGGAGTTCTTGGGGTCTCCCCAAATTGGTTTATCTCCAGGGGACCTTGAATCCTCAGGATCCCAAATCCCCTCTAGAAAATGGTCCTCGGGGGCGCCTGTGTGGCTCAGTTGGTTAAGTGTCCAACTCTTGATTTTGGCTCGGGTCATGATCTTATGGTTCATGAGTTCAAGCCCCACGTCGGGCCCTGCACTGATAGCATGGAGCCTGCTTGGGATCCTGTTTCTTTCTGTCTCTCTCCCTCTCTCTCAAAAATAAATAAACGTTTTTCAAAAGTGGTCTGCTAGTTTCTCCTAGTATGAAATTGAAAAATGGCCGTTTTAGGGGCACCTGGGTGGCTCCGTTGATTAAGCGTCCAACTTCAGCTCAGGTCATGATCTCGCGGTTTGTGGATTTGAGCCCCGCATCGGGGCTCTGTGCTGGCAGCTCAGAGCCTGGAACCTGCTTCACATTCTGTGTCCTACCCTGCTCACACTCTCTCTCTCCCTCTCTCCAAAATAAACATTAAAAATTTTTAAAAAGAAAAGTAAAATGGCCTTTTTAGTACAACCCTCATCCGGTCGTTCAACAGTCTCTTCGTACCTTACCTGAGGCCATGTAACCTCTCAGAGTTCACCTCCCCTCTGTAATTGTTACTCCCAATGACTTCCCTTTAAGGAATCTGTTCCTGTCTTTCCCCAGACACCCTTGAATACACAGGGTGAGATGATCACCTCAGTCAATGGGGACACTGCCACCTTTCTGGTGGGGTCACATACTCTACCCTCAACACCTCAGATGGCCCTACTATAATTCCTCAGGGTACACAACTCACCTCTGTAGTGAGGTTAGATAATCCCTCACATGATTGGATAATCAGTCACATGATCCATCCCTTAAAAAAACAAACAAATAAACAAACAAAAATATCCTTTCTTTGTCTCTTGGACCCCATGATGCCCAACAAAGCTTTTCTCTTAAGCCCCCCAACCTCTTTTAAGCTATGAGGCAGAGACTTGATTTCTCATTGTAATGTTAATATTTAACGTTCATCCAAGGGACTCACCTTTGAAGTTCCAGACTCCAACCTCAGGCACTGTGCCCTCTGACAGCTCTGATAGATCCTAAGGTTTTCTTGACCCCTCAGAGCTCCCCAAGCCCTTGATAAGGGCTGCATGCAGGGACACGCTCATTCACCTTCCTGACTCACTGTCGCCTAAAGGAATGGCAGGTGTAGGACGCCGCTGAGAGGTAAGAGCCTTTAAAGGTGGATGCAGACCTCGCTATGCCTCTCTCTCAATTAACTCAATACGATACCTTAAAAATGAGGTAATTTATGGTCTCAGACCTATTACTCATATATTACTTGACAAAGGGCTTCTGATCTCCACATGGAGCCCCTGCAGCACATCTATTCTACCCATAAAGAAACCTAACGGAAGGGGTTACCAGCTTGTCCAAGAGCTGTGAGCCACAAATAAAATTGTAAAATGCATATTGTTTTTTCCCAAATCGCAACACTATCTTTGCTCCTATACCCTCTGACCCTACTTATTTCGTCATTGTTGATACGCTCTGCTTTCTTCAGCAGACCCCTTTATCTAACTCCCAAATACCTCTTCACCTCGCATGCGAAAACCAACAGCATACCTGGATCGTCGTGCTCCAGGGATGTTCCAAAGTCCCCGCTTATTTTTGCCTGAATATTAAGTGTAAATCCAAAGAATCTAGGCTCCTTTTATAATTCAATCCTCAGTCAATATCCGGATGAGCTTCTTTGTTTTACTAGGTTCAGTAACTCACAGACACTTAATATTTATTAGAAGCTCCGGCTTGTGTTAACCTTAAAAATAAAACTGTTAATTATTTTGCCAGAAAAACTGATTTATTTGGGAGCAGCAGAGAATTACAATTCAAGCCACGCAAGCCACAGCAAAACCACAAACAAGTCCAAAGCACAAAGGAGAAGTTGGCTCTTTCATAGAGAAAAGGGGGGTGGGGGACTTGGGAGGAGCTGTTGTAAACAAAAAGTCCATTGGAGTAAACCGGGAGTCGGAAGTGTAGTGGCTTTTCATTGGTTGAGTTGTGTGTGACAGTCTCTCATTGGCTAGGCTGTTGCTGGGCTGGGAGAAAAATCTTTCTTCCTCTGCTGGGATTGTAAAGCAGGCTCCTTCTCCTTGGCAGTGCAGGTCTGTCTCTGTTTGCTCTGCAAAGGGCTGTGAGGAATGGTACAGCGTGAGAGCTCCCCCTTCTGGCCTTCCAACTCCACTTTAAATGAGACTTTCTTATAAAAAAAGATAACTGACATTTTCCTTATTCAGTTTCACATTTAGGAGGAGCATAAGATTTCAAGGGGCAAAATACAACTTTGCGGTCCAGGTGCAATATTTAGAACATGGTATCTAACCCTGAGGGAAAACCCTTGTCCTCAGAACTAGCAAGACCATCCTTCATTACCTTCAGCCTGAAACCAAAAGACAGCTCTGGGGCTTTCTAGGATTACCTGGATGTTGTAGGAAGTGGATTCCAAGTTTTTCCAACGCAGCGTCCCCTTTATATGGCATAATTTAGGAAACTATGCCTCACCTTCTACAATGGGACTCACTTTCCATGATGTATTCAAATCCTTAAAAACTTCCCTTTCCTGTGCTTCCACCTTGAGGCTCCCAAAGCGTCCTTTGCCCTTCTCACTAGTCATTCATTCATGAGTGAGAAGGACATGCTTTAGGTGCTTTTTCAAGCAGAGGCCCACTGGGTATTTTAGTCTCGCTCTGGACTGTGTGGCTGAAGCCATTTCTTGTTGTAGAGCAGTCATGGCAAGAGCAAAGTTGGTTCAAGGGACAATGGATCTTGTGTTAGGTATGTACCCCGTGTGCCCAAATCCTTCTCCTAACTGAAACACCGCATTTTTTTTTTCGCCTCTCATCTTGCCTCTCTTGAGATCCTTTTGCTCGCTCCTTCTCACATTACCACCCCCCGTTGTTCGAAATCTTAGCGTTGCTGGTCTTCTTCCTTTCCTGACTGGAGGGGACCCACGTGACTGCAAGGCAGCCACCTGAACTTAACCCTTCTGCACTCCGGCCTTTCAGAGCTTCCCCTAACAGACCCAGACCTCACCTTCTCTGTTGATGGCTACTAGCTCCTCACTTCACAAGGAACATTTCAGGCAGGATCTGCCTGAATCCGTAGGTTTCCAGAACCCCATGAATATGAGTGTCACCCTCACACCCAATCATCCCAGATAACAGAACTCATTCCAGTTGGTGGAACTTCTGGTTCTCACGCGGGCCTGCGTGTTAGTTAAGGATAGGAGAATTAGTATCTGCACAGATAGCAGATACCTTTTGAGTTGGAACTATGGAACTGAATAAAGGGAATGTCGTTTTAAATGGAGTTGGGAGGTCCCTGGGTGGCTCAGTCAGTTGAGCAGCTCACTCGTGATTTCAGCCCAGGTCAAGATCTCAAGGTTTACGGGTTGGAGTCCTGAGTTGGGCTCCACACCGTCAGCATGCAGCCTGCTTGGGATTCTCTCTCTCATCTCTCTCTCTCTCTGCCCCTCCCCTGCTCTCTCTCTCTCTCTCTCTCTCTCTCTCTCTCTCTCAAAAATTAATAAACTTAAATAAACTAAACAAAACTAAAATGGAATTGGGAGGGGGTACCTGGTTGACTCAGTTGGAAGAACATGCAACCCTCAGTCTTGGGGTCATAGGTTGGAGTCCCACCTGGGATACAAAGAAATTAAAAAAACCCTTCAATTTAAAAAAAAGGGGGGCCCTGGGTGGCTCAGTCGGTTAAGCATCCAACTCTTGATTTCAGCTCAGGTCATGATCTCACGGTTGGTGAGTCTGAGCCCCACACGGGGCTCTGAGCGCTGACGCTGTGGAGCCTGCTTGGGATGCTCCCTCTGCCCCTCCCCCACTTGCGCATGCACACTCTCTCTCTCTCTTTCAAAATAAATAAATATTTCTAAAAAGCAAGGTTCCCTATAAATGAATAAACAAATAAGGCCGGAAGGGGGAGCGCTCACGCTGTAGCACTCCTCACAGCCCTTTGCAGACCCCACAAGAGACCTTCCTTGCGTTTTCCCACAGGAAGAAGCCTATTTTTACAACGCCAGCAGGCGGAAGGAGGATTTTCTCCCTGCCCGCCAACAGGGTCGCCTATGGTTTTGCTGTAGCTTGCGTGTCTTGAGTTGCAGTTCTCTGCTATTCCTGAACAAGCCCGTTTTTCTGGCAAAATAGTCAACAGTTTTATTTTTAAGGTTAGCGATACTTGATCGGTATTTATGACTGCACGTGGCACAGCAACTCAAAACGGGAAATGCGTGGCTGATCACTTCGAGGATTTATCGGTACCAAAAGAAGTGGACATATTTAAAACAGAAACTCATATGGGCGATAAGATCCATAAGCAAAGGGGGAACTTGCTAAAGCCAACAGCTCAGAAACCTGCCCCCATTCTACAGCAGACAGAATGTTAAATCTCCTCTGCCTACGCCCTGACCCTCTAACAGAAGAAATGAAAAGCTCTCGGTCCAAAGTCCCTAAGATTAAAAGGTCAATTAGAAATAAGCTGGACGTCCTTTGCATGCGGATAAACTCTCGAGACATCCAGATGGCCGTCTGGAGTCTCCTCAATCCCCTGCCTGAAATTTAGGCCATGACTTTCCCACAAGGGGAAAGAAAATCTAGAGCAGCTCCTCCACTGGTAGTGGTGGGAAAATTTTGCTCTTTACCTGGCACAACCGGTATCCTTTTGTCCCATCTGCTGAGAACATAATCCTGGTGGAGCTGTAATGGCGGGGCAAGCGAGAAAGCCACCTCGAGCTTCCTCTGTGGGCAATTACATATCACGCAGTTGCCTGTATGTCATGGTTATGAATATGTCCTTGTCATTATTCACGTGTTCTCTCATTGGATCAAAGCTTCCCCGTGTAAGAGGGCTACTGCTTAACCACTGTTGCTAAATGTCTGCTGGAACAATTTTTCTCTCTCTGGGATGTTGCTTTTGCCCTGTCTTGACTGAGCGCATGAATGGATTATTAAATCTAAAATTGCAAAACTCTCAGAGAAACTTGGCCTTCCATGATCCGAGGTTTTATCTTCGGCTTTGATGACCTTCGAATCTCCACCCACATCAACTCTTCTTCTATGAGACACTTACTGGAGCATCTGTGAGAATTCCACACATGGCATGGGCTACAGAAGACTCTGGTCTGGTCATTTCAGACCTTCCCAAATATTGCAATGGACTGACTGACTATGCCCATGCCTTATCAACAGGTTAACACTGTTTTTCCTCCAGTCTTCCCATCTAAACTAGTCCACATATAAAACTTGGAGATTTGGCTCTCTGGAAACCTCACTATCAAAAGATTAACCTTGAACTTCGTCCGAAGGGTTCAAATATGCAAGTCTCGGTTTTCCTACCTGCACCCAAGAGCGCTGTAGATCTGATTCTCCATCCCACACGTTTCTTGGCATATCCTCTGTCCACAATCACACCTGTAAGCTCTAAATATCCCAGAGTTTTTAAACTTAATAATAGACTTTATGTTTTTGAAGAATAGTTTTAGATTTACAGGGGAAAAAATGAGCAGGTAAGTACAGAAGGCTTCTATATACCTCTCCCATATGCACATAACATCTTACATTATATGATACGTTTGTTACAATGAATGAATCAATGTTGATACATTATTATTAGATGAAGCCCATAGTTTATCCAGACTTCCCAAGCTCTTAACCTAATGCCCTTTTCATGTATCAGACTCCCATCCAGGATGCTGCATTCAGTTGTCCTGTCATTGCAGGCTCTGCTTGCCCGTGATAGTTTGTCAGACGTTCCTTGTTTTTGATGAACTTGGCAGTTCTGAGTAGTACTGGTCAGGTATACTGTAGGATGTGCCTCCATGGGAATTTATCTCATGATTTTCTCATAATTAGACTGTGGTTATAGGACTTGGGTAAGAAGATCATAGAGGTAAAGTGTCATTTTCCCCACATAATATCAAAGGTACTGTGCTGTAATAGGATAGACCAATAGACCGATATATTTGGTCTTTGTCTCTGGTCACTGAAAAAACTCCTAGAACCCACGAATTCCCTGAGTGATAAGAGTGTCTCTGTTATTTATAAGGAGCCCCTTTTGAGTACACCCGAGTTTATGCTAGTAAGCTGACTTAGAAGGGATCCCTAGACAACCTCGGGTTGGGGCTGATCACCAGACAGATCAAGTGATTTAAGGTTGAAATTTTCAGCTCCAGCCATTGATCTCTGGGAAGAAAGGGGGGAGGGGGAGTATCACAGATTAAATTCTATAAAAACTCTTGAACAACAAGATTTGATGAGCTTCCAGGTTGGTGAACTCATCCATATGTCCGGAGGGTAGTGCACCTCAGTTTCATGGGGACAGAAACTCCTGCACGTGGGACTCTACCAAACCTGGCCCTACGTACCTCTTCATCTGGCTGTTCATCAGTATCCTTTATAATATCCTTTATAATAAGTACTTACTTATATAATTTATAATAAGTACTCACTGGTAAGTGTAAGTCAGTGTTTCCCTGAGCTTTGTGAGCCATTCTAACAAATGATCAAATCCAAGGAGGAGGTTGTGGGAACCTCTGATTTATAGTCAGTCAGTCAGTGGCACAGGTAACAATCTGGACTTGGAATTGGCATCTGAAGTGGGGACAGTCTTGTGAGACTGAACCTTTAACCTTTAGGATATTGATGAGGGAGCATGAGGCAAGCTGAGACCCCGCAAACGCCCTCCAGCCTCCCGCCTCCGGTGGGATACATGTGACAATCCTCAAGCACTCCTGGCTGCCTTAAAGCTAAGAGAAGGAGAAAACAAAGGGCTGACTGATAGAGATCACAGTCCTGCAGGACAAGAGTCTCAGTAAATTACAAGAAAAAGGCAATCTTATCAATAGCCTAACCTCCAGAAACCCATAGACTCAATTTCCTGGAGCCCTAACATCACCTTCCCCTCCATGGTGATGTAGGGAACAAAGGCAAGACAAAAATGTAATACAATTAAATTTCTTTGTAACCTGCAGCCCACTGACAAATATTTGAGATAGGCAGAGTAAAACATTCCTCCAATAAACTCCCAACTGTCTTGTCTTAAAGTTAATGCCTTACTAGAGGGAAAACAACCTTAGCTTGACAATAGCAAGACCTCTGGTATCTTCTGAGTCCTCTTTAGCATATAAAGTCCTTCTGGAAGCCTCCCTTTTTGCCTTTACCTCCCTCACTCCATAGTATATACCCAGTCACTCTTCACAACCCCAGTGCAGCTCTTTCTGCCCACGGGTCCTGTCCCCATGCTTTAATAAAATCACCTTTTTGCACCAAAGACATCTCAAGAATTCTTTCTTGGCCATCAGTTCCGGACCCCCACCACCACTCTAAAACCGCATCAGATATGATGCTAACTCCAGGTAAAGAGGGTCAGAATGGAGTCCAATTTGGAGGACACCCAATCAGTGTCTGCTGAGACTTGAAGAATTGCATGGTGGTCTTGGAGAGCTCAGAAATGAATATATATACAATGTATCCAAAGTTGGATGCTTAACCGACTGGACCACCCAGGCGCCCCTGGCTGTGCTTTTTATATACAGCACCAAAAAACAACCTGTGAAAGAAAAAAACTGATTACTGGACTTCATTAAGATTAAAAACTTCTGCTCTGTGAAAGACATCGTCAATAGAATAAGAAGACAGGCTTCAGATTGGGAGGAACTTTTTTGCAAAAGGTGTATCTGATAGGGGTGCCTGGGTGGCTCAAGTCGGTTGAGTGTCCGACTTCGGCTCAGGTCATGATCTCACAGTTCGTGGGTTCGAGCCCCACATCCGGCTCTGTGCTGACCGCTTGCTCAGAGCCTGGAGCCTGCTTCCGATTCTGTGTCTCCTACTCTCTCTGCCCCTCCCCACTCACGCTTTGTCTCACTCTGTTTCTCAAAAATAAATAAATGTTTCTCAAAAATAAATAAATGTAAAAAAAATAATTTTAAAAAAAAAGGTGTATCTGATAAAGCACTGTGAGCTAAAACAAAGGACTATTAACCGAGAAAGTAAACAACCCAAATCCAATAAAAAATGGGCAAAAGATGGAACAGATACCTCACCAAAGAAGATATCCAGAGGGCAAACAAGAATATGAAGATGCACACGAGATATCATTAGGGAAACGCAAATTAACACAACAATGACGTACCACTACACACCTATTAGAATTGCCAAAATCCAAAACACTGACAACACTGAATGTTGATGAGTTTGTGCAGCAACAGAAACTCTCATTCCTGGCCGATGGGAATGCAAAACGGTCCGTTTGCTTCGTAAGACAATTTGGCAATTTCTTCCGAAACGAAACTGACTCTTAGCCTACAAGCCAGCAAATGCATTCCTTGGTATTTCCTTGAAAGAAGTGACAACTCGTGTCCACACAAAAATTGAACATGGATTTTTATAGCAGCTTTATTCATAATTGCCGGAAACTGCAAGTCATCAAGATGTCCTCCAGTAGGTGAATGCACAAACTGTGGTACGTCCAGACGGTGGAATATTATGCAGTGCTATAAAGAAACGAGCTCTCAAGCTATTGAAAGGCTGAGAGGGAACTTGAATGTATATTCCTAAGTGAAAGAAGCCAATCTGAAAAGACTACATAGGATTCCAACTATATGACATTCTGGAAAAGGCAAAATTATGGAGGCAATAAAAAGTTCAGTGGTTACCAGGAGCTCGTGGGGGCCGAGAGGGATGGATGGATGAATAGATGCAACACGGGATTTTTTTTTTTAGGGCCGTGAAAGTATTTTGTATGAAACTATAATGGTGGACACATGACATCATACATTTGTTAAAGCCCAGAGAAAGTGATGCAGGCAGGGCAGGTGCGATGACCCAGAGGGGGTCCCATAGGTCCAGCCAAGAGGGTGTTTGGCATTGAGCAGGATGGAAATCAAAGTGAGATTTGAGTTTATTGAAGATGTAGTGAGAACAGACACAGACAGAGCATCTGGAAGAGACTCAGGAAGGAAAAGAATAATGACTCTCCTGTCTGTTTGGGGTCTGGAGTTTTTACTGAAGAGTGTGGTCTGGTATACATGCCCTCTTGGGCATCCAGGACCTAGTCGGATAAGGACGAGTACCTGGGTGTCCTCCATAAGTCACTTATGCCCTGGTCTCGGTGTCTGGAGTCAGTTGTCTTGGAAACCTACGTGAAACCCCACCTGGTCACCCCTTTAGATGTTAGCTATTTGCTAAAAGACTCCAAAGAAATCATTAACTCCTTGCCCTCTACAAGGAGGACATACAATAGGCATATATAAGCTGGGGGTGGGGGGTGGTCCTCACAAGAATAGAAGCAGGAAAAGGAGTTTTTTAACAGGGTCCTTTCAGTTTCCCTGTCTCAAAAGTACAACACAGTGAACTCAAATGTAAACTGAAGGTTAATTTTGTTTGATAATGATGTGTCAATGTTAGCTCATAGATTATAACAAATGCACAACACTCTGCAGATGTTGAGGGAGGAGAACCTAAGTGTACATGTGTGGGAAGAGGTATATGGGAACCCTATACATTCTGTTCAATTTTGCTGTACCTAAAACTGCTCTAAATATACTGTCTATTAATTTTCAAAATTTAATCCTTTACCTTATGCCTGTTTGATAGTCTAAAATGAAAAAAGACAGGGGCACCTGGGTGGCTCAGTCGGTTAAGCAACTGACTTGGGCTCAGGTCATGAAGTCATGGTTCATGGGTTTGAGCCCCACATCGGGCTCTGTGCTGACAGCTCAGAGCCTGGAGCCTGCTTTGGATTCTGTGTCTCCCTCTCTCTCTGTCCCTCCCCCATTTGTGCTCTGTCTCTCTGTGTCTCAAAAATAAATAAAATGTAAAAAAATTAAATTAAATTAAATTAAAAAAGACAGGAAATAACAAAGTGTTGGCAAGGACGTGGAGAACAAGGAACACTTGTGCACTGTTGGTAGGCATGGAAATTGACATGGCCACTGTGGAAACAGTATGCGGGCTCCTCAAAAAAATAGAAATACCGTATGATGCAATAATTCCATTAACTGGGTATTTACCCAAAGAAAAAGAAAACACTAATTTGAAAAAGATATAGGCACCCCTATGTTTATTGCAGCATTATATACAATAGCCAACATATGGAAGCAACCTAGAAGTCCACCAATAGATGAATGGATAAGGAAGATGTGGACGGAATATTATGCAGCCATAAAAAAGGATGAGTGTGTGCCATTTGTGACAACACGAATGGACCTAGAAGGTACTAAGCCAAGTGAAATAAGTCAATTGAGAAAGACAAATACCATACGATTTCATTCATACGTGGAATCTAAAAAAAAAAATCCCAAATGGATAAACAAAAAGCAGAATCAGATCTATAAATACAGAGAACAAACTGACAGTTGCCATAGGGAAGGGAGATGGGCAAAATGAGTAAAGGAGAGTGGGAGATAAAAGGTTTCCAGTTATAGAATGATTAGGTCACAGGAATGAGGGTCGTAGCATGGGAAGTACAGTCGATATTGTGGTCACATTGTATGGGGACAGAAGGTAGCTTCCTTGTGGTGAGCACAATGCATAAACTTGTATAATCACTACACTATACACCCGAAACTAGTGTGTCAGCTACACTCAAATAAAAAAAAATAATGAAGACGAATCCTTCAGGGACATATTGAGCCACTAAAAATCTCTGACTGCTGGGGCGCCTGGGTGGCTCAGTCAGTTGAGCGTCCAACTTTGGCTCGGGTTATGATCTCGCGGTTTGTGGGTTCGAGTCCCACATTGGTCTCTGTGCTGACAGCTCAGAGCCTGGAGCCTGCTTCGGATTCTAGGTCTCCTCCTCTCTCTGCCCCTCCCATGCTCATGCTTTGTCGCTCTCTGTCTCTCAATGATAAAAAAACGTTAAGGAAAAAAAAAGAAAAAGAAAAAAATCTCTGATTGCTAAACTGAATATTTATTCGATAGCAACTTGGTGTAAAAGTTGATGCATTTGGGTTCTCTGCTTTTCTTTGCCTCCCTTCTTCTTTACCCACTACTCTAAAAGTACTGTCTACTCATTTACAACCCCCAAATTTTTCTACTTTGGAAAGTATTTTCTTTGATTTTACTTATTTTATTTAAGCAAAAAATTACAAATACTTATTTTAATCCATTAGCACAGAGTTATAAATACCTTTACCTTCCTTCTAGACAACATAGGGAACTCGGAATATCCATCACTTTGTCCCATTTCGATTACTATGATTTTTATGGCATGCATGGCAATGCCATCATTCTAACCCCACAGGAGATAATATTTCTGTTTTACACAGAGAATGAACAGTTGCAGGAGCCCATAAACACACCCCTCTCTCAGATCTTCATTCCTTTTTTTTTTTTTTAATTTTTTTTTTAACATTTATTTATTTTTGAGACAGAGAGAGACACAGCATGAATGGGGGAGGGGCAGAGAGAGAGGGAGACACAGAATCAGAAGCAGGCTCCAGGCTCTGAGCCATCAGCCCAGAGCCGGACGCGGGGCTCGAACTCGCGGACCACGAGATCGTGACCTGAGCTGAAGTCGGTAGCTCAACCGACTGAGCCACCCAGGCGCCCCACTCAGATCTTCATTCCTATCACCCTGAGGATTTCACCTGGAATCACTTTTCCTTGTTCTTAATTATAATCATTAGCATTGAGTTTTATGTAGGTCAATTTCCCATTACACTTTTCTTTTTTGGCTTGAAGTAATCTTTTTTAAGATATCTTTTTTCTTGAGAGACACTTTTGCTATGTATAGAAATCTAGGTTGGTGGT
Organism: Panthera tigris; assembly: GCF_018350195.1. Lineage (NCBI taxonomy): Eukaryota > Metazoa > Chordata > Mammalia > Carnivora > Felidae > Panthera > Panthera tigris. The sequence continues at coordinate 18,570,524 of NC_056674.1, forward strand.
AATTTCTTCAGCAGTTTGAAAACATCCTTTCACCGTGTCCCTGAACCACAGCTATCTAGCGGGAGGGAGAAGTGATAAGTAACCTATTTTGCTGTAGTCTCCTGGCATGAGGTTAGGTTCGGAGTGTAAATACTAAGATTGAGATTGAGGTGGTGATGGGATGGGGTTTTGGGTTGTCAGAGAAAAGAGGGGCAGCAAGTGTTCATGCGTAGGAGAAATACAAAATGAGTATTTGGTTACCAAACTGATGGATTGTTTATGAAGCCAGTTACATTTGCTCACCGATCTCTTTTTCTCTTTCTGTACACCCAGCTTCCCTGACATTTAATTTGGACCGTTGCAAATTAGTTTGGGGCAATGAAAAATGGACAGATGTAACCGTGAAATTGCATCTTCATTATGTCTTCATTTTGTGCCCCTTCCTGGTATGGCCTCCTTGGACCTCAGTTTTCACCTCTCCAGGATTTAGTGCTCCCTGGTGGGCTACGGGCCCAGGCGGTGGTGGGCTGATTCTGTCTTGATGAGGACAAGGGCCTCCAGCCAATGGACATCAAGCTGGGATGTCTTGCGATTGTATATTTGTACCTGGATCTGGCTGCTCTGAATACGACAGGGTAGTCAGGAGAGGGGCAAGTTTTGGTTCCTGTGACAGTGATATTCTCTTTGACCAGCCTCTACTTAGACACTTCTGAATTCTCTTCTCAACTAGGCCCTGGCTTTCAGACTTCCATGTTTCTCTCTGCATTGTCTAATTGTAGCAAGAACCCTAAAGTCAGTTTGACCAGAACTACCCTCCATATCGGATCACGGGTGATATCTGACCCAGTCCCTCATTCCTCAACACCCCCCAGGTCTGATCATCCTGACCTGCCTTCAGCAAGAATCTTGTTAAGTCGGTTCAGTTGGAACCCCTCTTATCCCCTGATGTATCCTCTTAGTAATTTCCCATCCCCTCCCTCCCACCTGCGCCTATAAATTCCTACTTTTCCTTGTTCTCCCTGGAGAACAAGGAAACTCTTGTTCTCAAACTCTTTCTCACTACAAACTCCTACTGCAGTGGTCCCTATACTTAACACTATAGGGCCCGTGAAGAAAGTCCGCCTTATCATTCTCAACAAGTGTCTTGAATAACTTTTTCTTTAATGCCTGAGAACCAGAGATGAGTAATGGTATCTCATCTTATGTAACAAACGTGAAACCATGTGAGTTCCATTGTCCACTTAGGCCTGAGGGTATCTAACCCTGCTGTTCTCAAATGTTGAGTCATGTGGCCTGTAAGAATCTGTCCCTTGTGCAGTAGGCCTGCCTGTAGTTGATGAAACTCTCCTGCATGATGTATTTCAAAGAATACAAAAAAATAACCAAATGGTAAAACGTGTGCTCTCATGTAAGCATTATCATCATTACCTCTGCTGCTACTTGCTGAATGAGACTCATTATTTTGACAAATAAGTTACCGTGCAGAGAACGGTCTCTGAGTTGCCCTCTCACAGCAGGGTTTGTGACTTGTGATAACAATGATGATGATGAATCTTTTTAAAAACATTATTATTTTGAGAGAGAGAGAGAGCGACTGGGAAAAGGGCAGAGAGAGGGAGACATGATCTGAGCCAAAACCAGGAGTCAGACGCTTAACCGACTCAACCATCCACGCACCCCCATAACGACTCTTAAGTATCCAGCAGTAAGCACACCCTGGGCCCTGTTACTTACCAAGACTCCTTTTTCTCAAATTGGAGTCCCCTGGACGGCTTGTTCACATGCAGAACGTTGGGCCCCACCCGCAAAATTTCTCAGTACCTAGGTTTAGGCTGTTGCCCCCCAAACGAGGATTTCTAACAAATTCCCAGATGATGCTGAGAAACACTGAATTAGAGCTACATTCCATGTTAGCACACAGACCCCGCAGATCAGGTGTTACCTTCAATTGTCAGTGTGAACCTGGGCCCCCCGAAAGGTCTGAGAATTGCAGGACCAGCCTCTGTCCCCGCACGCAGAAATGGGTATCCCGTGATACACACCTGACGGCGACTGGGACTTGGTTCCAGAAAGAGAAGTCTGGAGACAGCCCCGTTAGGAGGAAAAGCTCGCGCTCCGCTGTCACAGAGAACCAGCAGGAACCAGCGAGAAGCAGGTAACCGAGCGCGTGCCAACATCCCCCCCCCACCCGGCACCGCCCCCTCGCACCGATACCCCCACCCAGAGTCACCCTCTCGCACTACCCCCCCAGACTCCCCCAAGTGCCACCCCCAGCACGGCCCCTGCGCTCCGCCCTCCAGTTCCATACCACCACCCCTCACCGCCCCTAAGCCCCACCCCCTCGCACTGCCCCCCGCGCCACTCCCAAGCACCGCCCCCAGAATCCCCCCCCCCCAGCACTCCACCCCTCGCTTCACCGCCCACAATGCCGCCCTCTCCCCAATTGCCGCCCCCTCTCACCACACCCCGAGCACCGCCCCCTCGCCCCTCCCAAGCAGCGGCCCCCAGCACCGTCCGCAGAACCACCGCCCAGCACTCCCTCCTCGCTCCGCCTTCAACACCGCCCCCCTATCATCACCCACCCGCGCGCTCTCCCCAGTGCCACCACCTCTCATCGCCCCCAGCACCGCCCCAGCTCCGCCCCCTCGCACCGCCCCCAGCACCACCTCCTCGCACCGCCCCCAGCACCGCCCCAGCACTGCCTCCTCGCACCGCCCCCAGCACCGCCCCGGATCCGCCTCCTCGCACAGCCCCCAGCACCGCCCCAGATCCGCCTCCTCGCACCGCCCCGGATCCGCCTCCTCGCACAGCCCCCAGCACCACCCCAGCTCCACCTCCTCGCACCGCCCCCAGCACCGCCCCAGATCCGCCTCCTCGCACCGCCCCAGATCCGCCTCCTCGCTGAGCCCTCCAGCACCGCCCCAGATCCACCTCCTCGCACCGCCCCCAGCACCGCCCCAGCTCTGCCTCCTCGCACCGCCCCCAACACCGCCCCAGCTCCGCCCCTTCGCACCGCCCCAGCTCCACCTCCTCGCACCGCCCCCAGCACCGCCCCGGGGCCGCCCCCTCGCTCAGCCCTCCGGCGGGGCCGAGCGTGGGCGGGACGAGAAACGCAGGTCCTTGGAGGCTGAACCAGGAGTCCGCGCCTGGCGCCGGGCCAATGACAGCCCTTGAGCTCGGCGCCGCTTCGGGCCGGAACTTCCTGCGTTCCAGGCCAGCCAGTCCTAGCCCGGGCCGGGTGTGCGCGCCGGCGTCACTCGCGGCTTTTCCGGAGCCGGGGGCCGGGACCCTGCTCCGTGCCGCGCCCCAGAGACGCGGGTCCGCCCGGTCCGGCTGTGCCCCGCGTCCCGCGCGCCTGCACTAGCCGAGAGCCCGAGGGCCCGCCGCACCTGGGGCCCGGCGAGGGAGGGGGGCACTGGGGGCCCACTCGTCTCTGGCGGCTGCTCTGCGAGACCGGGTCCCGATGGCGGCGGCTGCGGCGCTCAGGGACCCGGCGCAGGTGAGTGCCCAGGTGTATGCCGCCCTACGTTCGCGTGCCCCGCACCTGGACCGCGGAGGTGGGCCTTGTCTGTCTTCTGTCGTCTCCCACCTCTCCGGGTTTTGAGTCTGGGAGCGCTGGAGGGGAGCCACGCCCGGTCCGGGGTGCTGAAGCCAGGCCGGCGATTATACAGAGCGCTTCCCATTTCCGAAATCTTAGGACGCGAGGAAGGGTTTTCTAGGCACGGGAATCGGCGTGCACAAATGCCTGGAGGTGAGATTGACCTGAGTGTTCGGAGAGCAGTTGGGAGACAGTGAGCCCCGGAATGGCGGGCTGAGGAGCTTGATCTCTATTCTGACTGTGTTGGGAGCCATAGATGGGTTAGAGTAAAAGAGGAAACACCTGACTCGGGTCTTGACAGGCTCCCTGTGGATGCAGAGTGGAAAATTGACTTGGGGTAAGGGTGGAGGCAGGAAGACCAAGGAGTCCGCTATTGCAGTAGTTCGGATGAGTAGTGCAGGTGGCTGGAGGTAGAAATGATTGGGTTCTAGATCCGCCTTTTAAGTCAGGCTGAGCAGATTTTCTGATGTGGAAGGTGAGAAGGAAAAGGGGTGGTTTTTGGCTTCAGCAGCTGGAAGGATGGATTGCCATCAACGGAGATGGGGAGGTTGGGTGTAGAAGGAATATTCAATATAAAAGTAGAAGTTAGGCTTTGGCCCTTTTGAGCTCTGATGTTCTAGAGACGCCTGAATGGAGTTGAGTGGGCAGGTAGACACCAATTTTGGTGTTTTGGTGAGGTATAGTTAGGGTTATGAGAGACCGAATACACAAGAGGACAAAGGCTAGACCATACATAAAAATAGAATTCTGACCCACAACCTGCAGGGACCTGCCCAGGAAACCAACCTCTTTATCTACAATAAACAACCCAGGAAGCAGCCTGCTTAAATTAGAGTTCAGGAAGCCAGATTGCTATCTCTAGTGACAATCCAGGAACAATAGCTTCTGTAACAACTGCCCCCAAATGACCAGGGCTTAATTAATAACTGACAGTTTCTGTAATTTTTGTCCCCGCTTCCACCTTGGGACCAAGGAGAGAAAGCCAAGTATGCACCCTTAACCCATCACATAGGACGCCCCATTTCTAGTTAGCCTGCCTACCGCTTCCCCGTGCCCACAGCCCCCAGTCAGGGCACATCTGAAGCCTTCCCGTTTCCTCTATAAAGCTTTCCCACGCCTCTGCCTGCCTTCGAGGTGGCCAAACATAAGTGATGGTAGCTTGCTATAGCAAGCTCAGTATAAATACCTTTGCTTTTCTTAGTTGGTTGCTCTTTATTTCCACAGTTAAAATATCTAAAATGTGGCATCTGGTATGTGGACGAGGGTGTGGCTGTGTGTCCAGTTCAGGAGGGTGAACTTTCAGGTCATGGTGGTAGTGACACTAGAGGGAAAGGGGAAGGTGGGGCCTGAGAACTGAGAACAGGGGACTATGATTGGCTTGTTTGGCATTATAAAGACAGACATGGGGGGCACCTGGGTGGCTCAGTCAGTTGAGCATCCAACTTCAGCTCAGGTCATGATCTTGTGATTCGTGAGTTCAAGCCCCACAGGGGTTCGCTTCTGTCAGCCTGTCGGCACAGAGCCTGCTTGGGATCCTCTGTCCCCCTCTCTCTGCCCCTCCCCCACTTGCGCTCTCCCCCAAATAAATATTTTTTAAAAAAGACAAACATGAAGAGTAGCGCTCGTGGTGGTGGGGGACAGCTGGTGGGCTGTGTAAGGAGGGAGGAGTCTGGCAGGTGGTGTGGATGTGGGTGGGGTGGGGAGGCTCAGTAGTAATGGAGCTATTGTTACACTGAGCCCTGGGCTGTGCTTATTCACCCCTTTGCGTTCCCAGCAGGCCTTTGTAGTGACCCTTGATGGGGCCTTGAGGTTTTCAGTTGGGCTGGGGAATTAGCTCAGGGGCAAATGGGGTCAGCTGGGAGAGCCACTAGACCCTGAGTGGGTGAGAACCAGAGTCACAGAGTGTGACTGATGAAGGGACAGGATGTGCCACACCGAAGTGGAGGAGGCCCAAGGGTATCTGATGTCTGTGTGGTTCTGCATGGCTTCGATTGAAGCCAGAAAAGGGCCGGGCGGGGAGACCTTCAAATCAATGGTCTGTGTTGCCCTTGGCAGTGGGAGCCACCCAAGGGTCTGGGTTGTATTTGCTAAGAATTTCTGGATGCCATGTGCAGAGTGACATGTGAGGGTCCTTGGAGGTGGCTACGATGTGGGCTTGGATGGGGGAGGGTACAGTGACAATGGGGATACAAGGTGCAGTCCAGGACGTGTTATGTGTATAGGAGTGTGAGGGGCACCTGGGTGGCTCAAACGTCTGACTTCGGCTCAGGTCATGATCTCACAGTTTGTGGGTTCGAGCCCCACGTCGGGCTCTGTGCTGACAGCTCAGAGCCTGGAGCCTGCTTTGGATTCTGGATTCTGTGTCTCCCTCTCTCTCTGCCCCTTCCCCGCTCACACCGTCTCTCTCTCTCTCTCTCAAAAATAAATGGACATTAAAAAAAAATTAAAAAAATTTAAAAAAGGAGTGAGTGTGAGCCGTCGGCCCCAGGGGCCTGGTACTGGGGATTAAGGGAGAAGACTGAGTCCATGTTTGTATGTGCAAAGCCTGAAGTTGGTGGCATGGGAGGGGGCCCACAGAAGAGGGTGGGGCCCTGCACTTCAGGCCCGGAGCTTAGCTGGTGTCTCGCTGCTCACCCGCCTGTGGGGGGACTGACACGGGTCAGGTGAGGCATGAGAAAAGAGCTGACATCCGTGGAACCAGGGCCTGGGATCTCCTCTGAGTTGGGAAGCTGGGGAGGTGGGGGAGCAGGGGACAGACAGGGAGTCCTGAGGAGAGAAGCTGATCATGGAATGGACTGTCCCCATCATGGCAGGGCTGTGTGACCTTTGAGGACGTGACCATTTACTTCTCCCAGGAGGAGTGGGGGCTCCTTGATGAGGCTCAGAGACTCCTGTACTGCGACGTGATGCTGGAGAACTTTGCACTTATAGCCTCGTTGGGTAAGGCCTTCGCACCCACCCGGTGTCCCGGGCTCATTTCCGCCTGTCCCCTTTTCCTTCCCGTGGCCAAACCATGGGCAATGCTTCCTTCCCCACTCTCCCGGCATACGTGCTGCAATTTTCAGGGCTAAGCTGTGTGCAGTGTCCCCCCACCCCCCACTCCCTGAGCAGCCCCAATACCTGCTGCCCCAAAACCTTGTGGGGAAGGGGCTGGAATGAGGAATCTTGTAGGCAGCCCAGTGGATCCCGTCCGTGTCCACCTGGGTGACCATTTCCTTCGGCTGACGTTTCCTAGGGCCCGACTGCTAGGAATTCGAGGCCCTGCTGTGACCACTGGGATTTTCCGGCCATACCTCCCCAGTGTGTTCTTTTTTGTAATATTTCACTTTCTTTCCTGTGGTCCGTCAGCAGGTAGTTCACCTGGCCAAGTGCTAGCCACTCACCTGCCCCGTCTTTCCCGTAGGACTTACGTCTTTCAGGTCTCACATAGTTGCCCGGCTGGAGATGGGAGCAGAGCCGTGGGTGCCTGACAGAGTGGACATGACTTCCGCCATGGCAAGAGGGGCATACAGTGGGCCCGGCTCTGGTGAGTCGGGGATGGGAGAGCGTGTGACGACGTCAGTGCTGTCTGCAAATCATAACTGCAGTCTTTCTCGCGTTCGTCATTGTTTGGGTGCCAAAGCCAACGGGCACATCTCTCTTCGACCTTTCGTTTCCCATTCTTGACGCATCGCCCCCCCTGTCATTTCTGCTGACTTGGGGCCCCTGGCTGGGCCCCACCTGTCCGGCCTTCCCATCTCACTCTTGCCACAGCTCCCTCTGTGACAGTCTCCCGCATGGACCTACACTCCTTATGTCATGATATGTGTATATTCCCTTCAGTAGTCCTTAAACACCAGCTACTTACTTGCAGTCAGATTTTCCTGGGCCTGGACACACCTTCTGCACAGGGCTCGTGTGTTACCAACAGCCAAGGCCCTGCCGAAAAGCCTTTATGGAGGAGTTGGAGGGGCGCCTGGGTGACTCAGTTGGTTGAGCATCCGACTTTGGCTCAGGCCACGATCTCCCAGTTTGTGAGTTCGAGCTCCACGTTGGGCTCCGTGCTGACAGCTCAGAGCCTGGAGCCTGCTTCGGAATCTGTGTCTCCCTCTCTCTCTGCCCCTCCCCTGCTTGCACTCTCTCAAAAATAAATAAACATTAAAAAAAAATTTTAGAGGAGTTGGAGACCCCACCTTTAGGCTCAATACGTGTGCCCCATCATTGTGTCTTTCGTCCTGGTAAGACCCCCCTGTTTTGTGACCTTGCCAGACACAGTACTGCCGAACAGAACCTTCCTCACCCTGACCTCGGGTTTCTTATCTTGCCAGCAATCCCGTGGACTCATTCCTGGGTCAGGCATGCGTTTGTCACGGGGCCGTTTCCTTCCAGCAGAGTTCTTGTTAACTTCACCAGCATTTCTCTGCTTTCAGATTTTTGCTCTGGAACAGAGGGTGAGCATAGTGCGTCTGTGGAAGGAGTGCCACGTGACCGGAATCTCAAGGCAGCTCCGCCTGGCCGGAAGGACTACTCCTGCGACATGTGTGGCCTACACTTGAAAGACATTTTGGCCCTGGCTGAACACCGGGCAGCACATCCCAGGCAGAAGCCCTACGTGTGCCAGGCATATGGGAGAGAGTTCAAGTCCAGTGCGTACCATAACCAGCATCAGATGCAGCAGGGTGTAGACAAGCCTATCAGAAGGGATGAGGACAGGGCCTCCTCCCTCATGAAGAGCTGCAGAGATGATGCATCAAAGAAACCTTTCACAGTCAGGGAGGGTGGGAAGGACTTTGCGGATGGGAAGGCCGGATCCGGCTTTCTGCCGCATCAGGTCCCTCACAGAGTGGAGGAGCCACCCCGGGACACTGGTGTCGGGGATCGTCACACCGTCCAAAGCCATAACAAGTGCAGCGAGTCTGGGAACGCCTTCAGTGACAAACGCGCACTCGTTCAGCACCAGAGAACCCACGCTGGAGAAAGGCCTTATGAGTGCAACAAATGTGGGATATTCTTTAGCCATGCCTCCGGCCTCCTTCAACACCAGAGAGACCACAACAGAGGAAAGCCTTATGAGTGCCGGGAATGTGGGAAGTTCTTCAGCCAGCACTCCAGTCTCGTTAAGCATCAGAGAGTTCACACCGGGGAAAGCCCCCACGTGTGCAGCGAATGTGGGAAGTTCTTCAGCCGGAACTCCAACCTCATTCAACATAAGAGAGTTCACACTGGAGAGAAGCCTTATGAGTGCAGCGAATGCGGGAAATTCTTCAGCCAGCGCTCCAACCTCATTCATCATAAGAGGGTTCATACCGGCAGAAGCGCTCACGAGTGCAGCGAGTGTGGGAAATCTTTCAACTGCAACTCCAGTCTCATCAAACATTGGAGGGTTCACACTGGAGAAAGACCTTACAAGTGCAACGAGTGCGGGAAATTCTTCAGCCACATCGCCAGTCTTATCCAACATCAGATAGTCCACACTGGCGAACGGCCTTACGGGTGCAGCGAATGTGGGAAAGCCTTCAGCCGGAGCTCTGACCTCATGAAGCATCAGAGAGTCCACACTGGGGAACGGCCTTATGAGTGCATCGAATGTGGGAAATTGTTTAGCCAGAGCTCCAGCCTCAATAGCCATCGGAGACTTCACACTGGCGAACGGCCTTATCAGTGCCCCGAATGTGGGAAATTCTTTAACCAGAGCTCCAGCCTCAATAACCATCGGAGGCTTCACACCGGGGAGCGGCCTTATGAGTGCCTCGAATGTGGGAAAACCTTCAGGCAAAGGTCTAATCTGAGGCAGCACCAGAAGGTTCACAAACCAGACAGGCCGTATAAGTGCAGTGAATGTGGAAAAGCCTTCAGCCAGAGGCCTACCCTTGTCCGGCATCAGAAAATTCACATCAGAGAAAGGAGTGCAGAGAATGTGCTTCCTCCTCCAGCACAACCGTGTGCAGTGGAGATAAGCTCTGAGGGCAGACTTTATGAGGGGGCCATCAGCCAGAGGTTGAACCTTGTTCATCCCAATGTCCACACTGGGAAGATTCCCTATGAATGCTAGTTATGTTGAAAGCTGTCTGGAACAAAGTTGCATTTTTCTCACCACGGACTTTACCAGACCTTTGTCACTGCGAGTGTTTGTGGTAGGAGCCCTTTCAGCGTTCCCAAGGACAGCGGGTCTCCAAGAGTGTGTCTCAGCCAGTCCCTGTGTTCAGACCTCTTCTTGTTTCAAGAGGGAATCCTGTGGAGCCTGAGGCCAAAGGAAGATGTCATTCCCTCCCTCTGTGACCAGTGTAGCTGTGGACATGACCCATCTTTGACCATGAAGACCTGAGCTGGATTCTGCTGGCAGCTTGCAGAAAAGGTTTCCCTTTTGTCAGGGATGGTGGATCTCCTGTGGTGCTCGTGATGGATTTATCCAGACTCCACATTACCTATCCCAGCAACTACCTAGTTCATATTGCCTTATTGTAAAGCCACCTTTAGTATGTTTTGATCATTGTGAAGTGGGTTGAGGACACGGTTAAGGTCTACCAAACTAAAAGGGTCTCCAAACATTGCCTCAGAGGGGACGTTGCCACAGGATGGTGGAGAACCCCTCTCGGTCCAGATTTGGCCTCCTTTGTAAGTTGCTATACGAGGCCTCCTGGGGAAGATTGTAGGACTCTGTGGGACTAATGTGATCCGAACGGCACGAATTTTTGTGACCCAGAGATTACCCTGAGGACGGGGCAGTTGTGACAACCTCCACTGCATCTGGGAGCTGCATGAATAGGGCCCCATGTTTCCAGGGGATGCCTCACTTTCCCTAGCACTGTTAAGCAGGCACCATTTACCTGGCACCTGTCAAGGAGCCATACGCCTTGAAGTCTAGCATCTGGTATACTGGTGTCCTAACTAAGCCTTATTGGGCCCAGTTGAGAGCATAATTTGTACGGAAGCACTTGGGGTGACAACGGAGTAGGTGAGGCTGCAGCAAACTAGAGGGAATGTACCTATTCTAAAAGTGCATCCACAGTTGTCTCCTTGAATGTGACTGCAGGATTCAGGCTTTGCAGAAATTCTCAGGACCTCCAGACCTCTGTCCTATGACTTAGGCCACTGGCAGAGCAAAACGCTAAAGGTTTTGTGGCCACTAAGGCTCTCTGCACCATTCATGCCACAGCCATTGCTGCCTTGGCAGGAAAATGGGGGCTGAGCGAAGGTAGGTCTTGTATTCCAGGGATGTAGCATTTGTGACATAGCCAGCCATTTTTGCTGCCAAGGCATGAGAGAGCGAGAATAGAGTCAACATAGGGTTACCAAATCTAATTTTCTAAAATGAATGTGCAACAATTTCTTTAAATGCTCTGATGAGATAGGATTGTCATGCAACAGTTGTACATGTTTGATGTGCACAATTTCATAAGTTTTTCAGTACGTGTACACTCAGGGAACCAACACCATCATGATAACGAACGTACCCGTCACCTGCAAAGCTACCTCGTGCCTTTTACCGGCCCTCCTTGCCTTCCCAGAAAACCATAAATTTACCTTTTCTTTTTTCACCATGGATTTGTTGGCCTTCTTAGAATTTTGTACAACTGGAGTTATTAAGTACTTATACCCTATATTTGGTCTGTTTTCCTTCACAGCGTAATTTTCTTGAGAATTATCCATGCTGTGTGTAGGAATAGTTCATTCCTTTTGCCACTGAGTAGTGTTCTATTGAGTGAATCCATCATAATTTTTCATGCCTTATTTTTTTAATCAAAAAATACCTGGTAAAATACACTTAACAAAATTTGCCATGGTAACTATCTCTAAGTGCACAGTTCAGGGGTATTAAGAACATTCATATTGTGCAGCCATCACCACCATTCACATCCCGAGCCCTTTTCGTCTTGTAAAACAAAGTCTGTACCCATTAAACAATAACTCCAATGTCCCCCCTCTGCTGAGCCCCTGGAAACTTCCATTCTACTTTCTGTCTCTGTGAATTTGACTACTCCAGATACCTCATATGAGTGAAGTCGTACAGTATTTGTCTATTTGTGACTGGTTTATTTCACTTAGCATAATGTCCTCAAGGTTCATCCATGTTTTATAGCATGTGTCAGAATTTCCTTTTTTTTTTTAAGGCTGAATAATATGCCGTTGAATTTCTATGTCCTATTTTGCTTATTCATTAATCTTTCGATGGATATTTGGTTTACTTCCACCTTTTGGCTATTGTGAATCATGCAGCTATGAATAGGTGTACAAATATCTCTTTGAGACCTTTCTTTCTGTTCTTTTGGATATATACCTGTTAGTGGAATTACTGGATCATATGGTAATTATATGTTTAATTTTTTGAAGAGCCTGCATACTGTTTTTCACAGTTGCTCTATCATTTTACATTCCTACCAACCGTATACATGGGTTCTAATTTTTCTACATCCTCACCAACACCTGTTTTTTCTGAAAAAAACATTTTTAAATTTTTGAGTAGCATCTATCCTGATAGATATGAAGTGGTTTCGTGTTTTTATCATGAAAGGGTGTTGGATTTTGTCAAATTCTTTTTTGTATCAATTGAGAGGGTCATATGTTCTTTGTTCCGTTAATGTGGTGCATTACACTGATTGATTTTCATATGTCAAACTATCCTTGCATTCCAGGAATAAACCCCACTCCCACATGGTGTATAATCCTTTCAGTATGCTGCTAAACTCTGTTTGCTAGTATTTTGTTAAAGATATTTACATCAGTGTTCATAAGGGATACTGGTCTGTACATTTCTTATAGTATCATTTTCTGGCTTTGGCATCAGGACAACTAAGTTAGGAATTGTTCTCTCCAAGTTTTTGAAATTTTCTTAACAAAGATCACTGCTGCTTCTTTAATGTGCAAAATTCACCAATAAAGTCATTGGGTCCAGAGGTTTGTTTGTTGTGGGGAGGTTTTAGTTGTGTATACATTATACTCACTACTTACACGTTTATTGAGATATTCTCTTCATGATTCAGTCTCAATAGGTTTTGTGTTTTTAGGGAGTAGTCTATTTCATCTCAGTTCCATTTTTGTGTGTGTGCACGCTTGTTCTTGGTACTCTTGTAATCCTTTTTATTTCTGTAGAATTGGTAGTAATGTCCCCGCTTTTATTTCTGATTTTAGTAATTTGAGTCATCTCTCTTTTTTAGTCACTCTAACTAAAGGTTTGTCAATTTTGTTAATCTTTTTAAAGAACCTTCTTCTGGTTTTGTTGAATTTTCCCTATTGTATTTCTATTCTCTTTAATCTCTAACCCTTATTTCTTTCTTTTGTCTAGCTCTTGGTTTAGTTTGTTCTTTTTCAAGTTCTTTAAATTGTAAAGTTGTTGATTTGAGATCTTTCTTTTTTAATGTAAGCTTCCTCCTTCATACTGCTTTTGCTGCCTTTCATGAATTTTGGTATGTTGTGTTTTTGTTTTCTTTCATCTCCAAGTATTTTCTAATATTCCTTGAGATTTCTCCTTTGTTCCATTGATTAAATATGGGTTAATTTCCACAAATTTGTGAATTTTCTAGTTTGCCTTTTATCAATTTCTAACTTCGTCCTATTGAGTTTGGACAAGATACTTTGCATAATATCTACCTTTTAAAATCTATTAAGCCTTAATTTGTGGCCTAACATGGTCTATCATAGAAATATCCCATGTGCACTTGAGAACAGTGTGTTCTCTATTGTTGTTGGTTAGAATATTATGTAAATTTCCATTAGTCTGATTGGCTTATGTGTTGTTCAAGACCTTTATTTCCTTATTGACTTTTTGTTTATTATTGAGAGTGGTCTCCAACTATTGTAAAACTGTCCATTTCTTCCTATCAATTTTTGCTTTTTATGTTTTCTTGGTCTGTTACTAGTTTCATAAATGTCTATAATTGTATATGCCTTCTTACTGGACATTTTATTACAATATAAAAATGTCCAAATTTGTCTCGTAACTTTTTAAAATTTAAAGTCTATTTTGTCTGATATTAATATAGCCACCCTTACTGTAATTGCTTATTATTTATATGGAATATGTTTTTCCATCCTTTCACTTTCAACCTACTTTTGTCTTTGGCTATAAAGTTAGTCTCTGTGTGGGGCGCCTGGGTGGGTGGCTCAGTCGGTTGAGCGTCCGACTTCGGCTCAGGTCATGATCTCACAGCTCGTGAGTTCGAGCCCCGCGTCAGGCTCTGTGCTGACAGCTCGGAGCCTGGAGCCTGCTTCCAATTCTGTGTCTCCCCCTCCCTCTGCCCCTAACCCACTCACTTTCTGTCTCTGTCTCTCTGAAAAGTAAATAAACATTAAAAATTAAAAAAAAAAAAAAAGTCTCTGTGGACAACATATGGTTGGATCTTTTTTTTTTATTATTATTTTTTAATGTTTACTTTTGAGAGAGAGACAGAGAGTGGGGAGGGGCAGAGAGAGAGGGGGACAGAGGATCTGAAGTGGGCTCTGTACTGACAGCAGAGGGCCTGGTGTGGGGCTTGAACTCACAAACTGTGAGATCACGACCTGAGCTGAAGCCTGACGCTTAACTGACTGCCTGAGTCACCCGGGTACCCCTAGTTGGGTCATTTTTAAACATCCATTCTGTCAGTTTCTGTATTTTGATTGGAGAGTTTAATCCACTTACATTTAAAGTAATTACTGATAAGGAAGGACTTCTGTCATTTTGCTATTTGTTTTCTATATGGCTTTTGGGTCCCCATTTCCTATAGTACTGTCTTCTTTTGTTTTTGATTGTTTTAATGTAAAATGTTTTAACGCCCTTCTCATTTCCTTTTGTGTGTATTCTATAGCTATTTTCTTTGTGGGTACCGTGGAGATTATGTTGAACATCCTCAAACTATAACACTCTAGTTTGAATTTATATCAGCCTAATTTCCATACCATACAAAAACTCTGCTCCTATGCAGTTCCACCTCCAACCCTTTCAGTTATTGATGTCACAGAATTACATCTTTATCCATTTTAGGTCCAAAATATATGCTAATAATTGTTTTTTAAAAATGCATTATCTTTTTAAATCATGTGGAAATTAACGAAGTTATAGACCAAAGTTACAATAATGGTGGTTTTAAAAATTGCACTTGTATTTACCTTTACAGGTGATCTGTATTCCTTCACACGGCTTAGAGTTAGTCTAATGTCCTTTGACTTCGAATGGAAGGACTCCCTTTAGCACTTCTTGCTAGGCAGGTCTAGTGATTGTAAACTTCCTCGGATTTCGTTTATCTGAGAATTAATTTCCCCCTAACTTTTGAAAGACAATTTTGTCAGATACATGATTCTCGGTTACCATTTTTCTTTGCTTTCAGCACTTTGAACATACCAGCCCACTGTTTTCTGGCTTCTAAGGATTTTTTTTTTTAAGTTTGTATTTATTGTGTGAGAGAGAGAGAGCTAGTGGGGGAGGGGCAGAGAGAGAGGGAGAGAGAGAGTCCCAAGCAGGCTCTGCACGGACAATGCAAGCCCGATGGATGCAGGCTTGAACTCACAACCCTGGGATCATGACCGGAGTCAAAACCAAGAGTCAGACACTTAACCCACTGAGCCATCCAGGCGACCCTCTGGCTTCTAAAGGATCTGATGAAGAATCTGTGGACAATCTTACTGAGGATCCCTTGTGTTGACAGGTCACCTCCCTTGTTCCTGTCAAATTTCTCTGTCTTTTGACAGATTGTAGTTTGTCTTGATTTCGGTCTCTTTGAATTCATCGTTTTGGAGTTCATTGAGCTTCTTGGGTGCTTATATTTATGTATTTCATCAATCCGGGGGAGTTTTCAGCCATTAAATCTTCAAGTTATCTCTCCTTTGTCTCATGTCCTGGGACTCCGACAAAGTGTGTGTTGTTCCTCTTGAAGGTGTTCCCAAGGTGCCTTATATTCTGTTTACTTTTCTTCACTCCTTTCTCTTTTGATTTTCCTGTCTTGAAGTTCACTGATTCTTCCATGTTCTCAAATCTGCTTTTGAATCCCTCTAGCGAATTTTTCATTTCAGTTGTGGTAATTTTAGCACTAGAATCTCGTTTTGATTCCTTTTTATGTTTTCTATGTCTTGTGTGATATTTCCATTTTTGTTCATACAGCATTTCCTTGCCTTTCTCCATGTCTTCCTTTAGTTATCTGATCATCTATAAGATAGGGTTTTTTTCTTTTTTTTTTCAATATATGAAATTTATTGTCAAATTGGTTTCCATACAACACCCAGTGCTCATCCCAAAAGATGCCCTCTTCAATACCCATCACCCATCCCCCCCTCCCTCCCACCCCCCATCAACCCTCAGTTTGTTCTCAGTTTTTAAGAGTCTCTTGTGCTTTGGCTCTCTCCCACTCTAACCCTTTTTTTTTCCCTTCCCCTCCCCCATGGGTTTCTGTTAAGTTTCTCAGGATCCACATAAGAGTGAAAACATATGGTATCTGTCTTCCTCTGTATGGCTTGTTTCACTTAGCATCACACTCTCCAGTTCCATCCACGTTGCTACAAAGAGCCATATGTCATTCTTTCTCATTGCCACGTAGTACTCCATTGTGTATATAAACCACAATTTCTTTATCCATTCATCAGTTGATGGACCTTTAGGCTCTTTCCATAATTTGGCTATTGTTGAGAGTGCTGCTATAAACATTGGGGTACATGTGCCCCTATGCACTCCTGTATCTCTTGGGTCAATTCCTAGCAGTGCTATTGCTGGGTCATAAGGTAGGTCTATTTTTAATTTTTTGAGGAACCTCCACACTGTTTTCCAGAGTAGCTGCACCAGTTTGCATTTCCACCAACAGGGCAAGAGGGTTCCCGTTTCTCCACATCCTCTCCAGCATCTATAGTCTCCTGATTTGTTCATTTTGGCCACTCTGACTGGCATGAGGTGATATCTGAGTGTGGTTTTGATTTGTATTTCCCTGATGAGGAGCAACATTGAGCATCTTTTCATGTGCCTGTTGGCCATCCGGATGTCTTCTTTAGAGAAGTGTCTATTTATGTTTTCTGTCCATTTCTTCACTGGATTATTTGTTTTTCGGGTGTGGAGTTTGGTGAGCTCTTTATAGATTTTGGATACTAGCCCTTTGTCCGATATGTCATTTGCAAATATCTTTTCCCATTCCGTGGGTTGCCTTTTAGTTTTGTTGATTATTTCCTTTGCTGTGCAGAAGCTTTTTGTCTTCATGAGGTCCCAATAGTTCATTTTTGCTTTTAATTCCCTTGCCTTTGAGGATGTGTCAAGTAAGAAATTGCTGCGGCTGAGGTCAGAGAGGTCTTTTCCTGCTCTCCCCTCTAGGGTTTTGATGGTTTCCTGTCTCACATTCAGGTCCTTTATCCATTTTGAGTTTATTTTTGTGAATGGTGTGAGAAAGTGGTCTAGTTTCAACCTTCTGCATGTTGCTGTCCAGTTCTCCCAGTACCATTTGTTAAAGAGACTGTCTTTTTTCCATTGGATGTTCTTTCCTGCTTTGTCAAAGATGAGTTGGCCATACTTTTGTGGGTCTAGTCCTGGGGTTTCTATTCTATTCCATTGGTCTATGTGTCTGTTTTTGTGCCAATACCATGCTGTCTTGATGATTACAGCTTTGTAGTAGAGGCTAAAGTCTGGGATTGTGATGCCTCCTGCTTTGGTCTTCTTCTTCAAAATTACTTTGGCTATTCAGGGCCTTTTGTGGTTCCATATGAGTTTTAGGATTGCTTGTTCTAGCTTCGAGAAGAATGCTGGTGCAATTTTGATTGGGATTGCATTGAATGTGTAGATAGCTTTGGGTAGTATTGACATTTTGACAATATTTATTCTTCCAATCCATGAGCAGGGAGTGTCTTTCCATTTCTTTATATCTTCTTCAATTACCTTCATAAGCTTTCTATAGTTATCAGCATACAGATCTTTTACATCTTTGGTTAGATTTATCCCTAGGTATTTTATGCTTCTTGGTGCAATTGTGAATGGGATCAGTTTCTTTATTTGTCTTTCTGTTGCTTCATTATTAGTGTATAAGAATGCAACTGATTTCTGTACATTGGTTTTGTATCCTGCAACTTTGTGCATTCATGTATCAGTTCTAGCAGACTTTTGGTGGAGTCTATCGGATTTTCCATGTATAATATCATGTCATCTGCAAAAAGTGAAAGCTTAACTTCATCTTTGCCAATTTTGATGCGTTTGATTTCTTTTTGTTGTCTGATTGATGATGCTAGAACTTCTAACACTATGTTAAACAACAGTGGTGAGAGTGGACATCCCTGTCGTGTTCCTGATCTCAGGGAAAAAGCTCTCAGTTTTTCCCCATCGAGGATGATGTTAGCTGTGGGCTTTTCATAAATGGCTTTTATGATGTTTAAGTATGTTCCTTCTATCCCGACTTTCTTGAGGGTTTTTATTAAGAAAGGTTGCTGAATTTTGTCAAATGCTTTTTCTGCATCGATTGACGGGATCATATGGTTCTTATCTTTTCTTTTATTAATGTGATGTATCACATTGATTGATTTGCGAATGTTGAACCAGACCTGCATCCCAGGAATGAATCCCACTTGATCATGGTGAATAATTCTTTTCATATGCTGTTGAATTTGATTTGCTAGTATCTTATTGAGAATTTTTGCATCCATATTCATCAGGGATATTGGCCTGTAGTTCTCTCTCTCTCTCTCTCTTTTTTTTTTTTTTTTACTGAGTCTCTGGTTTAGGAATCAAAGTAATACTGGCTTCATAGAATGAGTCTGGAAGTTTTCCTTCCCTTTCTATTTTTTGAAATAGCTTGAGAAGGATAGGTATTATCTCTGCTTTAAATGTCTGGTAGAACTCACCTGGGAAGCCATCTGGTCCTGGACTCTTATTTGTTGGGAGATTTTTGATAACTGAGTCAATTTCTTCGCTGGTTATGGGTCTGTTCAAGCTTTCTATTTCCTCCTGATTGAGTATTGGAAGTGTGGGGGTGCTTAGAAATTTGTCCATTTCTTCCAGGTTGTCCAGTTTGTTGGCATATAATTTTTCATGGTATTCCCTGATATTGCTTGTATTTCTGAGGGATTGGTTGTAATAATTCCATTTTCATTCATGATTTTATCTATTTGGATCATCTCCCTTTTCTTTTTGAGAAGCCTGGCTAGAGGTTTATCAATTTTGTTTATTTTTTCAAAAAACCAACTCTTGGTTTCATTGATTTGCTCTACAGTTTTTTTAGATTCTGTGTTGTTTATTTCTCCTCTGATCTTTATTATTTCTCTTCTTCTGCTGGGTTTAGGCTGTCTTTGCGGTTCTGCTTCTATTTCCTTTAGGTGTGCTGTTAGATTTTGTATTTGGGATTTTTCTTGTTTCTTGAAGATAGGCCTGGATTGCAACGTATTTTTCTCTCAGGACTGCCTTCGCTGCATCCCAGAGCGTTTGGATTGTTGTATTTTCATTTTCGTTTGTTTCCACATATTTTTAAATTTCTTCTCTAATTGCCTGGTTGACCCATTCATTCTTTAGCAGGGTGTTCTTTAACCTCCATGATTTTGGAGGTTTTCCAGACTTTTTCCTGTGGTTGATTTCAAGCTTCATAGCATTGTGGTCTGAAAGTATGCATGGTATGATTTCAATTCTTGTATACTTATGAAGGCTGTTTTGTGACCCAGTATGTGATCTGTCTTGGACAATGTTCCATGTGCACTCGAGAAGAAAGTATGTTCTGTTGCTTTGGGATGCCGAGTTCTAAATATATCTGTCAAGTCCATCTGATCCAATGTATCATTCAGGGCCCTTGTTTCTTTATTGACCGTGTGTCTAGATAATCTATCCATTTCTGTAAGTGGAGTGTTAAAGCCCCCTGCAATTACCACATTCTTATCAATAAGGTTGCTTACGTTTGTGAGTAATTGTTTCATATATTTGGGGGTTTCCGTATTCGGTGCATAGACATTTATAATTGTTAGCTCTTCCTGATGGATAGACCCTGTGATTATTACATAATGCTCTTCATCTCTTGTTACAACCTTTAATTTAAAGTCTAGTTTGTCTGATATAAGTATGGCTACTCCAGCTTTCTTTTGACTTCCAAGTATGATAAATAGTTCTCCATCCCCTCACTTTCAATCTGAAGGTGTCCTCAGGTCTAAAATGAGTCTCTTGTAGACAGCAAACAGATGGGTCTTGTTTTTTTATCCATTCTGATACCCTATGTCTTTTGGTTGGCGCATTTAGCCCATTTACGTTCAGTGTTATTATAGAAAGATATGGGTTTAGAGTCATTGTGATGTCTGTAGGTTTCATGCTTGTGCAGAAGGTCGATTCAAGTTATGTGTGAAGGGAGTTCTCTGTGCCTCTTTGATTTCAATGCCTTTTTCCTTCCCCAGATCAGGGAAGTTCTCAGCTATTATTTCTTCAAGTACACCTTCAGCACCTTTCCCTCTCTCTTCCTCCTCTGGGATACCAATTATGCATAGATTAATTCTCTTTAGTGCATTACTTAGTTCTCTAATTTTCCCCTCATACTCCTGGATTTTTTTTAATCTCTCTTTTTCTCAGCTTCCTCTTTTTCCATAATTTTATTTTCTAGTTCACCTATTCTCTCCTCTGCCTCTTCAATCCCAGCCGTGGTTGTTTCCATTTTATTTTGTAGCTCGTTTATAGCATTTTTTTAGCTCCTCCTGACTGTTCCTTAGTCCCTTGATCTCTGTAGCAATAGATTCTCTGCTGTCCTCTATACTGTTTTCAAGCCCAGCGATTAATTTTATGACTATTATTCTAAGTTCACTTTCTGTTATATTATTTAAATCCTTTTTGATCAGTTCATTAGCTGTTGTTATTTCCTGGAGATTCTTCTGAGGGGAATTCTTCCGTTTGGTCGTTTTGGATAGTCCCTGGAGTGGTGAGGACCTGCAGGGCACTTCCCCCGTGCTGTGGTGTATAACTGGAGCTGGTGGGCGGGGCCGCAGTCCGACCTGATGTCTGCCCCCAGCCCACCGCTGGGGCCACAGTCAGACTGGAGTGTGCCTTCTCTTCCCCTCTCCTAGGGGCGGGATTCACTGTTGGGTGGCGTGGCCCGTCTGGGCTACTTGCACACTGCCAGGCTTGTGGTGCTGGGGACCATGGTGTATTAGCTGGGGTGGATCGGCAAGGTGCACAGGGGCAGGAGGGGCAGGCTCAGCTCGCTTTTCCTTCAGAGATCTGCTTCGGGAGGGGCCCTGCGGCACCGGGAGGGAGTCAGACCCGCCACTGGAGGGATGGATCCGCAGAAGCACAGCGTTGGGTGTTTTCACGGTGCAAGCAAGTTCCCTAACAGGAACTGGTTCCCTTTGGGATTTTGGCTGGGGGATGGGCGAGGGAGATGGCGCTGGCAGCGCCTTTGTTCCCCGCCAAGCTGCGCTCTGTCACCTGGAGCTCAACAACTCTCCCTCCCGTTGTCCTCCAGCCCTCCCGCTCTCCGAGCAGAGCTGTTAGCTTATAACCTTCCAGATGTTAAGTCCCACTTGCTGTCCGAACACACCCTGTCCGGCCCCTCCGCTTTTGCCAGCCAGACCCGGGGGCTCCGCTTGGCCGGCGGGGCCGCCCCTCCGCCCCGGCTCCCTCCCGCCAGTCCGTGTAGTGCGCACCTACTCTCTGCCCTTCCTACCCTCTTCCGTGGGCCTCTCGTCTGCGCTTGGCTCCGGAGACTCCGTTCTGCTAGTCTTCTGGCGGTTTTCTGGGTTATTTAGGCAGGTGTGGGTGGAATCTAAGTAATCAGCAGGACGCGGTGAGCCCAGCGTCCTCCTACGCCGCCATCTCCCTCAGGATCCTAAGATAGTTGTTTTAAAGTCTTTGTCTAATGGGAGCTGACATCAGGGTTTTTTTACGAGACAGTTTCTGGTGATGTTTTCCCCCTTTGAACGGGCCATGCTTTCCTGGTTTTTTTTTGTTTGCCTTGTGATTTTTGTTGTTGTTGAGCACCGGACACTTAAATTTAATTATGTGTTAACTCTGGAAATCAGATTCTTCATCTTTTCCCAGCGTTTGCCATTTTTATTTAGAAATGTTTTTAACCGTCCTAGGCCGTCTCTGCCAGGGATCAGCCTGAAGTGTATCTATCTCCGGTCTCTTCTGAGCCTGTTAACTTGACTTCTAAAATTCTCCTGTGTATGTGATTGCTTTGGAATGTCAATCCTAAGTATTTGACTCCCAAAAGGAGAAAAAGAAAAATGAAGGGGAAGAAATGTGCTGGCACCTAAAATCCCCTGGGAGTCACCTCAGCCAGAGGGGTAGTGGCTTGTAACAATTGGACAAGAGTTGCACAAATGGCCGCCCACTTCTGTGTTTTCACCTCTGCGGTCAGATTAGAGCACAGATCCTCAATATTTGGAGAGTGGGGTCCTACCCAGTCTCCCCAAAACTGCATGCAAGCCGCTCCAGGGACACACAAAGAGCTGCCTGCCACAGGGCAAGGCGATAAGGGATAGGTAGCTGCTACAGTGCTGAGGACATACATTGAGCAAAATTAACTGCAATTTACTGCTTAAGGCTTCCTCTGTAAGTTGTAAGCCTTTGAATAGACCCCAGAGTTCCAAAATAGTTACAATAGACATATTCCGCCAATACAACTGTTGTGTAGATAGGGAGATGACTTTCTAGTGCTTCCTATTCTACCATTTTACCAGAAAACTTACTCAAATGCACTATAATTTTTTAAGCTTTTTGTATGTTAAATAACATGAGTTTTTGGCTATTACAAACTAAGGTATGGGCATGAATGTACAGGTATTCACATGGGCCTATGCCTTCATTTCCCTTGTGATAATATCTAGGAGTACAATGTCTTTGTCAAGGGCAGGTGAATGTTAAAAATTTTTGGAAACCGACAAATTGTTTTCTAAAGTACTTATACCATGTTACTTTCCCCCAAAAGTGAATGAGTTCCAGTTCTTCCATATAGTAGCCAAGAATTGATACGATCAGTGTTTCTAATGTTTGCCATTTTAATAGGCCTGTAGTAGTAGAATCTCGCTGTGGTTTTGCCTGGCATTTCTCTAATGACTCATGACCTTGAGCATTTGTAAAATGTTATTTCCTACCCAAGTGTCTTTGGTAAAATGCCCATTCGTATCTTTTGCCTATTGTTAAAATGTTGGTTGAAGAATACAATGAAACAGCAAAGAAATTTGTTGGAATTTCAGTCATTTATCAATGATGTTGGTAACTTATTTACATAATGGGGTAATAGATTTTGAATACTGAAAACGTCCTCAAAATTTTGCGCTGTTCCCAGTGGGAAACTATAGACACCATATACTTTTAAGTTGAATTTGAATTAACATAGTGTCTACTTTCTTGCGTCTTCACAGCTAATGAAAAAGTAAGTCAAGCTCTGAGTTCTAGTATTTACTTTGCAGCCATTTTCAAGCTACGTGCGGTCTCTGAATGTGAAGTTGGCAAATATGTGCAGTAGGACAACATTGTATCCTTTGTCCAGCATAGAGATACAACAGATGTAAGTAACTTTATGCTAAGATTTCTAATTCAAAATTTAATTATAGATATAGGGCTACATAGGTTATCTATTTATCTGTTTTTGTAAACTTTAGTCATTTGTGTCTTTAAAGGAATTTGTTGATTTCATTTAAATTGTTTATTGGTAGAAATAGGTTCATGAGTTTCCCGTTTTCCCCTCTCAGTATTTGTGTAATTGTGGTGATGTCTCCTTTCTCATTCCTGATATTGATAATTTGTGTATTTCCTTTCATAACCTGATAAATCTTGCATAGAGGCTTATCTATTTTATTATTCTTAAGGCTTTTGGTTTTACTCTTTTATTTTGAGAAAGACAGAGTGAGTGAGTGGGGGAGGGGCAGAGAGCGGGAGACAGGATCCAAAGTGGGCTTTGTGCTGACAGTAGAGAGCCGGATACAGGGCTTGAACTCACAAACCATGAAATCGTGACCTGAGCTGAAGTCAGACACTTAACCGACTGAGCCACCCAGGTGCCCCTTACTGATTTTCTCTATAGTCTGTTTACTTCATTGATTTCCATTTAGATCTTTATTATTCTGGGTTTTTTTAAATTTTTATTTTAAGATTTCAAGTGAACTCTACACCCAACCTGGGGCTCAAACTCATAACCCCGAGATCAAGAGTTGCATGCTTCACCAACTGAGCCAGCCAGCACCCCCCCTTTTTTTTTCCTAGTTTTAAAATGTGGAAACAGATCCTTGATCCTTTTGTTGTTGTTGCTTAATGTTTGTTTATACTTCACATAGCCTTCAGTCCTGACAATTTCCTCTTGTATTTCCTTCTAAATACTTTGGTGGGGCGTTTGTTTGTTTTTTGAGAGAGGGAGGGCACAAGTGAGTGAGGGGCAGAGAGAGAGAAAATCCCAGGAGGGGCGGGGGGGGGGGGCAGAGGAGCAGGGCTCATCGATGCAGGACTCGTGCTCACCTAATGTGGGACTCGAACTCACCAACCAGGAGATCATGACCTGAGCTGAAGTCTGACACTTAATGACTGAGCCACTCAGCACCCCTAAATATTTTGTACTTTTGCATTTTATTTCAGTCTGTGACCTATTTTAAGTTCATTTTTGTTTGAAGGTAGGAGGCATTTCTTCCTCTTGTGCCTCACATCTGGGCAGACTGATGGGAAAACCCCAGGGGTTCCTTCTTTTGCAAGATTCAAACCCTGCAAGCCCTGCCCAAGCAAGGAAGCTTTACCTCAGCCCCATCTTCAGGTGTTCTGGGTATACTGGTGTGTTTCTATAATAATAATAATAATAATAATAAATGTTCTGTATTTTGGAAATTTGAATAATAAAAAGTTGTAAAATTAATATAATTTTGTCCAGAGACAAAGAAGTGAGCTATACCTCTGGCCAGTTACAAGTTGAGCATTGGGGCACCTGGGTGGCTCCCAGTGATTGAGTGTCTGACTCTTGATTTCTGCTCAGGTCATGATCCCAGGGCCATGGGATCAAGCTCTGTGCTGAGCGCAGAGTCTGCTTGGGATTCTTTCTCCCTCTGCCCCTCTCCCCCCCCCCCCCCACTCATGTTCTCTTTCTAAAATAACATGAAAAAAATTTTTGAGCAAAGAGAATATGGACTATTGTGGGTTAAAATACATGAATGACTAAAAATGAGCCCATAATGAGACTTCTTAGAAAAGATAAGCAAAAGAATTATATGTTATTACATCTGTATGACACTGCAAGATAATTAAGTATGAAACTTTATATGAGCTTAAATTCATAAGATTGTGCAAAGACAAATAAAAATGCAAGTGAAATTATAATAGAGTAGCCTGAGGATACATACCCAATTCACACTGGCTGAGACTTTTGGGGAGGCAGAATAAGTGACTAGGTGTTCAGACAAAGAAAAATTTTAAATCACCTGTACCGTCCTCTCCATTCTCTTTCATAATAAAACATATAAAACATAACACAAGGAGCTATTAAAGTTGATGACTGCCAAACATAAGCGGTAGAGATATGTCCTTTGCACTTTTTAGCAAGTAACAGATGGGATTGTTTTTGATAAAATAATTTTTTTTTAATGAGGGGTAGAAATAAAAGTACTATGATGAAAAAAACTTGGACAAATTTATCATACTATGTAGGAGAGTATATTAAGTCCAATTTTTATTCAATGAAATAACACTTTCTCATTGGAGGCAGAAGTAGCCTCTTCCATGGAGAACAAGCTTGGCTGTCTTGTTACGGGGATCATTGCTGAAAGTCTAGTCTAGAACTCATTCCTATTGTTATTTCGGCGATTGTGTTAAACCCCAATTCTCTTACCATTTAGCTGCTTATTTACTCTGTTTCCTGAAATCGAACACTAATTTATAGAGTGTTTGGTGCTGGAATGGGTTATAGGCAACAGATCATGAGCATCTGGGGATGTTTGTCAGACCTGATTGTGTTTAAAGGTAGGAAGATCCAGTTAACACTGGACAATACTCGTGTTCTGACAAGAAATGGACGAAACAACTGGCACACAGTGCTCGGGGCGTATGGTCGAATTAAGTGTTGGAAGACCGTTCTTCCTGGATTTCTTGGTGTTCGTGCCCTGTCTGGGTCTTCTGAGCTGCAAATGTTGACACTGTAATGATGGACGTGTCTCCCCTCACCAGAGTCCTATGCTAAGGGTAAGACAGTCTGGAGATACCCTTTTAGCTCCCCCAGAGCCAGTTGCTTACATTCTGGGCTGGAGACCTTTCCTTTGTCCCCCGAGAGACCAGATGGACTCCCTCCCTCCCCCTCTTTATTTCACATTCGAATCCAAAGCAGAATACACATGTCTTCTCAAGTACACAGAAAACACTGTTCAGGACAGGTCATACACAAAACGAATCTCAATAAATTTAAGACGACTGAAATCATACCAAGCCTCTTTTCACACCACAATGGTATAAAACTAGAAATCAATCACAAAAAGAAAACTGGAAAAGTCACAAATATGTGGAGATTAAACAACATGCTACCGAGTAACCAATGGATTATTTCTTTTTTGAATAAATCAGAGGATAACGCAAAAGTACCTCGAGACAAATGAAAATACAACATATCAAAATCTGGGGGGTGCAGAAAAAGCAATTCTAAGAGAGAAGTGCATAGCAATACAGACCTAACTGAAGAAATGAGAAAACTCTCAAACAATCTAACTTTATACCTGAAGGAACTAGAAGGAGAGGAACAAAGCCCAGAGTTAGTAGAAGGATGGAACTAATAAAGATCAGAGCAGAAATAAAAAAGACTAAAAATAGAAAAGATTAATGAAACTAAGAGTTGGTCCTTTGAAAAGATACACAAAAATGATAAACCTTTAAATAGACTAAGAAAAGAGAAGGCTCATATAAATAAAATCAGAAACGAAAGAGGGGAAGTTACAACTGACCCCAAAGAAATACAAAAGATCATAAGAGACTACTATGGACAAACATACACCAACAAATTGAACAACCTAGAAGAAACAGATAAATTCCTAGACACGTACAATCTTCTAAGACTGATTACTAGAAAGAAGATTGAATCCGTAACCAAAAACTCAGCAGACAAAAGTCCAGGACCAGACAGCTTCATTAATGAAGTCTACCTATCCTTCCCAAACTCTTCAAAAACAAAACAAAATAACAATACAAACAAAACACCTAGAAAAAGAAAAAGAAAGAAAGAAAAGAAAATCTGAAGAAAGGAAATCCTTCCAAACTCATTTTATAAGGCCAGCATTACCCTGATACCAAAAACAAAGACACCACAAAAAAAGGAAATTACAGGCCAATATCCCTGATGGACATAGACACAAAAATCCTCAACAAAATATTAGCAATCCAAATTAATCCATTAAAAAGATTACACATTGTGATGAAGTGGGATTTATTCCAGGGATAAAAATATGGTTCAATATCCACAAATCAAAGTGATAAACTACATCAACAAAAGGAATAAAAATCATACCTCAGTTGAAGGAAAAGCATTTAACAAATTCAACAATTTATGATAAAAAAAATTTCAACAAAGTGGGTAGAGTGGAAATGTACCTCAACATAATAAAGGCCATTTAAGATCAGCCCACAGCAAACATACTCAACAGTGAAAAGCTGAAAACTTATCATCAGGGACAAATCAAGGATGCCCACTCTCTCCACTTTTATTCAACATAGTATTGGAAGTCCTAGCCAGAGCAACTAGGCAAGAAAAAGAAATAGAAGGTATCCAAACTGAAGAAGTAATAGAAGGTATCCAAACTGAAGAAGTAAAACTATCACTATTTGTGGACAGTAAGATTTTACATCTAGAAACCCCTAAAGACTCCACCAAAAAACTATTTGAATTAAAAAACCATTTCAGTAAACTTGCAGGATACAAAATCAATATACAAAAACCAGTTGTGTTTCTATATAGTAACAAACTATCAGAAAAAAATTAAGAAAACAATCCCATTTACAATTGCATCAAAAGGAATAAAATAACTAGAATAAATTTAATCAAGGAGGTAGAACGCCCTTACACTGAAAATTTTAAAACATTGATAAAAGAAGTCAAGACACAAATAAACCTAAAGATATTCCATGCTCATGGATTGGAAGAATTAATATTGTTAAGATGTCCATATTACCCAAAGCAATCTATGGATTCAGTGCAATCCCTACCAAAATCCCAATGGCATTTTTCACAGAAATAGAACAATCCTAAAATTTGTATGGAACCACAAAAGGTACTATATCACCAAAGCAATCTTGAGAAAGAAGAACAAAGCTGGAGGCATCACACTTCCTGATTTCAGACTACATTACAAGGCTACAGTAATCAAAACAGTATGGTATTGGCATTGAGCAGACACACAGACCGATGCAGCAGACACACAGGCCGATGCAATGGAATAGAGAGCCTATAATAAATTCATGCGTAGTCAGCTAATTTATGAGAAAGAAGCCAAGAATATACAATGGGGAAAGGACAGTCTCTTCAATAAACGGTGCTGGGAAACCCAGAGAGCCACATCCAAAAGAATGAAACTGTACCACTATGTTAACACCGTACCCAAAATTTAACTCACAGTGGATTAAAGACTTGAATATAAGATGGGAGACCATAAAACTCTTATAAGAAAACAGGCAGTAAGCTGTTTGACATTGCTCTTGGAGATACTTTTTGGATCTGACTCCAGAGGCAATGGCAACAAAAGCAAAAGTAAACAAATGGAACTAGATCAAACTAAAATGCTTCTGCACAGCAAAAGAAACCATCAATAGTACAAAAAGGCAACCTACTGAATGGGAGACGATATCTGCAAATGGTACATTTGATAAGCGGTTAATATCTAAAAAAAAAATAATAATAACTCCTACAACTCAGTAGCAAAAAATCCAATTAAAAGATGAGCAGAAGATCTGAACAGAGATTTTTCCAAAGACATAGACCATTAGGAAAACGCAAATTAAAAACACAATGAGGTACCACCAGACACCTACCTATTAGAGTAACTGAAAACAAAAACAAGCTGACAACACCAAGTGCTGACAACGATGTGTAACTGCAACCCTCGTACGCTGACGATGGGAACGTAAAACGGCGCAGCCACTTTACAAGAAATTGCCAAACTTTTCCAAAGTTAAAACCATATTTACCATACGACAGCACTTCGAGTCCTTGGCATTTACCTAAAGAAATGAAAATGTCCACACAAAAGTGCAAACAGTGCCTTTATTCATGACTGCGCATCCTGGAAACAACCCAAATTGCTATCACCTGGTGAATGGGTAAAGAGATTGTGGTTCACCCACAATGGAATACTACGCAACAATAAAAACAAATGAACAACTTATACACATAATAAAATGGATGAATCACAAGTGCACTGTGCTAAATTAAAACCAGAAACAAGTCTACTGACTGTATTTGTATGACATTCTGCAAACAACAAAACCATAGATTAGTTGTCATGACCTGGGGTTGGGGGAAGGGAACTAATTACCCAAGAGCATGGAGGAACTTTTTTTGGGGGGGGGGGTGGCAAATATTCTGTATCCTGGTTGTGGTTATGGTTATATGACTGTATATGTTTGTCAAAAAAATATATAGAACTGTATACCTAAACAGGGTGAATGTTACTATATGCAAATTATGTCAATAACCCCCAAATAAAAAGCAAAAAATTCCCTCATCAACATAGATGTGAAAATTCCTTAATAAACATTAGCAAAATGAAAGCAGGAATGTATGACAAGTACACTATGATCTTGGGAATGAAAAGTTGAGCCAACTGTTGAAAATCAATGTAAGTCACTGTATAAAAAAATGTTTATATTGTATGAGAACCTCAGTTGCTGAAAAAGAAAGCATTTGACGACGTGCAACTCACTTTAATGATAAAAGGAAAATCCCTCACCCTGATAAGGGACATGGATGAAAAATCAAAAGCCAACATTATATTTAACGGTAAAGAACTGAGTGCTTCCCTCAAGATTGGACAAAAGCCAAGGATGTCCATTTTCATCGGCTCTATTCAACACTGGTGTACTGGACACCGTAGGAAATGCTGCAAGAGAAGAAAATTCAAACTGGGTAGGACATAGTAAAAGCGTGTTTGCTCACAAATGACACTGTTGTGTATACAGAAAAATCTAAGCAATCTATGAAAAGCGACTAGAACTCAAATGTAATATCACAGGAAACAAAGTCGATACCCAGAAAAAAATTCATATATATTCAGCCACAGCATTTATCGTAATATCAAGAATTATGACACACTAAAGGATAAGCTTAACAAAATACGTGGAGGACTGAAAAGTACACAACATTGCTGAGAGAAATTAAAGACCTAAGTAAAAGGAAATATATGTTTATGAATTAATGGATTGATAGTATTAGGAAGTGAATTATCTCCATATTGACCTATAGATTCAATACACTCCACATTATAATTCCCCAAAACGTTTTCTCCCATGGCAATTGACAAGTTGATCTGCAAAGATGTAATTGAAAAAAAGACTTTCAACAAAGCAGTAGCAGTTCTGAAACGTGCAGTAATACTCTTCGGTGTTGTTAGAATAATGGACACAGGGTACAATGGTATGAGAAGTGTATTTGGAAATGAATATATTTATGTAGTCTACTGATTTCCAAAAAGCAACTCAATGGAGAAAGATAATTCTTTTCAAGAAATGGCCCCAGGGGCGCCTTGGTGGCTCAGTCAGTTGGGCCTCTGACTTCGGCTCAGGTCATGATCTCACGGTTTGTGGGTTCGAGCCCCACATCGGGCTCTGTGCTGACAGCTCGGAGCCTGGAGCCTGCTTCGCATTCTTGTCTCCCTCTCTCTCTGCCCCTCCCCTGCTCACATGCTGTCTCTATCTCTCAAAAATAAATAAAGATTTAAAAAAAAAAAAAAAAAAAAAAAAGAAATGGCCCCAGAACAAATGTATATGGTTGTTTCCTCTTTTCACAGATTCGTTAATTGTATACATGGTGACAATTTTCTAATTAATTTTGTTGCTTCAAAATTAATGTTCCAATTACAGTTCTGGCCTCACATGAAAATTTCTGATACACAGGCATCTCATTACCTTTTCTGAGTAGACCTTAATTTCATAATTTTTGGTTTTCTCTTTAATCCCAAACTTATGCATACATGTGGTGACTTCCCAAATCAAGATGTTAAAACTATCACTATTCAGATCATTAATTGCAAGAAGCCTCCGAACAGTGGAAAGCTCCATCAGTGACTACCCTATCCAAGTTTCAATAC
Source organism: Panthera tigris (assembly GCF_018350195.1). Lineage (NCBI taxonomy): Eukaryota > Metazoa > Chordata > Mammalia > Carnivora > Felidae > Panthera > Panthera tigris. The sequence continues at coordinate 18,601,239 of NC_056674.1, forward strand.
TTAGTTATATGTTTACAAAAACTGCAGCATTACCTTGGAAGTGTTTTTCAGAACCCAGTGAAATCTGTGTAACTTCCAACTATAGAAAAAAATCTGGGTGGAGGAACAAGTTAGGTGACTGAGAAAAATACAGAATGTGAAGCATTCTCTAACACAACTTCCTTGGACGTTCCCCCCAAAATCATGTAAAAAAGGTGGGACTCAAGAGTATATAGGGGCACCTGGGTGGCTCAGTCGGTTAAGCGTCCGACTTCGGCTCAGGTCATGATCTCACAGTCCGTGGGTTCGAGCCCCGCATCAGGCTCTGGGCTGGAAGCTCGGAGCCTGGAGCCTGCTTCGGATTCTGTGTCCCTCTCTCTCTGCCCCTCCCCTACTCGTACTCTGTCCCTCTCTCAAAAATAAACATTAAACAATTTTTTATAAAAAAAGAGTAGAAGGCTATTATTTAGGAGTGAAGTCTACAACTCCCTCTTACATGCAGAAATAACATGTATACATGGAGAGATAAGTAGAGATAAAATAAATAAGGCAAAATGTTACCAAAGATGTGGCAATTTTACTATTCTTTCAACTTTTCTCGGTTAAAATTTCTATTCACAAAAAAGTTGTAAAAAGAAATTTCCAAGTGGACAGTATTTTTCTCTCATTATTTCCAACTTACCCTGAGTTTTGGACAAAGAATGAGGATTATAGGCTATTCTCAACAACTTCACATACATTGAAAGACTGAGTATCTTTCAAGCATTAATTCAATTTAAGGGATGAGTTCAAAATGAATATCCTCTCATTTCTTTCTTTCTACAAAGTTTTATCCAGAGAGATTTACCTAAAATTATAAAATGGATACACGAATATAAAGGCATTTTTTTAACTTTTTAATATATTTTTTAATGTTTATTCATTTTTGAGAGACAGCATGAGTGGGGGAGGGGCAGAGAAAGAGGGAGACACGGAATCTGAGACAGATTCCGAGCTGTCAGCACAGAGCCTGATGCGGGACTCGAACGCACGGACTGTGAGATCATGACCCGAGCCGATGTCGGTGTCTTAACCTACTGAGCCATCCAGGTGCCCCAGGGCATTTCTAAATTAACTACACCTGTAGGGTCTTACTCTCAAAATTTCACTAGCAGTTGAAAAACATGCTAATAGTAAAATTAATAAATATCAGGCGTAGGTTTTTACGAGTATGTAGGTTCTAATACCACCATTTGAAAGCAATGCCCTGAAATAGCACGTGTGGTGCCTGGGGTCAAACAGGTTGGAAGGCGGTGGCATGACAATGATGGGAGCTGACGTGTGCTTTCCAATATACATTAACTGGTTTTGTTTGTTTTTTTAACTAGGATGGATTATCTGAAGTTCAGCAATGATTTAAGAGTAACTGGAAGGTTTTTTTTATTCACTAGTTCATTCAACCATAGTAGAATAGGTCATATCAAATTTCATGCTACCAATTCTGTACTAAAGTTTCCTACCTTTTCTGAATTGGCCACCAATCCCGAATATTCTGATATTATAAACACAAGAATGACAAATGAAGGCTTTCCTATGTTTTCTGAATTCCATTATGAATTCTGTAATACGAGAATATTTTCTAAAGGCCTACAAGATTTTTTACATACAGGTTTCTCATTAGCATAAATTCTGATGCTAAACAATGTTTGAGTCATACATAAAGGACTCCCCAAATTCCTTAAATTCTTAGGGTTTTACACCCATGTGGTTTCTCTGATTGCTTTAAGGGCTGAACTGTATCTAAAGTCCTTCCCACATTTTTTACACTTAAAGGGTTTCTCACCAGTGTGCAACCTCTGATGTTCAGTAAGGAAGGAATTAAGTCTAAAGGTCTTGCCACATTCCTTACATTCAAAGGGTTTCTCACCAGTATGAATTCTCAGATGTTGAACTAGGTAAGAGCTAGAACTAAAGGCCTTCCCACACTCCTTACGCTCATAGGGTTTCTCACCAGTATGAATTCTGCCACGTTGTACAAGGTATGAGGCACAACTGTTTTTCCACATTCCTTACATTTGTTGGTTTCACATCAACATGAATTTTCTGATGCTGTGTAAGATGTACATGTACTCGAAAGGTCTTTCCACATTCCTTACATTCATAAGGTTTCTCACCAGTATGAACCCTTTGATGTACAGGAAGTTGATGGCGACTAATAAAAGCTTTTCCACATTCCTTACACTCGTAGGGTTTCTCACCAGTATGAATCCTCTGATGTTGAACAAGGTATGAGCCAGCACTAAAAGCCTTGCCGCACTCCTTACACTCACAGGGTTTCTCACCTGTATAAAGTCTTTCATGTTGAACGAGGTATGAGGCACGACTAAAGGCTTTCCCGCATTCCTTGCATTCATAGGGCTTTACCCCTGCATGAATTCTCTGAGGTGCATTAAGAAATGAACTAAGTCTAAAGGCCTTTCCACATTCCTCACATCCATAAGGTTTCTCACCAGTATGAATTCTCTGATGTTTAACAAGGGGTGAGCTACTACTAAAGGCCTTGCCACATTCTTTACATTCATAGGGTTTCTCACCAGTATGAATTCGCTGATGTTGAACAAGGTATGAGAAGGTACTCAAGGCCTTCCTACATTCTTTACACACAAAAGGTTTTACCAGTATGAATACTCTGATGCTGAAGAAGTTTTCCATACACTATAAAAGCTTCCCCACATTTCTTACATTCATAGGGTTTCTCACCGCTATGGATTCTTTGATGTTGAACAAGGTATGAGCTACTATAAAAAGCTTTCCCACATTCCCCACATTCATACGCTTTCTTAGCAGTATGACTACTCTGATGTACAGTAAATTATGGCTACTACCAGAGGTCTTCCCACATTCCTTGCATTCATATGGTTTCTCGCCAGTATGAATTCTCCCATGTTTAACAAAGCCTGAGCCTCTAATAAAAGCCTTCCCACATTCTTTACATTCATAGACTTTCTTAACAGTGTGAGTTCTCTGATGTTGAACAAGGTACAGAAAGGTACTAGAGGACTTCCCACATTCCTTACATTTACAAGGTTTCTCACCAGTATGAAATCTCTGATGTACGGGGAGCCGATGTCCATTACTAAAGTTCTTCCCACATTCTTTGTATTTGTAGGGTTTTTCACTAGAATGTGTTCTCTCACGTTGAACAGGGTTTGAGTACCGACAAAAAGTCTTCCCACATTCCTGATATTCATATGATTGCTCTCCATTAAGAATTCTCGGATGTAAAGCAAAAGATGTATATTTCTCAAGGGTGGGCATTTCTTTATTGCTGTCTCATCCTTCGACTGAAAATCTGAAAGAAAACAAACAAACCACAAATATCCTGTTTTCCTATATGAGAAAATACAGGAATAGATTTCTTTGGAAGAAAAGAGACTAAAAATATCCATTAGAAATCAAAAGCCTAGATTATACTAAAATACTGTTATAAAATTTTTTTCAAGGTCAAAGAGAAATGCAGAGATTAATGAGAGTTTATTTAAAATAGTAAGGTTGGGGATAAAATAGGTTTCATTTCTGATATTTAAGTGTGGTCAGGATCTATGAGGAGCATGTTGAAAAACTTACCCACACACCATCCCAGACCTCCTGAATCCGAAGACACAGGGCAAGTTCTGGGCACGAATATGTTTAACATTTCTAACAAATGTTTCTGATACAGATAAAATTTCATTTACCCCCAACGTGACTTCTCTTTACACTTTGAATAAAATCCATGTATCTTTCATTAATATGATTCCTGCTTACCTATCAGCCCTCATATCAAGTCAGAATTTTCTTCGTTCCCTCTTTACCTCATTTCCCCCTTTCGGCACTTGGAACGTGTCACAAGTTTTCTCATCGTTTGGTTCCATCTGCAGGTGATGGTAATCTCCCCCAAATTCTCTGGCATGTGTGGTTTGCAGACTGGATCTTTCTCATCCTATATATATTTAAGGTAAAATATCACTTTATCAGGAATACTGTAAATTGCTGACCTTGTCTAAGGATGCCCATGTCTTTAGCTTCTGTTATAACACTTAATTCTTGTAATTCCAACCTGCTTTCAATTACACAATTATTTCTCTTTGCTAAAAGTTTTAATTTATTTCCCCCACGCCTACCTGTGGTTGATAGTATTTTGGTCTTCATGGCCTTTGCCATTATCATGCCTGTGAATATGTTGCATCACATGACAAAAGATATATAATTAAGGTCACTAATCAGTTGATTTGAGATGGAGACATCAACCTGGCTTGCCTGGATAATTCCCTAAAGAGCAGGGCTTTCTCCTGGCTGAGGGCAGAAAGGGAGCCAGGGACATTCAAAGTGTGAGAAGGACAAGACTTGCTGGTTGCTGGCCGGAAGATGGAGGGGACCACATGGGAAGTGTGAGAAGGAAATAAATTCTGCCAATAACCAGTGAGCCTAGAAGGCTCTATGCCGTAAAGAACTGTAGTCACAGCTGATACTCGGATTTAGCCATCCTGTGCCGAACTGGTCTACAGAACTATGGGATAATAAATGACTGTAGTCTTAAGCTGCCAAATGTGTGGTAATTTGTTACAAAGCAATAGAAAACGAACACTTTCCCCCAAAGCAGGCCCAACCCCTGTGTCATTCAGCACTGAACTATAACCCCCTAGCACACAGCAGAAATTGATTGCAAAAAAAAAAAAAAAAAAAAAAAAAGACAAATCTCCAGACAAAAAAAAAGAATTAGGATATAGTTAAAAGACAATGTCATACAAATAATTCACTGATAATCCATTAATATAAAAATAGAGAATCCTTTACGAAATAAACAATTTCAGAGGGACAAGCATAAAACTGTACTCCTTTGAAACTTAGGCAGTCTGGGGTTCTCTGGTAAGGCAAAACTCCGGTAGCACCTTGATATCATGGTTGTTTCCACTCAATGGGGAACAGAAGACACAGATTAAAGGTCAAGGCAGGGGAAGCGTAAGAGGTAGAATTTGCTAAAACCTGTCCCGTAGTGGTTTTGCTAACTATCCAACGGTACCGGACAGGGGCATGGTCAGAAAATGTCCCTCCAGCCAGGGAAATTATTAAGAACAAAATTACCCAGCAGATTCTTTTACCAGCCGGACCTCCAAAGGATTTCCGGTCCGTTTGACAGTCCATTGTAGAGGAACGTGGTCGGGGTGTGCCACTTTGAGAGCGATGCATCCTGTGGCTCCGGCCAGCAACTGTCACAGCGGATGGGGTGGACAGGATGATCGGATAGGGCCCAACCCAGTGTGCCTCTAAATTTGGGGAGGTGTGACGTTGCACCCAGATCCAATCTCCAGGTCCGAGTCCTTGGTCTGATGGTTCGACTGTAGAGGGCGGTTCTCTCCGGCTTTCTTTTACTAGGTTATGGATGGCTGGAAGGTTGTAGAGCCTGCAAGGACTTGAGATGTGGTTTGAGATTTCCGCCCGTTGTTCATCTCCCAATCTTGGAAGCAAGGGAGGTGGTCTTCCAAATAGGATTTCAAAGGGGGGAATGCCTCTCATGTAAGGTATACAGCATACTCTGAGGAGGGCACAAGGAGGGAGGCCTACCCAGTTTTCGCCAGTTTCTGGAATTAATTTAGTCAAGGTTTCTTTTAGAGTTCTATTCATTCTTTCTACCTGCCCTGAACTCTGGGGGTGGTGGGCACAACGTAATTTCCAATTTATTTGTAAGCTTTTGGCCAACATTTTAGATATCTGGGCTATGAAAGCCGGGCCGTTATCTGATCCCAGACCAATAGGGATGCCAAATCGGGGAACCAATTCATTGAGTAATTTCTTAGCCGCTATCCGAGTGGACTCTGTTCTAGTGGGGAAAGCCTCTACCCATCCAGAGAAGGTGTCCACTAGTACGAGGAGATAATGATAGCCATAGGGTCCATGTTTCATCTCAGTGAAGTCAAGTTCCCATATTTCTCCAGGCATCTGTCCACGTAGTCTCTGTCCTGAAAAATTTAACTTGGGAGATGGGTTAGTCTGAGCACAGGCTTTGCATCGGTCTCCTAGGCTTTGTACGATTTTATTGAGGTTTGCAATAAAATAGTCTCTTTGGGCTAGTTCAGACAACTTGGTTGCCCCTAGATGCGTGGAGCTGTGGACTTACGGGAGCCAGGTCCGTCCTATAGCTTCTGGTATGAAGATGCGTCCGTCCTCGAGGTGATACCAATGCCGGTCATCTCTTTTTGCCCTCAAGGTTTCTATCAGGCGTAGCTCTTCTTTGGTCTAAAACAGTTCCGAGGGGAGAAAGCGTGGAGGCAGCAGAGGCAAAATTTTAGTCGGGAGAACATCTCTTTCTGCTGTGGCCTTTGCCGTTGCGTCAGCAAAGGCGCTTCCTTTCGCTCGGGGCGAGTCTGCCTTTTGGTGGCTCTTGCAATGTATAATGGCCACCTTTTTAGGAAGCCATAAGGCTCCCAGTAGGGCCAGGATTTCTTTTTTATCTTTAATTTCCTTCCCTCCTGATGTTAACGGTCCTCTTTCCTCATATAGAGCTCCACGAACATGGGTGGTGGCGAAGGCCTACCTGCTATCCGTGAAGACGTTCGCCGTTTTTCCCTTTGCCCATCTGAGGGCCTGGGCTAGAGCCACCAGCTCTGCTCTTTGGGCAGAAGTGTCGTGCTCAAGGGCTTGGACCCAGATAACCTGGTCCTGAGTCACTACAGCTGCACCTGCGTGTCTGAGTCCATCTTTGACAAAACGGCTGCCATCAGAGAACAGCTCGAAATCCACCTTTGGCAGAGGTTGACCTCTTAAGTCCCTCCTCAGTCCCGTCAGAGTACTCCCAGTTTCCGAGCAATCGTGGAGTGGGGCCTCTGAGTCGTCATCAGGCAGCGATGTGGCTGGATTTAAAGCCTCTGTCTTCAGGAAAGCGATGCGTGGAGGGTCCAGTAGCAATACCTGATCCTGGAGGATTCGTGCGTTGATCCATCGGTCTGGTGGGGAGCGCAGCAGGGACGCTACTGCGTGAGGTCCTGTGATCTGAAGGTCTTGCCCAAGCGTTAGTTTGGAAGCTTCTTTAACCAGTGGCGGCAACAGCTCTGAGGCAACTGGGCCACCCGGTGGCAACAGAGTCCAGCCGCTTGGACAAGTAAGTAGGCTACGGGTCGTTTCCAGGGGCCCAAAGTTTGAGTAAGGACCCTTTTCGCAATGCCCCGGATCTCATGTACAAATAGTTGGAAGGGTCTGGTAATATCAGGTAAAGCTAGGGCTGGGGCTTGGGTAAGGGTGCTCTTGATTTGCTCAAAAGCCCTATCTTCTTGTTCTCCCCAGACCATCTCAGTTCCTTCACCCCCAGTAGCGGAGTACAGGGGTTTTGCCATTTCAGCGAAACCCGGTATCCAGAGGCGGCAATACCCAGCGGCCCCTAGGAACTCCCTGATCTGCCTTTTAGTTGTGGGTTTAGGAATGTTGAGGATAGCTTGGATTCTTTCCGGCCCCAGCGATCGCTTGCCTTCATGCAGTTGGTAGCCCAAGTATATTACAGAGTCCAAGCAAATTTGGGCCTTTTTGTGCAGAAACTTTATATCCCAGGGCATCTAATTCCCTTAGCAGGTCCTCCGTAGCCTTTGCGCAGTTCTCTCAGGAGTCGGCGGCTAGGAGCAAGTCATCTACATATTGTAACAGCGTAACATCTGGGTGGTTCTCCCAGTAGGGGACCAAATCCCTTCGAAGAGCCTCATCAAAAAGACTAGGGGAGTTTTTAAACCCTTGGGGGCAGTCGAGTCCAGGTTAACTGTCCGTTGTAGGTTCTGTCTGGGTCTGTCCATTCAAAGGCAAAAATAGGCTGACTGACCTTTGCAATCGGCAAAGCAAAGAATGCATCCTTTAAGTCCAGGACAGAGTAAAGGCGGTAATTCGGAGAGTTCACTCAGGAGAGTGTAAGGGTTGGGGACTGTAGGATGAATTGTCTCCACCCTTTTGTTAACTTCTCTGAGGTCTTGTACCGGCCTATATTCTGAAGTCCCAGGTTTTGGGACAGGAAGCAAGGGAGTATTCCAGGGGGAATGGCATGGCATTAGGATCCCAGCTTCTCGCAAGCGGTTGATGTGTTTGGCAATTCCCTCCCTCGCTTGCTGGCTGATGGGATGGATATTGCCTCACCCGGATGGGGGTGGCTGTGGCAGCTAGCTGGATCACTAGCGGCGCTTGTCGAATGGCTAGTCCAGGGGGGTTAGTTTCAGCCCAAACTGTAGGAATTGTCTCTTTCCACTTTGCTATTAATGGAGAGGCTTTCCACTCTGGTTTTTCTAAGAGTAGATACTCCTCTGATATGGGGCAGGGAACTAGAATGGCAGGTGGCGGTAGGTTCAAGTCTATAGAATTTCCGGTAAAGGAGATTTGGGCCTTAAGCTTGTGCAACAGATCTCTCCCCAGAAGGGAATATGGGCAATCAGGTATGAGCACAAAGGAATGAGCTAGGTTTGTGATTCAGGCACGAGTCCGTGGGTAGCCTTGCGTTCGTCCGGTGGCTCCCTGAATGTATACCTTTTCTTTAATCACAGGTCCTAAGGGTTCTTTAAGAACGTAATACATAGCCCCAGTGTCAACCAGGAATCTAGGTTCTTTCCCTTCTACGTTGAGGGTAACCACAGGCTCCTGGGGATTCAGGGAAAGAGGGGAGCTGTGGTGGCATTATTCCTGGGCGACCAGGATGGGAGGCTTTTTGTTAGGGCATTTATCTTTCCAATGTCCTTCTTCCTTACAATAAGCACATTGATTTTTTTCCCCAATGTTGCTCGGGGTCCTTTCTGGCGGGGTTGAGGCCTTCCCTGTCCTTTGCTGTTGCCTGGGGGTTTTCCCCAGGCTGGTACGAGGACTTTCCCTATTTCCTTCCCCTGCATAATGGCAGGGCTGTCCCTGCTCTGAAAAACTCACTGGGCTATTTCTACCAACTCTGAAATTACCTTCCCTTCGAATCCTTCTAATTTTTGGAGCTTTTTACGGATGTCTGGGGCCGACTGAGAAACGAAAGCCATGTTAATGGTTTTTCGGTTCTCTGTTGCCTCGGGGTCAATAGGAGAATATAAGCGGTAAGCCTGGTAAAGCCTTTCAAGGAAGGCTGCAGGCGACTCATTCGGTCCTTGGACCGTGTCATGAGTTTTTGTCAGATGGGTGGGCTTTTGTGCCGCTGCGCGAAGCCCCTGTTACAATCTGGCGATACTGAAGTAGACGCTCCCTACCATTATCCGTGTTAGGGTCCCGCTGGGGCGGTGCGGAAGGGAAAACATGCTCAGTTCTGCGAAGGTCTGTGGTAGGCATTCCATCCGGGCCAAGGACTGCTCTCGTTGCTTCCCGGAGCACTCGGGCCCTTTCCTCGGAAGTCAGTAAGACCTGCAAGAGTTGGTGACAATCTTCCCAAGTAGGTAAGTGAGTGGTGAAAATAGAGCTCAATAAGTCAATTAGGCCCTGGGGGTTTTCAGAGAAAGGCGGGTTCTGAGTTTTCCAGTTATAGAGGTCCGTGGTGGAGAAAGGAGTGTAGACAAGCTTCCGGTGTGTTGGCTGCCCATCTGGACCGGGAGCCGGAGCCATTTGCCTAAGAGGAAGGATGGGAACTGGGGCATCAGAGGATGGTGTTCTCCTCTACAGAGGGCTCCTGATCTGGTGTGTGGGGGACTAGTCAAAGGGTCACCTGCGGCTTTTGGTTCCTGGGGAGCTAGTGGAGTCTGGGGATAAGGAGCTGGTCTCTAAGGATCGGATAACAAGTCCCTCCCTTGGGTATCTCCTGAAGCACCGGGTAAAGCCTCTTTGGAGGCTAAGTGACGGGAAGCAAGGGTTTGGAGTTTGGAGGAGAACAGGAAGGGGAGTGGGAAAGGGAGATGCCGGATGACAGCTTTTGGCCCTGTTTCTGGCACTCTCTCAGCCAGGAAGGTGGGTCTTCTAGGAGGTCGACCCAAGTCACAGCATATGGCTCCTGGTGGGGATGAACATCGTGACAAATCCTGCGGACAGCATAAGCAAGGTTAAGATTCTAGGAGCCCTCTGGGGGCCAGTCAACCCCAGAGAATGTCAGCCAGTCCAGTTGGCAATATGTCCGCAGCCAGGATGGCTTTAGGTTACAGACATAGGTCCTTCCTCTTTTTCTGAAACCAGAGAAGTTATTTAGCATGCATTTAAGGGGGAGCAAGGCTCGGACAAAGACTGACCCATGACGGAGGTTAAACAGCGGGTCACACCAGAGATAATGATAGGTTAACAGGAAGCGTTTAACAGGGCACACAGAGCACTGAACGTAGAGCAAATGGTTGGGGTGATCAAGCCCAACCCAGACGGTCCGAAGACCCGGATGGTCCGGAGACCCAGAGGGTGCTGGGGACGTCTCCACCAGACACCAGCTAGGGGGAAGTTAAGCCGCGTCCAGCCTTCCCTCCTAGAATCAGATCTGGCCAGTAACAGAAAACAGGCGCCACCCTGCATACCTTACTTTTAAGCCAGGTCTGAGAACGGAAGGCCGGGGCCGAGGAACGTCTCTCAGAGCTCTTCCCTAGCTGTTCCGCTTCAGCCTCCGAATCTTGGGTGGTCATAGAATCTCGGTGGAACCTCCAAATGAAACAGGGTGCTGTCGAAGAGACCAAAAAAAAACAAAACAAAACAAAACAAAAAAACAACCAAAAACCAAAAAACAACAACACCACCAGACGCTGAATAGAAGCAACACAAGATTTTATTCACAGCTGGGCCAAATCTCATCTCCTGATCTTAAGGAGAAAAGTGCAGAGAATGGCCCCCGAACAAAGGTAGCAGCGAGCTTATATGGATTTTAGCAAGTCAGAGTACGTCATTATTTAGTTAACCAATTTCAACTTACAGCATTTCATCAGACTAACACACAGACGTTAGTCTTGGCGGGAACCTATCAATTTAAAGTTCTTTGTCCTAATGGATTTTAAAATGACCAATCACAGTTAGACACCTAAGATACCGTGGAGCAGTGAGTTCGTGACTTTTTACACGTTGGTCTTGACTAGGCTAGATCTTGGTAGAAGGGGTGGGGGAGCATTTTGCAACCTAAGTTATCTATTAAGCAAGCAGGCGAAGTTACAGAAGTGAGATAGGGCAGTTAGTAATTTGCGATAACCCTAATAGGGAACTACATAAGCTTTTATCTCAATTATTCATGAAAGGTGAGTTTAAGCCGAACTTATATACAATAAGCTTTCTGATAGCTTATAAGTTGACCTATTACAATGACCTGAGCAGAAGTCAGACGCTCAGCTGACTGAGCCACCCAGGCGTCCAGTAACTTCAGTTTTAAATTTATTTGTTTATCCAACCGACCACTGTGTCGGTTGCACAGGCTCTTCAGATAGGACAAACCAGGACCCTCTGTCCAGCTGTTCTGCTGGCAGGTGGCTCAGATATTAACGGAGCACTTACAGCAATTTTGAGCATAAACATAATAGGAAATTTGGCCTTTGTCAATGTTTATGCAATAAACACCCCCGGTTCTAATCCTGCCATTTCATCCTTTCCAGCCCAACAAAGGTCAAACCATTTCTTTGGGAACAGAGAGAAGAAAGTACATTCACTTCTTAAGATAGCCCTAAAAGGTACAAGGAAGAAAGTGTTTGAGGGAGAAGACTCTAATTTACTTGAAAGAGGAAAACTTACCCAGTGAGACCAAGTTACTACAGTTCTCCAACATCACATGTCTGTATAAGTCCCTGTGAGCAGAATTCAGACTCTCCCACTTCTGCTGAGAGAAGGCTACGGCCACATCCCTGAATGTCACTGGTCCCTGAAATGGCAAACCCACATATTTCTGGGGCAGTTAAAAAAAAAAAAAAGTTTTTAAGATGAAAGAAGAGGAAATAAAAAGTTTCCATGTGGCAAGGGAGCAATCAGAACAATGAAGTAGGTTCAAAGCTTATGACCTAAAAAGTATTATGAATCAGAATATCTGCATGTTCTGGAAGAACCCTGTTGCTAGGGACAAAATTTTCTGTATGTTGTAGGATACAACAGGACTTCAGACCTGTTGGGAAACTGACAAAATAATCCAAGTTTCTCTGTTAAAGTAAATCACAGACACAAAGACACTGCCTGCTCAGTACCCAACCCAAAAAATTCTCAAGAAATATTAATCTCTGCACTATTTTCTCTTTAAGAGAAGTTTTTTTTTCCCAAGCATAAAATCTTTATTTTAGAAAATAGGTATTATACAAATTTGCTAATTTCTGAAACTTCAAGATTATCATGTCAGATTACATCATCAACATTTTCCTTTATTAATAGAAACATTTTCATGATGAAATAGAAGTACCTTTCATGAATATATATCAGAGTTAGGCATTATTTTATATTTTTACAAGACTGGACCAAATGTCTCAGATTTCCCCAATGCTGGTAATCTATGTTAAGCTACTGTTTAGGACAATATGCTCATAGTGTCATTTAACACTCATCACTCAACACTTCTGCTGTTCCTCAGTTAGTGGACTATGACGAAGGTGATTCAAATCAAACGAATGCCACCCGAGTCTAGCAGGTCCCCTGCCACCACAAAACTGACCTAGTACATGCTCTCGGGCATCGCCCCGCAGGAACGGTATCAATGTTTCCAAGTCATAGTTATGTCCCCGCTGTGTCCCTAAAAGCCTCCCAGAGCATGCGATCTCATCATATTAAGAGACCAATTGGTACAAAATCGGTAGGTCTGTGGAGATTTTTTAACCTTCTGATGTATGGCCAAATGAGGCCAGTATCTCAAACTCACCAAACCACTGACTGACACAAAGGAGCTCCAATAATTCACGAGGCTTCACATCTTCACTGCTCCATCAGTCCTTTAGCAAAGACTCATCATGTAGGGCCTGTTCCGTAATTTGCTCGATGAATTAATGAACACCAGTCAGAAAAGGCGACCTTGCAAGGAGGAAGCAATTGTTTGGCACTGTCTCAAACAGAAGGAACCAAGCAGGTAATTAGATAGTGCCCGCTTAGGAAGAACGCCTCAGGTTAATTGATGAAAATATCTACGGAGTCTAGGGGCGCCTGGGTGGCTCAGTCGGTTAAGCGTCCGACTTCGGCTCAGGTCATGATCTCACGGTTCGTGAGTTGGAGCCCCGCGTCGGGATCTGTGCTGACAGCTCAGAGCCAGGAGCCTGCTTCGGATTCTGTCCCTACCCCTGCCTCTCTCTCTCTCTCTCAAAAATAAACATCAAAAAATTTTTTAAAAAGAAAAGAAAATATCTACGTAGTGTAAAAATCCCAGTATTTCAAGGAGTAACAACTTAAACGGCTATGCTTTTAGAAATGTAAGAACCGATCAGTCTTCCTGGGGATTCCTCTAGTAGAGAAGTTCAAACTCTAGAAAACCCAGAGATGAGAGAAGAAAAGGAGGTTTTAGGGTTCCCAATAGCTTCAGCCAGTAAGCTTTCTTGTCCCTCCATTTCAGCTTCCACGTTATGCTACAACCACCCTCACATAAAATTTTGGAGAACAGAGGGATTCTGGATAAAGCCGAACCCCAGTGAACCGAGCTGCACACAGCTGGATGCCGAGCCAACAGCACTTCTTCAAGGAAGACAGAGTTAGACCTTCAGCAGGACGCTTTCTGGCTAGGCCTTCATTCTGGGGACGCTGATCTGGAGCTACTATCCGGCTACACAGTTCTGCTTTGAACAGATTGTCCTCCTGACACTCCTACATTCTTTTTTTTTGTTTGTTTGGTTGGAATTTTTTTTTGTAATTGAAGTGTGGTCGACATATAATGTCAGTTTCACATAAACAACACGGTGACTTGACATTTCTACACATTATGAAACAATCACCCCAATAAGTCTGGTTATCACCTGCCACCAAAGTTATTAGAATATTATTGCGTATATTTCCTATGCTGTACTTCACATCTCTGTGACTCGACTGGAGGTTTGTACCTTTTGATGTCTGTCACCAATCCTCCCCCCACCCCACCCCACTGCCAGCCAACCACTAGTTTGTTCTGTTATTTTTGAGTCTGTTTCTGTTTTGTTTGCTTGTTGTCTTGTTTTTATATTCAACATACAAGTGAAAGCATATGGTATTTGTTTTTCTCTGACTTATTTTACTTAGCATAAATCATCTCTAGGTCCATCCATGTTATCACAAATGGCAAGATTTTTCTTTTTTATGAAGGAATACTATTCCATTGTATATGTACACTTCATCTTCTTTATCCATTCATCTATTGATGGATGCTTGAGTTGCTCCCATATCTCAGCTATTTTTCTTGGGCCGCCTGGGTGGCTCAGTCGGTTAAGCCTCCGACTTCGGATTTCGGCGCATCTCCTGGTTCATGAGTTCCAGCCACCGCACGGGGCTCTGTGCTGACAGTGCAGAGCCTGGAGCCTGCTTCGAGTTCTGTGTCTCCCTCTCTCTCTCTCTCTGCCCCTCTCCTGCTCACGCTGTCTCCCTCTCTCTCTCTCTCTCTCTCTCTCTCTCAAAAATAAATATTTAAAAAATTAAAAAATAAAATAAAATAATTAAATTCCCATCTCCAGATCAGCTCCGGGCTTTCCGGCGGGTCCTGCTGGGAAGCTTCATTCAGGGGCTCCCTAACCGACCTCCCTCTGGGGGCCTCCAGTCTAGGACAGACCACGTGGCTGAGAGGCGAGAGGGGCCGCAGGAACCTGGAACACGGGTCACAATGATACCCCTCCTAGCCTTGGCGGGCGCACACCCCTGGTCCAAACCACACAGTCCCCCTCCCGCCCCCAGCTGTTCCGGCTCAGGCTCACGCACGCCGGGGATGCGGGCAGCCTCGGCCCGACCGCTCGCCGCTCCCCGCACGCCCCACACTCACTGTCTCCCTTCACAGAGGTCCACGTTGCCCTGTGGGCGGGTCTGACTCTGCAGAACTCTCTCCACGAGGCCGGGTGTCGGTTTTCTGCCGCGCCAACAATCACGAAACAGTGGGGGGGGGGGGGGGGAGGCTGAGGTCCAGGTTACCCCCGCGGCCTTGGGGAAGTGTAATCCCAGGCTTCTTTGGCCTGAGCGCAGTAGCCTCGGGAAACGTAGTCTGGCGCGCTAAAAATCGTAAAACCTACGCGTTCCCGCCGCGCACAAGGACCACCCAACCCCGCTCCCGGGAGCCTGGGGAGTTCCCATCGGTCCTCGGATGGCGCAGGCGCAGGCGCAGGCTCCCGCTGAGCTGACGACCCGACCTTTTATGGGGCTGGGAGAGTTTGATGGGCTGAGGTCGCGGCGGCGCAAAGGACGCGAATAAGTACCTGACCCCACCTGGGAAGGCAGAGTTGAGGATTCAGGTGTTCGCTATCGGGCGGACGCTTGAGACCCGAAGCAGAGAGCCAAGCCAGGGCACTGCCATACCAGACCTCCCAAAACCATAATAATGTATTCTAAATTGTGTTTTTAGTTTAACATAAAAATATGAAAAGTAGGTGTTTGAAATTATTTATCTTTCTGTATTGTTTACTTTTCTATTACAGAAATGTTATTAAATAGAACATCAATAGAACTACTACTGGTGGCAATTCATAAGGGTAAGACAAACACGTGTGAGGGGCACCTGGGTAGCTCAGTCGGTTAAGCATCCGACCTCTTAGGCATCCCACTTGGGCTCAGGTCATGATCTGCCGGTTCGTGGGTTCGAGCCCCATGTCGGGCTCTGTGCTGACAGCTCAGAGACTGGAGCCTGCTTTGCATTCTGTGTCTCCCCCTCTCTCTGCCCCTCCCGCACTCTGTCTCTCTCTCTCAAAAATAAATAAACATTAAAAAATTAAAAAAAAAAAAGACAAACACGTGTGAGAAAAATGTTTCCATCCTCTGATACAGCAACTTCTTACTAGATATTTAAACTTTGTATGCTATATTATTGTGTATTTTTGTATTATGTATTCTTAAGATACATAAATGTGAGAACTTTAAAATGGAAAATGTAAATACAATAGGATTAATTAAACACATATCTTTAAAAGAAATGTTTCTGTACCATTATACATTAGGATATCTTTACTCTTTTCCCTTTTCCAATAATACTTGTCTGAATCTGTAGCCCTTATGGCATTCTTTTCTTTAATGTAGTGGTAAATCTGCATACAATCAAACAAAATTCGCTTTGACTTGTAGATCTGGTCTTAGTAAGCCTATATTACACTCATTTTTGGTATTAGCTCAATGTTCTATCAAGCTAAATATCCTTTCAACAGTGTTTGCATATGGGATACTTAGGATTTTACTTATGAACAATACATTTTTAGCCTTGTAGGAATTGGTTTCCAGCTGCAAATTAATGGAAAAATTAAAGGGTCTTATAATATTTTTAGTCTCAAAATAACTCTCCCAAAATGTTTACTAATTAGACTACAGTTGTTTAAACATGTGATACTTCTCTCTTCCAGGTGGCAAAGCCTAATTTGTCTCCCATGGGGATTGGGCATAGTGACTGGTATGTAACAAACAATATGAAAAGGGAAGAACACTAACTTTACAGTGGAGAAATCTGGCAGGTACTGCCTTAACTAAGTGATCAAGGTTTGTTATCACTGGACGTAAATCATGTTTATATTACGCATTCCTTGATATAATGAGGTGAAGACACTTCCCCTGTGTAGCGTTCTTCCCCCAAATATATAACATCAAATAATAATGAGAAAACATTGGACAAACCCAAATTGAGTATTATTCTATTTTTTCTGTTTATTTTATTTATTTTGAGAGAGAGAGAGTATGTGTGTGTGTGTGAGCAGGGGAGGGCCAGAGAGAGAGGGAGAGAGAATCCCAAGCAGGCTCTGTGCTGTCAGCCCAGAGCCTGATGTGGGGCTTGATCCCACAAACTGTGAGATCATGACTTGAGCCGAAAACCACGAATTGGATGTTTAACTGACTGAGCCACACAGATGCCCGAGTATTATTCTATAATAGAGGCTATATATATATTAGAACATATAGCCTCATATAGCCCCCTTCTCTCTCTCTAATATATATTATTATACATATCCATATAATACATACAATATATGTGTGTATGTAGATAGATAGATACAGATTACTATTCCTCAAAAGTATACAGGTCATGAAAGACAATCCTGGAACAGAAAAGGATATTAGTGGAAAAACTGGAGAAAACCAGATAAGGTCTGCAATGTATTAAATAGCATTAAGCCAATATTAATTTCCTGCTTGGATAAATGTACATGGTTATAGAAGATGTTGACAATGGGAGATACTGGGTGACAGGTATAGGGAACATTCTGTATTATCACTAAAACTATTCTGAAAATAAATGTTTCAAAATAAAAAGGTTTTATTTATTAAATTTTTTTTTAATGTTTATTACTTATTTTTGAGAGCGAGACAACGTGTGAGCAGGGGAGGGGCAGAGAGAGAGGGAGACACAGAATCCGAGGCAGGTTTCAGGCTCTGAGCTGTCAGCACAGAACCTGATACAGGGCTCGAACTCATGAACCGTGAGATCATGACCTGAGCTGAAGTCAGACTTAACCAATGGAGCCACCCGGGTGCCACTAAAATAAAAAGGTTTTAAAACTTCAAAGAAATCTTTTAAAAAAAATTTTTTTTTAACCTTTATTGATTTTTGAGACAGAGAGAGCATGAACAGGGGAGGTTCAGAGAGAGAGGGAGACACAGAATCTGAGACAGGCTCCAGGCTCCCAGCTGTCAGCACAGAGCCCTACGTGGGGCTCGAACTCACGGACTGTGAGATCGTGACCTGAGCCGAAGTCGGACACTCAACCGACTGAGCCACCCAGGCGCCCCAAAACTTCAAAGAAATCTTAAATTGTTGTATATTATCACATTAACAAAATTATTAGAATTTTTATTTGTAAAAAAGTTATTAGCTTAAAGTAATAGTAGATGCAAATATAAAACCATAAATATTGAGTAGAAATTCTGCATTTCTAAATTGGTTCAAAAATATCAGCATAAACTTGAAGTATAATCTTTAAAAAATAGGTATATTAGCCCTTTCCACTGATAAGTTCTAAGTACAACCCAGTAGTTATAAGTCCCCCTTCAGAATGTGGAGGGAAATATTTATTGATTTACATGATATTATTTATTAAAATTTACAGTTATTACCATTACATTACCATATTATAATCAAACATTTTACACAATAGCCATTTTTATAGTAATCCAGAATTTGGAGTTTATTCCAAAGCATTGGTGATTAGATTAATTTAAAGGACTGTCTTTCTTTTGGGGCTCCTGGGTGGCTCAGTTGGTTAAGCTCTCCATTTTGGCTCAGGTCATGATCTGAGTTCGTGGGTTCGTGGGTTTTAGCCCCACATCGGGCTCTGTGCTGACAGTGCAGAGCCTACTTGGGATTCTCTCTCTCCCTCCCTCTCTACCCCTCCCCTGCTCTCTCACTCACTCTCTTTCAAAATAAATAAACTTAAAAAAAATAAAGAACTATCTTTTTTTTGAAAGCCATATCAAAGTTGTTCCTGGTATGTTAAATGCCTTATGTAATTTAACTAAAATGTAAGGATGACATCAATGTTTTTAGTAGAAAACAATAGACTTTTTATAAACAAACAAAAAACCGAAAGATTCGGTTGGAACCGAAATCTTGGGGCATGGAATCCCCCATGGAGACACAGAGCTGACCAGCAATGATCTTTCAGCCTTCTGTGGACACCAATCTTATACATCTCATAGAGGGGTACAAGATGAATTACCACGAGAAGGTCAAGTAGAGATTTAAGGGAGATTTCACTGAGAAGTAATAAATGAATAAAAGCCAATATTCTTTTTTTAATTGAAAAGCGCTTCTTAAAGAATATATACCAGTTAATGACACTGTTTACTCTTTGGATTCTTGAAATAGGAGAGAGGAACAGGGAACTTAGATAAAGAATATTCACATTAACTTCGTAAACATATGGATTTGTTAAAAATGCTTGTGAATATACTTTGTATAACAGCAATTAATATTAGAATGAAAATTTCAAAATAATAGAGAAGAAGCAAAGTAAGCCAAAAGACAAAGAGAATGAAGCAGAAATCATTCTGAAGATGAGTAGGTAAATAACAAACAGGAAGTCATCTGATCTGGAGTGAGAACTCACACAGCTCATGTAAATCAGAGACAACTTTGCAGAAGCCTGTGATTCCAGAACCAGCTGTTTTCACTGATTGCTCCTGCCCTGCGGGAACTGGAGATATTCGAGGACAAATAAAGACCCGTTGCATTCATTCCCCTGATCGCAGGACTTTTCTTGGAGACTGTTAGAGCCTACATGTGTACATTTTGCTCCCTGAGGTGGCGATCTGGAAATATCAATCAATACTTATCAGGACAAGAGTTTTATTTATGAGAACAAACTGTCGGACTAATGTGTTCAGGGGTAAGGGGTGAGTACATTAGCAATTTGTATTTTGCAGAGGGGAATGCGAGTTCCTTGGTGGGAAGAAATGCAGTCAATTAGAAGGATAATTCTTAGATCAAAGAAATTTTAAAATCACAAACATTTTTGGGAAACAATTGTTAGTCTCATTTAACCATGACAGTCCCAATGGCGGGGGGAGCCTCCCCCCAACATACATACAAACTTATGTACATATCAGAAAATGTCCCTCAGACACCAAGTAACCGTTACTCCAGAATGAATGGTCATCATCTTACTGTTCTTCACTAGTGTTTAAAGAGTTCAGCATGAGCATAGTGATGTTATAAGTGTTTGATTAGTCAGGGGTAAGATCCAGATTTTGGACAAAGCTATGTCAGGGAGGAAGGATGCCTAGAAGCCCGAAAGCAGGTAGAAAAGCCCACAGCGTGTCTCAGAAAGCTCTCTGGTCTCTTTCTTTCTCTAACCCAGGAAAGCAGAATTTTTTGTCTATCTCGTGGTGTTTTTTTTTTTTTTTTAATGGCGTTTCCTGAAATATATTCTATTTCATCTAAGTTCATATATTTGTCTGGAAAGAACAGCCACTTATCAAATTGTGTTTCCTGCTAGGACAGTGGCTGCAGTTGTGGTTCATCTATAATTTCAGAGAATTAAGATGGTCTCTGAAACACATTTGAAAAGTGAGCCGTTCCCAGCAGATCATTAATGTTGACTCATGAAGTTATCTAGAAAGACAAGAATAGCTTGTCTATTATAATGTCTATAGCATTATTGTCCTTATTAATAATGGAGGGGCGCAGGGTCGGCGCTGTGATCCCAGCCAGCCCGGGGAAGCGCTGGTGGCCGGTGCGGCGTGGGGGCAGAAGGCGCGAGCGGTGTCAGCCTTAGGAAGGAGGTGGCAGCGAAGAGCAGGTGCGCGCTGCGGAACCTTCGGAGCGCGGGGAGGCGCAGGCGAGGGGGTCTCCTCGCTCCCGCCCCTCCACCACCAAGGCCGCGCTGCCCGGCGAACGTTGGGCTCCATCACCGCAACGGATGACAGAGAAAGGGTGCGCGAGCCAAGGGCGCGAAGAACTAGCGGCTAAGGGCAAAGGGCGGGGTCCAACGGCCAGAGCCCGGCTGGCTCGCTTGGGCTTCGAGCCTTCCCTCACCTAGCTCCAGACGTTGGGCACCAAAAGGGCCCCGCCAGGTGGGAGCTGTTCAGGAGGCTCTCGGGGCATCCGGCAGCCAGGCCTGTGAGCCCGCCAGCCCTTCCTCCTGGGGTCCCTGGAGGCAGAAGGGCCTCAAAGCCCAAGGCGGGAGCAAGCCTGATCCTGCCACGGGGGGTTGCGGCTTACAGGGAGGGTTAGGGCGGTGCCGTCTCGCCGGGTGACCGACTGCGCCGTGGAGGGGGGCGGGGGGGTGCAGCGGGCCAGTGCTAAGTGGGGGAGGACAGACCCGAGCAGCCGCGGCGCAAGAACAGCCGTGGAGCACACGCTTTCCCTCCCTCATCCCCATACAGGTAGTTCAGGCTCCCGACACCGCGGCCTCCAGGAACGAACGGCTCTGGCGCCTCACCGCGTCCCGCAGCCGGGGAAAGTACGAGCCGACAGCATCCCCGCCCGGCAGCGAGGTTTTCTGAGGCGGAAACAAGATGCCCCCGCCAGCCCGGATGCTGCTTTCCACATCTCTTCCTAGCAGGCAGGTCCTCTTCACGGCCTTTTTGTCAATTTGGTAAAACAGCACTTTCCCCAGGTTGTACAGGTGGCGGAGCCCCCATTTGAACCCAGTCCGTCTGATTCCAGAGTTCCTTAATTTAGCCACCGGATTGTGGTGCCTCCTTATCAGGTAGGCATCATGTATTAGCATTACTTATAGTCCTCGGGGTACTTAGGACACCTGTAATGAGCCCATGGGCTGCCTACTAGGCGTCTGGATTGGTTCACCTCTTAAGTGGACCCTTGGCTACACTGGGCTCCAGGCTCTTGAGAAGATGCTGGGTAGAGACCCCAATTGCCAGCATATCCCCATAGGGCATTTCTTTTCTTACAGATCCTTGTAGCCAACCACATCGCTGTCTGTGCAGGGACAGGAGATAAACATCAGATGAGTAAAGGATCCATCCTGGCTTAAAAAAGCCTTGTGCCCCAAGGGCACCCATATCCATAGACCAGTTTTCAGAATCCTGGTCGAAACTGGCAATTTAACAATATTAATTTCTGCAGTCCACTGCATGGGACAGATCTGTATAAAATTAGGTGTTTTGAATTTTCTCTCCGGCTATGTTTTGAAGCAAGGGTCAGCAAATTACAGCCTGTGGGCAAAATTCAGCTCATAGCCTGTGAAGCTGAAGCCTGTTAACACACTAGGCATTGTGTTAACATTTTTAAAGAGCTGCAAAGAAAAATATGTGATAGAGACTATATGTGAGCCACAGAATTTATATTATTTGCTATCTGGCCCTGTACAGAGAAACTTTTCAACTATTTCGTAGTTTTGTGTGCACAGGTCTTGAACAGCTTTTGCTAACTTATTCCTAGGTATTTTACGGGATTTGTGAACGTTATTTTTTTCTCGTGTTTATTTTTGAGAGAGACAGAGTGCGAGAGGGGGAGGTGCAGAGAGGGAGGGAGACACAGAATGTGAAGCAGGCTCCAGGCTCTGAGCTGTCAGCACAGAGCCTGATGCGGGGCTCGAACTCACGAGCTCTGAGATCATGACCTGAGCTGAAGTCAGATGCTTAACAGATTGAGCCATCCAGGCGCCCCTGTAAATGTTGGTTTTTTTTTTTTAATTTTATTTTTGAGTAATCTCCATACCCAACATGGGGCTCAAACTCACAACCCCAAGATCAAGAGTTGCATGTTCCACGGACTGAGCCAGCCAGGCCCCCTGTAAATGTTATTTTAAGTGATCTCTTTATTCTTATTTATTTATTTATATTTTAGAGAGAGAGAGAGAGAGAGAGAGAGCGCGAGCATGGGCAAGCCAGAGAGAGGGGCAGAGAGAGAGAGAGAGAGAGAGAGCCTTAGGTAGGCTCCACGCTCAGCTCAGAGCCTACATTGGGACTGATTCCCACAACCCTGAGGTTATGACCTGAGTCAAAATTAAGAGATGTTCAACCAACTGAGCCACCCAGTGGCCCCCAAATGGTTTCTTTTAGGTTTCTTTTAAATAGGTTATTGGTAGTACATGGAAAATACATTTATCTGTTTATCTGTATCTACACAACACTCACACGTAAAATATACACACTATATAGATATATGGATGATATATACATATACATATACATATACATATACACATATACATCCGGATATAGACCTTGCTAAATTTACTTTTTACTTCTGGTGGTTTCTTTGCAGACTCCTTTGAGTTTTCTACATCCACATAGTATTTTCTGTAAATCATGTATCTCTGAATAAACATAGCTTTATTTCTGTATGATCTGCATGTCTTTTGTTTCTCTTTCTTACCCTACATTTGCAGAGACCAACAGTTATCCGCACAGCAATACTGGGCGTTTCTCTTCCAGTTGAGCTTTGTAGCTGACAGCACAGCTGTCTATGCGTGATCTTATCCCCTCTGGGAGAAGGAGAGGAGATGCATTTCAGGTGGGTACAGTATCCACCCTGGCTTAAAAGCCAAGGACTGCACTATATCTTGTAATAATTGCATAACCATGGGGCGCCTGGGTGGCGCAGTCGGTTGAGCGTCCGACTTCAGCCAGGTCACGATCTCGCGGTCCGTGAGTTCGAGCCCCGCGTCAGGCTCTGGGCTGATGGCTCGGAGCCTGGAGCCTGTTTCCGATTCTGTGTCTCCCTCTCTCTCTGCCCCTCCCCCGTTCATGCTCTGTCTCTCTCTCTGTCCCAAAAAAATAAATAAAAAACGTTGAATAATTGCATAACCAGCTTTTAGGGGCCTGGCTGAAAATGACTACTTACCAATATTAACTGGTCCAGTCCACTCATATGATATACGGAGATATAGGTACAGCTAGAGCTGGAGACATAGATGCAGATGATATATAGACATAAATATCTGTGTTTGTATCTGTATGAAGATAAGGTCTTTGCAATGATTTTTTGCATCTGACACCAAAAGCAAAGGCAACAAAAGCAAAAATAAACAAGGAGGACTACATCACACCAAAAAGCTTCTGCACCGAAGAAAGAAGGCAATGAAATGAAAAGCCAACGTGCTGAATGAGAAAAAGTATTTGCAAATCGTATTCCTGATAAAAGACTAATATACAAAATATATAAAGACCTCGTACAACTCAATACCAAAAACACAGTATGATTTAAAATGAGCAGAGGACCTGAATAGACATTTTTTAAATAGGTACATGAAAAGGTGCTCAACATCACCAATCATCAGAGAAATGCGTCAAAACCACGATGAGAAAAAAAAAAAAAAAACCGCCTGTGTGACACCTGTCAGAATGGCTGTCATCAGAAGACAAGGAATAACAAGTGTTGGTGAGAGGATGTAGAGAAAAGGGAACTTGTGCATAATTGGTGAGCATGTAATTAGTGCAGCCAGTATGGAAACAATTATAGACATTCCTCAAAACATTAAAAAATAGAAGGGCGCCTGGGGGGCTCAGTTGGTTAAGTGTCTGACTTCGGCTCAGGTCATGATCTCACAGTTCGTGAGTTCGAGCCCTGTGTTGGGCTCCTCGCTGCCTGGGCAGAGCCTGCTTAGGATTCTCCCTATCTCTGCCCCTCCCCGACTTGTGCTCGCACTCTCTCTCTCTCTGATAAATAAATAAACTTAAAAAAAAACAGAACTACAACGTGATCCTGCAATTTCACTTCTGGATATTTGTCGAAGAGACGGAAAACACTGTCTTGAAGAGATATCTGACCTCATGTTCATTGCCGCATTATTCACAGTAGCCAACCCATGGAAGCAACCGAGGTGTCCGTCAATGTATTCATGGATAAAGAAGATGAATGGATACGGATATTATTCAGCCCTAAAAAAAAAAAAGAAGAATTAAATCTTGCCATTTGTGACAACATGGATGGGCCTTGAGGGGCCATTATGCTAAATGAAATAAATCAGACAGAAAAAGGCAAATAGCATTATGATCTCACTTCTTTTTTTTTTTTTAACGTTTATTTATTTTTGAGACAGAGAGAGCATGAACAGGGGAGGGTCAGAGAAAGAGGGAGACACAGAATCTGAAACAGGCTCCAGGCTCCGAGCAGTCAGCACAGAGCCCAACACGGCGCTTGAACTCACGGACCGCGAGATCATGACCTGAGCCGAAGTCGGACGCCCAACCGACTGAGCCACCCAGGCACCCCTATGATCTCACTTCTACATGAAATCCAAAAAACACTGAACTCCTATATAAACAGAACAGATTGGTGTTTGTCAGAGGTAGGGGTTGAGGGTGTGCAGAATAAGTAAAGGTGAAGGTAGTCAAAAGGTACAAACTTCCAGTTATAAAATAAATAAATCCTGGATATGTAATGTACAGCATGATGACTACAGTTAATCATATTATATTGTATACTTGAAGTTTTCTAAGAGAGTATATCTTAAAAGTCCTTGTCACAACAACAAAAAAATATAACTGTGTGGTGATGATCTCACCTAGACTTGTGGTTATCACTTTGCAATATATATAAATATCAAATCATTATGTTGTACATCTGAAACTAATATAATGTTATATGTCAATTAGAATTAATTCATTGCCAGACACCGTATCAATAGTTTTTAAAAAATCATGATCATCTCAACAGATGCAGAAAAAAGCGTGTGACAAACTCCAACATCCTTTCGTTAGAAAAGAACAAAGAATAAAAGTGAATCTCCTCGACCTGGTAAGGCATGGACAAAAAAACCCACAGCAAATGTGTACGTAATGGTCGAAGATGGATGCTTTATCCCTAAGATGAGGAACAAGATTAGAATGTCCACTCTCACCCCTTTTACTCAATATTTTACTGGAGTCTCTAGCCAAGGCAATTCAGCAAGAGAAAGAAAAAAAAATGCCATCCAAATTGAAAAAGCATAAGTAAAACTATATCCACAGAGATATGCATCTTATATAGAGAGTATCTAAAGGAATACACTAAAAATATTTTTTAAAATGTTTAATGTTTATTATTTATTTTTGAGAGAGAGACAGACAGAGTGCGAGCAGGGGAGGGGCAGAGAGAGAGGGAGACACAGAATCCAAAGCAGGCTCTGGGCTCTGAGCTGTCAGC
The DNA here is from genome assembly GCF_018350195.1 of Panthera tigris. Taxonomy (NCBI): domain Eukaryota; kingdom Metazoa; phylum Chordata; class Mammalia; order Carnivora; family Felidae; genus Panthera; species Panthera tigris. The sequence goes on from NC_056674.1 coordinate 18,626,764, forward strand.
ACAGAGCCCGATGCAGGGCTCAAACCCACAAACCACGAGATCATGACCTGAGCCAAAGTTCGACGCTTAACTGACTGAGCCACCCAGGTGCTCCAATACACTAAAAAAATATTAAAACTAATAAACAATTTCATCAAGATTACCAGATACAAAACACTATACAAAAATCAATTATCTTTCTATATACTTATGCTGAACCAATAAAAAAAATGAAATTAAGAAAACCATTTCATTTTCAATACCATCATAAAAATAAAATATTTACGAATAAATTTAACAAGAAGTTTCCTGTTTATACTCTGAAGACTGCAAAAACACTGTTGAAAGAGATTTTGAAAGATATAAATAATATGAAAAACAACTCCTGTTCATGAATAAGATTTGATTTAAGGTGGTGAGACTTCCCAAACCAATCTGCAGATTCAACATGATCCCTGTTAGAATTCCAGTTGTCTTTTTTGTTGAGATTTACAATCTGATTCTCAAATTCATAAGGAATTGCAAAGGACCCCAATTAACCAAACATCTTGAAAAAGAAGCACAGCGTAAGACTCTATTCTCTATTTCAAAAGCTCAATAGACTCTTCTCTATTTCAAAAGCTACTACAATGCAGTGGCAATCAAGACAGTGTGGTATTGGTGTAGGGTAGATAGATAGATAGATAATGGAATAAATTAGGAGTCCAGAAATCCATATGTCTATGGTCAACTTTTTTTTGATAAGGGTGCTAAGACCATTCAATAGGAGAAAAATAGTTTTTTCAATAAATGGTGGTGGAACAGCTAACTGTACAGCCACATGCAAAAGAATGAAATTTTCTTCTACCATTACCATTATCTTTTACCATATACAAAAATTAACTCAAAATGGATCAACTACCTAAATGAGTTAAAAACGTTATAGAAAAAACTCTTAGGAGAAAACATAGGAGTAAATCTTCAGGACCTTTTGTTTGTTGTATTTGGCCAAGGATTCTTAGGCAAGATATCAAAGCACAAGCAAAAGAAACAGATAAAATGGATTACATCAAAATTTAAAAACTTGTGCTTTTTAAAGGATATAATCAAGAAATTGAGAAGAAAAACCACAGAATGGAAGAAAATATTTATACATCATATATCTGATTAGGAACTTGTCTCCATATGCATGTAAGAAACACAACTCAATTAAAAAAAAAAAAACAGACGAAAAGAAGACTCAAAAAACAGGCAAAGTACCCTCATGACCAATTTGCACATGAGATGTTCAACAGCATTAGTCATCAGGGAAATGCAAATCAAAACCACAATGATATACCATTTCATACCAACTAGGTTGACTAGAATCAGAAAGGAAGATAACAAATGTGGGGGAGAATATGGAGAAATTGGAAGCCTTAAACACTGTTAGTGGGAATGTAAAAGGGTGCAGACACTTTGGAAAACAGTCTGTCAGTTGCTCAAAATATTAAACATAAGAGTTATCCTATATCCCAGCAATTCTACTCCAAGGCATGGACACAAGAGAAATGAAAACATATGTCCACACAGAAACTGTATATGAATGATTATAGCATTATTTATAATGGCCAAAAGGTATCAACAATGTAAATGTCCATCAACTGATAAATGGATAAATGAATGTGGTGTATTCATACAATGGAACATTATTCAGTCATAAAAAGGAACGAAGCATCGATACATGCTACAACATGGATGAACTTTGAAAACATTATGCTAAGTGAAAGAAGACCATCACAAAAAAAACCACATATTATATGATTTCATTCATATGAAGTATCCAGAACATGGACTCTCTTGACACAAAAAGTAGGTTAGCGGTTGCCTAGAACTTGAAGGGGTAGGGAGAGAGAGGGTTGTAGCTGAACAGTAGGAGGTTTCTTTTTGAGGTGATAAAAAAATCTAAAATCGATCTTGGTGATGGTTGCTGGCCCTTGGAATTTCCTAAGTAAGAGTAATAAAGGCGACTTTTGTCATGTTAATGATGTGGCTTTTGGAAAACCCCCAGGTAACCTCAGGATGGGGGGGGAAGTATGTCAATAGAGAGTTGAAACTTTCAGTCCCTCCACCTGCCTCTGGGGAGAGGACCTGGAGAAAATCAAGTTCAATCACCAATGACCAATGATTAAATCAACCATGCCTATGTCACAAAGCCTCCATTAAAAACCCAAGAAGGACAGGGTTTAGCGAGCTTCCCTGTTTGTGATCAGAATGCATTTATGTGCCTAGAGGGTGGTGTACCCAAATTCCACAGGGAAAGAAACTCCTGTATTTGGGACCTTTCCAGACCTTGGCCTGTGTATCTCTTCATCTAGCGATTCATTCATATCCTTTAATATCCTCTATAGTAAAGTGGTAATCTAGTAGTAAGTAAACTGGTGTCCTGAGTTCTGTGAGTTGCTCTAGCAAATTAATAGAACCTCTGGAGAAAGTCACGGGAACCTCCAGTTTATAGCCAGTCAGTCAGAAGCACGGGTAACAACCTGGGATTTGTGACTGGCACCTGAAACAGAGGCAGTCTTGTGGGACTGAGCCCTTAAGGGATCTGACACTATCTCCTAGCGGATAGTGTCACAACTGAGCTAAATTTGTAGGACTCTGCTGAGAATTGGAGAACTTCCTGATGAGTATGTAGAACACCTACCCATCTGGTGTCAGAAGTAATGTGGCAGTGTAAATAAAAGTAGGAGAGAGACACACAGGAGCATGAGTTTATCCATTACAGTTGCACATATCTGTGATTCTACTGCAAACCATTGAACTATATACACTTTAATTGAGTAAATTGTAGGAGCATGTGAACTGTATCTCAATAAAGTTTTTTTTAAAAAAAAACCCAAATAACTACAAATATGAATAAAACTACAGCATGAATACAGATCTGACAGATATTGAAAGGATAATAAGGGACTAAAAAAAACCTTTCTGGGGGGTGCCTGGGTGGCTTAGTCGGTTGAGCATCCGACTTTAGCTCAGGTCATGATCTCACGGTTTGTGAGTTCGAGCCCCGCGTCAGGCTCTATGCTGACAGCTCAGAGCCTGGAGCCTGCTTTGGATTCTGTGTCTCCCTCTCTCTCTGCCCCTCCCCACTCACGCTCTGTCTCTCTCTGTCTCTCAAAAATAAATAAATGTTAAAAAAAAAAACAAAACTAAAAACAAAAAACAAGAACAAAAACAAAAACCTTTCCAGGAAAAGAACTGCAGGCTCAAATGGGTCTACTGGAAAATTCTATCAAACCTATAAGGAAGAAATTTTGCCAGTGTTCTTCTTCTGCACATTCTTTCAGAAAATACAGAAAAAGGAATATTTCATAGCTTGCTCTGTGTGGCCAGCATTACTCTAACACCAGAATTTAACAAGAAAAGAATACAATGGATTAGTAACTCTCTTGAACGGATATTAAAAATTCTTTCACAACATTTTAGGAAATTTAAATTCAGCCAAATAGTAATTTGTGTTCTCTTTCTCTCTCTTTTTTTCTCAGTTGGTCTGGTTAGAGGCTTATTGATTTTATTGATATTTCAAAGAACTATCTTTTGAATTCACTGATTTTCTCTATTTCCTGTTTTCAATTTCATTGATTTTTGCTCTAATTCTTATTATTTCTTTTCCTGTGCTTACTTTGGATTTAATTTTCTCTTTTCCTTCTAGCTTCCTAAGGTTGAAACTTAGATTATTGATTTTAGATCTTTTCATCTTTTTGAATATAGGCACTCAATACTATAAATTTCCCCCAGGCACTGCTTTCACTATATCCCAAAATTTTTGATAAGCTGTGTTTTCATTTCCATTTAGTTCAAAATATTGTTTAACCTATCTTGATATTTCTTCTTTGATCTATGTGTTATTTACAAGTGTGTTGTTTAATCTCCTCGTATTTTGGGATTTTCCAGTTACATTTCAGTTATTATTTTCTAATTTAATTCCAGTGTGGTTTAAGAGCAGACATTGTAGGAATTATAATCTTTTAAATTTATTAAGCTCATTTTATGGCCCAATATATGGTCTACCTTGTTGAATGTCCCATGTGAGCTTGAGAAGAATTTGTATTCTGCTGTGGTTGAATGAGGTGGTCTGTAGATGTCAATTATATCTAGTGAATCTATCGTGTCATTGTGTTCAACTTTGTCCTTACAGGTTTTCTGCCTGCTGGATTTGTCCACTTCTGATAGAGGGGTTTGTTAAAGCCTCCAACTATGATAGTGGATTCATTTCCTTCTTCTTACTGTTTTACCAGTTTTTGCCTCCTGTGGTATAGCATGTTCCTGCTATGCGAATATATGTTCAGGAGTATTATGTGCCCTTGGAGAATTGATCCCTTTATCATTATATAATGCCCCTTATCCCTGATAATTTTCCTTGCTTTGACATCTGCTCTGTCTGAAATTAATATAGCTACGCCTGCTTTCTTTTGATTGGTGTTAGCATGGTATAGTTTTCTCCATACATTGACTTTTAATCTATATGTGTCTTTACATTTAAAGTGCTTTTCTTGTAGACAACATCCACTTGGGTTATGGTTTTTGATCCATTTTGACAATCTCTGTCTTTTAATTGGTGAATTTAGACCATTGATGTTAAAAGTGATTACTCCTGTGTCAACTGAAAAATGTTAGGAGGCAATAACTAAGCAAAAGCCTTCATTTGGGATCAAATAATTACAATTTGGGGTACCCAGATTTGGGTAGCAACCCAAACAGTGTCCCACTAAGTAGGAGAAACAGGGGTGTTTGAAAGACAAAAGGAATGCATGTACATGTTTACAAAGAGTTTTTATTGGTGTTGGCAGCAGAAAACTAATCTTGGCCAAGCTATCACTAAGCAAAAACAAGTCGTTACTGTAGCCAGTTGTAGGTGTTTGTGCAGAGTCCTTGGAATATTTGCAGTTTGGCCCAGTTCAAGAGTTCACGGTTCCACTTGGTGAGGCCCTGCATTAAAGCCCATTTTGTTAAAGGCTCCTTTTTAAAACTCCTTGACATAAATGACTCCATTTTGTTTCACCTTTTATATAGTTAGATTAACATTTACTTTATTTGTTACTGATTTCCTATTTATTGCCCTCGTTCTATGTTCCTGTTTTTTGTCTTCTACTCCCTTCCTGCCTCAACTGAGCATTTTATATTACTCCATTTCTTTTTTTTTTTTTATAACAGGTGTATTTCTCTTTTTCCCTCTTAGTGGTTGCCCTAGAGTTTGCAATATACATTTACAACTGACCCAAGTCTACCTTCAGGTAACACTATACCACTTCACAGGTAGTGTATTTTGTAATAACAAAATAATCCAAACTACTCCCTCCCATCATTCATTTCATCTATATACAAGCATGTGTAATGATAGATAGATAACATAATCCCATATAATCAAATTATTATTATTTTTAAACAAACTGTTATCTGTTAGAACAATTAAGAATGAGAAAAATAAAAGCTTTTTTTTTTTACCTTCACTCATTCCTTCTTTGATGTTCATCCTTTCTTTGAGCAGAACTGAGTTTCTGTCCTATATTATTTTACTTCTCTCTAAAGAACTTCTCTCTCTCTCTCTCTATATATATATATATGTGTGTGTGTGGGTGTGTGTGTGTGTATATATATATATATATATATATATATATATATATACATATTTGCAAAGCAGGTCTACTGGAAACAAATTTCCTCAATTTTTGTCTGAGAAAGTCTTTATTTCTCCTTCACTTTTGAAGCATAATTTCACTGAATGTAGAATTACAGGTTAGTGGGTTTTTGTGTTTTTTTCCTCTCAACACTAAATTTTTCACTCCATTCTTCTGTTTGCATGGTGTCTGTGGAGATTCAGATGTAATTCCTTGTTGCTCTAGGTAAGGTGTTTTCTCCCCACACCCTGCCTCTTTCAAGATTTTTTCTTTTTTTTTTTTTAAATGTTCATTTATTTTTGAGACAGAGAGAGAGAGAGAGAGAGCACAAGCAGCGGAGGGACAGAGAGAGAGATACACACAGAATCTGAAGCAGGCTCCAAGCTCTGAGCTGTCAGCACAGAGCCGGATGCGGGGCTTGAACTTAGCAGCAGTGAGCTGAAACCAAGAGTCAGACACTTAACCTACTCAGCCACCCAGGTGCCCCTCAAGATTTTTTCTTTATCTTTGATTTTCTGCAGTTTGAAAATGATATGTCTAAGCGTAATTTTATGGCCTGTTGTTTTCTGAGCTTCTTGGATCCCTGGTTTGGTGTCTGACTTTAATTTGGGGAAATTCTCAGTTACTGTTTAAAATATTTCTTCAGTTACTCTCTTTCTTTCTCCTTTTGGTACTCCCATTGTGTGTATGGTACACCTTTTTAGTTGTCCCACTTTCTTGATTATTCTGTTGTTTTTTTGTTGTTGTTGTTTTTGTCTTTGTTCTTTTTGCTTTTCAGTTTTGTATGTTTTTATTGAGATATCCTCAAGCTCGGAGATTTCTGTCTTCAGTTGTGTCTGGTCTGCCGGTCAGCCTAGCAAAAGCACTCTTCATTTGTGTTACAGCGTTTTATGTCTAGCATTTGTTTTGGTTCTGTCTTAGGATTTCCATCTGTCGGCTCACATCACGCATCTGTCCTTGTATGCCGGCTACTTGATCCATTAGAGCTCTTAGCATATTAATCATACTTGTTTTATTGATAATTGGATCTGATAATTCTAACATCCTTACCAGTTCTGGTTCAGTTGCTTGCTTTCTATCTTCAGGCTGTGTGTGGGGGGTGCTTTTGGTTTTGGTTTTGTTTTGGCCTTTTAGTAATGTTTTCTTGTAATGCCTTATTTTAGTAATCCTTGTAATGTTTCCTTGATAGGTGAACATGAGGCACTGGGTAACACGGAGCTGCTGTAAGTAGGCCTTTAGTAATGTGGTGGTAACGTGTCGGGAGAAGAGGAGCGTTTTAGAGTCCTCAGTTGTCAGGATTTTAGGAAGCCCGTGCTTCTGCCCGGTGAACTTCACAAGTGTTCCTCAGCTTTTTTCTCCCCTCTCAGGTGGGACAGGATGGCTGGAATGGGCTGGAGTTGGGTATTTCCCTTCTCCCACGTGGAAGGCTTAGAGTGGACTGGAGCGGGGTATTCTCTTCTCCAGTAATGTGGAAGGCTGGAGCCGACTGGCGTTATGTCTTTTCCTTGTTCAGATCACTTAGGCTCTGGCTAACTAGTTTCTCTGGAGGGTGGGCCTTGTTAAGAACAGAGTGCTCTGGGGTGCCTGGGTGGCTCAGTCGGTTGAGCGTCGGACTTTGGCTCAAGTCATAATCTCACGGTTTGTGAGTTCAAGCCCCACGTCAGGCTGTGTGCTGACAGCTCAGAGCCTGGAGCCTGCTTCGGATCCTGTGTCTCCCTCTCTCTCTGCCCCTCACTTGCTTGCTCGCTCTTTCTCTCTCTCTCTCTCTCTCTCTCTCAAAAATAAAACATTAAAAAAGACTTTTTAAACATATCAAAAAAAGAACAGAGTGCTCTGGCATATTTCAAAAATAACTCCTCATTCCCTCCTCACCCCACACACATCAGAGTACAAGGGGATTTTTCTCTGCTATTGACTATGGGGACCTGGTCAAGTTCCTGGAAATACTACTCACTGCAGGGGCCTCCCTGTGGAGGTTCTCCGGGAGTTTTTAACTTACGGATTTGTCCACATTGTGCTTCCAGTAATTTGTCAACAACGGTTCAGGTTTTCCACCCTGGCACTGGTTCCCACAGTGGTTCCCACTCATGAATCTCTGCTCTGGTAAACCACGACTCCCCATATTCACTTGTCTCCCCAACCTTGGACAGCTGTTTGCCCTGGGTCCTCACCTCTCTCACAGATCGAAGAAGAGTGGTTGATTTTTTCTAAGTTTATTTATTTATTTTGAGAGAGAGAGAGAGTGGGGGTAGGACAGAGAGAGAGAGAGAGAGAGAGAGAGAGAATCCCAAGCAGGTTCCATACTGTCAGTGTAGAGCCCGACGGGGGGCCTGAACTCACAAACCGCGAGATCATGACCTGAGCCAAAATCAACACATGCTTAACTGACTGAGCCACCCAGGCACCCCAAAAGTGGTTGATTTTTTAGTCTGTTCAGCTTTTTTCCTTATTAGGATAGAGTAATGACTTCCCGACTCCTTAAATGTGGAACTGAAAGTCCCCTCATCTTCTTTTTTGGGTGGGGTTTCTGAGGAATAGGTATTCTTAGTTTTATGTCTTTCTTACCTGCTCCCAAATCCCTATCAGCAACCCTTCCAGTCTTATTCTTCTGTCTCTTCTACTATATTGTAAATTCCTTTGGGGAAACTCTATGTTATTAGGCTCTCGCAGCACAACGTCTAGTGTAGAATCATCACTGAATAAATATTTAATAAAATAATATGTAAAAGATGAAGAAAACACTTGTATTTTTCTTTTTTCCCCAGCTTTAGATAGTTCTTATAGTATGAATTGTCTTAGAAAATACTACGTTTTTAAGAATGAAGTCTACTGAAGACAGCAAGGACTCGACAGTCAGCTAGGACTGGGTGATACTATAACTATTGTAATTTGCTATTTTAGGGACTTAGAGTAATGCCAGACCAATTATTTCTTCCAAAAAGACTTATTATATCTTGTTATTCCCTGGAAAAGAGACTCTTCTCTGAATTTTTATGGAGCATGAAAACACTCCTATACAATATGAGACATTCTAGACCTAAAATTTCCAATAATTACAAAGCAGTAGTGAGCTTTTTCTTCCTTTGTTCTTCTAGGTGTGAGAGCCCAGATGCCACATCCTTCCTCTCTAGTAGAGTCAGTGAATGTGTGGGAATGATAGCCCAAGTCCAGATTAAAGAGAAAGACGCCGACGAGACACTTAATTCTTTTTATAAATTATTAAATGTGTTTTCTGAATGTACATTAGGGATGACCCGACCTACAGTGAAATCAGAGTGATGGGACAGCAGCACCCGCGTCTCCTCTGAACTTCACTTCCTTGTTTCAGACATTGGCAGATGCAATAGTAAAGTGTGGCTATACCACATCCATATATATATATTTTTTCTTGTTCTCATTAATTAATCTGCTGCTCGCACATTTTTGTTCTTTTACTCAACTGTGGAGGAAAAATTGACCTGTATGAGTGGTGATGTGTTGAGCCAGGCTTAACTTTTCAAAGTTCTGTGGTTCAGCAAATAGGATGTGGTATATCCTTATATAAGATAAAATACTACATGTGTATTGGAGAAGCCTGCACCATAGATAATATACATATATTACATATGACTATACACACCTGTGTGTGTGTGTATATATATACATACATATATATATATATATATATATATATATATATATATATAAAACATGTCATATTATATACTATTTAATCTTGGTAAGAAAGGGCTCATTGAGGCAAATGCAGAAGAAGACAGCTTTAGGCAGCAAGAGGTCCTGCCCATCCAAGAATAGAGGAAAACTGGCCCGCAGCTTGAGTCTGCCAGGCTAACAGCTGCAACCAGGGAGGACATGGTTGATACTTACTGATCTCTTTCTTCTTTCCACAGCATAACTTCTCGTGGCCAGCGTGTTGACTTCTGATCAGCCTCATCTGAGACTACGCCGTTTTACACGTACACGAATGCCCCGAGCTATCGGGCTTCAGCTTGCTCTAGAACAGAGTGCGGGTTAAGTTTGTTTGACATAACTGGAAGGGCCGAGCCTCTTCCCGTTAGTGGCAATTAAGGGTCCCTCCCCATTTCTAGATAGCTTTTGCTGAGATAGTGTTTCTTTCAGGAGAAGAAAATGAATGGGTTGGTGATCCAATACTTCTGTCTCTAAAGAAACCTGGACAGGTGACGAAGGTGCCCCAAGGCAAGAGAGCTGCGTGCTGTGCTCTAAAAGACAGCAGCAAAAGTGCTGAAGTTTAGCTACTTCCTTAGTGGTGTTCATACTCCACATCAAAGAGAGTACTCTGTCTAGGCAGACCCCAGATGTTCTGAATGAAGGGGAAAATAGAGAATCCTCTTGAAATTCTATGGTGCTGTCCCTTGAGACTGCAACAGATGTACTCTGACCATGAGTGCCCCAGCCACTCAGTGTGACAGTGGGAACAGAAATATCCAGACGTGCAGGTATGACACTGTCTTTTTCTACCGTGTCACCCGTGTTTGGACCGTGAGCCTCAGGTGCTCTGACATTTGCATTTCCAGTCGCAGGTATGATGCCAGCCCCTCAGACAGCAGTAGATGTATGTGCTCTGGCCAGGTGGATGCTCGGTGTCTGCTGGAGGGTGGGAACAGAAGGGTCTCGTGGCACGCATGCATTTCTTCTCAGTGGTGCAGCCTTCTCCAATAGTAACAGGGTTCCGTGATTAGATGGGTTCCAGGTGCTCAGACAGGATGCAGGAAGAGCAATCCAAACACAGTTATGGGGTGGGGGTTGGCCCCTCCCATTGCAAAACACCTACTCCTTCAGGTAGGACCCAGGAGCCCTGACTGCAGATAGGAACGTAAAGGCCCCCAGGCGGAGCTATGGAGTCCAACTGACTGCAATAGACGTACCCTGTTGGAGGGGTCCCAGGTGATCTGAACACAAATGTCTTATGGCACATGTACCTCCTCAGTGATGCTCTCTCCTCCAGTAGTAGTAGGCATGTCATGGCTGGGCTGGCTCTAGGTGCCCTCATTATAGGTAGGAAGGAAAGCGTTTCCAAGGACAGATTTGCCGTCTACAGTGCTGGCCTCTCCGATTGCAACAGGGATGCAATAGGCTGACAGCGTCCCCCAACACGAGCTATGGCGCTGGGTGTCCCACAGGGTCTTGCTCCAAAGCTGAGTTTTCCAGACAAGGAGCTGCAGCCTGGGACATACACACTGACCCCAAAGCTGCCACGATCTCAAAGGGCGCGCAAGCCCCGTAACCCCAAGAGGGTCTGAAGTGCTATGGCAGAAGGTGAGCTGCAGTTCTCAGTGCTGTGCGTGTCGGCGGCAGCTCCAGAGCAGGACAGAGCGGCCGTGCCAGTGGGGAAAACAACTGAAGTGTCACCAAAAGCTGGCTGGGTGTTGACAGAGATGTAAAATTTGGAATATGGGAGCGTCGGACTCCCCAGAGCTGACTGCCGTTGGGTTCCAGGGTCGCAGTTCGGGCTAAGGAAGGAGGTCCTGCTGGGGCTGCCAGGATTCCCAAAGGGAAAGAGCTGTTAAAGCTGTCAAGAAGAGACCAGAATCAACAGGCTGGGAATTGAGGATGTTACCTATATTGACTTCATCATAGTCCAAGGCAGGCTTGGAGGGTGAGTCTGAAGAGTCCTGGAGTGAGGCTACTGCAGAGGCAGTGGTGGGTGGGCCAGAAAAGACAGGGGCGTTGAAGAGAGTAGCTTCCTATTGCTGCCCATATAGGCTCCCAAATTGCAGCTAAAGGGTGACCCCTGCCCCAAAAGGAAGGGGGAAGTTTCCGGTAGGGCCGCTGGCCATCTAAGCAGGTGGGCTGGTGGCAGCTGTGGCCTTTGCAGGGGTTATTTGCTCCACGCTGAGAGCGGCCTGGTCACGTGGGAGGGAGCTCACGCTGGATCCTGGTGGAGACCTGGGGATGAAAGCCTGGCAAGGCAGAGTGCTGTCTGTGGCCGTCATACCAAAGTCCAAAGCACCCTCTGAGGTCCAGTCCGCAGATGGGCTGACTGGGCCATTGAGGGTGACCGCAGAAGCAGTGATGAGCTGGCTGGTAAAGACAGGGGACACTAGTGAGAGAGACTTGAAGAGGAGTCTGTAAGAAAAAGGGAAGAGAATCCACACACATAGATGTAGGTGACTCAGTTCTCCAGAGGGCAGGCCTGAAGGAGAAGGTGCTAGGAGGTGGTAAGCGAAGTAGAAGATCCTGCAACTGTGACTGCGGAACTGGAACGCAAAGGGCCTCTATTCTCATTATTAAGCAGAACCGCAAAGATGGGCCAGAATCTATAAAGAGCGATGGTAGGAATAGCAAAAGGACGGTTAGACACTCTGCGTCTCATTTCGTGATGGAGATCTGGTGTGGGGGTAGGTAAAGGGGCAGGTAGGATTGGGGCCAAACAGACAAGTAGGGCAGGTCAGTGACTGCTAATTTGGTAGTTTCTGGAATCTGCAAGGGGAACGTGGCCAATGGCGAAGTAAGTGCATTCCCTGTGAGAGGGGGCGCGCCGAGGGGAACCGCTGTCTGAGGTCGTCTGCGTTGTATCCTCCAACCCTGCGGCTGCATCTTCCTTGCGGTGCTGTGTCTTCTCCGGGCTGATGTCTTCAGCAATGACCGTGCAAGGAAGGTGGGGGGCGGAAGCCTCTCACTTCGACCCCACGGCGGCGGCAGTAGCAGCAGCAGTGGCAAAACTCGTGGCGTTGGAATTTTGTTTCTAGGACCTGCAACCAACAGGTGTGGCTGGGGAATTTCTCCTTGACAGACTCCCTAAAAGCCTTTCTCTCTTGAGTCTTTTTCTTTGACTTCATAAGGTTAGAGAGCTGAGTCCGTGGCCTTCATCAAGCTCTTCCTTCCTCACCCTCTCTGGTAGCAGGGGCAGGAAGTGGCGGGGCTAGACACACCTGCTGCCCCTCTGCCTCACTCCTGCAGACAAGCGGGAGGCCTCCAACAGGGCTGTACCGCCTTTGGGTAAGGAGTTCATGGAAGGCGTCTGTGGTGTCTTGCCCAAGCCACCTTCTTGGAATAGAAGTTTCCCTTCTGAGGCTCAGGATGCTCCCAAACGTTCGACAACTTCTTCTGTCGCCAGAGACCTAGATCTTGATGGTATGTGCTCACCCCTAAGGGGGCCCCTTTCTGGAAGTCCCGACTTTTGCACGCTTTTCTATGGTCTTCTTTTGATATCCCCTTCCTTCACACCCCTGGTGACTTCAGCTCAGTTTTTTTCTTCTTGAAGTGAAAAAAATTTTAATTTCTTTCTTCTGAGAGAGGGAGCATGTGGGAACAGCAGAGAGAGCAAGACAGAGAGAATCCCCAGCAGGCTCCGAACTGGCAGTGGGGAGCCCGATGTGGGGCTCAAACTCACAAACTGTGAGATCATGACCTGAGCTGAAATCGAGAGTCGGATGTTCAACCGACTGAGCCACCGAGGTGCCCCTTTAGCTCAGTCTCCTTTAAACAAGGCTCTGGAGGGTGACTGGATGGCCCTGGCCTTACAGAGGTGACTACCTGATTAGACGACAAAGGAGGAAGAGAGTCAGTGTGTGTCCAGGAGGAGGGATCTTTAGCATTCCCGAGTGGACAGACACTATGAGGCACACGCAGAGAGCAGCGGCTCCTTCGGAGAGTCCCCCCGGGGCCACCAGAGAGGAGCACTGAGGCTGCCCGATCCGATACCACCCATTTGGCAAAGGCCCGGATCCAGGCAGAAATGCCTGGGGAAAGGGCCAAGGAGAGGTGCAGGGTGATCTCAGCCGGATGAGAAGCACATGTGTGGGAGGGTGGGGGCACAGGGCAAGAGAGAAGCTTGCTGGGGCAGTTGCCCATGAAGGACGATTTGTGTGCTGTCGGGAGTGTGGCATGAAATGTGGAGGGCTCTCCTGGCTCCGCGCTCCTCCGTGGCAAAACGTGCACCATTCGGCCTGAGGCTTGTGGCGCAGCACTGGAACCTGGGACAGAAAAGCACACCGGCTAAGCCCACACCCGCAAAGGGCATGAGGAAAAGTTGCCAAAGGCAAAGGGCAGGGCCCAGAGACCGAATCCCGGCAGGACTTTCTAGCATTTCCTGACCTCCCACCGCTGGGTGCAGGTTCCAGACGGGCCTGGCAGTTTGGCGAGACTGTTAAAGACTCTAAATTCCAAGAGCCCACAGGACTGCCACCTCGGTGCCTAACTGGAGGGCAGAGGCAGAGGCAACCTGTGGTTGGGAGTCAGCCAGCCCATTCCCCTACGGTCACCAGAGGACAGAGCCTGCTCAGGGCCACAGCAGGGGAGCATCCTAGATCTTGCCGAGAAGGCTGTGACGTGCCTGAAAGAAAATGCATATGTTAGATAGATGGGCTTCATTCAGTCATGAGTCATACTGCTGACTCATGAGTTCAGTGTTAATGAATCAACAGTCTAGCACATCCAAAAGGAGGAAGAAACTCACTGGTCTGTAGATGAAGCCACTCAAGAAAGTGTTAATAGTAACTTGTATAGTGTGTGGTGAAGCAATGAGGTGTGAAAGCAGCTGAAGTTGTGGATTTGTGAGATGAAGAAAAAAAAAAAGGATAGGAGAGCATTATTGTGAGCTGAAAGCCAAAACTGAGAGTCATGTTACCCAGATGGGGAAAATGTTAACACCCTGATCCGCCAGTGCTAGTTGGCTTGCACATTTCAAGAGGCAATACATTATAAACAGTGTTAAGGCAGGTCCTGCAGATCAGGAAATGTTACAGGAAAAGCATTAGGTGGGAGAGTAGGTTTCAATGCCAACGAGACTGGCTTGTTTTACTAGGCTTTTGGCAAAGGAACGTATATAATGCAAATGGCCTCCAAATCACCAGTCTTCAAATTATTCAAGTATCGTGCAATCTTGCAGTTGTGTGTCAATACCAACAGCAACCAACTTTAAGTGCGAGCCCATAAAGGTGTAGAGAACTTCAAATCCACCAGAACTCAAAAGGAAACTCTGGTTCAGGAGTTCGGCATATGCCATACACCAGTCCGCTGCAGGTGGAACAAAACAAATTTGAGAGATGTCAGAAGCATTCTGGGATGCTTCCACAACTGCTCATCCAAGAAGCTATATTTACTGCTATCTCCAGGGCAAATACTTTGCCTCCAGGGTTGTGTTAATTTTGGAGAATGCCCATTGGCCCATTGTTACGAACTCGCAAATGCCCACCCCAACCTAGATGTTCTTTTCATGCCCCGAAACACTGTCATCCAACCTCTCAATCAGGACACGACATAAAAGCTTTCGTGATACGCCACATGAGGGAGCTTTATACTAAAGCTTACAACACCAACAAAGAAACATGGTGGTTATCATGATGGACTATTGCAGTCAGTCACTATGCGAACTGTCACTGGTTACTGTGTTGGCACAGTCTGGAGACTGTCCCAACAGCGGCACAGCTTGGACAGCTTGTCCCAACAGCTTGGCACAGTCAAGCAGACTACTTTCAGGAACTTGGGAAAATGGCAAAACTGCCTGGAAATTTTCCAAGGCTTTGAAGGTGTTACATAAAACATAAAGAACCGTGTCAAGTACATAATGCATATCACCTGACAAGTGGAAAAACTCCCAATGACGTGAGGGAAGATGTGGAAGAAATACTGACAGAGAAGGTGGTAGAACCCACAAATAAAGACCCAGAAGAGATAGCCAAACAAGGCACTGAAGTCAGTGATGATGAGGATGGTGACGAAAATCACTCTACCACTGAATGAGTCGCTTTTCTCGCAGCAGCCATGTATCAGAAATTCTACTTTGGGAAAACGTTCCAGGACCTAAAAGAATGTGACCCAATGGTTGAATGAAGCCTCACGCAATTTATCAAGCCACTTCACAAAAGGAAACTGCTGATGTCAACAAATGACAAGAGTCAAATTCCTGAGGTAGAACTGACACCCCACACTCAGTCTTCCTCTTCTGCAGAATAAATAGCATCAACTATGCCAAGGTCAAGAGGTTTCTTCAGAGTGCACTGCTCTATCACCACATATCCAACAACTCTATCAAAATTAGTTAATGTCAATCTTTGATTAATTTTAACCTTTTTTCTGGACTTTCTTCGCATGACTGTACAGTATAACACAGTGTAGGTGTTCACATTACTGTTTACTGTGTTTATTGTGTGTGAATACTAAATTATGTATACTTTCTGTGTGTATCACTGAGTTAAAGCAGTATAGTAACAGAATAAGTTACACAAAATGATGTAATTGAAATATTTTTATTATAAGGAAATACTGCATATAATTTATTTCTAGGGAACATGTATTAAATAAATGTCTTTTAAACAGAAAAAAAAAATTCCATAACGGGTTACGCATTGATTGGTTGATGAAAATGTGAACAGAGGCTCACAGGAACCTAGGAGCTATGGCTCAGTATTCACCAATTCAGTGTTTGTGATCAATGTATAGAATACAACTACAATGAATAACAAGAATTGACTCTGTGTGTGTGTGTGCGTGTGCGTATTTAAGTATTTCATGACTCAGGCCTCTACATCTCTCACAAACATTTATGCTCAAGGGTAAAAATCACAATGTTTTCAAATAAAGAAAATTTAAAAAAAAAACAAAAGCTGGCAGCAGAGCTGCCTTCAATGGTCCAACTCTCCTGACTACGGGTATATAATAAACACATAAAGGAGATGAGGTATTTTTCATCTCTCATCCCCCCCATATCCCCACCACCCCCCCGATGACAAATTATCACAAGCTTGGCAGGGAAATTAGAAGCCATACACGCATTTTGTTTTCCTTTCTTTTCTACACCTCCTTCACTATGTCTCATTGTACTTTTAAGATACTTTTGATATGGTTCTGTAGTATAAACATGGGAAGAATTCTTGACATTTTTCCTAAATGCATAACCACTGGGTCTCTCTTCTGGATCAATCTCAGGGGTAGTTAAAGCTCTAGGCTTGGTCAATTTCTAAGACGACCTTTGAGAGGACCTGCCACAAAGAAACTTTCACAGGGATGACAATTATGATGTTTCTCTTCAGTATGAATTATCAGATAGTAAAATACTTCTCTGGCCAAAATGTTTTCCTGAATAGTTACATTCAAAAGAAAAGGTATTTCACCAGTACGAGTTCCTTAAAATTGAAGTAAATGACTTGCAAAGGCCTTTACACTCTGGTATGAATTTTTCGATGGTGAGTAAAGGATGAACTGTGGCTGAAGGTTTTTCCACACACACCACATTCAAAGGGTTTCTCTCCAGTGTGAGTTCTCGTGTGTTGAGTTAAGGCAAAGTTGTCACAGAAGGCCTTGTTACAGTCTTTGCATTCATATGGTTTTTCTCCAGTGTGGATCCTATTATGACGAACAAAATTTGCCGGTTGGGTAAAGGCCTTCCCGCATTCTCTGCATACATAGGGCTTTTCGCCAGTGTGAATCCTCATGTGTCGAGTAAAGGAAGAACTATAGTAAAAAGCTTTTGCACACTGTTTACACTCCAAGGGTTTTTCTCCAGTGTGGGTTCTATTATGTCGGATAAAAACCGAGTGGTGTGTAAAGGCCTTTCCACACTCACTGCATTCATAGGGCCTCTCACCAGTGTGAATCCTCATGTGCTGAATTAAAGAAGAGCTGTCACAAAAGGCTTTCCCACATTCCTTGCATTGAAAGGGCTTCTCTCCAGTATGAGTCCTCTTATGCCGGACAAAAGTGGAGCGGTGAGTGAAGGTCTTTCCACATTCACTGCACGCATAGGGTTTCTCTCCAGTGTGAATCCTCATGTGTTGAATAAAGGATGAGTTGAGGCAAAAAGCTTTTCCACATTCTTTGCACAGAAAGGGTTTTTCTCCTGTGTGGGTCATATTATGCTGGATAAAAGTGGAGCGGTGAGTAAAGGCCTTTCCACATTCACTGCACTCATAGAGTTTCTTTCCAGTGTGAATCCTCATGTGTTGAGCAAAGGAAGAGCTGTAGTAGAAAGCTTTCCCACATTCTTTGCACAAAAAGGGCTTTTCTCTAGTGTGTGTCATATTATGCTGGATAAAAGAGGAGCGGTGGGTGAAAGCTTTACCGCATTCTTTGCACTCATAGGGCTTATCTCCAGTGTGAATGCGCTGGTGCTCTGTGAGGTGAGACCTGCGTTTGAAGGCCTTCCCACACTCCACACACTTGTATGGTTTTTCCCCTGTATGAAACCTCGTATGTCGAATGAAGTCGGCCATATAACGACAGGCTTTCCCACATTCACTGCATTTATAGGGCTTCACTCCGGCGTGAATCTGTTGATGCCGAACAAGGGCCCAATTCTTGCTAAACCCTTTCCCACATTCTTTGCATTTATACAGGTTATTCCTTGCATCGGTCACAGGGTCTTTTCTGGGTCCTTGGCCATCATGTTCATGTAGATCATCTTGTATAGTGACTCGCTCCTGTAAAATGGTTAAACACAAACTATCATCTGTCTCCAAATCATCATGTTTATGGCTCAACTTCCTAGGGCATGTCTCCTCGTGGGGGTCTGTTCCTGGCCTCAAGTTTCCTTCCTGCATTTCTGATAGCTTTTCCCGATCCCTGGCTTGCCCCAACCTGGAATCCCTCGAGGCTCCCTGTGTCATTTGGTCCTCAAAAGGGGCTTCCTCAGTGAAGGCCAGCTGAGAAGCAGTAAACTCTGTGGTCTCAGGTTTTGCTTTTTCACCTGAAGGAAATCCAATACAGAAAGGTGTCTATTAGCGATGTCGATGCAGAGCAAATAAAATCACCATCTGAGTGGAAGAATGAAGATGAAATCGAATCCTTCTGACGCCTGTAGCATTTACACAGCTATCGCGCTCAGGTTTACAATTTCTTTCTTTGCTAACCCACGCACTCGTGACATCTTTAAAAGCTAACCCAGGAAGAAACACTTGGGCACGGCATAGAGAATGCGGAGTGGAGACGACTCCTCACTTCCCAGAATGGAGGAGGGTGGGCAGAGCAATGACTACACTGTGTGTAACGACTGCGCCCTAGCACGTCATGGTATGACAGCACAGGGAAGGTACACATAACTTGGCCCACGTGGGAGGCAGAAAGAGATCAGTGGAGGCTACCCAGAAAAGGTTCTATGGGAGCTTATTTCCAGAGGAGAGCAGGGGCTCCCTGACGGAAATAGGAGAGAGACTGCAGTGGATGACAAAGCACAAGTGTGCAGTGTCTTGACAGAATGCTGAATGCCAGGCAAAGTGAGGAGGATGAGAGCACGATGAAGATGAGGATGGAGAGGCAGGTGGGGACAGAGGAGACACGAAAGCTCGCGGTTCTGGGCTGTGCGATAGTGGGGGATGGTGAGAAGCTAGCGGGTGGGCATACGGACTCTACTTTGTCTGGGTAAAGACTAGGTGAACAGATGCCAAATAGATATCATCTAGATGAAGAGAATTATAAATGTATCACATTAACGAAGATCTATGTGAAAAGGGAGATTAGTCATATAAAGTTCTCCTTAAATTCACCTACAAATTCTATACAACTTCAGATTAAGCGTTTAGCTTATAGAGTTTTTCAAGGATAGTGACAAGCTCATTGAGGAATTTATATAAAAGAACGAACACACCAGGATATCTCCACAGAAGAATAAAGCAGGGACATTTGCCCTTTGAGGAATTAGGATTATGATGATTAGATGCATCAAGGCAGTATGATGTAGGCATAGATTTAAGATAAACTGCCGAACTATCAAAGGAAAAAACAGAATTGAGAACTCAGAAATGTACGTATATACTTTGATATATGACAGAAGTAGCAGAGGGGCCAATGGGAAAAGGAGGGACTATTCAATAAACGGATCTAGAGAAATCATTTGCCATATGAAATTGCATTCTTAACCTCACACCGCATAAAAAACTAACTCCAGACTGATTAAGACCTTACTGTCAGAAGCTCAACATTAACAGTTTTTAGTAAATAGTATAAATGAATATCTTTTAGATCTTGGGAAAGTGAAAGATTTCATAAGATACAAAAGCATTAACTGTAAAAGAAAAGACTGGTCAAATTGACTAAATATAATTTTTTAAAAGGCAAACAAGGGTGTCTAAATATCAGATAAAGTAAATGAGAAGAAGAGGGTCATTATAGAATGATAAAAAGATCAAAACACCAGGAAGAGGTAACAATCCTAAAATGCATGCAACAAATATCAGAGCCTCAAATCAACCCAAAAACTGAGTTCAAAGGATAAATAAACAAAACCACAATTACAGGTGGGAAATTCAACACTCCACTTTTTCATCGCAGAAGATACATACTGGCCAATGAACACATAAAGAGGGGCACCTGGGTGGCTCAGTTGGTTGGGTATCCAGCTTTTGATTTTGGCTCACGTCGTGATCTTGTGGTTCATGGGATCGAGCCCCGTGTTGAGCTCTGTGCTGAAACAGAGCCTGCTTGGGATTCTCTCTCTCTCTCTCTCTCTCTCTCGCTCTCTGTGCCCCTCCCTGGAGCACACTCTGCCCCTCTCTCTCTCAAAAATGGATGAATGCACATTAAAGAAAAAAAAATATGAAGAGGTGATCAACTTTCTTGGATATGAGGAAAGGGCAAAAAGACCACAATGAGATACCATATATTTACCTGACTGAAAATAAGAACATGACAATATCAGGTGTTGGAAAGGATGTGGATCCATGAAATCGTTATTATAATGCAGGTAAAGAAACAGCAGGGCAGCATCTAGTAACGTTCTCCTTTTGCTTACCTGATAATAATCGAAAAATTCTAGCCCTTGGGAACACTACTAAGAGAAATTCCTACACATGCATGAGGATATAGTGTATGTGAATTTTCATGGCAGCACTCTGTGGGTGTGAAAAACTGGAAACAAGAAAATGCCCATGAAGATAAATGAATACACTGTGTTATATTCATGCAAATGACTACAGAAGAAAAAATAAGTGAACTATACCAACGTGCTGGGTGAGTCTTAGCAATATACTGTTGAATAAAAAGTACAAATCACATAAGACAATGTAAACTATGATATGCTTTTTATAACGTTCAAATAAAAAAGCAAAATATACATGAGTACAATGAAGTAATTTTTAAATTTGTTTTGAGAATGTCAGTTTATAATGGTATTATAAAAATGTGTGCATGGGATACACGGACCCCTATGTTTATACCGGCATTGTTTACAATAGCCAAGGTATGGAAGCATCCATCGACTGATGAATACATAAAGAAGATGAAATACACACACACACACACACACACACACACACACACACACTGGAATACTCAGCCATAAAAAAGAGTGAAATCTTGCCATTTGCAACAACATGGATGGAACTAGAGAGTATAGTGCTAAATGAAATAAGTCACTCAGAGAAAGACATATACCATATGATTTTGCCCATATGTGGAATGGTAGAAACAAACGAGCAAAGGGAAAAAAAGAGACAGACAGAGACAAACCAGGAGACAGATTCTTAACTATAGAGCACAAACTGATGGTGACCAGATGGGAGGTGGGTGGGGGGATGGGTTAAATAGGTGATTGGGATTAAGGAGTGCACTTGTGGTGATGAGCACCAAATGATTAAGATAAGAGTGTAAAAACATATGTATATATCTTGCATTTATTTATTTACTATGGTAAAATTTATATAAAATTTACCATTTTAAGATGAAACAATCTTTTTTTTTTAATTTTTTTTTTTAACATTTATTTTATTTTTGAGACAGAGAGAGACAGAGCATGAACGGGGGAGGGTCAGAGAGAGGGAGACACAGAATCTGAAACAGGCTCCAGGCTCTGGGCTGTCAGCACAGAGCCCGACGCGGGGCCTGAACCCACGGACCGCGAGATCATGACCTGAGCCGAAGTCGGCCGCTTAACCGACTGAACCACCCAGGCGCCCCGAAACAATCTTAAAATGTAATAGAATAATTAGATGAAGTGGAAACATTCCTTGAAATATTCAAATTACCAAAACTGACACAAGAAAAAACAGAATATATGAATAGCCCTATATTTACCCTCAAAGCAAATCTTGTTATGGACTGAATGTTTGTGTTCCCCCAAAATTCATGTGTTGAAGCCCTAACCTCCAATGTGAATTTGAAGATAGGGCCTTTGATAGAAGCAATTAAGGTTAAATGAGGTAATAAGCGTAGGGCCCTGATCTGATAGCATTAGTGTCCTTATAAGAAGAGACACAAGAGTGTTCTCCCTCTTCTCCCAACCATCCCCAGCACACACACCACATCTGGAAAGACTATGGTCTCCCTTTGTCTTCTTATGAGGATACCAATCCCATCATGGGAGCTCCACCCTCATGATCTCATCTAAACCCAATCATCTCCCCAAATCCCGACCTCCTAATATCACTCTGGGGGTTAGGGTTCCATCATATGAATTCTGGGAGGACATATAAAATGTTCCTAACAGTGTTACATGAGAAAAATCATACAAATCAACTAGCCCAGCATATGGCAAATATTCAATAAGGTGTAGACCACCATTTATTATCATTATTATAGGTGTTACATTTGCCAGTCAGAATGTCAACAGTAATGCAAGAACATTTTTAGTACTGCAGTGCTGAGAAACACTACTGAGTCTCAAAGAGTAAAGGGGAAGATGCCACCTGCTCCCCAGTATGCACAGCAGTGAGGACTACTGGGAATGTGAAATGGTGCAGTCCCTTTGAAACTGTTTGGTGGTTTCTACTGAAGCTAATCATACACCTAGACCATGATCCAGCCAGTCCACTCATTTGCATATTCCCAACAGAAACGTGCGCCATATCCAACAAAAATATCAAGAATATTCGTAGCTGTGTTCTTCACAATATTCCAAAAAATGGAGCCCAAGCCAAATAACAGTCAAATGGGTAAATGAAATCTATTCATTCACTGAGACACGGCACAGTAAGAAATAACTCCAAATTTGCAACCGCATGACAGACTTCGGAGCAACAATGATTATCAAAAGAAGACACACAGAACAGTATCATGTATTGTGGGGATCCATTTATAAGTCTTCAAAACTCATCTACAGTCACTGGGTTGAGTGCCCATTATTTTTGTAGAAGGAGATATTAAAAAAGAGGGAGCACAAGAAGCCTGTGAGGCACTGGAAATACTGTATTTTTTTGACCTGTGTGGTGGTACTCGGGTTTATATGAGTAAAACTTCAGGAAGATGAACCTTTAAGACTTGTACATTCACTATGTGTAAGTTACACTTTAGTACAGCAACTAAAGAAAATAGTAAAAAATAGTAAAGGGGAGGCCTAGACATCCTGTGTAGATGTCTCTTCAGAGAATGAGAAAACTCCTCCCGGAAGCTTGGTTGTTCGGGTGAAAGAGAGTCATCAACATTTAGATGCTGTTGGAGAGCCAAGAGCAATTTTTTTTCATGTTTCCCCCAGGGTCAGAAACTTCACTGTGTTTTCTGAGAGAAGATGAATTAGGTGAGAAGGCGAAGATACAGAAGAGGCAAGAAATAAGTTGAAGACTCAAGGTCCCTGATGCAGCAGACTCTTGTTTGGCTTCCTGTAATTGCTAACTTGTGATGCTTACAACCTATTACGATCCCTCTAGCTAAATGCTACAGGGCCTTGATTTTGCTTCTAAAGAACAGAATATGGCATTCGTAACAATGTGGATGGAACTAGAGTGTATTATGCCAAGAGAAATAAGTCAGCCAGAGAAAGGCAAATATCATATGATTTCACTCATATGTGGAATTTAAGAAACAAAACAGATAAACATAGGGGAAGGGAAGGAAAATAAGATAAAAACAGAGAAGGAAGCAAACCATAAGAGACCCTTAAATACAGAGAACAATCTGAGGCTGGGGGGTGGGTGGATGGGCTAAATGGGTCCGCACTAATGAGGACCTTTCTTGGGATGAGCACTGGGTGTTCTATGTAAGTGATGAATCACTAAATTCTATTCCTGAAACCAATATTACACTATATGTTAACTAACTTGAATTTAAATGAAAAAGAATAGAATATGCAAAATGACGGAATGTAAGAGATGAGGTTTTGTGTCCCATCCATCTTGCTGGAGTCTCTCCCACCATCACTTGATCTGAAGAAGGAAGCTGACATGTTGTGAGGTGCCTATGACTGTGGCTTGTGCCGACCCCAAGTTGTGCCTGGACCTCCGACCCACGGAAGGAAAACAGTAAATGAGTGATATTTTAACCTGCTATGTTTGTGGTAATGTTGCCACATGGCCATAGATAGCACACCTGAAAAGGCAGGTGAAGGTGGGATCTAGATCCACGCTGTAGATAAGAACTCTGCTGCAGAGGTGAGTCTGTAAGGGTGAAAGAGCAGGAAAACCAAGCACGTAGCCTCTATTCTCAGTGTGAAATAGGCCACAATGCTGAGTTATCAGTAACGAGGCAGGTGGTGATATCTGGAAGAAGGGGAGTGGTTGGAAGCAGACGGAAGACACAGAGCAGACCAGAGGCACACAGCAGATCCGGGGAGACCAGTTAGACTTCTGTTAGAGTCATGCAGGCAGGAGACGACTACAGCTTGGACAAAGGGTGCTGATGCAGAACTGACAGAGTTGGTCAAGGTGACAGATTCAGGAGACATGGATGATGAAACGTGATCAACATTCAGGAATGGCTGGAGAGAGGGTATGAAGAAGGTAGAGGTGTCGCGGGGTCTACTTTTGCTGCTGGCTTTCGTGACTTATTCGACGGTAAGACCGTTAATTGAAAATTGGGAGATGGGAGGCGTGGGCCAAATCGTGAGGTCCCTTTTAGGATGAGAGTGTGAAGTACCTCTGGAACATTCAAGTGAAGATGTGGAACTGCAGAGGGGGGTGAAGATGTGAGACAGATTCTAGGGGTGGGGGGGGGGGTGGCCAGATACTCACTGGCTGAGCAGCCAGAAGGAACACGAGAGGAGAGAGATCATGAACCGGCATTGGCACCTCTCTGTCCACGTGATGGGTCCAGCTGCCCTGAGCAGCTCAGATGTGGGGCTGACAAGGCGAATGTCTCCCTGAAGTTTTGTAAGACAGGAGGGCAAGAAGACAACAAGGCTAGGGATTGTTTCTGAATATGTTTCACAAATGGACGGACGGATGCGTGCACGGATGCACTGAGGAATAAATGAATGAATAGGGAAGGTGGAAAAGGGAAGGATGCAAGGTACAGCTGGAGGTAGTAATCTGCAGCAAAAGAAAGGACTATCTTTTCTGAATTCGGAAGGGAGTCTGAGATAACATTATTCATTATGACTAATAATGCACGAATATTACTCACCTGTAACCTTTCTTACTTTGTCACTTACTTTGGGTCAGGCAGTGAATAAACTTGTTAATTACAAGTTTCCCGCTATCTAATTACATTTCCAAACGATCCAATGATGCAGAAGCTATCATTACTGTGTTTTCTAATGTAGGCTAGTTTAGCAGACCGAGTGTATGTTCATCATATTGCTGGCCCCTTCCTCTTGGGCACAAAGCTGAACCACATTTCCCAGTCTGATGCAACATGTAGCCTAATACCCAGCTCTTGTCAATGGAATGTGAATGGAAGTGAAGTATGTGTGCAGGCGGATATGCCTACAGATCTTCCTCAACCTAGGATGGGGTTATGTCCCAATAAACCCATCAAAATGCCTTTCATATACCTAACCTACCACACATCATAGCTTAGCCTGGACGACCTTAAACATGCTCGGTACACTTACATTACCCTACAGTTGGGCAAAATCATCAAAAGGAAAGACTGTTTTCCAATAAAGCGTTGAATATCTTGTGCAATGTATTGAATATTATACTGAACGGGAAAAACAGAATGGTTGTGGGGCGCCTGGATGGCTCAGTCAGTTAAGTGTCCGACTAGCTCAGGTCCCGATCTTGCGGTTTATGAGTTCAAGCTCCACGCTGGGCTCTGTACTGACACCTCGGAGCCTGGAGCCTGCTTCAGATTCTGTGTCTCCCTCTTTCTCTGCCCCTCCCCTGCTCACACTCTGGCGCTCTCTCTCTCTCAAGAATAGATACACATTAAAAAAAAATTTTTAAGCCAGAATGGCTGTAAGTGTACTGGTTGTTTACCTGCAGGATTGCATGGCTAACTGGGAGGTGCAGCTCACTGCACTGCCCAGCATCGGGAGACACTACCCTGCTGCAGTATCACCAGCCCAGGAAAAGATCCCAACTCAAAATTCCAAGTCCAGTTTCTACTTCATGTGTACCACTTTCACACCATTTTGAAGGGGAAAAATCCTAATTTGCACCACTGCAAGGTGGAGGCCGTCTGTCCTCTCCTTCTCTCCCATTCCCCTTGGCGAGTTGGACGGTGCCAGGGCAACCTTATAGCCCCATACCGACAACAGAATGCACCTGGGTCCCTGAATACGTGGTACAGAGTTCCCCTGCTGATCCACATTAACTATGGCATGAATGAGAAAAAAAACTCTTTATCTGTTGACTCACCTAGACTTGGGAGTTTATCTTTTATAGCAGAGAATTAACTTAGCCTAACTTGTCTATCAAAGGTATAGTGAGGTCATGCAACTTCCCCAGGGTCATGAGGCTGATGAGTGGCTAAGCATTTAGAGCCGTGTCTTACTCAGTATACTACATTCTAACCCTAATAAAGGCAGAGTGTGATGAGGAGGAAAGACAGGGGAAATATGGCTGGAGTACTCCATCATCAACCAAGACCCCAGGAAAGCCACAAGAAGCAGCTACCCATGAAATTTCAGAAACAGAGATTCCCCCGGTAATCTGTCAGTTGCCATGACACCCACCTGCCGGATTCTCAGCCACCTACCTGTATAGGTGCTTTTGGAGATGCCTCTCTTCCCTGTCCAGAGTTCTTGCCCAGGCTCCAGTGGGTAGATCAGTTCTGGTTTGGGAACAGGATGTCCTGTGTATGGAAAAATAAATGGGGCATGGGTATATAGGTAAGGACAAAAGAAAAATTCTCAAGTATACAGGGTTCAATCTCATGAACCATGAGATCATGACCTGAGCCAAAATCAAGAGTCCATCCTTAACCGACGGAGCTACCCAAGCACCCCGGAGAACTATGCTTCTTATACAACAATCCCTGTCATAGACACAGAGATAATAATCAAAAGGTTAGACCAGAATTATGGTGAGGCTGTGAGGAGAGAGGAAGTTGGGTCCCAGAGGCCTTCTCAATCAGCCATGCTTAGAGAAAGAGGATGGAATGAAAGTCCATGGGTATCACTCAGGAGAGTGATGAGGTCTTACCCAGTGAGACCAGGAGCCCACAGGTCTCCAGCATCACCTCCTGGTATAAGGTCCTCTGGGCCAGATCCAGTTGTCTCCATTCCTCTCCAGTGAAGGTCACAGCCACGTCTTCGAATGACACTAATGCCTGCAATGTCAAAGAGAGGTGGTGGGTGGCTGTACATCTAATAAATGAGATGATAACCAATTGCTTGGCCACCAGCGGAAGTCCAGAAAGACCTGAGGCCTGAACCCCTGAGTAATTCCTGAGAACCTAGTTCTGTGCTGGGCTCAGGAGAGAGGCAGATGGTGCCTCTGACAGAATAAAAGGTGTGGAAGAGAAAAGCCTCCTGTGTAGGAAGCCACTGGAGAAAGACACAAACAATGCTAATCTCATATGGGTTGTGAGCAGCAGATCGAAAGTGCTCTGAGATGTTGGAAGAATGGGGAAAAATAACTCAAATAATGACAGTAGCAGCGGAGCCTTTCTGGTCCACACTGCTTGCCTGCATCTGAGGGCTTCAGATGCTGTGTTAAAGCAACCAAAAGCCCGTGGGTCTGGAGCTAGACTCCTGGAGTTTAAATCCAGTCTTGGGGGCACCTGGGTGGCTCCGTCAGTTGGGCGTCTGACTTCGGCTCGGGTCATGATCTCACGGTTCGTGGGTTCGAGCGCCGTGTCAGACTCAGTGCTGACAGCTCGGAGCCTGGAGCCGGCTTCGGATCCTGGGTCTCCCTCTCTCTCTGTTCCTCCCCTGCTCACGCTCTGTCTCTGTCTCTCTCTCAAAAATAAAGAAACATTAAAAAAAAAAATTTTTTTTAAATCCAGTCTTGTGAACCAACACATGCTAACTTCTTTCAGCCTCGATTTCTCTATCAATACAGTAATAGTTTATGCTTCATCAGGCTGGTGTGGGAATTAGAATGTTCTAAAAGCAAACACTGCAAGAGTCCAGCACGTGCAGTGCTCGATGGATTTGTGAATTTCTTAACTGTTTCACAGCCCACGAGGTAAGCGCCATCTTCTCCGTTTTTCAACCAGCAAACTGAGGCTCAAGCCAAGTCAACCAGAGTTGTCATGCCTAATGAGACGGGGCAAGATTTGAACCCAGGTCCCTCTGGTCCAGCCATGGTGGGGAGGTTAGATTTAATCTAAGTATGAAAGAGTCCCAGAGGGAAAAATCTTTCTTTCTTTTTTTTAAGTTAATTTATGTATTTTGAGAGAGAGAGAGAGAGAGAGAGAGAGAGAGAGCACACATGCGTGAGTGTGATGGGCAGAGAGCAAGGGAGAGAGAGAATCCCAAGCAGGTTCTGCACTGTCAGCCCGGAGCCCAAATTGGGGCTCTGTCTCATGAACCGTGAGATCATAACTTGAACAGGAATCATGAGTCAGAGGCTTATCCAACTGAGCCTCCCAGGCGCCCCAAGGGAAAAACCTTTCACTCATCAATCACTTACTGGGCACCGGTGCAGGCCCAGCACTTTCTAGGCCTAGGGACAGAACAGACACCAGGACCTCACACTCCAGGGCTGGGGAAAGGTCCCCAACAAGAAACTAAATAAATGAGCCAGATCAAGTCACACGGCCCTAAGGGCTCCAAGAAGCAACAAAGGACAGTGAGGTGACTGAAAACATTAGGGGACTTATGTCCCCAAGGCAGGGCAACCCGGGAAGGCCCCCAGGGCAACCGGGGAAGGCTTCCCTGAGGGGTCACTGGAACAGGCTGAAGTGAAGTCGGGGAGCGGGCCAGGTAAGAAAAGATGAATAACTAAGCCAAGTGGTCGGAGGCAGGATGAGAGTAAACAGGGTGACGTGCTAGAGAGTAACTTAGGGCCTGTTGTGTGTTTACGTCCCAAGAGACACAGCATTCCTGGACACCGTCATTAATGAGAGTCCCTTCACAAGCACAGGTTTTCCCCACGATCTGAAAGCAAAGTGTTCCCATGAAAACTTTTCTAAGCCAAAAGGGCAGTAAAGTGAAGAGTATCCCTCACTTTCTGGAAGTTCCCTTTACCGCCACTTTGCTTTTAAGAAAAACTTACATTCGCAACTCTTTTCACCAACCAAAAGAAATCCAAAGAGGATTTTTGTGTTTACCTTACTACTGTAGGTCTCTCCTAAAAGCCAGTGGCAAAATCCACACCTTTGGAAAGTGTGGGAACCTGTATAAGAAAATGTGTTCAACAGGAAAATGGATTCACCGCAAACCAACCTCACTTGTAATACACAGACGGCGCCTGCAGAGTTCAATCCGGTGACTGTCTTGTCTTCCCACCTGTCCAGGGACCTTCCACTGCTATCAGAAAAGCAGCAATTCAAAAAACGCGACTCCCCCCTTACCTCTGCTCTAGAGCTCCCATCCCCTACAGACCTGTGGCAGGGATGGGCCAGACTGTCCCCGGAGTGAGCCTAAGAGCAGAGCAGGGCCAGGGAAGTCCCTCTCAGAAGCGCATCCAGAGTGATGTTCTCTGGGTCATGCTGAGCACTGAAGGGCACACGTCACAAGTGTACCCTCTCTGATTCCCTCAACTGAGAAAAATCGTTAATACACGGTATTCCAATTTCAGATTCGACGGAATGGAGGCCAAGGGCAGTGAAAGGCAAGCTGAGGTCAGAGGCAGAAATGGGGGTCTCCCCTGACAACCTCTGGCCTGGATTCAGAACCCGAGGTTGGAAGTTAGTAAGATCTGCTCCTCTCCCGCCCCCATTCCTCCAAGACCCCCAGATCCAAGAGCATTAAGAAGGAACGGCCAGGAGTCCCAGGATCTATATCACATTGAGTGGAACCGTGCGAACACCGACCGCAGCGCGCGTGGGCATGTGGGACCCACCACTCACCAGCGCCGGCGCCGCCATAGGGCCCACGGCCGAGCGAGACTTCGCGAAGCTGCGACTAACGCCCGTCCCAGCGGGCTCAGCCGACCCCTCGCCCCAGCCCTGGGCCGGGTGGTCTGGCACCTCGGTCTCCGCTGTGTAAACGCGCAACAAGGTCCAAGGGGCCGCCTGCGGGTACCGCAGGGACGAAGGGCTGGTGCCGAGGCGGGGGGCAACCCCGTTACAGGTGGAGTCAGGGCTCAAATAGCTCAGTCTGGAAGCCCCTTCTGGGAAGCAGCCTCCCCGGCCTCCAATTACAAGCTCCGCTAAGCACAGACCCGTTACAACCAAATGAGGTCCTAGAGAGGACGCCAGAAGTCCCGCCCACTCTGCGGCAGGAAACGCCCCTCTCCGCTCTCCGTCATTGGCTGAGCGCCCGCCTCTGACGTCAGAAACACTCCCTGCTGGGTAATGTAGTTTCTGACTGACTCTTAGTGATGGGGAGTGTACTTCCCATTCTCTGAGAAACGTGGTGTTTAAGTTCCAAAGACAGGGCTATGGCTTTTAAGAGGTTGAAGGAGAAGCACATAGAGTTCAGCAGCCCTTCAGCCATACATAAAAAACAGATCCAGAATCCAACCACTTCTCCCACTTCCATGGCCCCCATACTAGTCCAGCCACCACCAAAACTTACCTGGACTAGTGTAATAGCCTCATCCCTTGCCTTCCTGCCTCCTCCCTTACTCCCAGAATCTGTTCTCCACTCCGCAGCCAGAGAGGCCACATAACTTCACTGTTCCCATCACATTCAGGAAAACATCCAACCTCTCAGGCTACCACTCCACACCCAACTCTTACTCTCCTCATCTGCCAGAAAGAAAAGAGAGCCGTGATTCTCTGAACATTCCCAGCTCAGCCTCACCAAGTATTTGGACATGCTGGTACCTTTGCCTGGGATAATTTCCACTGGTTGCCAGACATAGGAACTGTTCCATATAAACTCAGGACCTTGGGCTTGGGGTTTCCATAAGCATGTTCCCAGCTGAGGTCAAAGAAGATGAGACTCTGCCTTCTAATTTCAGCTCAATGCTGTAAATAAGAGTCCTGTGAATGATATAATGACTGCCACATTTTTAGTGAGGTTGAGCTTTTAGTTGGTGATGTTGCTGTTTAAAATGGGCCGTAGACACAGTGCTGAAGTGCTGTCTGGTGTCCCAAAGCACAAGAAGGCTGTGATGTGCCTCATGGAGAAAACACATGTGTTAGATAAACTGTGTTCAGGCATGAGTTACAGAGCTGTCAGCTATGAATTCAATGCTAATGAATCAACAATATATATTAAATAAAGTGTCTCTAAACAGAAACATATAAAATGACATTAAACATTGATCTATTGATGAAAATGTTGTGCAGGGGCTTACAGGATCCTAACCCTCCAGTTCCCCTAGGAGCAGTGATTCTATATTCACTAATTCAGTGTTTGGGGTGACTTTACAGAACATAAGCTATGGCAGAAAATGCGAATAGACTGTAGCTGGTTTCCAGGGACTATTTAGGGGCACATGCAAAATGTACGTCGTATCATGTGTAGGCCAATGTTGGACAGTGCTGCAGAGAGAACAGTGGAGAATAGGTGAGAGATGGAGGCCAGACAGGTGGGGGACTCGACAGGGACCAGAAGTCAGAGTAAAAATGACAGGCTGGCAAATGGGGAAGCAAAGGTAGAAATGTGGTGTGGCTAGTGACTTTGATAGGGAAAAATCTGTTAGGAGATGGCCAACAAGGACCGATAGGGGAATTCCAGTCCCTGCCCGAAGACTCCTGTTCCGGGTTTTTCTTCCTACCCCGCTTGCCTCGCTCTGGAACAGGCTATAAATTGTCCCCGCTACTGATGCTCTGGGCTCACACCTCTGGAGAATGATCTCCTCTGAGCCCACCGGTGTAAAATAAACCTCCTGCCTTCCAAGATCTCCGAGTGCTGCTTGGTTCTTCCGCCCAGTGATCCAGACCACTGTCCGTTGCAACTTTGATATGAAACAAATGGTAAACATGGGGCAGTTTGCCAGTACATTTGAACTAAGCCTTAACATTATACCCTCCCCGGGTCCCCACTTAGCAGGACCTGGCCCACTGTGAACTTCCCTGGCTGCAGCTGTACTTGTGTCTGCCTGGCCAAGCGCTGGGGGCTTCCGCCTGACCCTGCGCCAGTCGGGAAACTAAACGGGACCTGGAGGACACACAAGTCCTAAGGAAACATAGGGAAGGTGAACAACCTAGCACACACAGAACGTGGGAACTACAACTAACATAGAGAACTGTTGAGGAAGTATCTCTCAGGCATAGCCTGGCAGTCCCTACAAGCATTGACCACGTCAGTGCCCAAATTCTTGGCACAGGCAGACCTCAGAAATATCAGGCGGAGGGAGGGGGAAGAACTTGGGGTAGAGAGGTGCCGCACATCCGGACACAGTCACCTGACTAGAGAGAGGCCAAGCTGGGTGGGAATCATTGAGCAGACTGGAAGAGTTCTGACTCCTAAAACTTCTGCTGGGCTTCCAGGCAGCAGACAGCAGGGCTGCTTGGGAGAGGGAACAGTGGAAATAGCCTATCCCTGACACAACACTTAACATAGGGAATCTGGGAATGAAGCAGTCCTCATTCCCATGGTCTGACTGTGGGAAGGATAGAATAGTCTCTGGGTAAAAGGGGAAGTGAAGAGCCCAGGCCAGGATGGGGTGAAAGTGAGGGCCTTAGCAGGTGAGACTAAAAGGGCAAAGTTCTCCAGCATCATGTCATGGTAGAAGAGTCTCTGAGCCTCATCAAGAAACTCCCACTCTTCCTAGGAGAGGGACACAAACACATCCTCAAACATCACATGGTCCTGCCATGATGGAGACTAGCAAGCCAGTGGTCAGCCTCCCTCCTGAGGAACCCTGTACTACCCTCCACATGCACCCACTGCTCATGCTTCTGCCCAGATCCCCAAATCAGGAACATGGGCCGACTCAGGCCCAGGCACTCAGGCCGTCTCAGGCCCATGAGAGGTGCCCACTCTCTCATCATGGTGATATTGACAGCTGTGTCCAGCCCACAGCCTCAAGAGGCAGGGGGGAGATGGATGCCATCTGAGCTCTGGGCCGTCCCTTCCTGAAAAGAACTGAATTGCCAGGTCCGAGGTTGAAGATTTACCCCTATGCTTCCTTCTAAGAGTTTTGTAGTTTTACCTCATATATCAGATCTATGCTCCATTTTGAGTTGAACATTTTATACGGAGTCAGGTAAAGTTCCAACTTTATATCTTTCATGTAGATATCCAGTTGTCCCATCACCATTTGTTGAATAGACTATTCTTTCCCCATGGAATGGTCTTGGCCATCTCGTCAAAAAGCAATTGATCATATATATACATATATATATGTATATATATGGGTTCATTCTTGGACTCTCCTATTTTACTGCCAGTACCACACTGTTTTAATTACTATACATTTGTAGCAAGTTCTTTTTTTAAAAAAAAAAATTTTTAATGTTTATTTATTTTTGACAGAGAGACAGAGAGAGAGACAGAGCATGAGCAGGGGAGGGGCAGAGAGGGAGGGAAACAGAATCCGAAGCAGTCTCCAAGCTCCGAGCTGTGAGCTTCGAGCTTCCAACACAGAGCCTGACGCGGGGCTCGAACTCACAGGCCGGGAGATCATGACCTGAGCCGAAGTCGGACGCTCAACCGACTGAGCCACCCAGGCACCCCCATTTGTAGCAAGTTCTGAAATCAGGAAGTATGAGCCTTCCAACTTTGTTCTTCCTTTTCTAAGATTGTTTTGGCCATTCTTGGTTCCTTGAATTTCCATATGAATTTGAAAATCAGTTTGTCGATTTCTACAAAGAAACTAGCTGGGATTTTGATAGTTGAATCTGTAGATAAATTTAAGGAGTATTGCCCTCTTAACAACATGGTCACATGAGCATGGATGTCTTTCCATTTATTTAAGTCTTCTTTAGTTTCTTTCAGCATGTATGTGACTTTCCATATACAAGCTTTGGTTACATTTATTTCCAAGTATTTTATCCTTTTTGATGATTTTATAAATGAAATTGTTCTCTTAAATCCATTATGGGTTGTCCATTGTTGGTGTTACCAACACTCAAAATCAGTTGGTTGATTATGGGTTGATTTCTTTATTTCAGCAGTTTTTTAAGATGTTATCCTACTGCCTTGTGGTATCCATGATTTCTGATGGGAATTGGCTGTTGGTCTCAGTGAGAATCCCTTCTAGCTTTTGCACTGCTGGTGGGAATGGAAACTGGTGCGGCCACTCTGGAAAACAGGATGGAGGTTCCTCAAAAAAATTTAAAAAAAAATAGAACTACGCTACGACCCAGTAATTGCACTACTAGGTATTTGTCCAAGGGTTAGAGGTGTGCTGTTTCAAAGGGGCACATGCACCCCAGTGTTTATAGCAGCTATCAACATAGCCAAAGTATGGAAAGAGCCCAAATGTCCACTGATGAATGAATGGATAAAGAAGATGTGGTATACACACACACACACACACACACACACACACACACACACACACACAATGGAGTATTACTCAGCAATCAAAAAGAATGAAATCTTGCCATTTGCAACTACGTGGATGGAACTGGAGGGTATTATGCTAAGTGAAATTAGTCAGTCAGAGAAAGACAAATATCATATGACTTCAATCATATCCAGAGTTTAAGATACAAAACATTTATCTGGCAGGGGAGATACCATGATCACGAAAGTGGTTTTCCCAGGGCGAGGTCTACCCATTGCACTCAGAATGTGCCGACCCGTGATTTTCCTAAATGTGGGACACTCGACTGCATAACTTGTGGTAGTGGGGGACTGTGTTTGTGCTTTCCCCTAAACAAAAAAAAAATTTTTTTAAAGATACAAAACAGATGAACATAAGGGAAGGGAAGCAAAAATAATATAAAAATGGGGGGGGGGCAAAACATAAGAGACTCCAAAAAATAGATAACAAACTAAGGGTGCTGGAGGGGTTGTGGGTGGGGGAGATGGGCTCAATGGGCAAGGGACGTTAAAGAGGACACTCGCTGGAATGAGCACAGGGTGTTATATGTAGGTGATGAATCACTGGCTTCCACTCCTGAAATCATTATTGCACTATATGCTAACTAACTTGGGTGTAAATTAAAAAAAAAAAAAAAGAATCCCTTCTACATGATGAGCCACTCCTCTCTTGGCTTTCACAATTTCTGTGTTGGGTTTATGACAATTTCATTATAATGTTACTGGGTGTGGATCTCTTTGAGTTTATCCCATTCGGAGATTTGTTGAGTTTTTTGGTGTTCAGATTCCTGTCTTTCTAAAGTCTGGGGAATATTCACCCATTTAAAAAATCTTTTTATTGATTTATTTTTCAGAGAGACAGAGACAGTGTGAGCAGGAGAGGGGCAGAGAGAGGGGGGAGAGAGAGAATCCGAAGCAGGCTGTGCACTGTCAGCCCAGAGCCCAACATGGTGCTCGAACCCACAAAATCATGAGATCGTGACCTGAGCCAAAACCGAGAGTTGGACATTTAACTGACTGAGCCACCCAGGTGCCCCAATATTCAGCCTTTTTTCTTAGGATATTCTTTCTCCTCTCTCACTCTCTCTACTCTCCTTCTAGGATTCCCATTATGTTAGTATCTTTCATGTTGTCCCACAGATACACAAGGCTCTGTTCATTTTTCTTTGTTCCTTTTACTTTCTTCTCCTTAGACAGCTTAATTTCAATGGACCTATTTCTAAGTTCACAGATCATTTCTTGTGTCTCCTCAAATCTGCTGTTGAAGCTCTCTGATGAAGTTTTAATTCTATTATTTATTGTGGGTGGTCACTGAAGTCTCTGTTTTATTAGCTTAATGGTCAGATAGCTATTTGATAGGGACTTCTTTAAATGCCTGGAGACAAAGACAAAAATATACTCTCCTATCCTTTATAAATTTCTTGGAGTAGGGCCTCTCCTTCACTGCTTAGTCATGCCTTTTACATTTCAGCCTTAGCCTTCATTTTCTTTATGTGGAGCCTAAAGATCATCAAGAGGTGAAACCCTGGGGTCTTTTCAGGTGTCTTCTAAGCACATACTTGCCTTGGGAATGTACATGGCCTTCTAGATTCTCTGGTATATGTGGGAGCTTTTCAAAGCCCTTAGTCCTCCTTGTACCTCCTCCAACAGGCTTCTTCTAGACATTCTGGTCTGTCTACTGCTTCCAGTGTCTGTTATCCCAATCCCCTGGCACCAGTGGCTAGTATATGCTTTTAGTTGTTTTTGGCAAGTGCTGCTTGGAAGACTACTCCAGCCTTGAGAAAATTCCAAGGCTGCCAAAAGAAAGGCAAATAAACCCCTGTGTCGAACCCTCAGAGAGCTGCAGTTGGGTCAAAACGCACAACCACAATTCTCTGAGAATGGATCCATATGGCCCCCTTCATAGGAAAAACACCCATCCCCCTCTGTCAGTAGAAGCCAAGTTGACATGAACCAGAAAATGTTTCATTCCCAAAGTTTCCATTGTCTGAAGGATCCTAATGGAGAACAGCCAAGACCCGTTGGTTAAGAATATGGTCTATGGGTCTGAGGTTGTCTCTAGTGAGCAAACTCATGTTATAAAGAAAAAATGAGGGTGGAGTTTTTTAGGATGCCAGCTTTCTTTTTTTTTTAATTTTTAATGTTTATTTTTGAAAGACAGAGAGACAGAGAGACATAGCATGAGCAGGGGAGGGGCAGAGAGAAAGGGAGACAGAGATTCCAAAGCAGGCTCCAGGCTCTAAGCTGTCAGCACAGAGCCCAACGCAGGGTTCGAACTTATGAACCGAGAGATCATGACCGGAGCCAAAGTGGGACGTGTAACTGAGTGAGCCACCCAGGTGCCCCCCAGCTTTCACCCAAGTGAGGAATATAATCCACATTTCTAAGTTGGTGAAATCTATCACATTAATATCTAGGGAATATGGGTTTTAATTGTACTCACTGAAATCTAGAGAAAAATCAAAATAGACATACTAACTTCTTCCTTATCCCCTCATAGTTAACTCATATCTCCCATTTAAAATTAACATTGATAATATGTCCTATAACCATACAAATACTTGTTCATTGAAGTAATATCTCAAAAGTAAAATAAACGGGAAACCACAGAAATGTTCAATGACAGGGAATTTGCTGAATAAACAAAGCCTCATTCACACAGTATATGACTCAGTACAGTAGCTTCAAGCCATTACAAAAGGAGAAGGGAAGGGGGAGAAGAGAAAGAAGAAGAAAAAGATGGAGGGGAAGGAGGAGGAGGAGGAGGAGGAGGGGGAGGAGGGGGAGGAGGAGTTGTTAATACATTCCAGTACAGTCTCTCAATTTTGCAACTACTTTTCTAAAGAAGCAGAAAATAATGTGTTTGGGAGTGTCCTTACATAAAAAGAAAACATTTCAAAAACAAATAAAATTAAAACCTAATATATTGGGAAAGAGAGGGGACATGCTGAACATAGTGAAGGGGCACATTTGAGAGACAAACCTTTTGGAATCAACATTGTTTTACAATTTTTGCCTTGGGTAAATGTAGCAAACAAAAATTACCCTACAATAAAAAAAAGTTAACCTACGATAAAAGTAAAAATGGGTCATAATAACATGAAGCAGAATTTTAAAATGACAACACGTTGCAATAAGTACTTTTCCTCTACCCACAGAAAAATTATGTCCTTTTATTGTATAAAAGAGAAATTTGATCACACATCTG
The DNA here is from genome assembly GCF_018350195.1 of Panthera tigris. Taxonomy (NCBI): domain Eukaryota; kingdom Metazoa; phylum Chordata; class Mammalia; order Carnivora; family Felidae; genus Panthera; species Panthera tigris. The sequence continues at coordinate 18,664,130 of NC_056674.1, forward strand.
TGGAAGAATATAGCTCTCAGACAACAAAAGATGCAGATTTGGGCTTCAGCTCCAGGATGGAAGAGAACATTTCTACAACAAAAAAGCTTGGTGAACATCAAATTTGTGACTCCATATTTTCAAACCCATCAGAGAGCTACCGATGCAGAGCAAATAACTGGCCTAAAATTTAAAAAGAGACTTTGCCTTAACAGAGCAGATTTGGACACGCGCTCCCCTTGTGTAGATGCATTAACCAAACACCCTCGTTGGACCAGACTGTCTTGATCTCAGCACTGAAAGTCCCATGTACTGGAAGTGCCTTTCCTGGGACAGAAGTCCCAGTGTTCCGTGACAGGTGCAGAAGTTTGCAGCAAACCCATACACTAGCCAAAAAAATAGGAGCTGAAAGCAAAACCGTTTTTTTTTTTGTAAAATTTTTTTTTCTTTTTTAACATTTTATTTATTTTTGAGACAGAGAGAGACCGAGCATGAATGGGGGAGGGGCAGAGAGAGAGGGAGACACAGAATCGGAAGCAGGCTCCAGGCTCTGAGCCGTCAGCCCAGAGCCCGACGCGGGAGTGAGCCACCCAGGCGCCCCGCAAAACCGTTTTTAATGCCAGGTATGGTAGAGATTATTGGCTCTCTGTAGTTGCTGTGGCTGGCCCGGTTCACACAGGAGTGATTTTGCGATGAGGCGTCCTGTGTAAATTATACCCTAACCTAATGTATTTTGCCACAGAAAGTGAAGCAGTTTCCTTATCCACGTTGGTCCCACCTCCTATCATTCTTCTGTCTCAGTTCTTTCCTCTTGTCGCGTGTCTATCCCTGTATTTGTTTTCTGTCACTGCTCTAAAAGAGAAATGACCACAAATTCTGTGGTTGAAAACACATGATTTATTACCTTGCAGTCTCTGAGCACTTGAACTCCTGATCAGAAGTTCGAGGGCTCTGCTGGACGTTCTGAATAAAAATTCACAAGGACAAACTCAAGGTATTGGCAGGGGCTACAGTTTTCATCTGGGGCCCTGGGCCATCTTCCGCAATCACGGTTTTGTTTTTATTTTCAGAATTCGTGTCCTGCTCAGGGTTTCCATGCGTCCTCCTTGACTTTGAAGCCACAACAGTGGGTCGAGGGCTTCTCTCATGCTCTGAATCTCTCTTACTTCCTTTTTGATCAACCAGCCAAAGAAACTACTCTGCTTTTGAGGGCTCCTGAGATTAGAATAAGTCCACCCAGATAATCCAGGCAAATCTTATTTGAAGATCAACTGATTAGTAATTTACTGACATATACAAAATCTCATTTGCCACATAACACAGCATTCATGGGAGTCACACCTGGGGCAAAATATCATGGGTTTCAAAATTCAATCTACATGTTCCCTTTGATGTATACATTTGTTTATATCAAAACATATAGATATATCTACAGCTTCTTTAGCAGATTTATATATATATATTTTAAATTTTTTATCAATTTTTTTAATGCTTATTTATTTATTTTCTTAACGTTTATTTTTGAAAGAGAGAGACAGAGTGTGAGTGGGGGAGAAGCAGAGAGAGAGGGAGACGCAGAATCCGAAGCAGGCTCCAGGCTCCGAGCTGTCAGCACAGAGCCCGACGCGGGGCTCGAGCTCACGAACCACGAGATCATGACCGGAGCCAAAGTCAGATGCTGAACCAACTGAGCCACCCAGGCGCCCCAGATTTATATTTTCTTAATAGTAGGTCTGAAATTATTTGTATGACTGCAATAATTTTCCACACAACTCAGCTGACGAGTATCTTCATGTCACTGTTACAGGCTCTAGATGCCAGGCACCTTTACACAGCACAGCTTGACTCCGATTATGGTTTGTCTAAGTTCCAAACAAAGACCTTAATCATAATACTTTGCTTCTAAATAATGCAGATTTTCCCTGGTTTTTGAAAGCAAGTGAATCATTTTGGAGACGTTTTTACTTACCTATATGGGTATTTTCTCTGTTTCACTTGATAGTCACCTGGAGGCTCACATGCTGGGTCTGTGAGGAATGAATCCTGGCTTGACGTCTTACCCCTGTCCGTGACAACAGAGATCTCATCTGTAAAGGACCTGGGATTGAAGCCAAAAACCAGGCTTTCTTTTTTAAGTGTTACATTTACGTAACTCTAGTTCTTGGTTTCCATGCAGTCAGGTATTTTCATAGCTGCATTAAAATTCACATATTTGTGAATGAAAAAGTTGGATTCCATACGGTTGCACTTCTGTAAGAATACACTTCTATTTGTCCCATGTTTCTCTTAGAGAAACTCTTAGTATGTGCATAAGTTCGCTAGGGTTGCTGTGACAAACTATCACAGATCGGGTGGCTTAAACAACAGAGATTTCTTTTCTCACAGCGCTGGAGGCTAGAAGTCCAAGATTAAAGTATTGGCAGGTTTGGGTTCCTTTGACGTCTCTCTCCTTGGCTTGCAGACAAGCTACCTTGTCACTGTGTCTTCACAGGGTTGTCCCTCAGTCCGTGTTGTCTGTGTCCTAATCTCCTCTTCTGATAAGGACACCAGTCATATTGGATTAGGGTCCACCCATATGAGCTCCTTTTACCTTCATTACCTTTCAAAAACTCTATCTCCAAATAGACTCACATTGTGAGGTAATAGGGGCTAGGCCTTCAACTTACTTTGAGGAAATACGATTCAGTCCGTAACGTTGTGAATTATGGCACAGCTCTCAGAAATTTAAAACTATTTGTGTAGATTTTCATGAATCTTTTTACAGTTGATACCTATGCAACCACCACCAAAAGCAATGCAAAGAATATTAGTCGTGTCCATAGTCCTGACAACTCCATCCCAGTCACCGTGTGCTCCTCCCCCAACACCAAGAGGATTTCCATATCCTGACTTGGAATGTCGGTATTACCTTCCTTGTTGGATAGGTTTTCCTATTGGGTAGGAGTCCCAAGAATATGGTTTGGTCGTGGCTGTTACTGACCTCTATGTGAAGGGAATTATAATTTATGGGCTCTTTTTGGTCAAAGTAAACATAAGACGCACCCATGTTATCTCGGGTGTATGTGCAGTATCCATGTTCATTGCTGTTTAGCTAGCGATTTATTCATTCCGCTGCTGATGCTCCTTTGTACCGCCCTGTTACCAGTAACACACCCACTGGTTATTTGGTTATAACCACTGCTGCCGTGAGCTTCAGTCCATGTGCTCTGATGCACACAAAGTGCATTTTGTACCGCGGTAGTCTGCACACTTAAAAATGTTCATCGGGGGGCGCCTGGGTGGCGCAGTCGGTTAAGCGTCCGACTTCAGCCAGGTCACGATCTCGCAGTCCGTGAGTTCCAGCCCCGCGTCGGGCTCTGGGCTGACGGCTCGGAGCCTGGAGCCTGTTTCCGATTCTGCGTCTCCCTCTCTCTCTGCCCCTCCCCCGTTCATGCTCTGTCTCTCTCTGTCCCCAAAAAAATAAATAAAAAACGTTGAAAAAAAAAATTAAAAAAAAAAATGTTCATGGGGAAGATATAAATAAAGATGTCCAGGAACTTAAGTGCAGGCTTTCAATATGTAAGGCCAAAACTGACCAAACTAAAGGATAACGCACAAATTACAATCGTGTTTGGGGATGTTAACGCTTCTTTCTCACTAGTTGTCAGACCAAGTAGACAGAAAGCAAGTAAGAGTTCAGAAGATTTATCTTGACTTAGTGGCATTTGTAAATCACTATATCCAACAGTAGCTGAAATAGTAGTGAACGTGGAGTGTTCATAAAGTTGGCCTATATGGGGCCAAAAACTAAGTATCAACAAATTTCCAAGGACTGAACCCATATAGGGAGGGTTTTTTCCTGAACACGGTGGAATTAAAGCAGAAACTAATAAAGTATCCACAAAATCTGCAATTATTTAAAAATAACATAAAACAGATGGTTGTGTGACCAATGCGTCAAAGAAGAAACAACCAAAAAATTAGAAAACAGTCTGAAATGAATAGTAATCAAAGTGGAGCAAATTAAACTTTATGGAATGTGGTTAAACAGGGCCTAAGAGAATGTTACAGCTTCAACTGTTTACATTAATCACTAAGATATAACAAGTTTCCATCCTAGAACCAGAGAAACAGAAAGCAAGTTAAACCCAAGATAGAAATGACAGAAATCAGAAATAGAAAATAGTCAGCACAGGAAATCAACAACATTAAAGTTAGATTTTTAAGAGACTGATAAGATTGATAAATGTCTACTGAGACTAATTGTAACATCAGAAGTGAAAATTCAAATTATTACCAATATCAGGGGAAAAGGAGGCATTGCTACAGACCAGGAATTGTTAAAAGGATAACAAGTGATTATAGACACCTTTCCAGGAAGAAAATTGCAGAGGCAAATAGTTTTCCTGGTGAATCTCATCATACACATAAGCTATTTTACCCGTGTTCCACAAACTCTCAGAAAATAGAGAGGGGACAGACTCTCCTAATTCATTCTATGAGGTTAATACCACCTTCATACCAAAACATAATAATAAAGAAATGTACAGATTAATATACCTCATGAAAACAGATATGACAATCTTTAATCTTTTAGGAAATCAAAACTTGTCAAATGCAAAAAGGTAACCAAGAATGGCCGAATGGAATTTGTAGCAGGAATTCGAAGTTGGTTTAATATTTAAAATCAGTCAGTGTAATTCACCACATTGAGAGAATACGCACATCTCAAAGCTGTGGGGGAAGTAATTGATGAGGCTTAACATAGCTTTCAAAAAAATCCCTCGGTACGGTAGGAATCGGAGGGAATTTCCTTCATCCCAAGGCAAAGCAGGGTTAAGGAGTTACCACAAGAGATTATGCCTTGGGACACAGACTTTTAAGCCAGAGTGGATTCTGCGCCCAACTGCAGTGCAGCTTGGGTCCTTGCACCCGGGAGAGAACGCTCACGGTCAGCTGTGTGGTTTGCCACAAGGCTAAGACAAATGCCCCACGGGATATGCTGGCAACCGCTGATCTCCGTCCTACACCTTCTGAGGACACTGGAACCCAGGGTGGCCTGTGGGTGCCTTATGAGGGCTACCAATTCAGACCTAGTAGGCAGCGTGTATGATGCTTAGAGGAGTGCCAAGGTGCTGAGCGCCTGACTATAAAAATGGTCGTCCGTGATGCCTAAATGATGAGGGGGCACCATAGTCAGGTGGTGAATGCGTGAGCTCTGCAATCAGGCAGCCTGGGTTCAAATCCTGGCTGCACTGCCACATGGGGGAGCTGAGCAAGGGTCTAAGGGTTAAATGCTGTTTGCAATTTGTAAAATTTGTAAAAAGAGGTGAAGAGAACCCGCCTGCATGGAAGGGATATTGTGGGGTACGGCATCTGGGCACATTAGGGCACTCCATCCGCCCCCACCTCAGGACATTTTGCAACCCGGCCTGTGATGCTTGGGACTCACGCTTTTCCAGGACCGCCACAAAGGAGGTCTGTCTTGCTCCAGGACTTGCACCAGTCTCCTTAGGAAAGAGCCAACCTCATACCCTCCCTCCGTCAGGTTCTCTCTTACACTGACCTAGAGCGAGCCAGGCCCCCACCGCAGCAAGACGCAGCTTGCCCCAGTGCTGGGCTCTGAGCAGGCTCTGCTTCCTCTGACCCCGGGACAAATGGCCAGTGGACCCAGAGGCAGGGATGGCCACAGCTACGGCCCTGGGCCAGGTGCCGAGGGGGCTGTAGACCCCAAGCCCCGGCGGTCCCCGGGCCGCTGGCAAGGAGCATCTGCAGTCCTGAGCTGTGCCCACAGAGTGCAGGGGCACATCTGGTCCCCAACACCTGCAACCAGGTGCGGATATCCCAAAGGGACTGCAGAAGGGACACCGCCCCTGCCTTTTTGCTCTCCGGTGCCCTTTCTTCCACTCATCCTGGCCAGTCTTTTCTCTGTCACACATTCCAGGGAGGAGTCACCAGCATCAGGCTGAACAGTGCATGGTTTGCCTTGGGAGAGGCGGTAGTTGGGAGGCACGTCAAATTACGTATATTCGTTCACGGGAGCAGACGTGAACATGCTGCTCTAGGTGGGCAATTTGTTAAAGCAAGCTTCTGCCCTTCCGCAACCCAGCTGCTGTCCTCTGACCAGCTGGCACCCACCCATTCGTCCAGTCCCGGTGTTCCTGCCTCACTTCTACCGATACCTCAGTTTTCACTGGCCAGTCCATCACAGATTCCCTGTCACTTCCACTGAAGCAGTCAGTGCATCCGCAAACATGACCTCCAGCCTCTTTTGCAATTGGCCGTAACCAACATGGGCTCGGCTCCCCATTTCCAGGCATTCACCTCCTGATTCCCCCGGGATCCGCTGTGAGTTATCTCCTCCTGACGCAGGAAAATTCAGTGTGCAACACGTCCAGTCTCTATTAGTCCACTGCATTTACGACCAGGAGCCCTACCCCCAATTCTGAGCCTTTCCTTGAGTCTAGGAGCCACCCCTCAGTCACATTCGGAAGCACTGATGGGCAGTAGCAGAGAGGCACTCTCCCCAGTGTCTGTCTTTACCAATCGATCCGTAACTGGTTTCGCAGTTACCTGCTTTCCAGCGGTCAGGACCTCAGCCACCTGGGCTTCCAAGCAAGCCTGCCTTTGCCTCTGATGAAACTGATATGGCCACAAACCCCTCCCAGGGTCCATGTGACATGCCCCCCCCCCACCCCCCGCCGATAGATTTGCTAGCTCTCACCCTATGGGCAATCTGGCAGTCCCAGCACAAGCTCCAGACTTAACCTCTACTGACGCACAGGCACCCAGTGGGAGCACAGCTCGGTCAGCTTCTGCACACCTGACATGCCCACGTTCCCCCTTTGGCATCTGTCAGCCGGGCTTTGGTGGCACCTCCGGGGTTGTCTCCATTTGCACAGCTGCTGCTCCCCAGCACATGACCCAGCAGGTCATGCTCCCCGTGACCTGGAGCCATCATCAGGACGCCCAGCACTAGGCACGGCTCAGCTTTGGCTAACATCACTCCAGGCCCCTTTCTTTGCAAGGGACCCGCAGCTCCTTTGGGTAAGGACGCTCTGGGGTCAACGTGTCCGCCACCCGCCCCAGCTCCATGTCTGAAGCGCTCAGCTTTAGGAAACGCCTGAGGGCGACAGCGGGCACCTCAAGTCTTGCCGGGGAGTCCGAGGCCTGAACATCAGAGTCCTGCCAGCCGGTAGCACCTCTGTTTCATCTGCAGAGAATAAGGCTCCCCTGAGAGACACGTTCCTTCTTGCCCCACGTCAGACCACCTGGAACCCCCAGGCACCCACACCTGTTCCTACTGGAGGAGACGCCATCATTGACAACACACGTGCCTGACGACACTTCTGTTCCTTCCTGTGTTCCAGGCACCCGACCACCATCTGGTGCAAACGCATCACTGCAGTAAGAGGGCAGCGCCGCACCTGCGTGTGGAGGTTCTCCTAGTCCCACCTGGAATCAGAGCACTTGGGTTCCACCTGGCCGGAGCACAGGGACACTTCCAGTGAGGGGGGCCGGGACAATAACTGTGGTGGAGAATCAGTCATCCTTCCTGCGGCCGGCCAGCACCCTTGGGCCCCATATGACCACAGCAAACCAGTCACTATTGGAGAAGCCTGCACCACTGAGAAGAAACACATGTCTGGAGATACTTCTGTCCCTGCCTTCTGTCACTCCTCAGGACCGGCTGGCCAGGGCACCACGTGTGTGGCTGGAGGAACTGTTGTCCATGAATACAGTCAGGGCGCCTGGGGTCCACAGGTCCACAGGACGGGGAGTGTAGTAGTGGGACAGGACAACCGTAGGGTTTGGGGACACTTCTGTTTCCAACATCGCTCAGAGCAGCTGGCTCATGGCCAGAGCACATCTGTTGCAGTCAGATGGGACAACATCACTTTTAGGAAGACATTTGCAGTCTTGCCCTCAGTCGGAACACCTGGGCCTTCCCAGCCAGGATCCCCCTCCTTGACTTCGTAGAAGCCACCACCACGGAGAAAACACCTGTGCTTCGGGCACTTTTTTACGAACTTTTGAGCAGGTCATATGTGCCTCTTCAGTGGGTCCGGCCAGGAGCAGCCTTGCTTTGGGGTATCCTTGTCACCTGCCCAGGGATTCCTTGGGGACACAAGCGTGGGGGCAGCAACCCAATTATTGTCTTCTCGGGCAAGAATAGGATCTCGGCAACCAAGAAGCAAAATCCTCCTCTCCAAATGGCGGGCAACCACCATCCCCGCCTAATGGATTTTCTGTGCTGGGAACGGTCTCAGGCCCAACTAGTTATGTCAAACAATCTTAACCTGTGTTTCATTTCCCTAGAGCAAGCGGGAGCCCCACCAGCTCAGTGTTTGTGTAGGTATCGAAGATTGTGGATTCCGCTGAGACTGGCCAGAGGTCAACACACTGCCTTGAAAGGTCCACTGTGGAGAGAAGGGAGAGATCTATGAATATCAAGCGTGCAACACGCTGGTTTCGACTGTTGGCTTGGAAGAATCCAGCTCTAGGCCAGTTTTCCTCTAGTCTCAAAACTGGCAGGACACCCACTGCTGCCTACAGCTGTCCCTCTCCTCTTACCCATTGGCTTCAACGGGTCCTTACCTTCTTTCCCAGATATAATATCCTTACACATACGTCGTTCTTGTCCATTTGTCCTCTGCTTACGTATTTGGCGGCTTTAACTCAACGAGGGAGGAAGAATTGACCTGTAGAGGTGGCGATGGGTTGAGGTGGCGATGGGGTGAGTCTGCAAAGCTCCGGGGCCCAGGAAACAGGGGGTGGAGGTGCCCCACTACTGACAGCATGAGCTGCCCTCCGAAGTCTGCGCGGTGAGTGTGAGGGACAGCAGCCCAGGAGAAAGCCAGGTGCAGACGGGGGAGATAGGGCGTGACTCTCTCTCTCTCCTCTTCCTCCTGTGCTTCTCCGAATACCTGCCCCCACTGGAGGCCATGTCACTCTCACCAAACAAACCACACTGTTCAACTTTAGTCATTTAGAAATAGTCTTGGAAGCATTTAGAATCTTAGACTCACTTAGACATGAGTCTTCCTTAAATTTTGACTCTGCCAATAATCCCCACGCGTTCACACTTTGCACAGTGAGCACGGGCTTGGCGGGAAAAAGGAAGACTCATGCCTGCTTTATAATTTTGTAAAATTTAAGTCGGGGGTCAACATACAGACATTGCGCTCGTGCTGCTTTAAAGAATCAGAAATGGTTGTCTTTTCAGGTTAAACAACTGCATAAGTTCTATTTGGAAAACCGACAAGTCTTCCCCTCCTCTGACCCACGGAAATATCAAACTGCAAGATATACAAAGTCACTCAAGCTTGGCTCACCTTAGAGTCATGCTGTGTGGCCACTAGACTTTACTGCTGAAAACAGAATCTTTTCTAACACATTTCCAACCCACTGAAACCAGCTTAAGATGGGGGAAAGAAAAAACGCCGGCAGGTCCCTCAGTCTCTTACGTATATGTTATTAAACATTTGTCTGGTGGTGACTCTGTCCTACACATCGCGGTTGACCCTAGTGATACAGAGTTTACAGGTGTCCCTTGCTGCACAGGAATGTACAATATGGTGAGAGTCGGATGAATCAACCAAATATCACACGGGAGGGGGCAGTGGTGGGGTTTTCGGAGCAGGTAGGAAGGACGTAAAACTAAGTCTGGGACGGATGGGACATCAGTTACACCTCAAGAAGAAGAAGGAAGTGGCCAAGTAGACATGGATTACTATCAGGTCGGGGAAATACCACATGAAAAGTCAGGGAAGGAAGAGCAATCATGACCCAGTGGACACCAGGTAGAATGTTTTCTGCGACTACAATATAATTAAAATAGAATCAATAATAATATGAGTAAGAATTCTCAAATATTCAGAAAGAATACAAAACATACTTTTTCATAACGAATGTGTCAAAGAAAAATAAGGAAAATTGGAAAAAAAATTTTCATTTTTTTTTAATGTTTATTCATTTTTGAGAGAGAGAGAAAGAGAGAGACAGAGACAGAGTGCGAACTGGGGAGGGGCAGAGAGAGAGGGAGACACAGAATCTGAAGCAGGCTCCAGGCTCTGAGCTGTCAGCACAGAGCCCAGCATGGGGCTGGGACTCAGGACCGTGAGATCATGACCTGAGCCGAAGTCGGACACTTAACCCACTGAGCCACCCAGGTGCCCCAGGAAATATTTTTAACTGAATGATAATTAAAGGAGACGAAATAAAACTGTGTGAAATAAATAACACAGCTAAGCAGAATGCTTCAGAGAATTTTGCAGCTTTAAGTGTCTATATTAAAAAACAAGAATAATCAAAAACAATGGTTCAAGATTCCGTCCTAAGAGGAGCTAGTGTATATTAAATCCAAACGAAGTGGAAATGAAGAAATAATAAAATTAAGAGTAGAAATAGAGATTACACAGCCCCTAAAACTGAGCTAAAGGAGGAATTTTTAAAAGGTTGATGAAAATTTATAAACACCTACTTAGACTGCAGAAGAAATCAGAAAATTCAAATTAGCAATACTACCAATATAAAAGGGAGTCTGACTGGCCATCTGCAAGACAGGAAAATGATAACAAGAGATGATAAACACCTTTCAAGGAAGAAATTTCCACCTCCAAGGGTTTTCTTTCCCCCCGGATGAACTCTATACAACCTAAAATGACATTATTTTACCAATGTGACACAAATCCTTTCAGAAAGGAGAGAAGGAAAGTTTGCTAAGTCATTCTAGGTCCAAATCGCAAAAGAGAAGAAAATTACAGGGGCACCTGAGTGGCTCAGTCCGTTAAGCATCAGACAGTTGATGTGGGCCCAGGTCATGATGCCACAGTCATGGGATCCAGCCCCGCATCAAATTCTGTGCCAATAGTGCACAGCCTGCTTGGGATTCTCTCTCTGCCCCTCCCTACTTGCTCTCTCTCTCTCTCTCTCTCTCTCAGATTAAATCTATAAACTCAAAAAAAAAAAAAAAAAAGAGAAGGAAAAGTGCCTTTAGGCATAGAACACACGATTGCCCATGTAGAAAATCCAATGGCACGTACAAAGAAACTATCAAGAAGCACGCAATGAATTGAGTTTCCAGTATAAAGGCCAATACACAACAGGCAATTGTTTTGTCTGTGTACCAGCCAAGACCACCACGTGTATACGGCCCATTGCACAATATATGTGTATATGCACACATCACACTTGTCACTGGGAAATATTGGTAAGTTGTCATTTTCAGTCAGGACCCTGACAGCCGGTCTATGGAATTACAGTAAGTGATGTCGGTGCCCTTGGGTAAGGCTTGAGACCCTGCACCCACCTGCCGTGTATCGCCTGGCCTTGTACCCGCGGGGCCATTCACAGACAGCTGTGTGGTCGGTGGTGCGTCTTCATTGGAAAGAAAAGCCTGACGGTGCCGTGCTGACAGCTGTTGCTCTCTGCAAAGGTAAAAGTAAGAAAGAGAAATACCAGGCGTGCAGATTGAAACGGAAGGAAAACTAGCTCTATTCATAAAATCATGATTCATAGGAAACATTATATATTGTAGAAAATCTTAAGGAACCTACAGAGAAACTACCAGAAGTGAGGTGATTTTCGCAAGGTCCCAGTCCACAAGATCATAGAGAGTATTTCCTGAAAACCACCAATGGACTATTGAAAAATGAAATTCACAAACCCCATCGAGTACTTACAAACAAATTGGCAAAAGCCGTGGAAGACCTAGAGTCCCAAAACCATAGAGCAGTGGCTTCAAACTTTCTCGAAAAAAGCCCGATAATACATATATATTATAGCTTTGTGGATCACAGATCTCTGTCACATATTTCTCTCTCTCTCTCTCTCTCTCTCTCTCTCTCTCTCTCTCTCTCTGTCTCTCTCCCTGTGTGTGTGTGTGTGTGTGTGTGTGTGTGTGTGTGTGCACGCGCGTGTGCAGGGGTGTTACAACTAAAGTTGCCAGCACGGTTCTTAGCTCTGGGGTCTTACAAACACAGGCCATGTGTGGAATCTAGCCCACAGGCCTCAGTGTTATCCTAGTACCAAATATTGCCGAGAGAAAATTCCAAAGCCCTGAAGAGATGGAGACGCAGAGCATCTTTGCCGCCTGGATAAATTAGCGTGAGTAAACTGCCGAGTTGGACTAGGATTCCGAAGCCTGGTCTATGGACTGATTCTAAGAACTGTCGGTGCCTTCCGGGCAGGAGTTCCCGGGGCAGGGGACCCTGGGCCCCTCCCCCTCCCCCATGTGCACCCCTGTCCCTGCACCTGGGAGAAGACGCCTCACTGACAGCCGCGGGGTTTGCTGCGCGACTCAGTTCGGGAGCAATCTGCCACCGAGATGTTCTGACCACGCGTGGCCCCCGCCCTCATCTTCTGAGAGACGGAGGCCCGGTGTGCCCAAGGCGCACTTGCAAGTGCCCCCGAGTTGGCCCTCCGGGCGCTCATCCATCACTCGTGTGCCCCGGCGCCGAGCGCCCTAAGGACCATCGAAACAGAACACCACGAAGTAATTCGTGACGTGTGCATGACGAGGACTCGCCAGGATCTGATGGTTCCAGGAGCGCCAGGCAGCCCGGGTCAAGCCCTGGCAGGGCCGCCACCACCTGGGCGAGCCGAGGCAAGTTCTGGGCCTTGAAGACCGTTCGCCCACATGCGTAGAGCTAAGTGAAGAGGCCCTGCCCTCCGGGACCGGCTGACGTGGGGGCGGCGGGCGGGCAGGTCGGGGCACCTGGGTGCCACCTCAGGATCCCGGCGGCCCGGCCGCGGGTGCCGCGGGCTCAGCTTCCCCGGGCGGCCGCGCCGCCGCCGGCTCCGGGATGCCGGGCCACCCCGTCAAGCATCTGGAGGTGGCTGTCCCGGGCCCTGGGCTACCCGCACGCGGCGGCGGGGCGCCGGCCTAACTGCTGTCCTCTGCGGCGGCGCTTGGAGAGTCGCGCCCGGGGGCTCTGGCGCCCGGGGCCGCTCCGTCCCGTGTGGCTCAGCACCTGGACGCTGGCCCCGCTGCCGCCTGCCCGGCGACCTGGGGCTCTCCCTCCCGGGGCCAGCTCCCCCACGTCCCCCGCATCCGGCCGAACCTGGCTGGCCCCACCGCTGAGCCCGGTCCCCCATCGGAGGGTCCCGGCTGCCGCCCTCGGGGACCCAAGGGAAAGGGCGGAGGACCCAGGGCGCTGAGGCGGCGGTTGCGCGCCCACGCCGCGGTCGTGGCCGGCCCCACCGAGCGAGGCGACGCCTGGTCCCTCCAACTGCAGCCCGGTGCGCGCGGCCAGAGGCTAGCGAGTCCCGCGGGGCCAGACCGTTGGCCTCGCCCTTTGCCCTCGTCGACTTTTCTGGAGCCCGTGCGTGGCCCGCTGCGCGCCCGTTCTCTGTCACCCGGCCCGGTGGCCCTCGCGAGCCTGGGGCGAAGGGCGCGCTGGCCGCCGAGGGGTCGCAAGCTAGGACACCCGCTGACTTTTCTACAGAGTCCAGGGATTCGCCCGCAAGCGGACAGCTCTTCGTGCCACCTTGTGCAGGCAGCTCCCCCGCCCGCCGGTGCCCCCCAGTGTCCCCATGGATCCTGGGTCACCCCTGCCCCGCCCCTCACCTCGGATGCTTGCAGCCTCCTGGGCCTGCACCCCTCGCTGTTGGGTCGCCCCCCAGGGGCCATATCTGGCCCCGAGGCTCCCCTCGGGGTCCCTGCTCTGTGGGGACTCTGCAGGCAGCACTCCCAGAGAGAAGCCACTGTGTCTGCTGGCACCTCCAGTGTGTTGGCCGCTCAGGAAGGATAAAGATCCTTCCCCAAGGGCGCAAATACTCTCCTCGGCCAGCCCTCCTGCCCCACCCGGGGAGAGGAACTTCTGTGAAGCTCTGCTGTCCCACTCTCCCAGACCCTCGTCCAAAGGAGACTGACCTGAGAGACACCTGGAAGGGCGAGGACGAGGATGAAAAGTGGCAGTGGCAGTGGCAGGATGATGAGAGACGGGCCACACCAGAGCTGGAGCGCATCCCATCCACGTCTAAGTCCTTGGAGACCACATCTTTCTGGTGAACTCCTGGATTCCAAGGGAAACCTCCATTTCTAAGAATACTCTGTGGTAAGGGTAGATGAATTCCAGACCATGGGTCAGGTATATGTGTCATCTCCGGACACTCCAAAACCTCATCACATGTCCGGAGATGACAGCCAAGGAAGAATTCTAGAAGACACCTTTGGTGCAAAAGGTGATTTTATTAAAGCACAGAACCGGGCTCGTGTTGGCAGGAAGGGCTGCAGTGGGATTGTGTAGAAAGGCTGGTTATATCCCATGGACTTGAGGGAGGTAAAGTCAAAAGGGAAGTTTCCGAGGACTTTCATATGCTAAAGACTCAGAGATCACTGCAGGCCTGCTGTTGCCAAGCTAAGGTTGTTTTTCCTCTAGCAAAGCATTAACATCAACTAGGTAGGGAGTCCCTGGAGAAATGGTTTCCTCTGCCAGCCGCAAGTATTTGTCAATGGGCCCCAGGTTATAAGGAAATCCAACACTGTCTGCCATTCCCTTCTTGCCTTTGTTCCCTACATCACTCTGGAGGGGAGGGTGAGGTTGGGGCTCCAGGAAACTGAGTCTATAGGGCTCTGGAGATCCGGCTGGCTGGCCGTTGATAAGATTGCCTTTTTCTTGTAATTTACTAAGATATGTGTAAACTAATGAAGACTGCCCCCCCCCCCGCCCCGTCCTGCAGGACCGTGATCTCTATCAATTAACCATTTGTTTTCTTTCCTTTCCTTTGGTCTTGGGCAGCCAGGAGTGACTAAGGGATATCACACAGATCCCACCTGTGGGGGAGGGGTGTGCTAGCTTGTATGTTGCCCTCATCCTGCCTTATGCTCCCCCATCTCATATATATTCTCATATATATATATATATATATATATATATATATATATATTCCTTTTTAGACAAATTACAAGAACAATAAGAAATTCACATTCTTTTTTAAAATTTACCTTTCATTTTATATGTATAACGTCTTTAAATGCTCTTAAAAACATTTTCAATATTCCACCATTCTCATTTCACTTTTTTTTTTAATTTTTTTAACGTTTATTTATTTTTGAGACAGAGAGAGACAGAGCATGAACAGGGGAGGGTCAGAGAGAGGGAGACACAGAATCCGAAACAGGCTCCAGGCTCTGAGCTGTCAGCACAGAGCCCGATGCGGGGCTCGGACTCACGGACCGAGAGATCATGACCTGAGCTGAAGTCGGACGCCCAACCGACTGAGCCACCCAGGCGCCCCTCTCATTTCACTTTTAAGTGGCTTCCTTTTTTTGCTAAGTTAGATTACATTCTCGGGCTTTATTTAGGAAGTGGCCATCATTGTCATGAAGATGCTTTCCTTGCTGGTGGTAATGATGTGAAATGTTCAGGTCCGGAGCAAATGGTCAACAAAGAATTCTTGCAGGGTTTTTGGTGCAAAAAGGGAGGTTTTAGGAAAGCACAGGGACAGGACCGTTGGGCAGAAAGAGCTGCACTGGGTTGTGTGAAGTGGCCCATTATATACTTTCAAGTCGGGAGGGGGTTAGGGAGAGCAGAAGTGTAACGAATTGGAAGGAAAGTTTCCAGGTCCTCCAGGTGCTCACTGGTGTTAGGAAAAGGTCATTTATTACTTTCTAGAAACACCTCAGTCATGAGATACTTCAGATGTATGTCAGTGGACCATAGGTTGGAGGATGATTGCTAACATACATCTGGGGGAGGGTGGGTAGAGATAAAGGAAGTTTCCAAGGGAATTATTATATGTTAAAGGAGACTTACAGGATCCAGGAGGTTGGACTAATGTTAAGCTAAGATTGCTTTTTGCCCTTAGCAAACTACTAACATGCAGGCAGCTGAGTTCCTAGAAGGTCACTGTCTGTCATCTCAAGGACTTGTCAATGGGCTGTAAGTTGTAAGGCTGTTCAATTGTTTTTCTTCTGCCTTTGTTTTCCACATCAGTAAATGTGGCCTGGAAGCTGGAAACAGGAGGAGGAAGAGGTGCTTCGTGAGCGTCCCCTGGGCCCTGGGCAGGGCTTCCCAATCCCCTCAGAGGAGCAACCACAGCCCCCCGACAGACCCCCTTCTCTCCTGTTCCTCAGAGCTAGTTTGCCTTTGGCACAACGGAACAATGGCCAAGGTACACAGAACATTAGACCTGCTTTCTTCAAACTTAAAACATGGTGAAGGCAGATCATTCCAGGTAGAGTCCACATTAAAAAAAATTTTTTTTTGTTTATTTGTTTTTGAGACAGAGAGACAGAGCATGAACGGGGGCGGGTCAGAGAGAGGGAGACACAGAATCTGAAGCAGGCTCCAGGCTCCAAGCTGTCAGCACAGAGCCCCACGCGGGGCTCAATCACACGGATCGTGAGATCATGATCTGAGCCTAAGTCGGATGCTTAACCGACTGAGCCACCCAGGCGCTTCGGTAGAGTCTACATTGTAAACAATAGATGGCTTTCAACGGGAGATGGTCACACTTTACAAAAGCAACCAGTGTCTTGGCTAAAGCCCAACATGAGAAATGAGAAGGGATAGAGCCACAACCCTGTTCCTTTGCAGCTGAGTTGCGAGGTCAGAGGTGGGCATGAGGCCTCTGGGGGTAGACAGGGCTTGAAAGGTCTGAGAGGCCAGCTCTGGGAACCCCCTCCACTCTGAAGATGTGGCTGCAGGGCAGAGGGAGGAAGGGGACAGGAAGGCCTGAGAGCAGGATTTCCTTCTGCTGCCACAGGGTCTGAAGCTCCACTAGCCCCACAGGGACACCGCAAGTTTGCATTAGGGACTGTAATAGGTCAACTTATGAGATATCAGAAAGCTTATTGTATATAAGTTCGGCTTAAACTCACCTTTCATGAATAATTGAGATAAAAGCTTATGTGGTTCCCTATTAGGGTTATCAGAAATTACTAACAGCCCTATCTCCCCTATTTCCCTTCTGTAACTTCGCCTGCTTGCTAAATAGATAACTTAGGTTGCAAAACGCTCCCCCCACCCCTTCTACCAAGATCTGGCCTAGGCAAGACCAACATGTAAAAAGTCATGAACTCACTGCCCCACCGTATCTTAGGTGTCTAACTATGACCTCTGTAAGTTTAGAAGGACCCCTGAGTATGAGATGCTGAACCAGTGTTTGTTTTGGGCTTTCATAGAAGTGCTGTTCCTGTTCCCTAAATATTAGTTCTGCTTAAAACCACATTTGCTGAGTTACTGAGAAATAAAACTTCCTCTTAACTGCTTGTTTGAGCTTCTGTAAACCTGCTCGGCGTAATCACCCTTCCCCATTTTCAGGCACGGCATCCTGTTCGAACTAGATAGAAGACTAATATTGTAAACCACATGATTCAGCATTCAACTAGCTAGAGTCATCAAGTTATATTTTAAAATTCTTCAGGACTGTGTGATTGGTGCCCGCCTTATATTTTAAAAACCTACAACATTGTGTGATTGGTGCCTGCCCTTTCAAACTGCCACCCTTTGCAACCCGATTGGTCGATACAGGTTTTATAAGACATTCCCAAAGCTTGTTCCGGCCAGATTTTCAGGACCTGTTGTATTTCCCTGTCTGGCCTGGCCGTAATAAACTTGTTTTGATCCTGTTTTTGCTGTCCGGAGTTCATAAGTGATCTCGACCTACAACAGGGACAAAATACGTTCCCGAATGTTCTTATGGAAAATTGGTTACTCAGCAGTGGCACAGAAAAACATACAATTTAGAATTAGAGTTTAAAAGCAAGATAAAGATAAAAAAATTAAAAAATAATAATAAAAATATAAAAATAAAAAATAAAAGCAAGAAAGAGCCACTAACATTAGGAAAACTGAACAACCACAGAAGAGAAATAAAGATTGCTAGTGGTGACTTCCCTCTGTGTTTTGCATGTGAGAAGGAAAAAGCAGGTCAGGGAAATGCAAGATTTCAGGCTCTGGATGAAGGGCAGTGAAATCCCTTCTAAATAAGAGAGGTTTCCATGACAATTATCATCTAAAAGTACATATGTTTTCAGAAAATAGGGAACTGGCAAGTCCCCAAAAGTTACTAAATTGCTACCTTGAGTGTGGGGCAAGGCAAGCAGGGAGGGGGTGGGGGAAGCCAGGAGAGACCTGCTTTGCTCCACTGGACAGACAGCAGCGCTGTGGAATGAAGAAACCAAACGTGAGGAAAGGGGACCTTGGTGTGGCTTCGTGGTCCCCTCCCGTCTGTACCCTAAAGGGACTCTTCAACTTCACAGGTTGTTTTCAGCTTCTGAAATGAGGTGATAATTTGGCTTAAAGCCGAAGACTTTTACCTACTGCTCAGAGAAAATATTTGAAAAGGGTTAATATCCAAAACATATAAGGAACTCTTACAACCCAATAGCAAAACAAACAAACAAACAATCCGAATAAAAAATAGGCAGAGGATCTTAACAGACATTTTTCCAAAGAAGACATACAGATGGCCAACAGACACATGAAAAGCTCCTCAACATTACTCAGTATCAGGGAAATGCAAATCAAAACACAATGAGATATCACCTCACATCTGTCAGAATGGCTGTTATGAAAAGGACAAGAAATAATAAATGTTGACCAGGCTCTGCAGAAAAGGGAACGCTTGGGCATTGTTGGTGGGTATTTACCTCCATCAGGTACAGCCAGTAAGGAAAACCATATGGAGATTTCTCAAAATATTGAAAACAGAACTATCATATGATTTGGCAATTCCACTTCTAGGTATTTACCGAAGAAAATGAAAACACTAACTCCAAAAGACAGCTCTACCCCGCTTCACTGCAATATCATTTACAATAGCCAAGATTTGGAAACAACTTAAGTGTCCATCCAAAGATGAATGGATAAGGGTTTGGTATATCTATACACACACACACACACACACACACACACACACACACACACACACACACAGGACTATGCCTCAGCCATTAAAAGGAATGAAATCTTGCCATTTGCAACAACAGGGATGGACCTTGAGGGCATGATGCTAAATTAAATGAAGTCAGACAGAAAGGTAAATACTGTATGATATCACGTACATCAGGAATCTAAAAAACAAAACAAACACCAACAACAAATCAAACTCACAGAGACCGAGAACACATTGGTGATTGCCATAGGGGGAATTGGAGGGTGTGCAAAACCGGTTAAAGGGGTCAAAAACTATAAACATCCAGTTAGAAATTATTCATGGGGATATAATGCACAGCATATGACTATAATTTGTATTGTATTGCATATTTGAAAGTTGCTAAAAGAGTAGATCTTAAAAATCTTCACCCCAAGAAAAAAATGAAAAAAAAATTTTTGTAACTATGTATGGTGAGGGATGTTGACCAACCTTATTGTGGTGATCTGTGTGTCTGAAGGCTTCCTACCTTGTTCTGGAAAAGATCTCACCTCTGATCCTTTGTCAGGACAGACTCAGACCACCCACCTCCTCCATCCTGAGGGGTGGTGGTATCACACAGTGAGAAGCCAGAGGTGGTGGAAACCCTGGGAATTTGTGCCTGAATCCAAGAATCAGGCCAGCCTAAACGTGTGTGCTTTCGGTGGTTGCAGGAGGGGTGGGGAGGGGATGGTATTAGGCCTACGTTAGGAGAGGTGGTTCTAGGCCTCCATCAGGTAGGAAAAGCAGAGTCACACCCTTTGTGCTAAAACTGGTTTAATGAAGAATACCATGCCAGAAGGAAGGAAGACCCAGGCTAGCTAAGCATTACCTCTCTCCGAGCCCTTCCTAGAAGTTCTGCTCATCAGTCTTTCAGTTGGTAATTCATCTCTAAGACCTTAAATCTTCTCCACTTTATGATTTTGGACAAGTTAAATTTTTGTGGTTTAAAATAATACGTTAGCTGCTGATTCCACAGGTACTCGGGGGAGAGGACCTTGGAGGGTTTGTGGTAAAGCGGATACTCGTTCCGGTGGCTCTCACCATGCCTCGCGGCCTTGACGTGGTTGGCTTGGTTGGCCATTAGTGCCTCGTGGCGGGGCCTTGCTGAGCCTGTAAACCTCTGGCACTGAACCCCCAAAAAGGCCCCTGTGTAATAAAAGTCCCGTTCATCTTCAGGAATATGGGCTTGTGACTGAGGCCAACGTTCATAGGGGAAGTGGGTCCGACTGAGCCCAGGGTAGCCAGGATGCAGGGTGCGGAACAAGGAGGAGAGGATCTCCACGCCCGTGTGGTCGCTGAACTTCATGTCCGCATCCACACACACAAGGTAATCCGCTTCCTGGTGGAAGCGTGCCGGGGAAAATTGATGTACGGAGCGTGGAGATGTCCTCCCAGCGGGCATGGCTCTGGACCCTGAGGATGATTGTCTGCCTTCCTTTTTGGATGTTAATATGAGGAACATAGTCTGGCCGGTCAGTGAAGACGTAGTAGTTCACCCTGTGTCCCGCCATGAAGTACGTCTCTGCAGGTCCAGCAATATCTCCAGGTGGGTTTTGGGTTTTTTAGCAGGAAACGTGATGAATCCAATGGTGGCATTCTGGAGCCGGAACTGCTCATTCAGGATGTCAGTTTTGAAAGTCCCCTCCCAGAGGATGGGAGCCAGCCGAGGGGTCATGACTAGGACGTCCTTCCTAGAGGGTGTTAGCACCTGTGGCTGTTGATACACCATCCTTGGTAAATTTTACACTTTTCAGACCATTCTGGTCTCTAACAGCCATGCTTGCATCAACCTGGACGCTTTCCAGCTTCTGGCTTCTTGGGTTCAGGTAACCCTTAGACCTGAAGATAATGATGATAAGAGCTAGGAGAAGAAGAAAGGTCACTCGATGAAGTGAACGGCATTTCTGTGTTGCAGCCAGTATGTGCATTAGCTGGGCCATGTCTGCATGACCCAAGGATGCAGCTCTTGTCTCCTCCAAGATACAAGGGTACTTGTCTCTCCTAACTTTCCCCTCTCGGTGGTTGAGGCAAGTTGGAGCTGATCGCCCGACCGTAAAGCACCCACACTCCCACTTCCTGCTCACTACTCCAGCAGCCCAGGTTCCCCTGAGGCCTGAACCGGTGCAAGTGAGTACCTGAGCACAGGGATGTCCTGGATGCCCTCGGAGAAAGGAAGGATCTGAGGAGACCCTAATAAATTTAGGTTCCTTCTGAAGTGCTGTCAAAGAAACCAGGTGTCAGGACTTAGCCAACAGACAGCTAGAACTTAAGGACGAGCAGGAAGAAGACAAGTCGGGGCCCCCGAAACAGATTCAGGGGACTGGCTCAAGGTAGACCACTGAGCAGGTAAAGGCCAGAGACTGTGACGAAAGCAAGGCAGGGCAGTAGTCACCAGTGATGCCCTGGTCAGGACTTATGGTGTGGCCCTCCCTTGTTAACAGCTGAGAGCTAAGCACCGAGTTTCCTGAAAAAATCCTCAAGGTCAAGATCAGACTGTTTTCAAGATCATATCCATACAGCTAACATGGGCAATTGCTCGGAGGCCTGATTTGGAAGCCATGGTGGAGGGAACAGAAAACCTACAGATTAGGAATGCTTTCCTTCATTCTCTTAATAATTACTTAAAATCCACTAGCATTTGCTTTTTATGCTACAGACCTCACACCGTTGTTAGGATTAGGCTGCTGAGCTTAATGTGCATTATCTTGTTCAATCCTTACAATAAGCTTGGGGGATGGGTGCTATGTTACCCACGTTGTACAGGTGGGTGACTGGCCCACAAGTACATGGCTGGTGGGTAAGTGCTGAAGCTGCCTTAGCAGCCCGATTTGAGAATATTCTGTATTCTGTCCCTTCGTCTCACTTGTGTCTTCAAGGTTTCCCTTATTGGGTTCTTTCTAAAGTCAGGTTCTTTGGTTTTCTCGCTGAGCCTTCACATGTCAGCTGTTCCTCAGACAGAGGCCTCAAGACACGACCCTTTGTTGACGCAGGGCTTATTCTATTGCCACTTCATACACCTCCTCCCGCTGATGTCCTGGGAAACTCCAAACATGTGCCTCCTAGAAAATGAAGCCTCAGACACAGACTTCTGATGCCACACTGGGGAGCCAACAGCAGGTGAAAAAGGACCCCTTGGTGGAGAAGGAGCACCTGCCACCTGCAACACGAAGTGGGCTGGTGCTCTCACGACACCTTGCTCTCTCTGTGACACCTTGCTCCTGCTTTCATGCAGAAGTGCTGGCTTGGGGCGCCTGGGTGGCTCAGTCGGTTAAGCGGCCGACTTCGGCTCGGGTCATGATCTCACGGTCTGTGAGTTCGAGCCCCACGTCGGGCTCTGTGCTGACAGCTCAGAACCTGGAGCCTGTTTCAGATTCTGTGTCTCCCTCTCTCTCTGACCCTCCCCCGTTCATGCTCTGTCTCTCTCTGTCTCAAAAATAAATAAACGTTAAAAAAAAAAAAAAAAAAGAAGTGCTGGCTGGAGATGTGGGTTTTCAGGGGTTAAAAAGTCTTCTTAGAACAGTTCTTATTGTGTTGGAAGAGGGAGGGAAGAGTGTTCTGAGTGTCTTTTACTGCAGTCATCTTCTCTTTGTGGTGTGGATCATGACATTTGCCTGGCTGTGCATAAGAATGACAGTGTACCGCCAGCCTCACGACCCTTCCGCCACAGCACTTCAGGGGGTCCAGCATAGCATTAGTGGCCCAGCGTAATTTTTTCCAACATCTCTGACCTGCTCACAGTCCCCCAGCAGGCCTGCCTCCTCGGAGATAACCTGCCTGGGTCCCACTAACACCACAGAGAACAAGCATAGCCCATAACAGGCAGAGAGTCCATGCAGATGACTGCAGTGAAAGGAAAAGTGACTCAGACACAACAGCAGGGCATAATCAACACCCAAAGGATACTCTCCTGATGTGCCAGGTCTGGGTGAACAAGGGATACTGCACTGCAAGGTGCTGTAGGACCTCTTCTTCATAAAATCACAACCTTCGATAGCAGAAGACACCGCTAACTTTCTTAACACAGAGAAGGAGACACACAGAGGCAGACAAAATAAGGAGACAGAGAAATTTACCCCAAATGAAATAACAGGACAAGGCCACAGCCAGAGATCTAAGTGAAACAGATATATGTAACATGCCTGATAGAGAATTTAAAGCAATGATCATAGGATACTCACGGACTTGAGAAAAGAATGGAAGGCATGAGTGAGATCCTTAACACAGAGAAGGAATAACACAGAAGAGATAAAGGGCACAGTTAAACCAAATGAGAAATGTACTTGATGGAATGAACAGCTGGATGGAAGAAGTGGAGGAATGAATTAGTGACCTAGAGATAGACTAATGGAATGGAATGAAGCTGAACAAAAAAGAGAAAAGGCTTATGTAGAATGAGAATAGACTTAGGGAACTCAGTAACTCCATTACACAATAACATTCATGTTGTAGGAATCCCAGAGAAAGAGAGAGAAAAGGGATAGAAATTTTATTTGAAGAAATAATAGCGGCAAACTTTCCTAATCTGGTTAAGGAAACAGTACATCAGATCCAGGAGGCACAGAGAACCCCCAACAAAATTGACAAGAACAAACACACACCAAGACATATTGCAATTAAACTTGCAAAATACAGTGATGAAGAAAACATTTTTAGAGCAGCAAGACAAAAGAAGTCATTAACTTACAAGGGAAAACCAATAAGGCTAGCAGAAGGTTTTTCAGCAGAAATTTGGTAAGCCAGAAGGGAATGGCATGATATATTCAAAGTGCTGAATGGGAAAAATCTGTAGCCAAGAATACTTTATCCAGCAAGACTATCATTCAGAATATAAAGAGAGATTAAGATTTTCCCAGACAAACAACTAAAGGAGTCATAGCCACTAAACCAGCTCTTCAAGAAATATTATAAGGGACACTTTGAGGGCAAAGGAGAGACCAAAAGTGACAGTATGAAGGTAGGAAACACAAAAGCAGTATAAATGAATATTTCTGTAAAAAATCAGTAAAGGAACTCACCAAAAAAAGAACATAGAGTATAATAACATATATCTAACACATGGGGAGGAGAGGAGAAAACAATGGGTTCAAACTTAAATGACCATCAACTTCATATAGACTGCTATACGCAGAAGAGATTATATACAAATTTAATGGTAATCATATATCAAAAACCACTAATAAATATGCAAAGAATAAAGAGAAAGAAATCCAAATATATGACTAAAGAAAATCAGCAAAACATGAGAGACAAGAAAGGATCAGACAAAATCTTTAGAAACAACCACAAAACGTGTAATAAAATGGAAATAAATACATATACTATCAATAATTACTTTGAATATAATTGGACTAAAAATTCCAATCAAAAGAAGGGTGACAAAATGGATAAAAAAAAACAAGACCCATCTATATTCTGCCCACAAGAGACCCATCTTAGACCTAAACACACCTGCAGAATGAAGGTAAGAGGACAGAGAAACATCCATCATGCAAATGGATGTCAAAAGAAAGCTGGCGCAGCAATACTTACTTTGAACAAAATAGACTTTAAAACAGAGACTGTGACAAGAGCCAAAGAAGGACTCCATATAATATTAAAGGGGACAATCCAGTGAAAAGATATAACAATTGTAAATATGTATTCACTCAACATAGGGGCATCCAAATACATCAAGCAGTTAATAACAAACATAAAGGAACTAATCAATAACAGTATAAGAATGGTAGGGGACTTTAACACCCTACTTACATCAACGGACAGATCATCTAAACAAAAATCAACAAGGAAACAATGGCACTGAATGACCCACTGGACCAGATCGATTTAACAGATATATTCAGAGCATTCCACCCTAAAACAACAAAATACACATTCTTTTCAAGTACACGTGGAACATTCTCTAGAATAGATCATATATTAGGCCACAAAACAAACCTCAGCAAATTCAAGATAGAATTCATACTATGCATCTTTCCTGACCACAATGCTATGAAGTTAACCACAAGAAAAAAAAAATCTGGAAAGACCACAAATACATGCAGGTTAAATAACTTGCTACTAAAAAATGAATGGGTCAACCAGGAAATCAAAGAGGAAATTAAAAAGTACATGGAAACAGAGGCACCTGGGTGGCTCAGCCAGTTAAGCGTCCGACTTTAGCTCAGGTCATGATCTCACAGTCCGTGAGTTCGAGCCCCGCGTCAGGCTCTGTGCTGACAGCTCAGAGCTGGAGCCTGCTTCGGATTCTGTGTCTCCCTCTCTCTCTGCCCTTCCCCTGCTCACACTCTGTCTCTCTCTCTCTCTCTCTCTCTCTCTCTCTCTCTCAAGAATAAATAAACATTAAAAAAAAGTTTTTTAAAAAAGTACATGGAAACAAAAGAAATGAAAACACAATGGTCCAAAATCTTTAGGATGCAGAAAAAGTGGTTCTAAGACGGCAGTATATAGCAATACCGGCCTACCTTAAGCAAGAAGCAAAAAATATCTCAAAATAAACAACCTAACGTTGCACCAAAAGGAGCTAGAAAAAGAACAAACAAAACCTAAAGTCAGCATAAGGAAGGAAATAATAAAGATCAGAGCAGAAATAAATTATATAGAAATGAAAATAACAATAGAACAGATCAATGAGGGGCGCCTGGGTGGCTCAGTCAGTTGAGCGTCCGACTGCGGCTCAGGTCATGATCTCGCGGTCTGTGAGTTAGAGCCCCGCGTTGGGCTCTGTGCTGACAACTCAGAGCCTGCAGCCTGCTTCAGATTCTGTGTCTCCCTCTCTGCCCCTCCCCGCTCATGCTCTGTCTCTCTCTCTCTTTCTCTCTCTCTGTCAAAAATAAATGAACGTTAAAAAATATTTTTTTTAATAAAAAAAGACAGATCAATGAAACCAGGAGCTGATTTGGTTATTTAAAAAAATGAATAAAAATGATAATCCCCTTCCTAGATTTATTAAAAAGAAAAGAGAAAGAACCCAGATAAATAAAATCACAAATGAGAGAGGAGAAATAACAACCAACATCACAGAAATACAATTATAAGAGAATATTATACAAAACTATATGTCAACAAATTGGACAACCTGGAAGAAATGGATAAATTCCTAGAAACATATAAACAACCAAAACTGAAACAGGAAGAAAACCTGAACAGACCAATAACCAGGAAGGAAACTGAACCAGCAATCAAAAACCTCCCAGCAAACAAAAGTCCAGGACCAGATGGCTTCACAGGCGTATTTTATCAAACATTTGAAGAAGAGTTAATACCTGTTCTTCTCAAACCATTCCAAAAAATAGAAGAGGAAGGAGAACTTCCAAATTCATTCTATGATGCCAGCATTACCCTGATTCCAAGACCAGACAGATACAGACTCCACTTGTAAAAGAGAACTGCAGGCCAATATTCCTGATGAACATGGATGCAAAAATTCTCAATCCAAACACTAGGAAACTGAATCCAACAATACATTAAAAGAATCATTCGCCACCTTCATGTGGGATTTATTCCTGGGCTGCAAGGGTGGTTTAATATTCACAAATCAATCAATGTGATACACCACATTAAAAAAAAGAAAAGAACCATATGATCCTTTCAATGGATGCACAAAAAAGCATTTGACAAAATACAACATCCATTCATGATAAAAACCCTCAACAAAGTAGGGTTAGAGGGAACATACCTCAACATGATAAAAGCCATATATGAAAAACCCACAGTTAATATCATCCTCAATGGGGAAAAACACAGTTCCATCCTCTACAGTCAGGAACAAGACAGGGACATTCACTCTCACCACTGTTATTTAACAGTTTATGGGAAGTCCTAGCCACAGCAATTAGACAAAACAAACAAACAAACAAACAATAAAAGCCATCCAAATTGGCAAGGAAAAAGTCAAATTTTCACTATTTTGATATGATATGATAATCTATATAGAAAACCTGAAAGACTCCACCAAAAAACTGCTAGAACAGATACACGAATTCAGTGATGTTGCAGGATACAAAATCAATGAGAACAGATACACGAATTCAGTAATGTTGCAGGATACAATATCAACGTATAGAAATCTATTGATGAAAAAAATTGAAGATAACACAAAGAAATAGAAAAACATTCCATGTTCATGGATTGGGAGAACAAATATTATTAAAATGTCTATATTACCCAAAGCAATTTGTACATTTAATGTAATCCCTTATCAAAAATATGAACAGCATTTTTCACAGAGCTAGAATAAACAATTCTTTTTTTCCCATCAATTCTAAAATTTGTTTGGAACCACAAAAGACCCTAAAATAGCTAAAGCAACCTTGAAAAAGAAATGCAAAACCAGAGGCATCATTATTCTGAAGTTCAAGTTATATTACAAAGCTGTAGTGATCATGACAGTATGGTACTGGCACAAAAACAGATACATAGATCAATGGAACAGAATAGAAAACCCAGAAATGAACCCACAACTATATGGTCCATTAATCTTGGACAAGGCAGGAAAGAATATCCAAATGAAAAAAGACAGTCTCCTCAACAAACGGTGTTGGGAAAACAGAACAGCAACATGCAAAAGAATCAAACTGGACCACTTTCTTACATCACACACAAAAATAAATTCGAAATGGATTAAAGACCTAAATGTGAGACAGGAAACCATCAAAATCCTAGAGAAGAACACCTCTTTGACATCGGCCATAACAACTTCTTACTAGATGTATTTCCTGAGGCAAGGGAAACAAAAGCAAAAACAAACTATTGGGACTTAATCAAAATAAAAAGTTTCTGCACAGCAAAGGCAACAATCAACAAAACTAAAAAGTAACCTACAGAATGGGAGAAGATATTTGCAAATAACACATCTGATAAAGGGCTCGTATCCAAACAAAATATATAAAGATCTTATAAAACTCAACACTCAAAAAAATGAATAATCCAATTAAAAAATGGGCTGAAGACATGAATAGACATTTTTCCAAAGACGACATAATGACACATGAGGCCAACAGACACATGAAGAGAGGCTCAACACCACCCATCATCCAAGGAAACATAAATAAAACCATACTGAAATATCACCTCACACCAGTCAGAATGGCTAAAACAACAGGTGTTGGTGAGGATGTGGAGAAAGGGGAACCCTCATGCACTGTTGGTGGGAATGCAAACTGGTGCAGCCACTTTTCCTTATTGTTTTCTTAATACCATTTTCTTTTCTCTAGCTACTTTACTGTAGGAATACAGTACATAACACATATTACAAAATACATGTTAATCAACTGTTTGCATTATCAGTAAGGCTTCCAGTCAACAGTAGATGAGTCAAAAGATACATTATTTTGCAGATGGGTCTTACAGAGAAAAGATCTCAGGATCCCCCAGGGTTTCCCTACATTTAAAAAGGGCCACTCCTCAGTAATGAGAGATCTGAAAAATAAGCATCATGAGATTAGTGATCCTTCTGAAATGAAAGGAGGAAAGTTCGTTCCCTAATCTTCTAGGTTAGGTTAGGTTCCTTCCAAAGCTTACATCACAGAGCAAAGAGGACATGCAGTAATTCATTTCAGAAGTCCTAGAAATGCTATTCCTGGAGAGCCAATCTCATTGGATCCCCCACTTCTTTCCTCCCCCAGTTTTATGCATAGCCCCACCCCCCATGGTGTGTCAGTGCCCCATCCCCCACATTGTTCAAGGGTCAGACATAATACAAATCCTTCTCAAACTTCCCAAAAAACAGGAGAGGAGGAAACACCTCCACATTCATTTTACAAGGCCAGCATTACCCTGATAAGAAAACCAGACAAGGACACTACAAGAAAAGAAAAACAGGCCAAAACCCTGATGAACATGGATTCAAAAACTCTCATCAAAATATTAGGACAACAAATTCAACAGTACATCATAAGGATTATATACCATGATCAAGTGAGATTTATTCCATGGATTCAAGAATGATTTGGGGCGCCTGGGTGGCTCAGTCAGTTGAGCGTCCGACTTCGGCTCAGGTCATGATCTCGTGGTCCGTGAGTTCAAGCCCCGTGTCGGGCCCTGTGCTGACAGCTTGGAGCCTGGAGCCTGTTTCGGATTCCGTGTCTCCCTCTCTCTCTGACCCTCCCCCGTTCATGCTCTGTCTCTCTCTGTCTCAAAAATTAAATAAACGTTAAAAAAAATCTTTTTTAAAAAAAGACTGATTCAACGTGGGGTGCCTGGATGGGTCAGCTGGTTAAGCATCCAACTTTTGGTTTCTGCTCAGGTCATGATCTCATGGTTTGTGAGTTTAAGCCCCACATCTGGCTTGGCACGATCAGTGTGGAACCTCCTTGGGATTCTCTCTCTCCTTCTTTCCCTGCCCCTCCCCCACTTGTTTGCATGCTCTCTCACTCTCAAAATACTTAAAAAAAAAAAAAAGAATGATTCAACATCCACAAATTCATCAATGTGATACACCATATTAACAAAATGAAGGATAAAAATCATAAATCATCTCAATAGATGTAGAAAAAACATTTGAAAATATTTAACATCCTTTTGTGAAAAAATTCTCAACCAACTGGGTACAGAGGAATGTACCTCAACATTATAAAGGCCACGCATGATAAGACCACAAGTAACATTACACTGCATGGTGAAAAGCTAAAAGCTTTTCCTGTAAGATCAGAAACAAGTCAAGGATGCCGATTGTCTCCACTTTATTCAACATAGTAGGAGGTCCTAGATCAATCATTAGATAAAAAATAGAAATGAAAGACACCTAAATAAGAAAGGAAGGAATAAAATTTTCTCTATTTACAGATGACATATTAAATACAGAAAAGAGTCCATCAAAAAACCATTAAAATAAATTCAGTAATGTTGCAGAACATAAAATCAATATATAAAAATTGGCTGCATTTTTATAGACTAACAAAAAGAGTAATTATGAAAAATCCCATTCACAAAAGCATCACAAAGACTAAAATATTTAGGAATAAATTTAACCAAGAAGGTAAAAGATCTATATGCTGAAAACTACACAAAATTGATGAACGAAACTGAAGAAGTCACAAATAAGTGATATTATGTGCTTATGTGCTTAATAAGATATTATGTGCTTATAGAGTGGAATAATTAATGTCATGAAAATGTCTGTATTACCCAATGTGATTTACAAATTCAGCGCAATTCCTATCAAAATTCCAATGGCATTTTTCACAGAAAAAAAAAATCCTAAAATTTGTACAGAATCACAAAAGACCCCAAACAGTCAAGGCAGTCTTGAGGAATAACAAAGCTGTACTTACCTGGCAGGAGAGATACCATGATCATGAAGGTGGTTTTCCTGGGGCAAGGCTTATCCATTGCACTCTGAATGTACTGATCTCTGTGATTTTCCCAAATGTGGGAAATGAAACAGACTCTTAACTATAGAAAACAAACTGATGGTTACTAGAGGGGAGGTGGGCAGGGGTATGGGTTAAATAGGTGATGGGTATTAAGGAGGGCACTTGTAATGAACACTGGGTGTTGTATGTAAGTGATGAATCACTAAATTCTACACCTGAAATGAATATCACACTGTATTTTAACTAACTGGAATTCAAATAAAAACTTGGAGGGGCACCTGGGTGGCTCAGTCAGTTAAGCTTCTGACTTCAGCTCAGGTCACTATCTCACAGTCCATGAGTTCGAGCCCACATTGGGCTGTGTACTGACAGCTCAGGGCCTGGAGCCTACTTTGAGTTCTGTGTCTCCCTCTCTCTTCACCCCTCCCCTGCTCTCTCTCTCTCTCTCTCACTCTCTCTCTCTCTCAAAAATAAATAAACATTAAAAGGCACCTGGGTGGCTCAGTTGGTTAAGCCTCCAACTTCGGCTCAGGTCGTGATTTCATGGTTCGTGAGTTTGAGCCCTGCATCAGGCTCTGTGCTGACAGCTCAGAGCCTGAAGTCTGCTTCAGATTCTGTGTCTCCCTCTTTCTCTGCATCTCCCCTGCTCACACTGTCTCTGTCTCAAAAATAAAAATAAACATTAAAAAAAATTTTTAATAAAAATAAAAACTTGGAAAAAAAAGAAATAAACACTTCCTAATTTCAAACTATATTATGAAGCCATGGTAATCAAAACAGTATGGTATTGGCATAAAAGAAGACACAGAGACCAATGTAATAGAATAAAGAGCCCAGAAATAAATCCATTCATACATGGTCAATTAATTTACAACAAAGGGGCCAAGAATATACAATGGAGAAAGGATATTCTCTTCAATAAATGGTTCTAGGATAAGCAGAAAACTACATGCAAAAGAATGAAACTAGACCCCTCTATTACACCATGCACAAAAATCAATTCAAAATGCATTAAAGATTTGACTATAAGACTTGAAAACATAAAACTCCTAGAAAACATAGGGGGTAAGCTCCTTGACATCAGTCTAGGCAATAATTTTTGTATTTGACATCAAAAGCAAAAGCAGCAGGGGCACCTGCGTGGCGCAGTCGATTAAGCCCCTGACTCTTGATCTTGGCTCAGGTCATGATCTCACAGTTGGTGAGTTCAAGTCCCACATCAGGCTCTGTGCTGACAATACAGCACCTAGCTTGGGATTCTGTCTCTTCTTCTCTCTGCCCCTCCCCCACTTGTGTTTTTTTCCCCTCTCTCTCTCTCCTCTCAAAATTAAAAAAAAAATAACTTAAAAAAATAAAAAATCAAAGGCAGCAAAAACTAAAATAAACGAGTGGAACTACATCAAACAAACAAACACTCTGTACAGCAAAGGAAATCATCAATAAAATGAAAAGGCCAAATGGGAGAAAATATTTGCAAACTTGTAACAGGTAAGAGGTTAATATCCAAAATATATAAAGAGCCCAAAATATAAAGAATATATAACTATATACACAACTCAATAGTACAAAAACCAAACAATTCAATTAAAAAATGGGCAGAAGGTCTGAATAGATATTTTTCAAAGGATGATGTATAGATGGCCAAAAGGTACACAAAAAGGTACAAAGTCAGTAATCATCAGGAGAATGCAAATCAAAATCACAATGAGATATCACTTCACACCTGTCAGAATGACTGTCATCAAAAAGATAAGAGATTAACAAGTATTGGTGAGAATGTGGAGAAAAGGGAATCTTTGTGCACCGCTGGTGGGTGTTTAAGTTGGTGTAGCCACTATGCAGAACGTTATAGAGATTCCTCAAAAATCATAAACAGAACTACCATTTCTGGGTATATATCTAAAAAAAAGTACAAATAGGATCTTGAAGAGCCATTTCTACTCTCATGTTCACTGCAGCATTATTCACAATTGCCACAATATAGAAACAACCTAAGTGTCCATCAATGAATGAAGAGATAAAGAAGATGTGAATATATATATAGAAATTCTAAATATGTATTTAATTCAATACATTTAATTCAGCCATAAGTAAGAAGAAAATCTTGCCATTTGCCACAATGTGGATTTCACCTTGAGGACATTGTGCTAAATGAAACATGTCAGGCAAAGAAAGATAAATACTGTATGATATCACTTATATGTAGAATCTAAAAAAGTCAAACACAAGGAAACAGAGAAAAGAATGGTGGCTTTCCCGGGGCTTGGGAGTGGGAGAAATGGAGATGAAGAGATGTTGGTCAAAAAGTAAAAACTTTCCATTAGAAGATGAATTAGTTCTGGCAATCTAATGTTCAGCACGGTGGTTATAGTTAATAATACTGTATTATACACTTGACAGTTACTAAGACAGCTCTTAAATGTTCTCACCTCAAAAAAAGAAATGGTAACTTATGTGATGAGTTGGAGGTTTTGGCTAACACTGTGTTGGCAATCGTGTTGCAATATATAAGCACCAATTCAACAGGTCGCACACTTTAAGCTGACAAAATAGTATACGTCAGTGATATCTCAATCAAGTTGAAAAGAAGATAAAATTCAATTAGTTTTCATAGTAAAAAAGGCTGCATCTTGTATGGTTCCAATGGTCTAACATTCAGGAAAAGGCAAAATTGTGGAGATAGTTAAAAAAAAAAAAAAGTGGTTTCCAGGGTTTGGAGGAGGAATAAATTAGCAAAGCACAGATTTTGAGAACAGTTAAATATTCTGTATAATAATATAATACAATGCAGTTGGGCTCTGTGCTTACAGCGTGGAACCTATTTGGGATTTCTCTCTCCCTCTTTCTCTCTCTCAAAAATAAATAAATAAATGAATAAACAAACAAACAAACATTAAAAAGGGGGGTTCACACCCAGGACATATAAAGAATTATAACTCAACAACAACAACAACAACAACAACAAAACAAGGCAACTAAAAAATAGGCAAAAGGCTTGAATAAACACTTCTCCAAGAAGATATACAAATGGCCAGTAAGCACATGAAAAGATGTTCAACATTAGGGAATTGCAAATCAAAAACACAGTGAAAAATACTACTTCACTACCCTTAGGACAGCTACTACCAAAAACAGAAAATAAAAATTTTGGATAAAGAACATGTGGTGTCTATATATATATATATATATATATATATTTATTTATATATATATATATATATTTATATATATATATATATATATATTTTTTTTTTTAGGCTATTTATTTTTGAGAGAGAGAGACAGCATGAGCAGGGGAGGGGCAGAGAAAGAGAGGGAGAAGGAGAGAATCCCAAGCAGACTCCGCACTGTCAGCACAGAGCCTGATGCGGGACTCAAACTTGTGAACCGTGAGATCATAACCCAAGCCGTCATCAAGAGTCAGACCCTTAACCGACCGAGCCCCCCGGGTGCCCCCACTAACTGGAATTTAAATAAAAACTTAAAAAAAAAATTTGGTGAGGACATGGAGGAACTGCAAGCCTTGTATAATGCTGGCGGGAATGTAAAACGGGACAGAACTATGAAAAGTAGTATGGTACCTCCCCCTCCCCCCAAATTGAAAATATAATTACCATCATGATCCAGAAATTCCACTTCCGGGTACTAACCCAAAGAAGTAGGGACTTGGAAGTTATTTGTACACCCATGTTCATAGTAGCATTATTCGCAATAGCCAAAAGGTGCAAGTGAGCCAAGTGCCTGCTGAAGGATGACAGGATTAGCAAAATGTGGCATATATATTCAGCCTTAAAATGCGAGGAAATTCTGCCACGTTTCAACATGGATGAAACTTGAAGACATTATGCTAAGTGTAATGCCAGTGATAAAAGGACGAATACTGTATGATTCCACTTATATGAGGTAACTAG
This sequence comes from Panthera tigris, assembly GCF_018350195.1. Taxonomy (NCBI): domain Eukaryota; kingdom Metazoa; phylum Chordata; class Mammalia; order Carnivora; family Felidae; genus Panthera; species Panthera tigris. Next base: position 18,698,178 of record NC_056674.1, read on the forward strand.
AGAGCAGTTGAATTCATAGAGACGGAAAGTGGACTGGTGCTTGTCAGGGGCAGGGGATAAAGGGGATGGGGAGTTATTGTTTAATGGGTAGAGTTTCAGTTTGGGAAGATGAAAAAAGTTCTGGAGATGGATGGTGGTGATGGTTACATTTATGTTAATACACTTAATGTCAATGAATTGTCTCTTAAAAATAGAGTGCAAACTTTGTGTTCTGAATATTTTACTACAATGAATAAAACGATGCCTGAAGCCTCAAGTGTCTCCCATACCTGAATGTTTACACAGTAACAAAACGGATGCACAGACCAAGAGTGAAAACATAAAGTTTGCTTTTTTTTTTAATCAGAGGGTAATTGGGGAAGTGTTCTGGGTAAGGATGAAGGATTTCTGGGCATTCCTCAGGTGACCTCAAAAAGAATTCTGTTGAATAATAAGTTTATCCTTCTTTTATACTTTGAAAAGAAAAAAGACATCAAAGAGAATCTTCCGGCTAAGATAACGGCAAACCCAATGCCAATGTGCATTTGCCAATGCCAATCTTCATCACAAGACCTGGCACGAGTACTGTGTATAACTGGGGTAATGGATCTAGGATTTTTCTCTTCTGAGGGACATATCTCAATTCTGTTGCCTCTGTAATGGGAGGCACCCAGAGTTTTTTCCGTATATTCTCTCTCTGCTCGGGTCGTAGGCCCTGAGCAAGTGGCTAGTGCATCCTTCTGCCTGGAATCCCAAGGATTCCCACGGGCTGAGGCAAGGAGGGTGCCATAAGAACATGTTGCCAGGACAGTTTGGGCATCTACAATGCATGGCCCCTAGATAAATAAAAGAGAAAAGAAAACCTCTCTACCCAACCAAGGTTCCCTCGGAAGATCAACAGCCATGCCCTGCCCCCACCCTTCACCCCCACTCTTCACTGGCCTTCTATTTGGTTGCCTTCCCTTCCTGCTTAAGAAGCTGTACCTGGTTCACTATGTTAGTTGTGTTCTTGCCAAAGCAGATTCTGAGACAAAGTTCTGGGGACAGGATGTTTATTTGGGGTGTGATTTCAGGGTGAACAGGTATGAAACTGGGAGGGGGAAAAGCCGCCGCTATTAGCAACTAGGTCTCAAACCTGCGGCCAGCCCTCTCAGAGACAGTATGCGACGTATCTCAGAATTGATCCGCTAGAGATCAAGGAGGTGTGTATTTTTTTAAAGGCTGCTCTATGGATATTAAGTACCCCTGCACTTTCAGAGTGAGCCTGACAATGGCCCGCCAAGCTCCCACGTGGCGGAGAAAGCTGCCAAGCAGTAAGAAGACATACAAGTATTTGAGGAGGCACCATGTCTGCTGGGGGGCGGGGGAGGCTGTCCACTATCGCTGCACGTGAACTCGGGCAGGTGAAAATGGGGGGGGGGGGCTTCATGATTAATGGAGGAAATGACATGTCAGCAGCAGACATGAAAAGACAAATTGTGGCTTTCACCTCCAAATCCTAAATTTTGGTATCAGAGATTTAGAAGGATGTCCTGTCATGACAATTTCCCCAACACCAGATTAGATAAAGATTCTGTAGTTTGGAAGAGGGAAGTGAGAGGGGAGGCAGCACATGGAAAGCACCCGTGCTACTGACGCCTAGTAGTCCTCAGGCAGTTCTGTGGAAGTTGGGCAACAGCCAAGATATTGTCTGTGTTGTGAGAACAAACTACCCTTCATCATCTCTCCTCGTCTTTAGACAAGGCACCCATCATACCTGTATGCTCATCTATAGGTGAGAGTACTTATCTGAGACCTTGCACCCGTCCAACTCATCTGGATGGCTAGCACCGTTCCAGTAAACCCCCGGAATGGGTGAGCAGTGGAACCTAACTCCTGGTTCACATACACTTGGCTGGAGTGTAGATTCTCTGCCCACAACCTCCCTGTGTCACCTTCTTTCCCCTTAGCTTCCACAGAGACAGAGGCTCGTACCCCATTTTAGAAGCAGCCTCTACCCGTGATGTGGGGTGGTGTTGAGGGGTGAGGGCAGCCCCAGGGCCACATCTCATCCCGAGCAAGGTGGCCTTCCATTGCCACCAACAGAGCACACATCACAAGAAGATGAGTGACTGCCAGTGTATCCAGTTTAGGGAGGATCCCATAGGCTCCTTGCCACGAGGATCATAGGAACACTCATCCTGAGAAGGTCCCGGTGGTGAAGGCCTCGCAGGCTCTTCCCTCAGGCAGCTCTCAGTGGGCCATCACTGAACTAGGCGAGAGTGGGGCAGTTAGACATGAGAGAGCTCCAGAATCACGCCTACGGAGCAGAGCCACAGGAGGAGTTCTGAAGCCCTGGGACCCAGGAACCCAGCTCTGTATATAAGACCCACTTTGTAGTAAGAGTATGTGGAGGCAGCTCAGTCCACCACAGAAAAAAAACTGAAATGTAAGAGGCGGTTTCTTGGTCCTGGACAGGCTCAGCACTTATCCTGCAACCAAGAACCGCATCTTTGTTCTTTTTCTCCGTGTCAGTTGCTTGGGACACAGGAGCCCCTTCGTACCAATGATTTTACTTTCCACTCACCACAGCCATGGAAATGGGAGGTACTTTTTCCCACTTTTTAGATGTATATCAGAGGCCCAGAGGACTATAATATATGCAGACACAAGTGAGTTCACCGAGCCTGTCTCTCCAACAGGGGGCGGTAGGAGCAGATTCTGCTCCTCAGGAGCCATCAACATTTCTTCACACACTTTCTCTCTCTGAGCCTCCGTTTCCTCACTTGTAAGACTGTGAGGATTACTCCCATTTCTCAAGGTGGCTGAGAGGCTGAACTTTGGTAGATAATGCATGTGACCTGTGGGTCCTGGTCCACAGAAGTGCTCAGACACTCTAGCTGCTGTGATTGCCGTCTTCCCCACCTTCCCAACCCTATAACAAGTTCAGTTGAGGAACCGCATCCTGAGGGCATCCACATCCAGCCCCAGCCAGAAGTCACAGGTGTGGTCCGTGCAGTATCCCCCCAAAGAGCCCAACCTCTAGCCCAGGGGGTAAGCACTTGCCGGCAGAGTTGCAAGGCTTTATGGGAATCCTCCAGTCAGACATCTGGACGTGGCGGGTTGCTGAGACTACCTATATCAGGCAAATGGCTTCTTTAGGGCTCCCGGCCAGGATGGCTCCAGTAACACAAAGGACATGAGTACGCTGCATCCTAAAAAGAAAAGGTCCTACAACCCGATGAGGCCTCAAGGAGAAAGAGACACCAAGTTGCACGGCAAGATCATTGGACACTTACGGAAAGGGGCCTGACACCTTGTTTGGAGTGGGGCTTTTGGATCTGAGCAAGTAAAGGTGGATTCCTCTCAATCTCGTGCATAAGAGTATCCAAAGGTATGCCTGAAAAGCTCTCTTAAGGCTCCCTCCAATATAGCAAAAAGAGGAGGAAGGGGTAACTCGTCCCATCTGGAGGGATAGGAGTGGGTATTCTGGGGCAGGACAGAATGAAGTTGCTGAGGAGGTCTTGCCAGTATTCCAGATGAGTCTATGGGACTCATCTGGGAGAGGATGGGGGCTGCAAGGAACCTGCAGCAATTTATTGTTCCAGGTCAGCTTCCTCCTGCTGTTTTTCCGGGGACTAGCAGCTTGAAGCAGGGCCCTGTCCCCATCGGGTATGACAGCAATTGAGAGAGGATATGTTCTAGTCCTTGTCTTGGTGTGTAACAGGTCTAGGGAGCAGGGGGCCCTTCGGAGAATGTGTCCTGGCGTGTAAGCCACAGAATAACCCCCTGGATTCTACAGAAAGAGGTAAAATGAGGATATTAGGGAAGCATGGACAAAGGGTTGGGGGTGCTAGGATAAAGTCTGGACAATGTAAGTGGCCAGTGGCAGTGGTGACAGTCTAAAGAGGATCCAGGCACTTGTGTTGCTGAGGCTGGAGTCAGGAAGGCCAGAGCCCAGGGCCTGACACACTGGCCAGGTGGTGCCATGGAGACAGGCGAGCCTGGAGGTTCTCGGGCTAGTGGCCTGGCATTGCCGAGCAGTCAGGGCTTGCCCGAGTGGTCAGAGGCTACACTGGTCTCTTTCTGGTCGTTTCCTACATCGCCAGTGTCTGCCCCATCCCTCCTACCTCTTTATTCTGTGAGGTTCTTGAATCTCCAAGGTTCCCAGGGAAATGCCATGGTGAGCAGGGCAATGGGTTGAGCCTGCCCTGGGATGAGCGGAGTCCCCAGATAGGCACCAGAGCCACAGACACATACGGCTAGACCCACCAGCATGTCAAGCACATGCTCCTTATCCTCTGGTGCCATTTTTTCCTCAAAGCAGTGTTTCAGTTTTCTGGCATTTGCAACATCACAGGGTTGTCTTGATATTTTTCCACTACGTTAGCATCATTGACTAGGGGTGACAATCAGGATTACACAAACATTCTTGGGGCGCCTGGCTGGCTTAGTCAGTAGAGCATCTAACTCTTGATCTCGGGGTTGTGAGTTCAGGCCCCACGTTGGGTACAGAGATTACTTAAAAATAAAATCTTTTTAAAAAAGATTACACAAACGTTCTTATGCACAGCTAGGCAAATGTCACTATCTGGACCACAAGGGCGAAGTGTCAGACCCTTAAGACACTCACCAAAAGTCACTCATTCCTTCCTCCTAACATGCTCAGAACTACCCTAAGAAGATTTCAGAAAGCCTGGAAAAACCATGTCTTCAGCCACCTACTTCTGTGGGAGGCAGAAACAAGGTGTCGCAGAGCAACACAAGAACGCCAGCCAGCTTCAGGGTGCAGATGGCAAGTGCTCCCTACCCGCCATGGGACTCTTTTATACCAACTCTTAGTCCCACAGTGCGCTGCAGAAGTCTGTGCCAGACGTTTTATTTTCCAAGAGACATAAGCTTGGAACTCCTAGGACCACAGAGGGGGATACAGGTGTGGGCAGAGTACAATAAGCCCCGAGTCTAAAATCGCCCTGGATCAAGTTCCCTTCTCCACCTTGAGGGCCCTGCCTAGGGTCAACGGACATGACAAGCATAAGGGGGAAACCAAAGGAACGTGATGGGGGAAAGAGCCCGGAAAAAGGAAACTGCAAAGTCTACACAGGCAAGGCAGAGAATCAGAGTACAGGGTGGCCAAGAACCCAGTCCTGGAGTCTGGCTGCTTAGTTGACACTTGCCAGCTGGCCATGCGGTCATGGGCTGTTCACCCATCTCTCTGAGCGTGTCTCTCCACTTAGACCTTGAGGGTAGTGTACCATCCAGCCCCTGGCCTTGATTTGAGGAGTCAGCAACATAATGCCCATAAGGTTTAGCAGCCTAATCCTGACCACAGTATAAGGCCTGGAATCTGCAGAGTAAGGGCTCAGTGGAATTTTAAGTGATTAGAGGAATAAAGGAAAACAATCCTTGATCTGTAGATCCTCTCTCTTGCAGCATGGTTACCAAATCAGGCCTCCTGAATGATGGCCCACATGAGCCTGCCTGGATGTGAACTTGAAGACATTCTGTTCTCAATTTTATTGACTTTCAGGAAATTTTGTGCTTATGTAAAGACCTCACAGCCAGTAAGTGTCAAGGGAAGGCTGGAGCACAAGCCCTCTACCCTCCTGTTCAGGCTCTCTGGTGGCTACTGCCCTGCCCTGCTTTCATCACAATCTCTGCCTTTTACCTGCTCAGTGGCCTCCATGAGCCAGTTTCAGGAGTCTGGACTGCCCTCCTACATGCTGGCCCGGAGGTTCTAGTGGCCCATTGACTGAGTCCTGCTACCTGGTTATCTGATACAACCTCAAATCAGAACTGAATTTATCAATGTTCTGCCAGTCTAGGAATCTTACTTAGCTCGGTGACCCTGAACTCCCAGCTTCCAGGGGCCCTTTGCATGGAGGTGGGACCTCAGGAGAAGCAGAGGGCATGAGCACCTCATAGTCAATGCGCTCCACCTCACTCTGCCCAGGGGAGGCTGCTGTGAGTGGAGCCTTGAGGAGGTGCAGGTCCTTAGCAGCATCCAGGAGACTTAGGCTGCAATATTGAAAGTGGGGTCATGGCTCAGCTGCTGAGGATATTCTCAGAGGACGTGAAATGTTACTCGCCTCATTGAGTGAGCTTCCTTCTTTTAATAGCTCTTGCCTTGGCCTTCTTTGGCTGCTACTACCTGAATCCAAGAAACCAGATGCTAGGAAGCAGCTCGGCTGGGACAAGAAAGGTTATTAGCAAAATCCATGGCCTGGAAAGTATAAAATCATCAAAGATGACGTATCTCCAGCCGGATGTTCTGACACCCTCTGGGAAAATGTCCTTGTCATGACCCCTCGGCTGGCTCCCATCCTCTGGGAGGGGACTTTCAAAACTGACATCCTGAATGAGCAGTTCCGGCTCCAGAATGCCACCATTGGATTCATCACGTTTCCTGCTAAAAGACCCAAAACCCACCTGAAGATATTGCTGGAACTGCAGAGATGTACTTCATGGCGGGACACAGGGTGAACTACTACGTCTTCACTGACCGGCCAGACCACGTTCCTCACATTAACATCCAAAAAGGAAGGCAGACAATCATCCTCAAGGTCCAGAGCCATGCCTGCTGGGAGGACATCTCCACGCTCCGCACATCAATTTTCCCCGGCACGCTTCCACCAGGAAGCAGATTACCTTGTGTGTGTGGATGCGGACATGAAGTTCAGCGACCACACGGGCGTGGAGATCTTCTCCTCCTTGTTCCACACCCTGCATCCTGGCTACCGTGGGCTCAGTCGGACCCACTTCCCCTATGAACGTTGGCCTCAGTCACAAGCCCATGTTCCTGAAGATGAGGGGGACTTTCATTACACAGGGGCCTTTTTGGGGGGTCAGTGCCAGAGGTTTACAGGCTCAGCAAGGCCCGCCACGAGGCACAAATGGCCAACCAAGCCAACCACATCAAGGCTGAGAGACATGTGAGAGCCACCGGAACGAGTATCTGCTTTACCACAAACCCTCCAAGGTCCTGAGTACCTGTGGAATCACAACATGCTGCAGAATACCTGGGATCAGCAGGTAGGAAACTTGTCTTCCAACATAAAGTGCATTGGATTTGTGACTATGGAAGAAGCACCAGGAAATCAAGACTTATCAAAGGAAGCTTCTAGAAAGGACTGAGGTGATGGTAAGGCAGCCCTCATCTTCTTCCTGGCATTAAATTAAAACCAGTTTTACCCAGAAACGGTATAACCCCTCTTCCTTTTCCTGTCTGGTTGAGAAAAATTGCTAATGCCTCCCACCATCTCCCCAAATGTAGGCACTCCTTGTACTGTCCTCCCCTACCACCATACACCAAACACACACTCTTAGGCAGGCCTGATTCCAGAATTCAAGCATGGTTCCTGAGTTGCCATCAACTTTAAATTCTGTGTGCTCCCAATGTTTTTCAGGATGGAGGAGGTGGGTGGTCTCTCCTTGTCCTAACATATCAGGGATCGGAGATATCTTTTCCAAAACAAGGAAGAGGTTCCTAGACACAAAGTCTCCTGTCTCTTGTGGCACAAAGTCACACACGGGCCTGCTCTGGCCTTGGCCAAGCAGATGCCCGCAAGCCTTCCATTTAGTTTCCTTGTTAAAACTAAAAGAAGAAAGTGACACCAAAAAAGACATCCTTTCCCGGTGCTTGGCTTCTTGTCTATCCCCAAACACGGCCAGCTGTCCGAGAGACAAATAGATCTCTCTGCCTCCCCTTCCCCTGCTGACTGCTTCTGTGTCAGTTTCAATTTACTAGTGATTTGCCAGTGTCCTCTTAGCTGAAGTAAACCTATGTGTAGATGATAATAGGAAGTTTGTAATTTTCATGAGAACCTGTTGTTTTTACTTTAAAGTGATATTGGTGCCCTTCAACAAGGCTCTTATGTGTCATGAAATCTGGCATCCCCCTTGGTCCTGCTTCTCCCCTCATACACAAAGGGCAGAGGCAAGTTGCACAGGAGCAACATTTATTTCTCTTCTGTTGGCAGCAAACTTTACTAATTTCAGGGCCCTTTCCAACTGTTAAAGGCTCTGATTCTCAAGTTGTATGTTTTTCTGTGTCAACACCGATCAACTTATTTCTACACAAGAATAATTCAGGAAAAATGTTTTCCTCTCAGTGCAAGATAAAATGTTTTTAAGTTTGTTTATTTTTGAGAGAGAGCATGAGCAGGGGAGGGAGAGAGAGAGAGAGAGAGAGAGACAGAGAATCTCAAGCAGAATCCGCACTATCAGCAGGGAGCCTGACATGGGTCTCAAACTCAGGAGCCACAAGATCATGCCCTGAGCCGAAATCACGAGTTGGATGCTTAACTGACTGAGCCACCCAGGTGCCCCAAGATGAAAATATTCTCATAGGATCACAGAAGCCTGACTGTCAGCTGTGGCTGCAGAGCAGGTCCTGCAGTCTAGGTCTTCCCTTCCTGGTCCACGGTCTACCCTGAACTCCAGAGTGAGAGAGTGTCCCAGAACTGGCCTCTCCATCCTTTCAGACCTCTGTCCAGCCAGAGGCCTCAAGGGGCACTTCTCGGCCCTTCCACCTAGCTGAAAATGAAACACAGTCTAATTTCTGGTTTCCTACATTTTTTTAAGTACACTTTTCTCATATATATAGATATAGATATAGATATAGATATAGATATAGATATAGATGTGTGTGTGTATATATATATATATATATATATATATATATATATATATAATTTATTGTCAAATTGGTTTCCATATGACAACCAGTGCTCATCCCAACAGGTGCCCTCCTCAATGGCCATCACCCACTTGACTTTTTTTTTTAAAGCAGTTCTTGATTTACAAAAAAAAAAAAAAAAAGTGACAGAACATGGGATTTTCCATAGCCAACTCCCCTTCTCCCTCTCTATACCATTTCTCTTATAATTAATCCTTTGCATTAGTATATTTGTTACAAATGAGAAGCCAATGCGAATATATTATCATTAATTAACTTCCACAATTTCCGCTAGGTTTCATTCTTTGTATATTCTCTAGCTTTTGACAAATGTATAATGACATGTATTCACCATTATAGTATCATACAGGATAGTTTTACCTGCCCTAAAAATCCTCCGTGCTCCACCTGTGTATTCATCCCTCCCTCCCTCTTTCTGATCCCATGGCAAACACTGATCTTTTTACTGTCTCCATGGTTTTCCTTTCTAGAATGTCATGTAGCGGGAACCATACAGTGTGCAGCTTTTTAGATTGGCTTCCTTCACTTAGCAATATCCATTAAGGGTTTCTTCCATGTCTTTTAGTAGCTTGGTAGCTCATTTCTTTTTATCACTGAATAATATTCCATGTTATAGTTGTATCAGTTTGTTTTTCCACTCATCTACTGAAGGGCAGCTTTCTTGCTTCCAGGTTTGGGAAATTATTCATGGGAAGTATTGTATGGGGACATATGTTTCAACTCATTTGGGTAAATATCAACTGGATCGGATGGTAATAGTGTATTTAGTTTTGTAAAAAAAACTGCCAGTCTCCAGAGTGACTGTACTGTTTTGCATTCCCAACAACAATGAAGGATTCCTCTTGTTCCACACACTTCCTTTGTTTGGTGTTTCTGTTTTGGATACTGGCCATTCTAATTGCTGTGTAGTGGTATTTCATTGTTTTTTAATTTGTAATTTCCTAATAACACGTGAAGTTGAGTATCTTTTCAGAGGTTATTTGCATCTGTATATATTCTCTGGGACCATGTCTATTCTGACCTATTATACCCTTTTTGAGTTTTTCATGTTATTATTGTTGGGTTTTAAGAAATTTCCATATTTTTGATACCAGTCCTTTATCATATATGTGTTTTGCAAAGATTTTTCTCCCAGTCTGTGGCTTGTCTTCCCATTCTTTTAACACCATGTTTTGCAAATCCTGAGTTTTCAATTTGAATAAAGTTTAAATAATGTTTTCTTTCACAAACTGTGCATTTGATGTTATGTCTAAAAAGTCATCACCAGGGGCACCTGGGTGGCCCAGTCGGTTAAACGTCCGACTTCAGCTCAGGTCGTGATCTGCGGTTTGTGAGCTCGAGCCCCAGGTCGGGCTCTGTGCTGACAGCTCGGAGCCTGGAGCCTGCTTCGGATTCTGTGTCTCCTTCTCTCTCTGCCCCGCCCCGACTTGTGCTCTGTCTCTATCAAAAATAAGTAAATGTAAAAAAATTTTTTTAAATAAATAAATATAAATAAATAAATAAATAATCATCACCAAACCCAAGGTCACTTTAATTCTCCATCTTCTAGGAGTTTTTGTGGGTTTTTTGTTTGGTTTGGTTTCCTGCATTTAGGTTTGTGACCATTCTGAGTTAATTTTTGTGAAGGGTATAAGGTCTGTGTCCAGATTACTTTTTTTTTAGATGTGGATGTTCAATTGTCCAGCAGCAACTATAGAAAAGACTATCTTTTTCCCACTGAATTACCTTTGCTGCTTTGCCAAAAATCAGTTGACGATATTTATGTGGGTCTACTTCTGGGCTTTCTTTTCTGTTCCATTTATCTGTCTATTTTTTCACCAATACCCTACTGTCTCGATTACTATAGCTTTATACTACATATTGTCAGTCCTCTGTTCTCCTTCAATATTATGCTGGGTATTCCAGATCCTTTGCCTCTTCATACAAACTTAAACTTAAGGATCAGTTTGCCAATATCCACAAAATGACTTGTTAGGATTTACACTGTGATTGCATTTAATCTATAGATCAAGTTGGGAAGAACTGACATCTTGACTATACTGAATCTTCCTATCCATGAACATGGAGTATCTCTACATTTATTTAGTTCTTTAATTCCATTCATTGGTTTTGTAGTTTTACTCACAAACATCTTATATATATCTATATATATAGTTACATTTACACTCAAGTATTTCATTTTGGGGGAAGCTAATATAAATGGTATTATTTTTAATTTTAAATTCCAATTGTTCATTGCTGGTATATACGAAAGCAGTTAACACTTTTGAATATTAACTTATATTCTGAAACTTTGCTATAATCACTTATTAATTCCAGGAGTTCTTTTTTTCTTGATTATTTAGGATTTTCTATACAGACAATATAGTCACCTACAAACAAAGATTTTCATTTCTTCCTTCCCAACCTAAATATTTCTATTTCCTTTCCTTCCCTTATTGCCTGAGTTAGGACTTCCCATACTATGCTGAAAAGGAATGATGAGAAAGCATATTCTTACCTTGTTTCTGATCTTAGCAGGAAAGCTTCTAGCTGCTCACCATTAAGTATGATGTTATTTGTAGTGTTTTTGAAGTTGTTCAATATAAAGCTGAGAAAGCTCTCCTCTATTTCTACTTTGCTGAGGTTTTTTAAAATAATGAATGAATGCTAGATTTTTGTCATATACTCTTTATGCATCTATTGATATGATCATGCGATTTTTATCCTTTAGTCTGTTGATGTGATGGATGACATTAATTGACTTTCCAATGTCAGACTGCATCCTTGGAATAAATCCCACTTGGCTGAGGTGTAGAACTTCTCATACCTTGTTGGATTTGATTTGCTAATATTTTGTTGATTTTTGTACTTATGTTCATGGGAGATATTGGTCTGTAGTTTTTTTCTTGTAATGTCTTTGTCTAACATTGGTATTCGGGCAACGCTGGCCTCATAGAATGAATTAGAAAGTATCCCTTCTGCCTCTATCCTCTGAATGAGATTGTAGAGAAATGATATAACTTCTTAAATATTTGGTAGAACTCACCAGTGAAACTACTTGGGGCTGGTACTTTCTGTTTTGGAAGATTATTAAATATTGATTCAAACTCTTTAATAGACATAAAAAGCCTATTCAGTTTGTTTTTTCTTGCGTGAATTTTGGCAGACTGTGTCTTTTAAGGAATCGGTTCATTTCATCTAAGTTATTAAATTTGTGGAATAGAGTTGTTTATAATATTCTTTTATTATCCTTTTAGTATCCATGGAGTCTGTAGTGCTGTGAACTCTTTCATTTCTGATATTAGTAATTTGTGTCTTCTCTCTTTTGAACTAGCCCAGTTAGAGGCTTATTGATTTTGTTGATATTTCAAATAATTAGTTTTTGTTTTGTTGATTTTATCTGTTGATTTCCTGTTTTCAATTTCATTGACTTCTACCCTCTTATTGTTTCTTTTCTTCTTACTTTGGATTTAATTTTCCTTTCTTTCTTCAATTGCTAAAGTTTCTAGTTTAGATGACTGATTTTAGATTTTTCTTCATCCCACAAATTTAGGTAGATTATATTTTCATTTCATTTATTTCAAAATATTTTAAAATTTCTCTTGAAAGTTCCTCTTCGATCCACGCATTGTTTAGAAATGTGTTGTTTAATCTCCACATATTCTGAGATTTTCTAGCTATCTTTTCTAGTTTAATTCCATGGTAGTCTGAAAACATGTTACATGATTTCTATTCTTTTAAGTTTAAATTGTGTTTTATGACTCAGAATGTGGTCTCTTTGGTGAATATTCCACACTTGAGAAGAATGTGTATTCTGCAACTGTTGGATGACGTATTCTATAGATGCTATGTATACCAGAATAAATAACTGATGATGCTCTTAAGCTCAGTTATGTCCTCATTGATTTTCTGCCCGTTAGATCTGTTCTTTTTTTGTAGAGGGGTGTTGAAGTCTTCAACTATAATAGTGGATTCATCTATTTGTACTTGCAGATGTATCAATTCTATATTGGATTTTCATTTTCGTTCAGTTAAAAGTATTTCTTAAGTTGCCTTATTATTCTGTGTCTGAGGCTTCATTAATATGTTGTCTAATTTCCAAATGTTCATGGATTTTCCCAGATCATGTACTTTAATGATTTCTAGTATAATTTCTTTGTGACCAGAGAAATACATTCATGATTTTAATCATTTAAAATTTGTTGAGATTTTAGTTCCTAGAATATGGTGGTCTTGGTGAACATCTCTTGGGTACTTGAAAAGAAAGTGTATTCTGTTGTTGGATGGAGCAGTCTAAAAATAAATGTGAATTAGTTCAAGTTAGCTGACTGATTTCTTCAAGGATTCTATATCCATACCAATTATTCATTCAATTGTTCTATCAATTATTGAGAAAACTGCAGAAATTTTTTATTGTAATTGTGGATTAGTCTATGTTTTACTTTAGCTTCTCACTTATTGTTTAAATAATTTAAAGTTTGTTGTTAGGTGTATACACATTTATGATTATCATAATCTCTTAGAAAAGGCCTCTTTATCAGTCTTTTATATACTTACTTTAGTAATATTCTTTGTTGATAAACCTACTTTGTATGATTTCACTATAGGCATAATAGTGTTGTTTAGACTAGTGTTAGTGTAGCGTATCTTTTTCCATCCCCTTACTTTCATTTAACTTTTCATTTTGAGGTCACTGTAGATTCACACACAGTTGTAAGAAACAAAAAGATAACCCATAAGTTTCCCCCTTGGCATCAACTTGCATAACTAAAGTACAATATCAAGACCAGAAAATTGACATGATACAGTTCACCAGGCTAATATTTCAAGTTTACGTACTCGTGTGTATTTATATCTACACAATTTTGTCAAGTGTAGATTTGTGTGACAGTCAAGACACAAAACTGTTCCATCACAAGGATCCCTTTTATAACCACAGCCACCTTCCTCCCTCCTTAGCTACCTAGTTCTTCTCTGGCAACCACTAATCTGTGATTTTAAAAATATTACATAAATGGAACCACACACTATGTGCCCTATTGATATTGGCTCTTTGCACTTAATTCCCTTGAAAACCATTCAAGTTGTAGCATGTATCAATAGTTTGGTACTTTTTATTGCCAAATAGTATGATGGACCACAGTTTATTTAAGCATTCACCTACTGAATGACATTGGGGCTATTATGAATAAAGTTGCTATAAACATTTGGGCACAAGTTTTTGCATGAACTTAAGTACTCATGATCTGGGGCATACAGTTAAGAGTGCAACCGATACGTGAAATAAGTCAACCAAAGAAAGACAAATACCATATGATATCATGCACATTTGGAATTTTTAAAAGCAAAGGAACAAACAAAGAAAAAAAGAGACAAACAAAACAGATACTTCAATACAGAGAACTGGTGGTTGCCAGAGGGGAGGTGGTGAAAAGGATTAAGAGTACACTTAGAGCACTGAGTAATGTACAAAATTGTTGAATCCTTATATTGTAACACCTGATACTAATATAATGCTGTATTTTAATTATACTTCAATTTAAGAAAGAAAATTTAAAAATACAAAAATAATAAAAAATAAAAATAAAGCAATTTTACTTCTATACGGTACCAAAGAACAACTGGAAATTGACACAAAAAATACTTTTTAAAAGAGCCTCAGACATGAAATTTTTGGAGATAAAATGTACAAGAAATATAAACAGAAAACTAGAAAATACTTCTGAGAAAAATTAAATATATAAATAAAGGGAAATATATTCTGTTTTTATGGACTGAAACACTCACTATTGTTAATGTGTTAATTATCTTCAAATTAATCTAAAGCAATCCCAGTCAAAATCCTAGTATGTTTTCATTAGAAGTTGACAAGGGGGTCTAAAACCATATGGAAATGCAAGAGTTAGGATAGCCAACACAAATTGGAAAAGAAAAACAGAGTTAGAAGACTATATTATCCAATTTCAAGACATATTATAAAATCATATTAGGACTTTAAGATACTTGCCAAAGTACAGATAAAGAGATGAATGAAACAGAATAGAAAATCCAAAAATAACGTCACATAAGAGCAACTGATTTTTTAAGAGGTGCAAAGCCAATTCAGTGAGAAAAGATACTCTTCAACTAATTTAGATGGTGCAATCGGATGTCCTTTTTTTAAGGGAACTTTCACCCCCATGTCTCACACAATAAAGGAGAATTAACTGAAAATGAATTATAAATCTAACTATAGATCCTCCTTTACATTAGAGGTCTTTTTCCTCTTGAGTTATACAGATTTATTTTATATAACTGAAAAAATGGGTTCAATAAAAGAAAAAAAAAAGACAAATCTGACTTCACTAACATTAAAGACTTCTGCCATAGGAAAGACACTGTTAAGAGATGAAAAGAGAAGCCACACACTGGATGCCTATATAGGCAAACCACATATCTAACGGGTTTCCCATATCCAGAATTTATTAAGAATTCTTAAAACTCAATAAAATGACAAAACAAATGTTTTAAAATGAGGAAAAGATTTTAACAGACAATTCACTGAAGAAAATAGGAGAAAGTCATTAATCGTATGTAAAATTTCTAAAAACACTAGTTGCTAAGGGAATACAAATTAGAGTCACAATGAGATATCACTACACACATCTGGGAATGGCTGAAATTAAAAAGATTGACCTACCAAGTGTCGATGAAGCTCTAGAGAAGCTAGAACTCTCATCAGTTGCTGATGGGAATGTAAAATGGTAAAACCACTTTGGGACAGTTTTGTCAGTTCACAGAATGACAAACACTCACCAATCCCTTGATTCAGGCATTGTACCACTAAGTATTAACCCCCCAAAAAGACTGGTTCATGAATGTTCATAACAGCTTTATAATAACCTCAAACTTGAATCAATCCAAAGGTTCATTAACAGATGAACAGAATAAGAAATTAGGGTATGTTCATACAAGAAAACACTACTCAGTAATAAAAAGAATGAAGTACTCAAACATATGACTTGAATGAATTCCAAATAATTGAACAAAATGAAAAGAAATAACAAACAAAAAAGAATAAATATTTTATAATTCCATTTATATAACATTCTAGAAAAGGCAAACAAGTCTAGAATGAAAGACAGTTAATCTCTGATCATGGGGATAAGGAGCCAGGAAGGAAGACAGGGACTATAAAGGGTCATGAGGTAACTTTGAGGGTGATCTATATATTCATTATCATTATTATGGTGGTTTCACAGGTATACACATATGTTAAAATATCACATTTTAGGTCCAGGCTCATACAGGCACCCGTAGCAGGTGGTCCACACACTACTGCATCGTGAGACTCTGGGAAGATTGATGTCATCAAGATGGCTGGGTAGGAGCTACAAGCCTTCATCCTCCCACAGAAAAACAACAATTAAAAAAACTATCCACGACTAAAAATAGTTTGGAGAGGACTCGAGAGTTCAATTAAGAACCTACAGGGGCACCTGGGGGGGCTCAGTTGGTTAAGCGTCTGACTCTTGATTTCAGCTCAGGTCATGATCTCATGGTTTCATGGGTTCAAGCCCCACATCCCTCTCCTCTCTCTACCCCTCTCTCTCTACCCCTCTCTCTCCCTCTCTCTCTCTACCCCTCCCCTGCTCACGCTTTCTTTCAAAATAAATAAGTAAACAAAGCAAAACAAAAAAAGAACCTACAGTAACACAGTAGAGCAAAAAAATGAGGACTAATCTCACAGGATGGACTGCCGGGGAGCTCAGCTTACCTGAGATGTCCGGAGACGGCTAGCAGAAGAGAGAAGGGGCAGAGACCTTTCATCAGTATCAACCACATGGTGGGTGCCATCATTGACCCTCAGAGCCTGCTCTGCAAGGAGCCTGGCAGCCCTTGCCATTGAGAACTTAAACATCCCCCACATCAGCCACACCTGCAGCTTTTACGGCAGAGAACCTTGCATTAATCAGCACAGACCCATACTCCGTTCCAGAGAGGACACCAGCAGTTTTTGCCACAGCCGTGCCACCCTGGAACCCTCGGGGAGGGCATCGCTGCTGCAGGTCCTTCCCTCAGAGGGAGCTGCTATTACGCTACCCTGGGACCAGGGCTGCCAGCCCCACCCCCACCCCCACCCCCCCCCGGCCTGCATATGCCCTGGATCCCAGAGTCTTTGCTGCTCTGCGTGTGCCGACACTTCAGACCTCAGATGCGTAGCTTCTCCACGTGTGCCCACATCTCGGGCATGAGAGCCACTGCTGCTTCAGACCGTCCAACGCCCAAAGCCACTGTTGCTCCACTGGTACATGGGCTCCAGTCCCCGGCTCTGTGGCTGCTCTGCACATGCCCGTGCCTCAGACACCGGAACCACTGCATCCGTAGGCTAGCCAGTTCCCAAGACCCCAGAGACATTGTTGCTCTGTGAGCACCCAACTCCAGACTCCAGGTCCATGGCTGTTCCATGGCACGTATGCCCGGGACACCAGTGCTACCACAACCGCAAGGGTGCCCGAAAGCCACACCTGCTACCAAGAGGGATCCCCCTGGCCACAACATGGGCTATGAGAGGAAAAGAGATGAGGTGGTCCTCAGCACTTTTGCCACCAAAGATCCCAGTGGTCTTCGTCGGCCCCGTGGACACCTTACAACGCTGGCTGTCGAGGACTGCTGCAATCCTCACTGTCGCTGCCTCAACGGAAAGAGCTGCGTGGAGACTATGCAGCTGGGCCTTCCCCAGAGCTGGAACCGCCACACCCCACCCAGCTGGTGCCCTTGCACTCACCTACCAGGGAAGGTCTTTCCCCACGCACACCAGTCCGTAAGTCTGGAAGGGGTGACTCCCAGTCCGTAAAGTCTAGAAGGGGTGACTTTCAACCAAATCTACAGATGCTAATGCAGGCTACAGGAAACACGCACTTCAAACGAGACACAGTAATTTCCGATAAGTGACCAGGAGGAAAAATGGAGATTTATGAACTGCTGAACAATGAATTCAAAATAATTTTAAGGAAGCTCAGCAATCTATAAGAGAACACAGAAAATTCAATAAATTCCAGAGAATGATACAGGAGCAAACTGCGAAGTTCAACAGACAGACTGAAATAATAATAATAAAACAAACAGAAATTCTGGAGCTGAAGAATACAATGAATGAAATGAAAATGGCAATAGAGGTTATCAACAACAGACTTGATCAACCAGAAGAAAGAATCTGTGAACTCAAAAACAGGTCATTTGAAATTCCCCTATCAGAAAGAAAAAAGAATGAAAAAGAGTGAAGAAGGCCTCTGTGCATTATGGGACACCAACAAATAAACAGTATTTGCATTATGGGAATCACAGAAAAAAAGAGAGAGAGGGAGGCAAAAAGCTTATTTAACACATAATGGCTAAAAGCCTCTCAGGGAGGAGATATGGATGTTCAGGTACAGGAAGCTCAAAGGTCCCCATATAGATTAAACTCAAAGAAAACTTCACCAAGCCATATTATAATAAAACCGTCATAAGTCAAAAACAGAATTCTGAAGGCAGCAAAAGGAAAAGGTCATCTCATCCAAAGGAACCCACATAAACCTACATCCCTATTTCTCAAAAGAAACCTTGCAGGAAAGAGTAGGATGATATATTCAAAGTGCTGGGGGAGCATGTGATAACCAATATTTATACTTTACCCAGCACAGCTGTCCTTCAGAATGAGGAAGAGATAAAGATTTTCCCAGAAACACAAAGCTGAGTGAATCCATGACGGCTAGGCCTACTCTACAAGAAACACCAAAGGGAGTTCTTCAAGCTGAAATGAACAGACGCTAATTAGTAGCATGAAACCATATAAAAGTATCAAATTACTGGTAAAGGTAAATATGTAGTCAAATTCAGAATACTCTAATACTGTAATAGTGATGTATAAATCACTTAACTCTAGTACAAGGGTTAAAAGAAAAAAAGTATTTAAGATAATCATAGCTACGTAACTTAGTTAATGGATATACAACATAAAAAGATGCAAACTGTGCCGTCAAAAAATTAAATGTCAGGGGATGGAAGTAAAAGAGCAGAAACGGAGAATGAAAGAGCCTGGCCAAGGACGCCGGGGTGAGCGTGAAAGACTTACCCAGTGAGGCCACAAGTGCAAAGTTCTCTAGCACCAGAGCACGGTAGGAGTCTCTGAGCCCTGTCAAGGAGCTCCCGCTCCTCCTGAGACCAGTCCAGGGCCACATGCTCCAAGGTCACAACAGCCCACCATGATGCGGAGAGCAGTGGCCCTGAGCCACCTCTCACTGGGACCCTCCGTCTACCCCCCAGACATCCACTCCACACACATCCCCTCACAGGATCGACAAGGCCCGGATGCTCCTGGTGCTAGCTCTCTCCTCCTTCTTACTGATTCCTGTGTCACCCCATATCATTCCCACACAGGCATGATGGCAAATAAATAAATGTCATTCAAGCACTAGGCATGGCATGAAAGGCTCCACCTCCTCTGCTGCCAGCACATTCCCCAGGGGTTCCCAGATCATGCCTCTGAGACACAAGCAAACACGGGTTCAGCTTTCTCCCTTAAGCTGCTAGGAGTGAGGCCCCGGGACCCTCAGTTCTCCCTCTCTCCACTGACTCATCACTCCATGGACCATATTGCCCTCCCATCCATCACCCCCATGGTCACGCCCACCTCCTCCACCCCAGCCCCCATCCAGGGTATGTCCCTGGCCTCCCCATGTTCCACTCTTCCCTTGGCACCCAAAGAGCACTTGGCAAATACAATGAAGATCCATCCTGCGCTGGTCCCCGGGTGGCCCACACTGGCAGGGGAAGCCCCCAGCCCTGCTTTAAAGGCCTCTGCACCACATCCTTTCCTGCTTCGGCCTCACCCACCTGGAACCACATTCAGGGGTCCACACCTTAAGGCCCTTCTGCTGCTGTGCTGCACACACTGTCCCCTCACTAGTCTCGGCCTCCCTCTTTCCAGTCAAGCCTCACCCAGCACTCCCACCACTGTCCCCTGGCCTTGTGTGTTCCTGAGCTCGTCTACCAGCCTGTGTAAACCTCTCCAGGCCCCACAAGGTCACCACAAAAGCCTGGCCAGCCCGCAGAGGGCTGAGGAAGCACTGGCCTTGGCCTCACGGTCATCTCACTCCCGTTACTGTTGTGCTTCCACATCCATCCCATGTGCACTCCTCTGTGGAAGCCTCAAACCCTCACAAGCCCCACCTCCTCCCCACGGCCACCACCCTCCCTCAGCTGTCTTTGTGATGCTCACCAACACCACTCAGGGGCCCAAGGCACAGATCCAGTCCTCTGGCCTTGTCCTCCCCTTCTCTGCCCCTCAGTCACCATGACCTGAAGATGTCCCTTCCCAAATGTGACTCACAGCTCTACCCTGGTCCCCATATAGGACATCACCTCGTGGTGTCTGGAACTTGAGCCCTTACCCTCAAATCCAGACATGTGCATCTTGCCGTCCATTCAATGCCTCCACTCAGAAGTCTCCGGAACTTCTCACACTCAACAGGTTTGAACCAAACTCCTGATATTCCCTCTGAAAATTATTCCTACTGTTGGGAAAATGAATAAAGTTTTATACCATAAGATGGCGACGGGACTAAAACAAGCTCTGGTCTCTAGCTTAGAGACCCCTCTTCCCGGTTCTTCTTGCCCTGTTTGCTGCGCGGGGAAAACCCACCACAGATATGGAAGCTGACAACTATAAATTACCCTTCCACCCTTCATCCGGGATTCAGATCTTTGGAGAAACGGTCTCCTCTGAGCCCGCCCGCCGATGTTAAATAAATCTCCAATCCACCAAGATCTCCGAGTGCCGCTTGGTTTTTCCACCAGCGTTCCAGCCTGGTTCCATAACACTACAAATGACTTCTCCATCTCAATAGAGGGTAATTCTTTTCGTCCAGTTGCAAAAGCCACAACCCTTGGAATTATCTCCAGCTCCTCTCTTTCTCTTTAATCATCCATATCACAAAGTAGTCAGACCTACTTTACAAACCAACTCAGAAGCCATACGTTTTTCCCCTGCCTCCACAACCAACATCCTGATCCAGTCATTACCAATACTTATCTGGACTATTCAGTACCTTCCTCCCCCACCCCTACTCTCTGTTCTCCAGTCTGCAGCCAGAGGAAATCTGTTAAGACCTGATTCAAATGACCTCCCTTCTCTACTCTGAATGTTCCAACATTCCTAACATCCTCAGAATAGAGGCATAGTTCCTGAGACTGCCATTCTAGACCTGATTCTTACATTTTTGCTCCTTGGTCCCACCAGACGTATTGGAGACGTGCAGTTCCCTGAATCCTGCCAACTCAGTTTCACCTCCAAGTATCTGCAAATGCTGATCTCTGTGTCTATAACACCCCTAAATAGCATTCTCTTGGTTGTCAGAAATGGAAACCCCTTCATATAATGCCTGGTGTGGGTTCAGGACCTTGAATCTCAAGGAATCCAGGGGCCCCAGTCCCAATAGCCATGAGGGTGGCAGGTACAGCATTCCAGGACACCCCAGAGACTATATGGGTAAAGATGGGGTGGGTGAGGGACTGAGATACCCCCCACTCACCTGTGCATGATCCACAAACATTTCTGCAGCCATGGGTCCCTGTGAGAAGAGTAAGACTGTGAGTGATACGTATCCATGGTAGGGTCTCAAGGGTTCATCCAAACCTTCATCACTGCCCTGAATCAAGGTGACCTCCATTTGAATGTCTAATTTAGAAGCCTCGGTCATTAGCTTGACCTCATCAGCTGTGTGATTTGGGACAATTCAACCTCTCCTTGCTTCAGTGTCTTCTTCTGTAAAATGGGGATAGTTAAGGGAACCATCCTCATAGGGCTGCTGTTGGGATCAAACACATTAGTCCATATTAAGTGCTGAGTGTGTGCTATGACTATCATATTTGTCATTGTTCTCAATGCAAATTAAGTGATGGATTTTGAAATTCTGAATGTTTCAGGTATTTTATTCATTTAAGAAAATATGACATTTAACACTTTTGATTTTAGTATATTAGTGCACTGCTTAGCTGCGTATTAAGGGTAAACCAAGTATTAATTGCTTTTAAAATTTTACCTTGCTCAGGGCACCAGGGTGGCTCCATCGGTTAGGCATCTGACTTCGTCATGATCTCACAGTTTGTGAGTTTGAGCCCTGTATCGGGCTCTGTGCTGACAGCTTGGAGCCTGGAGCCTGCTTCAGATTCTGACTCCCTTTCTCTCTGCTCCTCCCCCGCTCGCGCTGTCTCCTTCTCAAAAATAAAGGTTAAAAAAAATTTTTTTTTAATTTGCCTTGCTAAATCCATTTTAAATTTTAATTGACTACCTATAGGAACACATTTAGAGAAACAGTGATTGCTTAATTTTAAAACAAATGGTGTCCCCCTAAGCTAAAAATAGGGGGTAGGGAGGATAGGCCTTGGGAGGTGGGCAGATGATAGTCTTCTTTCCTTAGGGTCTACCTTGTATCATTTCTACCCCTTTACCAAGACAGCCTTAGCATTTCCTCAGCTTGACTAAGTGTCAATCAGGTTTCTTCCTGACTATAGGCTCCTAAACTCCCTTTTCTTAGAGCATTTACTTTAGGAATCTTGCAATTGTAAATTCTTTCTCCATTTTTTTCCCCCCAAATATATGTAAATCTTCTCCTGGCCCAGTTTTCAACCCAGGAAATGACTTTCTCAAGGACTTGGGAACCATCTCTTTGCCATGTGAACACCAAAAGACACAGCAGCCCTATCTCTCAGTCTCCGTGGGCCAGGAGAAGTCTAACTTCTATAAATACCAATTAGAAAACACATACGTCTTAATCACAGAGAAAAGGACATGCGATCTCAGGAGTAACTCCCTATGCCCCGCAGATCCCACTGATCAACCTCCCCATCTGACGTCCTCCAGCACTTTTCCAATGGCTCACTCCAGCACTTAAAAACCCTCCTGCCTTTCATTTCATTGGAGTTGAATTCAGTCCCTCTCTCCTACTGCAATAGCCTTGAATTGTCTTCCTTGCTTGTTTCAACTTTGCCCAGGGGGGAGTTTTACTTTGACAGTCCTCTGGCTACCCCTCTGGTCCAGCCTCATGGTAGTGCTCCCAGACTCTGTTACAGGAACTTTCTCAAACTTTCCCCACTTCCTCTCATCATCCCTCCCCAAAGTCCCTTCCACACTTAGCGGCCTTTGGGAAACTTTTAAAATCCTATCTCACATCAGGTCTCTCGATTCAAAACTCTCCATGCCCTCGGAATGAAAGCCTAACTGCTCAGGCTGCCACACCACTCACTATCTGTTTCCTGTATACAGGAAACAGGCTGCAGGTTTCCCCGAACACTCCACTCAGTAGCACTTACAAGCCTCTGCACGTGACAGTCCCTCTGCCTGTAACACTATTCAACTCCTTATCACACCGAAAGTCAAAAATGGGCATCCCGGCCAGGAAGGCGCCACAGTCCCGAACAAAGGGCGTGACTGAAAGCGAACTGCATAGGGACTCATCCGGGTCTTTGGGATTCAGAGATGGGATTCCCACTGATGTGGGTGTGAGGGATACGGTACCAACTTGCACTGGCTCCATCAGGGCACACAGGACCCTCAAGGCAAAGCCGGGAGTTGCCAGGAACCAGGCCACAGTGCTGCAGCCTCAGCCAAACGCACAGTATCACCCCAGGCGGCACTCTCACCAAGTCTCAGCACCGCCTCTGTCGGTGGGAACACATTTACTTTCATGCCTCCCGCTCACTTTATCTTGGGCTCCAACAATTATTTAAGAATCGGATCAAACGGCCAGGCTCAAGAGTGATAAAAAGGACCACTGCCAAGAGAAGCCGGAAGTCCCGTCTGGGCGATTCCCCCCTCTCAGAAAGGCGTCTGTCCAGGGCCTTCATTGGCCCAGCGCTTGCAGATGCACGACGCAGGGGCATCTGGGTAATGTAGTTCCCAGGAGCCTCGGACCTTAGTGATACGCGCTCCCTGCATGCGTGGGGCACAACCTAGGAAGGGGTAGAAGCTGAGAAATGGTGCCCCCCCCCCCCCCCCGCCCCGCCAAGCTCTGAGAACTGGAGGGAATTTCGCTCTTCTTAAAGAGACACCCTCCGATTTCCATGAAGTGTAGTATGCAACTGATCATGGATGTTTAGAGACCTGATTTTGGATGTCCTCCAAAGCTGGAAAATATCCCAATGCCAGTCTGATACAAAATGTGTTCCCTATTAGGTGGGAGCTAATAGATGCTATTTTGATTCTTTACAAATATATGTGGACTGAAGCTTTAGAGTTCACTTTGTGAACCTCAGTTTATTTCCTCAAGGTGGAGAGAGGAAAACACTCCAGACAAGGCTATGAGGGGCATCTTTCAGGAGAAATTTTAGGTGAACAAGAGAAAGAGCAGACCTATGCCGGCCGACTCCATCTTGTTCTGTGTCCTCCACCTTGAGTGACTATGTCCCGGACATGGCCCCTTTTCCAGGAAAATCGCAGAAACCTCAGACCACGCCTCCTCCCCTTGAGTAACCTCCCGCTCACCCTTTCAAACTTCCCGATCAAAACGTGCCCAGCGACCTGCGTAACAGGACTCCGACTCTTCCCCAGCCAATCGGCCAAGGCCACGACCCTTCCCCAGCCAATCGGCTGAGGCCACAGCCATTACCTCACCAACTGCCCCTAGACCCCTATAAAACCTTTGTGCTTTTGAAACTCGCTCTCTCTCCCCGGCATCTCACCGCTGCGTCGGTGCAGGTAGGGGATTGAGCTCGAGCTAGCTCGAATAAAGGCTCTTTGCTTTTGCATCGGACTCGGCTCCCTGGTGGTCTTTGGGGTCACAAATTCTGGGCATAACATTTGGGGGCTCGGCCCAGGATCCCCAAGACCCTCAAGGGACCCCCGACCCGGAGAGCCTGACTGGCCACGGTTAGTGTCTGTTCCGTCTTTTCTGTGTGAGCTCATTTCTGAAATTCTGGTAGTGCCCGACGCGGTCTAAGTGGATGCACTGGAGGACCACGGGCCAGGAGTTTCGGAAGACGTTCCAATCCTCCCTTTTGGAGAGACGTGGAATCCCCTCATCGGTTTTGGAGGGACGTGGAATCCCCTCATCAGTCTTGGCGGGATGTGAAATCCCCTCAAAGGTCTGAGACGAGGCAGGTCGCTCCCGCCGGTCAGTGCCAGGCCGTCGTCTAGCTTTCAGTTTTGCTTCCATGGAGTTGGAAGACTTTCTAGGGGCCCTCTGTTTGTCTGTTTCTGTGTTTCTCTGTTTTGTTCTGTGGACTTACTGGATGGACATTATGGGACAGACTCAGACTACTCCTCTAAGTATTATGATTCATCACTTTAAGGAAGAATTAATTGTTCCTCCCCCGTATAACCACCCTAGGATGCCGGAGGAACACCATCCACCCCCTCCGGGGGAGGCAGACGCCGTTCCGAGAGCGGGAGGCGGAAACGCTCCAGTGGGAAGCCCGCCCTTTACCAGACAAAGGGCTCAGAGGG
The DNA here is from genome assembly GCF_018350195.1 of Panthera tigris. Lineage (NCBI taxonomy): Eukaryota > Metazoa > Chordata > Mammalia > Carnivora > Felidae > Panthera > Panthera tigris. Next base: position 18,723,281 of record NC_056674.1, read on the forward strand.
AGCAATCTGCCTCCGCTGCCGACTCCACTATTCCGCCCCTGCGAGCCACCGGACCCCCAGACACGGAGGGGAATCAGCCCCATCACTATTGGCCTTTCGCCACTAGTGACCTCTACAATTGGAAAGCTCAGAATCCTAAGTTTTCCGAGAAACCGGCAGGGCTTATTGATTTATTAGACTCTGTTCTTTTTACTCAACAGCCCACGTGGGACGATTGCCAGCAGCTTTTGCAGGTCCTGTTCACGACTGAAGAAAGAGAAAGAATCCTCAATGAGGCCCGAAAACTAGTTCCGGGCGCAGACGGGAATCCCACCACCAACCAGGCTCAGATAGATGCCTCCTTCCCCTTAACTCGGCCCCAGTGGGATTTCAACACGGCAGAAGGTAAGGAGAGGCTCCGGGTCTACCGCCAGACTCTAATGGGGGGTCTCCGAATGGCTGCTAGAAAGCCAACCAATTTGGCCAAAGTAGGAAATGTGCAACAGGGAAAAGATGAATCTCCGGCTGCCTTTTTAGAACGGATCATGGAGGCATTCCGTACCTATACCCCCATGGATCCAGAGGCTCCAGAAAGCAAGGCAGCTGTTATCATGGCCTTTGTAAACCAATCGGCCATAGACATTAGGAAAAAATTACAGAAAATAGATAGACTAGGAGAAAAAAGTCTGCAGGACTTACTGGTGGTAGCTGAAAAGGTATATAATAACCGGGAGTCTCCTGAGGACAAGCAGGCTCGTGCCATGGCGGCTGCCAGCAGTAAGCAGACCCGAGACCTGGCCAGAATACTACTAGCTATCACTGCTGACTCCCCCGAGGAACGAGACCGCCGTCTCCGGCAGCTGGCAAACGACGCAAGAAAAAGTAAAGGAACCACCACGGGGGGGAAGCAGAGGCTGCAGAAAGATCAGTGCGCATACTGTAAGGAGATAGGGCATTGGGCCCGAGATTGTCCGAAAAAGGCCGGCAGGAAGGGAAGCAAGACTGATCAAGTAAAAGTCCTAGAGCTAGATGAACTGAGTGATTAGGGGAGTCGGGGTTCGGACCCTCTCCCCGAACCCAGGGTAACTCTTAAAGTGGAGGGGACCCCTGTTGACTTCCTCATCGACACTGGAGCACAACATTTGGTCCTCGGCACCCCACAAGGAAAACTAGCTAGCAAGAAGTCCTGGGTACAAGGGGCAACTGGTATGAGCCAGTATTCATGGACTACCCGAAGAACGGTAGATTTGGGGACGGGCCGGGTATCCCACTCCTTTATGGTAATACCAGAATGCCCCTACCCGCTGTTAGGACGGGACTTACTGACCAAGATGGGAGCTCAGATAACTTTCAGACAAGGGGGGCCTCAGGTCACCGATGGCAAGGGCCACCCCATCCAGGTCCTGACCATGAAACTGGAGGATGAATACCGCCTCCACCAGGAGGCGCTCCCGAGAGAGGATAATATAGACAGATGGCTACAAGAATTCCCCTTGGTTTGGGCAGAGACGGGGGTGGGGGGGTGGATAGGACTAGCCACTCCCAGGACCCCGGTCTTGGTAGAGCTCAAGCCAGGAGAAAGTGCGGTAAGGATCAAACAATACCCCATGTCTCAGGAGGCCTGGAAGGGGATCCAGCCACACATCCAGAGACTGTGAAGCCTAGGGGTACTAGTTCCTTGCCAGTCTCCGTGGTACACCCCCCTACTGCCGGTCAAAAAGCCTCACACAAATGACTACCGACCGGTACAAGACCTCCGGGAAGTAAATAAGAGGGTCGCGGACACACACCCAACTGTTCCCAATCCATATACTCTCGAGCTCCTTGGCGCCCTCCAAGGTCTGGTATACTGTACTAGATTTAAAGGACGCCTTCTTCAGTCTGCCGCTGGCACCCCAGAGCCAACCCCTGTTCGCCTTCAAGTGGCATGATCCGGAGGAGGGCTACAGTGGGCAACTCACCTGGACACGGCTACCTCAGGGATTCAAAAATTCGCCCACCATCTTCGACGAGGCACTACACGAGGACCTGGGTGAGTACAGAAGGGAGCACCCTGGCCTCACCCTCCTGCAGTACGTTGATGGCATCCTGATTGCTGCCGGCTCGGCCAAAGACTGTGAGCGAGGGACCCAGGACCTGCTGGCTACTGTGGGGGCCTTAGGGTACCGGGCATCCGTGAAGAAGGCTCAGATATGCAGGAAGAGGGTAAGTTACCTGGGATATATCCTGGAGGGCGGACAGCGGTGGTTATCAGATGCCAGAAAAGAAACTGTCCTAAAGATCCCTACTCCCACCTCCCGAAGAGAAGTGAGGGAATTCTTAGGATCAGCCGGCTACTGCCGCCTCTGGGTTCCAGGTTTTGCTGAGGTCGCCAGGCCCCTATATGAAGCTACCAAAGAGGGGAAAACATTTAAATGGGCTAAAAAAGAAGAAACTGCCTTTAATCAGTTAAAAAAGGCCCTCCTAAGTGCCCCAGCCCTGGGCCTACCAGACATTACGAAGCCCTTCCACCTCTTTGTAGATGAACATAAGGGAATAGCAAAAGGGGTTCTAACTCAAGCCTTGGGCCCTTGGAATCGCCCGGTGGCTTACCTGTCCAAGAAACTAGACTCAGTGGCTGCCGGCTGGCCACCACGCCTAAGAATTATTGCGGTGACAGCACTCCTAGTCAAGGATGCAGACAAACTGACCCTAGGACAGGAGATCTGGATCACGACCCCACACGCCATTGAAGGGGTCCTGAAACAGCCTCCTGATAGATGGATGAGCAACACACGTGTGACTCATTACCAGAGCCTCCTACTCAACCCTCCACGAGTGCGGTTCCACCCCAGTGCATCCCTCAATCCTGCAACCCTGCTGCCTGACCCTGACCTAGGTGCTCCACTACATGACTGTGCAGGAATCCTGAAACAAGTACATGGATTCCAGACGGAGCTGACCGAACAGCCCCTCCCCGATGCCGAGGCTACTTGGTTCACTGATGGCAGCAGCTTTGTGCGGGGCAGACACAGGTATGCGGGTACAGCGGTGGGCAACAAAACGGACACCGTATGAGCGGAGGCTCTACCCCCCGGAACATCAGCCCAGCGAGCAGAGCTCATCGCCCTTACCAAGGCGCTAATGTTGGGAGCTAGAAAACGACTTAACAACTACCGGACTTGGGAGACCCAGTTTTACCAGACCAGCCCAAATACTCCCAGGAGGAGTTACAGAGGATCAAGAAACTCCCCATGGCCCAGGAGATAAAGGGATGGTGGTATACACCTAACAAGGAGCTCGTGCTGCCAGACCGGCTCCGAGTCTCAATATTAGAGCACATGCATCGGTCTACTCACACGGGGGCCCGAAAATTAAAAGACTTAATCCGACATGCCGGAATCAAGATTCACCAACAGGACACCAAAATAGAACACGTCATATCTGCCTGCAAGACCTGCCAACTCACCAACACGAGAGCCACATCAAATAAAAACGGAACCAGGCTCAGAGGCACCAGACCGGGAGCCCAGTGGGAACTCGACTTCACTGAAGTCAAACCAGGAAAGTATGGTTATAAATATCTTTTAGTATTTACAGACACCTTCTCTGTCTGGCTGGGTGGAGGCATACCCAACCAAGCATGAAACGGCTCAGACGGTGGCTAAGAAGCTACTAGAAGACATCTTACCCAGGTATGGTTTTCCTGCCACGATAGGATCAGACAATGGACCAGCTTTTATCTCATAGGTAACGCAGGCAGTAGCCAAGGTGGTGGGGGCAAACTGGAAATTACATTGTGCTTATAGGCCCCAGAGCTCAGGACAGGTAGAAAGAATGAATAGAACCCTAAAAGAGACCCTTACCAAATTAGCCATGGAGACTGGCGGGGACTGGGTGACTCTCCTACCATATGCCCTTTACCGGGTTAGGAACACTCCTTACACCTTGGGTTTTACTCCCTACGAGATCATGTTTGGCAGGCCACCCCCTATTCCCAACCTTTGAGCTGAACTTTTGCTGAGTTTAAAGATCAAGAACTTTTTCTTTCCTTGAGAGGGCTCCAGAAGGCGCACGAGGACATTTGGCCACGCCTCCGTGCCATCTACGAGGCTGGCCAGACCCCGACACCTCATCAGTACAGGCCGGAAGATTGGGTTTACGTCAAGAGACACCACTGAGAGACCCTTGAGCCACGCTGGAAGGGACCCTACATCGTGGTGGTGACAACCCCCACCGCTCTCAAAGTAGATGGCATCGTGACCTGGGTCCATCACACCCATGTTCGGCCAGCGGACCCCTCCTCGATCCGGAAGGACTTTGACACGCGATGGGCCATCAGTCGGGACCAACACAACCCGCTCAAGCTCAAGCTACAGTGCATTCGACCCACCTAATATTGGTAACTCTGTTAGCTCTGCTTGTCACTGCTCATGCTGCCGGGAGTCCCCATGCCCCCCAAGACATCACCTGGCAGATCATAGACACCAGCTCGGAGACAATACTTAATCAGACCTCCCAGAGCCACCCCAGGGACACTTGATTCCCAGAACTTTGCGTAGACCTCCAAACTGTTCCCCTTGTCACCATACACTCCCAGATTACAAAATAGAAATGCAGCTGGTCCCATGATTGGGTCCGCAAGTTACATGACAAGGGGGGAATGAAAGAGCGGACCTATGCCGACCGACTCCATCTTGTTCTGTGTCCTCCACCTTGAGTGACTATGTCCCGACATGGCCCCTTTTCCGGGAAAATCGCAGAAACCTCAGACCACGCCTCCTCCCCTTGAGTAACCTCCCACTCACCCTTTCAAACTTCCTGATCAAAACACGCCCAGCGACCTGGGTAACAGGACTCCCACCCTTCCCCAGCCCTGAGGCCACAGCCATTACCTCACCAACTGCCCCTAGACCCCCATAAAACCTTTGTGCTTTTGAAACTCGCTCTCTCTCCCCGGCATTTCACCGCTGCGTCGGTGCAGGTAGGGGATTGAGCTCGAGCTAGCTCGAATAAAGGCTCTTTGCTTTTGCATCGGACTCGGCTCCCTGGCGGTCTTTGGGGATCACGAATTCTGGGCATAACACAAGGGTTGTGCTGGGCCACTGGTTCAAACAGAACACTTCCCAGTCTATTTCCAATCCAGGAGCAACACTGTCTTATCCTGATAATATTTCTTAATTCATAAGCTTACGTATGTTAAAAACAAAGACAAACGAGGGAGGCAAACCATAAGAGACTCTTAAATACAGAGAACAAACTGAGGGTTGATGGGGGGTGGGGGAGAGGGGAAAGTGGGTGATGGGCATTGAGGAGGAGGGCACTTGTTGGGATGAGCACTGGGTGTTGTATGTAAGCCAATTTGACAATAAATTTAAAAAGACAAAAACAAAACACCAAACCAGAACCAGACTGCTTTAAGTAGTAAAAACAGATTTTCTTTAGGAACTATTGCAATAGGGACACTAGATTTCAGACTCCATGGAACTGGGCTCAATTCTGAATACAAGTCAAAGTCAGGATTTATAGCTGTAATATAATGATTTATAAGAAATATATATTTCAGGGGCACCTGGGTGGCTCAGTTGGTTAAGCATCTGAATTTGGCTCAGGACACGATCCCACAGTTCCTGCATTCGAGCCCCATGTGGGACTCTGCTGACAGCTCAGAGCCTGGAGCCTGCTTTGGATTCTGTGCCTCCCTCTCTGTCCCTTGTCCACTCACTCCCTGTCTCCCTCTCTCTCCCTCTCTCTCCCTCTCAAAAATACACATTAAAAAAAAGAAATATATTTCATCATTCAAATCATGTGTATATATATATGTGTGTGTGTGTGTGTGTATGTTTATATATGTACACACATATATATATATTTCTCAGTTATATTTACTCTTCATCCACAGTTCCTAAAAACTCCTTAGAGCCATACATGTAAAAGGGGTGTCTTGTTATTAATGATGGTGACTTTTAGACCCCATCCAAGGGCAGGGCTAGTTGACAGGAAAACCAACCCTGTAATCAGGGAACTGGAACTTTCAGCCCTGCCCCACCCCCACCTCTGGGAAGGGGAGAGAGGCTGGAGGTTGAATCAGCCAATGATTTAGTCAATAGTGACTATCGATGAGGCCTCCATAAAAAGCAAAGGGACTGGGTTTGGAGAGCTTCCCGGTTGGTGGTGAACAGGTGGAGATTTGGGAAGAATGGTGGGCCTAGAGAAGGCATGAGAGCTCCACACCCTTTCCCCAGACCTCCCTCTATGTATCTCTTCATCTAGCTGTTGATTCATGTGGGAAATAAGTTCAAGAATTCCCTGAGCTTGCACCAGTGGGTTAACAAGGCTTAGGACAAAAGCGTCCAGAATAGCTAAACAGGGTAATAGACCACCACATAGGGTGAAATTGCCCAGAGCGGAGCTAATCTGCAAAAGAAAGGTGCCTCATTGACCCTGAGGTAGCATGCTCTATCTGTCTTGTCCCCTAGGCAAGTTAAGATAACAGACAAGGCGCCTGGTGTCCAGTGCCTGCCATAAACAGCCATCTGCTTGGCGCTGGGATTTTGTTTTGTATTGACCCAAACCCCTAACACCGCATATCTTCAAAACCCTCTTTCACACACTTGAGTGTGTGATAACTGTTAATGATAACTGTTTCATTGTCCACCATGTTTGTTAGCCTTCTGATCCAAATAAAAGAGGAGGAAGGACCCTTACTCAGGGCTCTTGTCTCTACCCGGACATTAGCCCCTCTCACATTTAATTCTGCATCTGCTTTCTGGCTGGACAAGAGAGAACTCCAGACTCAAAGTCTGCGACAGATTCAAATCTTTTATCACATCTTTTAATAAACTGGTTAATGCAAGTGAGTGTTTCCCTGAGTTTTGCATGCTGCTCTAAGAAATTAAAAAAAAACCTAAGGAGGAGGTTCTTGGAAACTTTGGTGTGTAGGCAGGTGGTCAAAAGACAGGTAACAGCCTGGGGCTTGTGATAAGTATCTGCGGTGGGGGGTGGAAGGTGTCTTGTAGGACTGAACCCTTCACCTGTGGAATCTGTTGCTATCTCCAGGTAGACGGTGGCAGAGTTGAGCTGAAAATTGCTTGGTGTTGTGGGGAGGAAACCTACAGGTGCATGTTGACATTGCAGCTGGGTACCCTAAAAGAATATCCAAGGAACAGGGGGGAGGTCAGTGAGTAGAAAATTACTGACAGGAAGTATCAAGGGTAAGAGGGATTCTGGCAGAATAGACTTAATAGGAGTCTTATTGAAGGGAGGCCAAGTTGATTGGATAGAACCTGGTAGATTGTGGGGGATAAGGAATTTTATTGGATATTGAGTGGAGGGGATTTTAGGTAAGCCAGCTTAATATTTCTGCTACAACTGGGTAATGCAGGCTGGACAGGGAAAGCCAAGGTTTTACTGTACATGATTTGCAAATATTTTCTCTGAACCAGTAGGTAAAAGTCTTCGGCTTTAAGCCAAATTATCTCCTCATTTCAGAAGCTGAAAACAACCTGTGAGGTTGAAGAGTCCCTGTAGGATGCAGGCGGGGGCAGACCACAGAGCCACACAAAGGTCCCCTTTCCTCACGTTTGGTTTCTTCACCCCACAGCGCTGCTGTCTGTCCAGTGGAGCAAAGCAGGTCTCTCCTGGCTTCCCCCACCCCCTCCCTGCTTGCCTTGCCCCACACTCAAGGTAGCAATTTAGTAACTTTGGGGACTTGCCAGTTCCCTATTTTCTGAAAATATGTGTATTTTTAGATGGTAATTGTCATGGAAACCTCTCTTAGAAGGGATTTCACTGTCCTTCATCCAGAGCCTGAAATCCTGCATTTCCCTGCCCTGCTTTTTCCCTTTCACATGTAAAACACAGAGGGAAGTCACCAATAGCCCTTTCTTGCTTTTAAACCCTAATTCTAAATTGTATGTTTTTTTGTGCCACTGCTGAGTAACCAATTTTCCCTAAGATCATTCAGAACGTATTTTGTCCCTAATGCAAATGTGCAGTGTCCCTGTGGGGCTAGTGGAGCTTCAGACCCTGTGGCAGCAGAAGGAAATCCTGCTCTCAGGTCTTCCTGTCCCCTTCCTCCCTCTGTCCTGCAGCCACATCTTCAGAGTGGAGGGGGTTCCCAGAGCTGGCCTCTCAGACCTTTCAAGCCCTGTCTACCCCCAGAGGCCTCATGCCCACCTCTGACTATGGGACCCAAAGAATTTAACAAAAATCCCCTACCCCTGGACAAGCAGAGCAAGACTAATTCCATTTTGTGCTACACCCACCATCTCATGTATAACCCCTACATGACCTACTTATTGCCTAAGACATTCCCCCACCCTAGTCAAGCCGCTGAGCACACCCTTACTGGAAACCGGCTCATATAGGAATACAAAACCCCTAACTGCCAAAGAATGTAAACCCCGCCTTTTGATCACCAAACTTGCACGCCAATTCTGACCAGAGTGATAGGCTAGTTCAGTTACTATAGGGTAAATTGTAATTCAATTGGCCACCTGCGTGTGGACTGACATGACTATGCAACTTTCTGTGTGTGTTACAATCTCATTGGCCACTGGCCCTATAAAACTGCTACGCCTCTTAACCTAGGGGTCCAAGTCCCTGCTCGGCTGTGTCGGGGATACTTGGGCCCAAGCTCGAGCTTGCAAATAAACCCTCGTGTGCTTGCATCGGTATCGGCTCCTTGGTGGTCTCTCGGATTCGAAATCTGGGGCATTACATGACCCCACAACTCAGCTGCAAAGGAACAGGGTTGTGGCTCTATCCCTTCTCATTGCTCATGTTGGGCTTTAGCCAAGACATTGGTTGCTTTTGTAAAGTGTGACCATCTCCCGTTGAAAGCCATCTATTGTTTACAATGTAGACTCTACCGGAGCGCCTGGGTGGCTCAGTCGGTTAAGCATCCGACTTAGGCTCAGATCATGATCTCACGATCCGTGTGATTGAGCCCCGCGTGGGGCTCTGTGCTGACAGCTTGGAGCCTGGAGCCTGCTTCAGATTCTGTGTCTCCCTCTCTCTGACCCGCCCCCGTTCATGCTCTGTCTCTCTGTCTCAAAAACAAATAAACAAAAAAAAATTTTTTTAATGTGGACTCTACCTGGAATGATCTGCCTTCACCATGTTTTAAGTTTGAAGAAAGCAGGTCTAATGTTCTGTGTACCTTGGCCATTGTTCCGTTGTGCCAAAGGCAAACTAGCTCTGAGGAACAGGAGAGAAGGGGGTCTGTCGGGGGGCTGTGGTTGCTCCTCTGAGGGGATTGGGAAGCCCTGCCCAGGGCCCAGAGGACGCTCACGAAGCACCTCTTCCTCCTGTTTCCAGCTTCCAGGCCACATTTACTGATGTGGAAAACAAAGGCAGAAGAAAAACAATTGAACAGCCTTACAACTTACAGCCCATTGACAAGTCCTTGAGACGACAGACAGTGACCTTCTAGGAACTCAGCTGCCTGCATGTTAGTAGTTTGCTAAGGGCAAAAAGCAGTCTTAGCTTAACATTAGTCCAACCTCCTAGATCCTGTAAGTCTCTTTTAACATAATAAAAATTCCCTTGGAAACTTCCTTTATCTCTACCCACCCTCCCCCAGATGTATGTTAGCAATCATCCTCCAAGCATATGGTCCACTGACATACATCTGAAGTATCTCATGACTGAGGTGTTTCTAGAAAGTAATAAATGACCTTTTGCTAACACCAGTGAGCACCTGGAGGACCTGGAAACTTTCCTTCCAAATTCGTTACACTTCTGCTATCCCTAACCCCCTCCCGACTTGAAAGTATATAATGGGCCACTTCACACAACCCAGTGCAGCTCTTTCTGCCCAACGGTCCTGTCCCTGTGCTTTCCTAAAACCTCCCTTTTTGCACCAAAAACCCTGCAAGAATTCTTTGTTGACCATTTGCTCCGGACCTGAACATTTCACATCATTACCACCAGCAAGGAAAGCATCTTCATGACAATGATGGTCACTTCCTAAATAAAGCCCGAGAATGTAATCTAACTCAGCAAAAAAAGAAAGCCACTTAAAGGTGAAATGAGAGGGGCGCCTGGGTGGCTCAGTCGGTTGGGCGTCCGACTTCAGCTCAGGTCATGATCTCTCGGTCCGTGAGTCCGAGCCCCGCATCGGGCTCTGTGCTGACAGCTCAGAGCCTGGAGCCTGTTTCGGATTCTGTGTCTCCCTCTCTCTGACCCTCCCCTGTTCATGCTCTGTCTCTCTCTGTCTCAAAAATAAATAAACGTTAAAAAAAATTTAAAAAAGTGAAATGAGAATGGTGGAATATTGAAAATGTTTTTAAGAGCATTTAAAGACATTAAACATACATATAAAATGAAAGGTAAAATTTTAAAAAGAATGTGAATCTCTTATTGTTCTTGTAATTTGTCTAAAAAGGAATATATATATATATATATATATATATATATATATATGAGAATATATATGAGATGGGGGAGCATAAGGCAGGATGAGGGCGACATACAAGCTCGCACACCCCTCCCCCACAGGTGGGATCTGTGTGATATCCCTTAGTCACTCCTGGCTGCCCAAGACCAAAGGAAAGGAAAGAAAACAAATGGTTAACTGATAGAGATCACGGTCCTGCAGGACGGAGTGGGGGGGGGGGGGGGGAGTCTTCATTAGTTTACACATATCTTAGTAAATTACAAGAAAAAGGCAATCTTATCAACGGCCAGCCCAGCGGATCTCCAGAGCCCTATAGACTCAGTTTCCTGGAGCCCCAACCTCACCCTCCCCTGGATCCAGAGTGATGTAGGGAACAAAGGCAAGAAGGGAATGGCAGACAGTGTTGAATTTCCTTATAACCTGGGGCCCATTGACAAGTACTTGAGGCTGGCAGAGGAAACCATTTCTCCAGGGACTCCCTACCTACTTGATGTTAATGCTTTGCTAGAGGAAAAACAACCTTAGCTTGGCAACAGCAGGCCTTCAGTGATCTCTGAGTCTTTAGCATATGAAAGTCCTTGGAAACTTCCCTTTTGACTTTACCTCCCTCAAGTCCATGGGATATAACCAGCCTTTCTACACAATCCCACTGCAGCCCTTCCTGCCAACACGGGCCCGGTTCTGTGCTTTAATAAAATCACCTTTTGCACCAAAGGTGTCTTCTAGAATTCTTCCTTGGCTGTCATCTCCGGACATGTGATGAGGTTTTGGAGTGTCCGGAGATGACACATATACCTGACCCATGGTCTGGAATTCATCTACCCTTACCACAGAGTATTCTTAGAAATGGAGGTTTCCCTTGGAATCCAGGAGTTCACCAGAAAGATGTGGTCTCCAAGGACTTAGACGTGGATGGGATGTGCTCCAGCTCTGGTGTGGCCCCTCTCTCATCATCCTGCCACTGCCACTGCCACTTTTCATCCTCGTCCTCGCCCTTCCAGGTGTCTCTCAGGTCAGCCTCCTTTGGACGAGGGTCTGGGAGAGTGACTGGGACAGCAGAGCTTCATAGAAGTTCCTCTCCCCCGGTGGGGCAGGAGGGCTGGCCGAGGAGAGTATTTGCGCCCTTGGGGAAGGATCTTTATCCTTCCTGAGCGGCCAACACACTGGAGGTGCCAGCAGACACAGTGGCTTCTCTCTGGGAGTGCCGCCTGCAGAGTCCCCACAGAGCAGGGACCCCGAGGGGAGCCGCGGGGCCAGATACGGCCCCTGGGGGGCGACCCAACAGCGAGGGGTGCAGGCCCAGGAGGCTGCAAGCATCCGAGGTGAGGGGCGGGGCAGGGGTGACCCAGGATCCATGGGGACACTGGGGGGCACAGGCGGGCGGGCGAGCTGCCTGCACAAGGTGGCACGAAGAGCTGTCCGCTTGCGGGCGAATCCCTGGACTCTGTAGAAAAGTCAGCGGGTGTCCTAGCTTGCGACCCCTCGGCGGCCAGCGCGCCCTTCGCCCCAGGCTCGCGAGGGCCACCGGGCCGGGTGACAGAGAACGGGCGCGCAGCGGGCCACGCACGGGCTCCAGAAAAGTCGACGAGGGCAAAGGGCGAGGCCAACGGTCTGGCCCCGCGGGACTCGCTAGCCTCTGGCCGCGCGCACCGGGCTGCAGTTGGAGGGACCAGGCGTCGCCTCGCTCGGTGGGACCGGCCACGACCGCGGCGTGGGCGCGCAACCGCCGCCTCAGCGCCCTGGGTCCTCCGCCCTTTCCCTTGGGTCCCCGAGGGCGGCAGCCGGGACCCTCCGATGGGGGACCGGGCTCAGCGGCGGGGCCAGCCATGTTCGGCCGGATGCGGGGGACGTGGGGGAGCTGGCCCCGGGAGGGAGAGCCCCAGGTCGCCGGGCAGGCGGCAGCGGGGCCAGCGTCCAGGTGCTGAGCGACACGGGACGGAGCGGCCCCGGGCGCCAGAGCCCCCGGGCGCGTCTCTCCAAGCGCCGCCGCAGAGGACAGCAGTTAGGCCGGCGCCCCGCCGCCGCGTGCGGGTAGCCCAGGGCCCGGGACAGCCACCTCCAGATGCTTGACGGGGTGGCCCGGCATCCCGGAGCCGGCGGCGGCGCGGCCGCCCGGGGAAGCTGAGCCCGCGGCACCCGCGGCTGGGCCGCCGGGATCCTGAGGTGGCACCCAGGTGCCCCGACCTGCCCGCCCGCCGCCCCCACGTCAGCCGGTCCCGGAGGGCAGGGCCTCTTCACTTAGCTCTACGCATGTGGGCGAACGGTCTTCAAGGCCCAGAACTTGCCTCGGCTCGCCCAGGTGGTGGCGGCCCTGCCAGGGCTTGACCCGGGCTGCCTGGCGCTCCTGGAACCATCAGATCCTGGCGAGTCCTCGTCATGCACACGTCACGAATTACTTCGTGGTGTTCTGTTTCGATGGTCCTTAGGGCGCTCGGCGCCGGGGCACACGAGTGATGGATGAGCGCCCCGGAGGGCCAACTCGGGGGCACTTGCAAGTGCGCCTTGGGCACACCGGGCCTCCGTCTCTCAGAAGATGAGGGCGGGGGCCACGCGTGGTCAGAACATCTCGGTGGCAGATTGCTCCCGAACTGAGTCGCGCAGCAAACCCCGCGGCTGTCAGTGAGGCGTCTTCTCCCAGGTGCAGGGACAGGGGTGCACATGGGGGAGGGGGAGGGGCCCAGGGTCCCCTGCCCCGGGAACTCCTGCCCGGAAGGCACCGACAGTTCTTAGAATCAGTCCATAGACCAGGCTTTGGAATCCTAGTCCAACTCGGCAGTTTACTCACGCTAACTTATCCAGGCGGCAAAGATGCTCTGGGTCTCCATCTATTCAGGGCGTTGGAATTTTCTCTCGGCAATATTTGGTACTAGGATAACACTGAGGCCTGTGGGCTATATTCATGGCCTGTGTTTATAAGACCCCAGAGCTAAGAACCGTGCTGGCAACTTTAGTTGTAACACCCCTGCACGCGCGCGCGCACACACACATACACACACACACACAGGGAGAGAGACAGAGAGAGAGAGAAATATGTGACAGAGATCTGTGATCCACAAAGCTATAATATATATGTATTATCGGGCTTTTTTCGAGAAAGTTTGAAGCCACTGCTCTATGGTTTTGGGACTCTAGGTCTTCCACGGCTTTTGCCAATTTGTTTGTAAGTACTCGATGGGGTTTGTACATCAGTAGAGGTTAAATCTGGAGCTTGTACTGGGACTGCCAGATTGCCCACAGGGTGAGAGCTAGCAAATCTATCGGCGGGGAGGGGGGGGGGGAGCATGTCTTAAAAAAGTTTTCAACTACTCTTTCTTCCTATAAATTTTCTGCCCCCTTCTCCCTTCTTCTGGGACTCCTATAATGTGTTATCATGTTTGATGGAGTCACTGAGTTCCCTAAGTCTATCCTCATTTTGCAGAATTCTTTTCTCTTTCTTTTATTCAGCTTACTTTCCGTTACTCTGTCTTCCAGATCACTAATTCGTTCCTCAGCTTCTTCCATTCTGCTCTTCATTCCATCAGGTGTGTCTCTCATTTCATTTATTGTGTCCTTTATCTCTGCTTTGTTATTCCTTATCTCTGTGTTATGGGTCTCACTCATGTCTTCCACTCTTTTCTCAAGTCCAGTGAGTATCCTTATCTTTGGTTTAAATTCTCTATCAGGCATTTACTTATTCTGTTTTGCTTAGATCTCTGGCTATAGATAGCCATGTCTTATTCTTTCATTTGGGATAAATTTGTCTCCTCATTTTGCCTGCTTCTGTGTTTCTGTTCCTGTGTGTTAAGAAAGTCAGATAAAGGGGTACCAAGGTGGCTCAGTTGGTTAGGTGTCTGACATCGGCTCAGGTCATGATCTCGTGGTTTGTGAGTTCAAGCCTCTCATCAGGCTCTCTGCTCTCAGCACAGAGCCTGCTTCAGAACTTCTGTCTCCCTCTCTCTCTGCCCCTCCCCACCCCCTCTCTTTCAAAATTAAATAAACATTAAAAAAAAAGAAAACTAAAAAAATGTCAGCTGTGTCTTCTGCTCTTGAAAGTATGACTTTATGAAGAAGAGGTCCTGGAGTGCCCTACAGTGCAATGTCTCCTGTTCAGAACCTGGCACTTCAGGAGAGTATCCTACATGCGTTGCTTATGCCCTGCTGCTGTGTCTGAGTCAGTTTTCTCTTCAGTGCTGCTGTCTACACTGACTTTGCCTGTTGTGGGCTGTGCTTGTTCTCTGTGGTGTTAGTGGGACCCAGTCAGGCCACCTCTTGGGGGTAGTACCTGCCTAGGAACTTGGGAGCAAATTAGCTAAATTTGCACTGGGCCGCTAGTCCTATGCAGGATCTCCCTAATCACTGTGGTGGCTCGATGTGCCAGTCTGAGCATGGTGCACAACATTGGCTGGGGTGGGAAGCTAGGTGGAGTGCAGTGGTTGGGCCTGGCGTGGTGGCTGGGTACAGCATGTGGCAGCACCTGTGCACCTGGTGGCTCGGCACAGTGCACATTGGTGACAGGGTGCATGACTGGTCACAACCCACAAAGGTGGTCGGGGCACATGACTGGGTGGGCCATCTGATGGTTCCTGGTGGGGCGTGAGTTGTGGCTGGGCACAGAATGGGACACTTCCCTGGCATGTGTGATTGGGTAAAACATGGGGGTGGCTAGAGCACACAACTGGGTGTGGCATGGTGGATGTGCGCTTGAAGTCTGGGCAGGGTGCTCATGGCTTTAACAAATTTAAACCCCTGAGCCCAGGGCCTAGGCTAGCAAGCTTGGAATGGGCAAGTCTTCAGGAGAATTCATGGGTGTGGCACACTGCTAGTGGGTTAGGTAACAAGTTCTGTGCAGCCCTGCTCCCTGCAGGTGTCTCTGTGCTTATGCTAGGGGGACAGGGAGGAAAATGGCATGTGCCAGCTCCCTTGTTTTAGGAGAAGTCCCCCTAACACACTCCAAAATCAATATGAACAGATCTGTCTCCTATTTGCCCCCAGCATTGTGCAAACTGCCATTTTTATGTTGTCTCTCCATGCAGGCTCATGTCCTTTTAAGGGCAGCAACCCAGTTATCACTCACCTTCCTGGCTCCCCCAATGCTGAGTTAGCTGACCTCCAAACCTCCAGGTTCCAAGTCCCACTGGTTTTACAAACTCACAGAATTCAGCCCTGGTTTTTATTGTTTTATTTTTTTATTTGAGAGAGAGAGTGCACACTCACACAAGTGGGGAAGGGCAGGAGGGGAGAGAGAGAGAGAGACAGAGAGAGAGAGAGAGACAGAGAGACAGAGAGACAGAGAGAGAGAGAAATCTTAAGCAGGCTCCATGCTCAGCATGGAGTCCAACATAGGGCTCAATTCCACGACCCTGGGTTCATGACCTGAGCTAAAATAAAAAGTCAGATGCTCAACTGACTGATACACCCAGGCTCACCTCAGCCCCTCTGTTTTTTTAAAGCCAAATGCTATGGGGCTTAGTTTTCCCCCATGTGAGCTCCCTGGTGTGAGGGCCTGTTTCTCTGCCCTCTTTGCAAGTGCAGCTCCTTCCCTCCTTCAGGCAGCCTCCCTTCACCTTTCTGACCTTTCTAACCTTTGAGATACAGCTTCTTCCCTGTATTTAGTTGTGGAGTTTTCCTGCCCGTCTTTGGATCCAAGTTGAAAATGTGGGACAAGATGAGCTCAGCTTCCTCCTATTCCACCATTTTCCCAAGCTCCAGCCTTGGTGAAATTTTCTTGTGCTCCTTTGTTCTTTAGGTTTATAGTTTCCACCAATTTGGAAATATTTCAGTCATTATTTCTTCCAATGATTTTCTGTCCCTCTACTTCTCTTTCAGGGCCTTCAGTTATATATGTGTAGTAGTTCTTTTGAAGTTGTCTCACTGCTCATTGATAATTTTTTCTTTTTTAGTATTTTCTGTTTCATTTTGAATAGTTTCTACTGCTACATCTTCCATTTTCCTGATCTTTTCTTCTGCAATGTCCACTTTGCCCTTAGTGACATCATTTCATACCATAATTTATAGTTTTTATCTCTTTTACTTAGATTAGGGTCTTCCTTAAATCTTTCATGTCTCTACTTAACATGTTCAGTCTTCTTGATTCTTGGACATATGGAACACGTTTTTGTTTTTGTTTTTTTAGAGGAAGAGAGAGGGGGTGAGTGGGGAAGAGGGGCAGAGGGAGAGATAAAGAGAATCTCAAGCAGGCTCCACACTCAGCACTGACGCAGGACTTGATCCCACAACCTCAAGATCATGACCTGAGCCGAAATCAAGAATCAGACACTCGACTGAGCCACCCAGACACCCCTACATTTTTCTGTTTTAATGTCTTCCACTTTGCCATTCTGTGCTTATTTCGAATGATTTGTTTTTCTCCTCAGTTGGGTTATATTTTGTTTCTGTGTATCACCACTTATTTTTTATTAGATTTCAGACATGATCTGTGAATATGTTTGTATTTCTGTAAATATTCCAGTGGGAAGACTGGCATCCTTGCAAAAATTACATAAACAAATGTAAACTGACAACTCTGGAAGTACCTTTGAAAGGTGGGTCCTCAGAAGGGCCATGAAGATCTCTCTCTATTCTCTGCATTTATGCACCTGTAAGTCTGTCTTCTAGTATGTCTCCTGGCGGCTCAGGTGATTGCTGATTAGCATTTATGTTTTAGTAAAAGGAAACCTTTTCAAATGTATAGCATTTGTATAGTCATGAGTAATCTATTCATACTCCTTCTATTTGCACTGAGTGTATGTGTATCTGATATATGGAAGTGTAACTAAATGGCTTAGAGGACCAAACTCTGCTCTGTCTCCAACCAGGTTATTTCTTGGGAGTCCACCTTCAGCCTAGAGGGGTAGGTTGAGTCTCCCCAGACAGTATGTGAACAAACAAACAAACAACTAGTATGAATCAGTTTCCACTGTGGAGAATCTGGGTAATTTTAAAATAGCTCTGGGCCTTTGCTCCTGTGGAAAAACTAGAAGACCCTCCTATAGAGGCTGGAAGTCTGCAAGAGGGCCTTCTAGAGGTGGTCCATTCTTCAGTATACCATAGCCATACCCAGCATTTTTTCCCCTTATTAATGACCCAGTCTGTCCCTGGGGCATGAAGAGGGTTCTCTTTTATTTCTAGATTCTCCATTGCTCTTGGGATGAAATCCCAACCCCTAATATATCACGAAAAATACTTTAAGCTCCAACCCCTCCCCTCTCTACCTTGATGAATGCTGTCCCAACCACCCCAAACTATATCTTCCCAACAGACCTTCTTTCCCTCCCTAAATCCCAGTCTGTCCAGCTATCAGGCTTTTGTTCAGGTGTTTCTCTCTGCCAGGAACAATGTTCTGATAATTTGCATTTACCCCAGGTTTCAAAGTGATGCTAATGTTGCAGGTCCAGGGACCATACTATAAACTACTGATTCATTCAATTATTACCAGAATTCACATATTCTCTGAACATTTCCCACGTCTATGTCTTAGGCCTTATTTCAATGCCTCAATTCTCCCAAGATTTACAATGAGGAAATGGGTTTGTATGTTCCGTATCAATTCCAAAATTTAAATAATTACATAATTAGCAACCTAAGGTCATCAACAATGGTTGCACACTTCGTTATTTTCGTGCATAAGTACTGACTATCAATGAGAAATCCTGTATGAGACTATTATTCCTACAAAAATAATGTTTAAAGGAGAAATAAAACTCCAAATAATGTGTTTACATGTTAGAACCTGCCACCCTTCCAAAAATCAGGTTCTTCTCAGTGTGATTGGTGAGTACTTACAGACTTCTGTATTTTCTTGACATGTTCCATTCCAGTCTTATTGTGTAATTTCCATTAACTTGTCTACTAATGAATTCCCTCAGAGATAAATTAGCTCAGTTCCAAAAGAGGCAAAAGCTAGCAGGTACGGTTTGTGGCACTCTGAAAATTACCATGAAATATATATTATCTTATAGAAGATTTGGATCATTTGCTTAAGTTTTTCCCTTTTACCTTACTTCTGTTGGAATCAAGACAAAGCACTGAACTTCCCAAGAACAAGAAGGCTATGTTATTATGCATTGAGGTTTTTTTTTCTTTTTATTGTAGGATATATACCATTTTAGTCACTTTTAAATTTACAACTTATTAGCATGAAGTACATTCACAGTGCTGTGCATCCATCAGCACTATCCATTTCCAGAACTTTTTCATCATCCCAAACAGTAACTGTTCAATTAAACAACAACTTCCCCTTCCACACTGCCCTGAGCGGCTGGTAACCTCTATATCTCTATGAATTTCCCTACTCTAGGTACCTCATATAAATGGAATCGTACAATATTTGTCCTTTTGTGTATGGTTTATCTCACTTAGCATGTTTCCAAAGTTCATAAATATTGTAGCACGCATCAGAAATCTATTCCTTCTAAAGCTGAATAATATTCCATTGCATGTATATGCCACAATTTGTCTATCAGTTCATGTGTTGTGAATATCTAGATTGTTTTTCATCCTTTTCACCTAATGTAAATAATGCTGTCACCATACATGTTGGTGATCAATTATCTGTTTAAGTCCCTGCTTTCAATGCTTTAGAGTATATATCTAGAAGTGAAACTGCTGAAATATATGGTCGTTCTATATTTAACCTCTTCAGGAATCACAATAGTGTTTTCCACAAGGGCCATACCATTTTACATTCCCATAAGCATTGCACAAAGGATTCCATTTTCCCCACAATGTCACTAACACTTATTTTCCCTGTTTAAAATATTCCTCATAGTCATCCTGGCAGTGATATCTCATTGTGGTTTTGGTTTGCATTTCCCTAATGACTAATTATATTGACCATTTTTCATGTGTTTATTAGCCATTTATAGATCTTCTTTGGAGAAATGTTTGTTGCTAGTCTTTTCAGTATGTTTGCATCGTATTTGTAAGGGATACTGGTCTGTAGTTTTCCTTTCTTACTTCCTTTCTCTTTTTCCTTTTCTTTTCTCTTTCTTCTTTCTTTCTTTCTTTCTTCTTTCCCTTCTTTCCCTCCCTCCCTCCTTCCCTTCCCTTCTTTCTGTCTTATAGTATCTTTGTCTGATTTTGGTATCAGGACAATTCTGGCATCATAAAATGAGTTAGGAAATGTTGCCTGCTCTTCAACTTTTTCAGAGTGTCCCTCCCCTTAAAAGGTCTTGGCATCTTGTTGAAAATTAATTGACCATACATGTGAGGGTTTATTTCTGGGCTTTCTATTCTATTGCACTGGTCTGTATGTCTGTCCTTATGTCACTGCCATACTGCTGTAATTAATGTAGCACTGTAATAAATTGTGAAGTTGGGTAACTTTATTCTTTATTCTTCTTAGGATTGTTTTGGCTATTTGGGGCCCTTTATAATTCTGTATGAATTTGGGGATTGACTTTACCTTTTCTAAAAAAAAAAAAAAAAAAAAGGGCAGCTGGAATTTTAATAGCATTGAATCTGTGTGTCTCTTTGGGTAGTATTAACATCTTAACAATGTTAAGTCTTTCTGGATTTTTCTGAACATGAGATATCTTTCCATTTATTTGGGTCATCTTTGATTTTGTCCAGCATTTTTGTTTTGTTTTGAGCATACAAATCTTTCACCTTGATTAGACTTACTACCAAATATTTTCCTCTTGTAGGTACTATTATAAATGGAAGGACTTTCCTAATTTCCTTTTTGTATCATTCATTGCTGTTCCATGGATATACCATTGACTTGGGGTATTGATTTTTCCTTGCAACTTTGCTGAATTCATCTATTAGCCTTATTAGTTTTGGGGAATTCTTTTGTGAATCCTTTCTATATACGGGATCATTTCAACTGCAAAAAGATAGTTTTACAACTTCCTTTCCATTTTGGGTACCTTTTATTTCCTTTTCTTGCCTTATAGCTCTGAGATAAAACTCTGAGAACAATGATGAATAGTAACTGTGAAAGCAGGTCTACTTGTCTTTTTCTGACCTTAGAGGAAAAGCTTTCAGTCTTTCACCACTGAAGATGATTTTAGCTGTGGGTTTTACACATAGCCTTCATCATGTTGAGGAGTTTTCCCTCTATTCCTAGTTTTCTGAGCATTTTTATCATGAAGGTTATTGAGTTTTGTCAAATGCCTTTTCTGCATAAAGTGAGATGATCATGTGAGTTTTCTCCTTCATTTTATTAATGGAATGGATTACATTGGTTGATTTTCTTCTCACTCTTGCATTACTGGGGTAAATTGTACTTGGTCATGGTGAATAAATCTTTTAATATACTGGTGGATTCTATTTGCTAATATTTTGTTGAGGATTTTTGCATCTATATCCACAAAGAATACTGCTCTGTAATTTTCTTTTCATGTGATTTCTTTATCTGGCTTTGGTATGAGAACAATGTTCTCATAGAGAATTTTTTTCCTCTAATTGTTTAGAAGCTTGAGAAGAATGATTGGTGTTAAATCTTCATTAAATATTTGGTAGAATTCACTTGTACAGCCATTTGGTACAGGACTTTTCTTTGTTGGGAGGTTTCTGATTACTGACTCAATCTCTTTACTTTTTATAGAGTAAATCTGTTTTTTTTTTTTTTAACTTTTATAAAGCAGATCTGTTGAAACATTCTATTTCCTCGAGTTAGTTTAGGTAATCTTTGTGTTTCAAGGAATTTGACCACTTCTTGATTATATAATTTGTTGGTGCACCAATATTACACTGTATGTTAACTGGAATCTAAATAAAAATTTAAAGAAAGAAAATAATTTGTTGGTGTACAGTTGTTCTTAATATTGTCTTATAATCCTTTTTACCTCTGTAAGGTTGGTAGCAAGATCTCCATTTTCATTTCTGGTTATTTGTGTTTTCTTTTTTTGTGTCAGTCTAGGTAACGTTCTGTCAATTCTGTTGATTTTCTTCAGAGCCAACTTTTGGTTTCACTGATTTTCTCTGTTTTTCTATTTGGTTTATCTCCACTTTGTCTTTTATTATTTCCTTCTTCCGTAGCTTTTTGGTGTAAAGTTAGGTTATGGATTCCCAGATCTTTTCTCATATAGGCAATTTATGTTACAAATTTCCCTCCTAGCACTGCTTTTGCTATACGACATTAATTTTGGTATGCTGTGTTTTCATTAGTCTTTAAGTATTTTCTGATTTAATTTGTGATCTATTCGTTGACCCATTGGTTGTTTTCTTAGTCCATTCAGGCTACTATAACAAGATAGCAGAGATTGGATAGCTTGTAAGCAGGATAAACCTATTTTTCACAGTTCTTGAGGGTGGAAGTCAGAGATCAAGGTGCCAGCATTGTCAGGTTTTCAGGTTGCAGGATTTGTTTTGTATCCTCACAGGCAGAAGGAACAAGAGAGTTCTGTGGGATCTCTTTTCTAAAAGGACCCATCCCATTCATGAGGGTTCTACCATTATGACCTAAGCATCTCTCAGAAGCCCCACCTTTTAATACCAACACATCAGACAGTAGGACTTCAACATAGGAACTTGGGGGAAGACACATTGAGGCCATAACAGTTATTTATGAGTGTATAGTTTAATTTTTGCTTATTTGTGAATTGTCCACTTTTCCTTAATTTCTAACTTCCTCCTGTTATGATCAACAAAGTTACTTTATATATGTTAAAGCTATTGATATTTGTTTTATGGGCTAATATATAAATCCATCATGAAAAATATGCCATGTGCAATTGAGAAGAATGTGTATGGTGCAGTTTTGAGGTGGAATGTTATTTGTCTGTTAGGTGTAGTTGGCTTGTTGAGTTGTTTATGTCCTTTATTCCTTTATCTTTTGTGTGGTGATCTACCCATTATTTAAAGTGGAGTCCTGAAGTCTCCAACTATTAATACAACAGTCTATTTCTCCCTTCAATTCTGTCAACTTTGCCTCACATATTTTTATGGGCCTGTTATTAGATGTGCAAACGCTTATAATTGGTATATATCTTTCCTGTGTTGAACATTTTAGTAATATACAGTGATCCTGTCACTTGAAATCTTTTAGATTTAAAGTCTATTTTGTCTGATATTAATATAGGCACCAGAGCTCTGTTTTGGTTACTCTCTGCATAAAAGAGCTTTTCCCACTCTTTTAACATATTTGTGTCTTTGGGCCCACTGTGACTCACTTGTAGACAGCATCTGGTTGGAACATTTTTCTAATCCATTCTGTCAATCTCTTATTGGAGAACTTAATCTATTTACATTAAAAGTAATTACTGGAGAGCAAGAACTTCTGCCTTTTTGCTCTTGGTTTTCTATATGACCGACAGCATTTTTATCCCTCATTTCCTCAATTAGTGCCTGAGCAAGCCTGGGTGACAACTGAAGTGAACTTTGCAAGGTGAACAGTAGTCACTCTGACAGATGAGCGTGGTAAAAAGGGGGATAAGAAGGGCATTCTAGGCTGAAGGAACAGCATGCTAAAGGGAATATTTTTTTGTTCAAAAAGGCAGGAGAGGACCTGTGTGGTTGCAAAAGAAACCTTAATCTTCTGAGACACAGTACCGTCATGAGGCAGTTGCATGGTCTCGGGGGGGGGGGGTGGTGTTCAAATTTAGCCTACGTTTGAGATGTGTGACTCTGGGAAACTTACTAGAGCTGTCGAATCTCAGGTTGCTGACAATGCCATGGAGATGATTATGACACTCACCTCATAGTCAGTGGGAGGATTAATAAAAGTAAGAAAAACACACCAAGCAACTCACATGTACCAGGCACTCCACTGTTTGCTTTAGGAGTATTTTCTCTTCAATTCTCAAAAACACCTGGTAAAATAGGAATTAATCTTGGTTTGATGTAGAAATCAAGGCTTGAGAAATGAAAGGACTTCCCCGAGGTTATACAGGCACACCTCATTTTCTTGCACTTCACTTTACTGTGGTTTGCGGATATTGCATTGTTTACAAACTGATGAAGATCGGTGGCAATCCTGCATCAAACAAATGTCAACATCATTTTTCAAACAGCATTTGCCTTTTCATGTCTCTGTCACATTTTGGTAATTCCCACAATATTTTTTTTCTTTATTATTATATTTGTTATGGTGATCTGTGATCAGTGATCTTTGATGTTACAGTCATCATGGTTTTGGGGTGCCAGAAACTGCACACATATAAGACCATGAACTTAACCAATAGTGCGTTCTGACTGCTCCACTAACCACCTGCTCATCTCTGTCTGGTCCTTAGGCCTCCCTGTTCCCTGAGACACAATATTGAAATTAGGCCAACAGATAACCCTACAATGGCCTCTACGTGTTCAAGTGAAAGGAAGAGTTACACATCTGTCACTTGAAATCAAAAGCTATGATTAAGCTTAGTGAGGAAGGTGGTCAAAAGCCAAGTTAGGCTGAAAGCAGCTAGGCCTCTTGCACCAAACAGCCAAGTTGTAAATGCAAAGGAAAATTTCTTGAAGAAAATTAAAAGTGCTACTCCAGTGAACACACAAATGTGTGAACAGAAGTCACAATATTCCCATAAACCAAAGCCTGATCCAGAGTGCGAACTCTTCAGTTCTTGGTAGGCTGGGAGAGGCGAGGAAGCTACAGAGAGGAAATGGGGCTAACGGAGGTGGATTCGTGCAGTTTAAGAAGCCATCTCTGTACAAGTACAAGGTGAAGTAGTAAGTTCTGATGTGGAAGCTGCAGCAAGTTGTCCAGAAGATGTGGCTAAAATCATTACTGAAGGTGGCTACACTAAGCAAAAGATCTTCAATGGAAAAAGATGTCATCTAGGACTTTCATAGCTAGAGAAAAGTCAATGCCTGGCTTCAGTTTCAAAGGACAAGCTGACTCTTATTAAGGGCAAATGTAGCTGATGACTTTAAGCAGAAACCAGTGTTCATTTACCATTCTGAAAATCCTAGGACCCTTAAGGATTATGCTAAATCTGCTCTGCCTGTGCTCTATAAATGGAACATCAAAGCCTGATGAGAGCACATCTGTTTACAACATGGTTTACTGAGTATTTTAGGTCCACAGTACTGCTCAAAGAAAGAAAAGAAAAAAGATCATTCTCAAAACATTACTGTTTAATTGACAATGTCTCCCTTATTCTGCCTTTTCTCCAAAACCATCTTTAGGGCACCATTCTTCCTTCCTGCAGCCCAGGTGGATTTTCGTCTCATCTTCTCTTATCTGGTGCTCTTTGTGTCTCCTTGGGAGTATACGGGGTAATAAACATATTCCCTCTGGAAATGGCTCAAATATGAAAGGTGGATGTGTTGGAAGGAAATGGGAGTGTCTTATAAGGACCCCGCGAAAAGTGAAACGGTAAGTAGATAAGAGTGATGAAATTAAGAGCTAATATTCACTGAATGCTTTTGAGGTACAAGACACTGCAAACATTTTATACAAATTAACTCATTTATCTTCATAAAATCCTGTGAGGTATTACTATCACCATTTATAGATGCTGAAGTAATTTGTCCAAGATCATATAAAGCCAGTATACATGCAACTTGGGTTTATAGTCGGGTGACATGACTTCTGGGCATAGTCTTCACACACATGCACGCATACACTTTTGAGCTCTTGAAAGGTATAGAGTGTGTTTTATTTACCTGGCTCACAGATGCTCAAGAAATGGTTAACAGAAATGATGGAGTAGGATTCTCCATCAGTGACACTGTAACATCATGATCTTAGCCCAATCTGCAGCAAGGTAATACACTCTCACCACTTTAAGTCCTCACTGTCTTGATTTAACCCTGGCTTGCTTTTCCTAGTTCAGTATTACTGTGAAGAGAGGGGCCAAGATGGCAGAACAGCATGAAGTTTTTTTGTGTGTCTCTCGTCCCTGAAATGCAGCCAGATCAACATTAAACTATCTTGCTAGAAAACCGGTATGAGGATTAACACAACAATCTGCACAACCTGAACCACAGTATCACTGTGAAGGCACTTTAAACCAAGAGTTGTAAAACGTTATCATGTGCATGCTTATGCTTTTTAATTGTATGTGTTTAATTCATTCAAAGTTTGAATATTTGGATGAATCCTCTCATAACAAAATAACAAGGTAACATCAAACTACATGTAGTGAAAGCAAATAAAATCTAGGATTAAAGTACTCCTTCAACTGTGTGGTACCAGTGCTTGAGACAGGAGGAAGGACAAAGAATGGGAGAAACAGAACACTTGCCATTATCCCACAACTGTACATATATAGTGGCCAATCTATCCATAATTATAACAGTTCTTAATCCTTGACACCATGCTGTGCTTAAGTCTCTCAAAGATCCTTCAACATTCCTTAGAATTTCACAATCTCTTAAATAAAACTAAACCAAAGGAAAGATAAATGTCTGCTTTTTAAAAACTCACCATCCCATTCCAAATCTACTATCTCTATTGAGAATTGCTATGGAATGTGCCTTCATCTCTTGGCTTTGTTAGGGTTGCACATATACTATTTTGTCTAAAGTTGGAAACCCTATCACTCATTCCACATCACAATTACATGTGATATAATACTCCTTTTTAAAATAATTTCTTTCTTATGACACGAAACACCATAGAGAGCATAACCTGAAATATAAGCTATATAAGTGTCGTTTACTCCCAAGTGTCCAGACAGTCCTAATCCAATCCAGACAGGATTCTGTACTATCCTTCTAGTCACAAGATAGGAAACCATGAGACAAGTAAGACTATTCCATTTATCTAAAACTTAAGACTACTTGAAGCCAGCCCCTTTACAAACCGTAATTATCTGTCAAGGTTCAGTGTAGAAAATAAAATGCCTCTCAAGCATTTCAAGAAGGCACATATTACAAGTAGCTGTTTTCAAACTTGGTAGGCAGGCTGGAGGAAGGGTAATGGGGACAGCTCTGTACTATTAATTTCAATGTAAACTCCCATAACTATGATCCAGGATGGAGAAGTGACTGTTGCTGTTATCAGTCATGCTCCCAGCAGGGATACCTTAAAGCCACAAAGCATGAAACTAGACTCTGGATCATGGAGTCCAGATAGAGTTAACATGACAGAACAGGCCTGTGTGCTTTGCCTAGAACGACTCCCAGAGTGTATGTGCCCACACACAGGTAATTAGTACTCATCCTTTAAGATTCAGATTGAAGAGCACATCCACCATTAAGCCTGCTCTGATCTTTCATAGTTTGTTGTTTCTTGGCTATGTTCTCGCTGCACTGGTAAAAATTAAAATGTGTGAATTAAGCCAACTGGAAATGGACTGTGAATTATCTTCACGAAAATAAGGATATTCTCAGCACAGAGATCAAGCCATTTTTCTCTAGCTTAGCTAGTCTCCCGCTAAAGCACACAGTAAGGCTTAATGCTTCAAGAGGAAAGTAAAAAACTTTGCAAGAAATATCAGTGTCACAGTGAAAGAGTTCATTATATACAAACTGATTTTATTAGAGACCAAAAACTTTATTCACACCACCTTTTACTTCTTTTGCAGCTTTAATTTTTAACTTTAAAACATTTCCTGGATCCACTGGGTGACTAAATTATCTTCACATGCCCATTAGCTAAAGAAACTTCTATGCAGGACTCGAGTAAAATTGTTTGCTATTGCTATAAGAAATGCATATTCATTTATAATCTACTCATTTGCTCTCCTGTAGAACTGCTTACAAATAACATCATTGTAAAGAAAGATTTACACATAACTCCTACGTCTTTCAGGCTGTTCTAGCATTAATCTTGTGAGGTCTAGCAAGATAACACAACGAACAGTTTGCTACATTTCTCATACAAGCTTTCTCTCCAGTGTGAACTGAGACAGAATAAGGGATACACTTTCACTGAAGGACTTCCCACAATTTTTATATTCATATTGCTTCTCTCCTGTGTGTTCAATAAGAGATTCATATTGCCTAATGTCTTTCCCATATGCTACATATATAGGGTTTTTCTCCTGTGGTACTTACTTCTGTCAATTAAGGGATTAACAGTGGCTAATGGCTTTCCCGTATTTATTGCCTTTATGAAGGCAATAAACATTCTCTCTACAGTGTGAACTGTGATAGACAGTAAGGCTTGTTTTACTGCTAAAGACCTTCCCACATTCATTACATTCAAAAGACTTTTCTCCAGTATAAATTTTCAGGAAGGATCTATGGCTAAGTGTATTATGACAAATATCGCATTCATACAGTTTCTCGCTTATATGGTTTTTCACACGTAGAAAGGTTCATGTGGCCTAAAGGCTTCTCCACACTTATTGCACTACTGGGTTTCTCTCCATTATGGATTTTCTGATGGGCAGTAAGATTTGAACCTTTGCTAAAAGCCTTCCCACACTCATTACATTTATATGGCTTTTCTCCAGTATGAATTCTCTGATGTACAGTAAGGTTTGAACTACAGCTGAAGGTCTTCCCACATTTAATACATTCATAGGGCTTCTCTCCAGTGTGAATTCTGTGATGTTGAAGCAGGGATGACCTATGACTGAACGCTTTCCCACATATACTGCATTCATAAGGTTTCAATCTAGTGTGATTTCTTAAATGCATGTTCAGTGATTCTGGCTGGTTGAAGGATTTCCTGCATTTCTGACATTCAAAAGGTTTTTCTTCATTATGAATACTCTGATGCTGAATAAGAAATGACAAGCTGCTAAAGACTTTCAGACATTTGTTGCATTCGAACTGTTTCTCTACAGTGTGAATTCTCTGATGTCGGGTAAGGTGTGAGCTACAGCAAAAGGCTTTTCCACATTCACTACATTCATAAGGTTTCTCTCCAGTGTGAATCTTCTGATGGTGAATGAGAGACGACCTATGAATGAAGGCCTTCTCACATATTCGACACTCATAGAGTTTTTCTTGAGTATGAATTCTCAGATGTTCGATGAGATGTGAAACACGACTGAACGACTTTCCACAGTTCATACATTCATACGGTTTCTCCCCAGTGTGAGTACTCTGATGATTAGTAAGTGATGACACGTGGCTGAAGGCCTTCCCACATTCAATACATTTGTAAGGTTTCTCTCCACTGTGACTTATCTGATGTCGAGTTAGGGATGAGCCATGGCTAAACGTCTTCCCACATTCATGACATTCGTATGGTTTCTCTCCGGTATGAATTCTCCAATGGCGATTAAGGACGGATTGCTTGCCAAAGGCTTTCCCACATTCATTGCATGTATAGACTTTCTCTCTATTATAAGAATGGTTAAGGGTAAGAGATTTGCTCTGGCTGAAGGCTGCCACACTTTCTTTAGAATTCAAAAGTTTCTTTCCACCATTGATACCGTCATTTTTTATAACAGGTTTTTTTGGTAAGCTCTTCTTAAATATATCATGTTTATGTGATTTCCCTTCAGCAGAAATTCTTTGTGGTTCAGAAAGAATAGACTTTAAATGGAGGATGCTTCTAAATTTGTGAATACTTTCCCCAGTGGGACTTTCTCTAAAGGTGAGGGTCACAGGTCTGAAATGTTCTACCTGATTTTCATGCTTCCCCTCCAACGCCTCTATAAATTCCCAGTCCTTGTTAAAATTTGAAAATTCATGATTCTGTTTTGTAATTTTTTCTATTATTACCATTTGGGGTGAATCTTCATCATAAATATCCTCCTTCATTAATAATTCCTTGTTTTCCCATCTTGATTCCCAATCTGAAATATATCAAGAAAGCAAAACACTGCTTTTTTCTGTACTTCTTAAAAAGAAACTTCTATGGAAGGATTAGAGAACTAGAGGAAAAATAGAGCACATCTTCATCCCCAGAAAGCACATAACTGACAATTCTCATGTATTCAATCATTTCTGAACAAAGTTCAAATGGAGCAGAAAACAGAGACAGCTCAGAGAGACGGGAACAGAGAGTAATAAGGAAAATGAGTTAAATACAGGCAAACAGTCTGTGGAAAAAAAGTGAAACTGTAAGGAAAAAAAAACGCACAAGGTATTCTGGATTCCAAGCCAACGTTCTATTCTGTACCTACATTTATGTGAAAGACCACATTTTGGTCTCACAGCCTTGGTTCTCCAACCTTCAGTTATTCTCAATTTACTACTGTCAGTTAGTATGCTTAAAATGCACAATTTATTTTCTTAAGTTTATTTATTTATTTTGAGACAGGGGAGGGGCAGAGAGAGGGAAACCGAGAATCCCAAGCAGGCTCGATGCTGAGTCCGGAGTCCAACATGGGGCTTGATCCCATAAACCATGAGATCATGCATGACCTTAGCCAAAATCAAGAGCTGGATGCCCAACTGACTGAGCCACCCCATCTCCCCAAAATGCACAATTTATAGTACTGCATTACACAGTTAACAACGAACAAAATAAATA
Organism: Panthera tigris; assembly: GCF_018350195.1. NCBI lineage: Eukaryota > Metazoa > Chordata > Mammalia > Carnivora > Felidae > Panthera > Panthera tigris. The sequence goes on from NC_056674.1 coordinate 18,752,884, forward strand.
TTCTTTACCGTTCTAAAAGATTTAGGCTTTGTTTGTGTAGGATCTGTGTAAAATCGTATCATTTATTGGACATTAGAAAACATTGTTCCTAGAAACTTTTTTATACATTCTTTACTTCCTCTATCACTCATGTCCACATTTGACCCTCGAAGCTCAGCCTTAGGGGAAAACTCATTTGCCATCTCACTGACAGCCTTTCTTTGCCTAAAACCATTGGTATAGTTTTCCTTAAGTGGACTTAAAGAGAATAATTTGCTTTATTTTGTTGCAAATAAAATAACAATCTGAATTATAATGATGGCAAAACCTCCATTTTTTTTTAGATAACATAAGTAATGCAGAAAGATAATAACCCGGGGTGGAGGAATGGCTGTTTTGAAATCTAAGGATCCCTCATATGTTACATTTGGGATCTCTGAAGAGAGTACCCCTAAAATATGCAAAAATGCCTCCATACTTTCCACAAGCATGTTTAACAAAGACTTCTTTTGCCTGATTCTCCACGACTCATCTGGAAACATACCTTTTGACAGTTTCTTCTCCACCATCCAAGGTTCTTTTCCATCCTCCAATAAACTGATCACATACGGCTTAGGTATGGAAAGACCTGCTTACAGGAAAAATACAGAACCTGTTTAAACTGTGGTCCTCATGAAGGAGAGGCCATCATCATAAAAGGAACGAAAGGAAGTTTCACTGAAATGGGAAGATAAGCTTCAGGCAGGGCACAAAAGAACTCTACACATCCTTGGGAACTGAAACAAAATTTCAGCCATTTACTCAGGAGGATCTCCAGTAATTGACAGAAAGTCTCCCCCACTGGGGTAGAGAGGGAGCTGTGCTTACCTAGAGAAACCAGGTTCTCATAATTCTGGACCATCACATCCTTGTATAAATCCCTCTGAGCAGAATCTAGCCATCCCCACTCTTCATGAGAGAAGTCTATGGCCACATCACTAAATGTCACCTGAAAGAGCAAACATATTTAGGCTCAGTCATAGCCAGGGCCACTTCTGTCACTGACTAAGGAACAAAATTACCCTGGTTGTAGAAGAAAGGGAACAAGATTCAGTAGTTATAGCAATGATCAGGGATCTAAGTTACATAGTAATTGGATAATTATGTGTTTGGCATTGTTTTACAATAAGGGTAAGAGAAATATGAGAGCTTTTGCTTCAGGAGAGTTTGTTCTGCCAAAGGGAAGAAAATTCTAAAATTTTTAAAATCAGCATTCAACATGTGACAGCATACAGTCAAGTACTTAGTTGTATTTTTTTTATAGCTTACATGACAGGTAAATAAAAAATGATGATCCAATAAGGTTCAAAAGAATGATCCAGTAGGTTCAGAAAAAAGACATCTTTATATTAAAGAAAGATACATATGTAACTAGTTTATAAACAAAAACCATTTATGGTATATAATTAAACCTTGTATTGATGATCTGAAATTTAAAAAAATTGAGACCCATGGGCAAGAAAACTAAAGAACAGTTTCATGCCATAGGCAGTCCTTGAATTGGACCTTAAAGTACAGGCAAAGAGGGGCGCCTGGGTGGCTCAGTCGGTTAAACATCCGACTTCGGCTCAGATCATGATCTCAGGGTTTGTGGGCTCCAGCCCCACGTCAGACTCTGTGCTGACAGCTCAGAGCCTGGAGCCTGCTTTGGATTCTGTGTCTCCCTCTCTCTCTGTTCCTCCCCAACTTGTGCACTCTCTCTCTCTCAAAAATAAACACTAAAATAAAAAAAAAAAAAAAAAAAACATTGAAAAGTACAGGCAAAGAATCAGAGAACACATTTCAAGGAAAATATTCTAAGAAAATAGTACCCATTCATGATATTATTTAAAATAGCAAACCTTTAGAAAAAGCTTAAATGTTCAGTAACAGCTTACTCATTAGTCAAACTATAATATGTGCAAAAAATGTATACATTTAAAATGGCATTATTATCATCTTTCATTGATGATGTGGACATTGTTTGGCTATGATACATTTTTCACTCCAAGTGGCTGATTCAATATTCTATTATTTTATTTGGATATTCGGCCTGTATATTCATTAGTGATACTGGTCTTTGGTTTTATTTATTTAAGTGTATTTATTTACTTTTAAAAAATCTTTGTTAACATTTCTTCACTTTTTGAGAGACAGAGACAGAGTGTGAACAGGACAGGGGGCAGAGAGTGAGGCAGACACAGAATCAGAAGCAGGCTCCAGGCTCTGAGCTGTCAGCACAGAGCCCAACGCAGGGCTTGAACTCACGAACCGTGAGATCATGACCCGAGCTGAAGTCACAGTTCAAGTACATTGGTCTATTGACCAATGTCAACAGACACTTCAGGCTGGATAATCGTGGTGGGAGCTGTCCTATGCATTGCAGAGTGTTTAGTTAGTAGCACCCTTAGCCTCTACCCATTCCGCTGCACCCCAGGGCTGTGACAACCAAAAATGTTTCCTCCAGACATTATCAAATGTCCCCTATGGGTAGGGCTAAAGGAGACAAAATCACCCCTGTTGGAGAACCACCACTTTAGAAAATTTTCACAGTTCCTTGAAAGATTCTTAGCCCTATGTACCTGTGCTCAAGAAGTTCTCTCAGTCTGGTATAACTTCACTCCTATCTCTGCCTCCCTGGTACCCTGGGTCACCAAAACCAGTTCCAGCCTTGCCTCCTCAGGGATGCTTCAACTCTTCCTGCCCCTTCAGTTGCCTGGGCAGCCTGGGATATTCATTCATCTTTGTCCCCAGAAGAACTTAGGATCTTTATTCCAGCACCTATCTTAATTTCTTATGCTTTCTTACTTTTCTACCAGCCCTGTACTGGCTCAAAACAGTAGCCACTAGCCACATTTGGCTATGTACGTTTAAATTAATAAAAATTAAAAATTAAACTTTAGGGGCGCCTGGGTGGCGCAGTCGGTTAAGCGTCCGACTTCAGCCGGGTCACGGTCTCGCGGTCCGTGAGTTCGAGCCCCGCGTCAGGCTCTGGGCTGATGGCTCGGAGCCTGGAGCCTGTTTCCGGTTCTGTGTCTCCCTCTCTCTCTGCCCCTCCCCCGTTCATGCTCTGTCTCTCTCTGTCCCAAAAATAAATTAAAAACGCTGAAAAAAAAAAATTTAAAAAAAAAAAAAAAAAAAAAAAAAAAAATTAAACTTTAAAATTTAGTTCCTGAGTCACTTTAGTCACAGTTCAAGTACTCAATAGTCACATAGGGCTGGTGGCTCCATATTGGACGGTACACAAAAAGAACATTTCCACCACAGTTCTCTTAGGGGGTGCCTGGGTGGCTCAGTCAGTTAAGTGTCCAATTCTTGATTCTGGCTCTGGTCATGACCTCATGGTTCACAAGTTCGAGGCCCACATCAGGCTCCACGCTGACAGTGAGGAGCCTGCTTGGGATTCCCTCTCTCTCCTCTCTCTGCCCTTCCTGTGCTCTAAATAAGTAAAACAAATGAAAGGAAGGAAGGAAGGAAGGAAGGAAGGAAGGAAGGAAGGAAGGAAGGAAGGAAGGAAAAGAAAAGAAAGAAAGAAAGAAAGAGAAAGAAAGAAAAGAAATAAAAGACTAAAAAGAAAAGAAAAAAGAAAAGAAAAGTTCTCTTAGTATTGCACTAGATTACGAAGTCCTACATGTCACGGGATAGGACGCTCAAACCTATGTAAGATTCTTCCCAACAGATATTTCACAAGTGTTTACAAAATGTATCAATGAATGATGTTGGCAACTAGTTCACTTTAGCTTTTACTTAAAAAGTTTTTTCCCGGGGCGCCTGGGTGGCGCAGTCGGTTGAGCGTCCGACTTCAGCCAGGTCACGATCTCGCGGTCCGTGAGTTCGAGCCCCGCGTCAGGCTCTGGGCTGATGGCTCGGAGCCTGGAGCCTGTTTCCGATTCTGTGTCTCCCTCTCTCTCTGCCCCTCCCCCGTTCATGCTCTGTCTCTCTCTCTGTCCCAAAAATAAATAAAAAACGTTGAAAAAAAAAAATTTAAAAAAAAAAAAATTTTTTCCCTAGTTATCTAATAATATTCCCAAGAAACCAGACTCTGCCCAACATGTACATATGCCACTAACACTATGCCAGGCTTCACCTTCCACCTGATGATCCTACCCTTTTTTTTCAAGGATCCTAACCGTTTGTTTCAAAGTTCATTCACTCGACAACGATTTACCAATGTTCCGTGTAAAGCTGTTCATGTGACTTGTTTCGCATTTCTGCCCAGAGCCACACATACAAATCATGGGGGCTTAGTCAGCTTGTATGCTGTATCTGGCCTCAAGATCAAAACTGGCCCTTCTGTTCCTGACGCCAAGAGGGATTAATGTGCCTCATGTTCCTCCTTGAGCCAAATCAGGCTGGCCTCCCAGAATGGATCAGGAAGGGAAAAGGAATATACAGATGCCAGGCTCCTGGGTGAGATACGATAAGAGAAACAAAAACAGCTTGCTCAGCACTGCACTTGGGCAAACTTAATGACTAACCATAAATCACACAAGGGTAGTATATGTATATATTGCCCTGGTAGGATAGCTACTCGGAAGTCTCACCTGAGGGGAGGATGCTCCTTCCAGGACCCTTGGGACTCCAACTGGGCTGGTCACCGCAGGGTTTCCCGAGCCAGAAGGTCAGATGTTTTAAGTACCTGATTTGCTGTATTAAGCCTTCTCTGTTCTTCTCTATACTTCTCTCCCTCTTTATGTTTACTATAATTGTTTAATTCCTTATATTCCCATTCCCTTATAATTAATAAAGTCTTCCTCCATGAAAACAAAAGTGCGGCTATGGTGAAAACTTATTATTTTGAACAACCAAGCATCAGTTTTGTGTCAGATGCCACACTGGGTCCTGAAAACAGTCAAGACAGGGGGAAAAAAATCCCTCCTAGAGGGAGGAGACCAACAACGAGCATATGCACTTACTAAATAGCGTGTTATCTAGTGAGTGATAACCACTTTGGAAAACAACAAAGCAGTGAGGAGGAGTAGAAGTGATTGTTAGAAAAGTTGACTGCAGGTGTTAGGAGAAGCTTTCCTGAGAAAGTAACCACTGAGCAAAGCTATGAAGGGGGTATGAATCAAGCTTCTACATATCTGGGGAAAGAATATTCCAAGCAGATGGTACAGCAATTTCCAAGGCCTGGAAGCCGTAGCCAGTGTGGCTAGAGCTCACGGGAACAAGGAGACAGAGTAGTAAGATGAGATCAGAGGAATAAAAGCGTAATTGCACAAAGCATTTTGGTTTCTTTCTTTCTTTCTCTTTCTTTCTTTCTCTCTCTCTCTCTCTCTTTCTTTATTTCAAGAGAACAAATGCAAGAAGCCAGCAGGGGAGGCACAGAGAGAGAAGGAAAGAGAGACTCTTAGGTTCTTAGGTTTCAACAAGGATCCCGATGCAGGGCTCGATCTAACGAATGTGAGATCATGACCTGAGCCGAAATCAAGAGTTGGACACTTAACCAATGGAGCCACCCAGGCGCCCCTGCACAAAGCGTTTTAAGTCACTATAGAACTCTGACTTGAGTTAGGGTCACTGAAGAGTTTTAAGATGAGGAATGACAGGATGGTGGTGGCGGTGGTGGTGATGGTGATGTTGCAACCACTGGTGAGATTCTGTAGATATCCGGGATGTATTTCAGATTCAACTAGGGCGTCTGAATGTGTTACAAGAGAAAGGAAAGAATCAAAGAGGACTCCAAACATCTCTTGACTTGAACAACTGAAAGGACTGGCATACCATTAACTGAGACCACATGATACTGCTTTGACAACTGTAAAGCATATCTAAAATTCTAAACATGAATTCTGAATTGTAATTAAAATTTTTTTTTTTTTTTGCTCAAGATTCTACAGAGGCTTCAAGCAGAAAAATGGCAGAAGAGGAGCACTGAGAGTAGACAGTACTTTGGGAGTTCTTCTGTGGGCTCCATCCTTTGCTATAATGAAAGGAATCATAGATCCGGTCCCTAAATGGACTTCGTTAGGTAGGAACTGGCAAGAGAAGCAAAGCAAACACTCAAGAATTCTGCTAAGGTGTTTCAGGAAGATCCGGGGATCTTACCGACTTACCTGGAACATGGCTTTGCAATTTCCAATAGTCAACACAGTCCTCTTTTCAGGCTCTTGTCTTAAAGAAGAGTAGTGTCCTGAGAAGGCAGATCAACACAAAAAAGAAGCCATGAAAAATGAGGCTTATCTTGCAGCTCTGTAACACACTTGCAAGGAAAAGTACACTGGGAATCACTTTCTAAGACTCCATTCTTCCCCTGAACTAGCAGAGTGTTCCTTAGCACGAGGTAATCATTCACCAGGCGCCAACGGTGTGTAAATCTACTATATATGTGTGTGTGTGTATATTTATGTGTGTATATATATATATACACATAAATATACACTTATTTTATACACACACACAAGAGACAGGCTCACAGAACAACAGCAATCATGTGAAGAGCTCGTTCAATCTTCACAACTATGCATGGTGGACATTCACATTATTCCATATTTCTCTTCTAAAGGGTGAGAAAACTGAAACTAAGCGATACTGAACCCATCTGTTGAAGGCTGCACACGTGAAAAGCGTCAGTTTCATGACCGGACTGGCTAAACACCACTGCGGATGGGGTTTTCTTTCAGTGCGTACCCTGCACACTCACTCGCCCATTTCCTTGTCACAGCTCTAGGCGGTAAGCGATACCCCTTTTACAGAGAGGTCCAGGAGGCTAAGGCCCAGGCGGTGCTCCCCCCGCGGGGTAGACTAGGCACCAGCGTGCCCGGCGCCCCGCCGCCCTGCTGGGACTCACACTTGCCTGAGTTCCGGCGGGCCCTCCCTGGCCCCGAGGCCCGGGCCGGGCGGACCAGAGCCCGCACCTCCGCGGACCAGGGCCGCCGCCGTCACGAGAACCGCACTATCCCTGGAAAATTCGGCCGCCTTCCCGACACTATCGCGGGGTGGACGGAGGACGGAGCCCACACCAGCTCGGCATTTCCCAGACGCCTCCGCGTCAGGGACGAGTTACCGGCGCTTCGTACGTCCCCCCGTAAAACCACACTTCCCAGAAGGCTGCGCGGCCGTGCGAGCTCCGGGCGCCCGGCGAGAAAAACGGCCGCGCTGTCTGAGGAACGCCCCGGCGGATGGCTCTCGTCGCAGAGCTGCTCCACCGGGACGCGCACGCGAAGTATCCAGGGGACAACAGGATCGCCCTCTGCTTGCTTCTTAAGTACAATGGCGCCCGAACCACGAAACTACACTTCCCAGAAAATTAGGCGGCCGCGAAAGGTCTTCCGGGTCGCCGGTCTGCTCACGCGTACGTCCTCCTGCCGGGACGTGGGCCGCCCTTGCTTGGTGCCGGCGGAGAGCTCGCCTCTGCCAGCGGAAGGTCTCCTCTCGTACAAAAGCCTGGGCCACTGTGGTCAGCACGTGAGGGTCTTGAGTGTTCGGCGTCCGCTTGCCCAGTCCTGTCGTTCCCTAAAATGCCCTGTGTCCGGGCTTTCATGGCAACAGTTGTCAGCGCACAGACGCTACTTCCCGGAAATGTGTGCGGTCGCGTCGCGGCTGTGACACTGACTGCCGCCGTCACGTGTACAGGTCCTCGAAGGACTCAGAAATGACAGGCTCGGGCGAACGCTTTGAGGAAAAAGACCTTCACTCCTCCGATAACGGGCAGAGCCTCCCCCACCTCTGTCTCCAGAAGCGCTGACCTCGCCCCGCCCACCCAAACGCGCGCCACCTGCAGTTGTCCGCAGGCCAAAGCAGCCTGCTGCGGGTGTATCTGTGGGTTTATCCTTTACTTTCTTTTAATTTGTAATTGTTGATTTCAATTGTACTTATTTTTAAATGATAAATTGTGTGGCTATGAATTTTCTTGTGTATTTCAAGTACTTATGTGTATCAGATTCATCAGTGTGCCTCCACCTCGGTATGTATCTTGTGGGTGTGGTGCTTAATTCCTATAGCAAGAGTAGTTTGCAAAAACACTGTGACACCACCTAGATTCTTCTTAAGGCTTACAATGTGTAAGAGGAAAAGATTTGCCAATGCAAAATATATTCCCATCCACGTCTTTATTATACAATGACAAATTGTATTCCAAAATTGTACCAATTTGCACTCCCAGCATGGTTGATAGTTATTTTGGTTGCCAGCTATTACTGCCAGCACTTGATTTTGTGAAATTTTCAAATTTTGCCAGTCTGCTAAGTGTGAAATTGTGGCTCAATGTGGTCTAAATTTGCATATCTTTTATCGTTAATAAGGTTGAGAATCTTTTCATGTGTCTGTTGGCTTTAATATTTCCTTCTCTGAGAATTGCACATCTCTGGGTCATCGTTCTTTTAGAGCAAAAGCCTTTTCGATATTAAAATACATACCCTACGACCCAGCAATTGCACTACTAGGGATCTATCCAAGGGATACAGGTGTGCTATTTCGAAGGGGCACATGCACTCCAATGTTTATAGCCGTCCTATCGACAATAGCCAGAGTGTGGAAAGAGCCTAAATGACCATTGACAGATGAATGGATAAAGAAGATGGTGTGTGTGTGTGTGTGTGTGTGTGTGCGCGCGCTCACACCCAGCTGAGCCATCCAGGTGCCCCAGACAAGTTCTAGACAAGTTCAGACAAGTTCTGGGATTACTACCAGTCTGCAAACACTTTAAACTACATTTAGATATAACAGTTCCTGCTTGGTCCATCCAGTAAATTTTACATACGGATTCTGCATTGTTGCTGCTTTTTCTCATAACCTTCCTGAGAGAATTATGAAGTCTTCCCATTATAAGCCTTCAGATATTTGGCACATAAATTAAGTTCACGGTGGGGTGAGGGGAGTGGCTAACCATAAAAGACTAGATGGGGCTGGGGCAGAGGTGAGAAGTTTTTTTTTTTTTTAACTTTTTTTTTTTAACATTTATTTATTTTTGAGACAGAGAGAGACAGAGCATGAACGGGGGAGGGTCAGAGAGAGGGACACACAGAATCTGAAACAGGTTCCAGGCTTCGAGCTGTCAGCACAGAGCCCGACGCGGGGCTCGAACTCACGGACCTCGAGATCATGACCTGAGCCGAAGTTGGCCGCTTAACTGACTGAGCCACCCAGGTGCCCTGTTGTGAGAAGTTTAAATAGAGGGCTAGTCCTTTTGTTTCAGTAGCTCTTTATGTCCAGCTCTTAAAGAACTTGCTTCAAAGCTGAAACCCTAACATGTGAGCACTCCAAAAAGGATAGATGCACTCTAATGAGTAGAGAATAAAGAGAAATCCAGGGGCAGGTGCAGTGGGAAGTCACAGGCGTAATAAGCAAGCTGGTTTTAAATATGCCAGTCACTTGAGAAAGGAAATAGGGCCAAAAGAAATCAGTAAGGAGATAGGAAAATACATGCCATACTGAACCCACTCCTCCACTAGCCCTGCCTTCGTTTTCCGTTACTCACTATTTACAGTAAATGGTTTTGCTGCTGGAAATTAATCCAGGGCAAATTTGAGAATATGAATTTGGGAGAAGAAAAGCTGGTTCATACTGATTCTGAACTGTTCCAAGACTCATGGCAATAAGTAAGTTTGGAACTCTAGCTTCCAGAGACATCAAAAAAATGACATAATTTTGCCATGGGGAGAGAGATTCCTGCTGAGGCCTCTGGTAGAGATCCTTATCCTTGTTATTGTCCCATCCTGCATCTGTCACTTTGTAATAAGCCTACACACATGCACTATAGGCCAAAGTTTTGAATCCAAGCGTCTAGTCCCAGTTCTGTCACTGATTGGAAGACCTCTCCATTCCCAGTCTGGCCCAGGCCTGACCCCAGAATGCCCAGTGTAGAACCTGTGCAGAGCCTCCAAAGAAAACCTTCATGTTCTCTCTTTCCATCCTTGAGGAACTCTGACATCCTACATCTCCGATTATTTAGATGACCAGCATTAGGTTCACACTAAAGGGTGAACTCAGTGGGAAGTGTCAAGTGTGCATACGTCGACCAACAGTGTATAGCCATTGCTTTGGCAGGTTGGCCAGGTTCCCTGAGGAAAACTAAGGGCCGGTGTCAAGGGCCCCGTTTGTGGGCACACCTGGGTGGCTCAGTTAAGTGTCTGACTTTGGCTCAGGTAGTGATCTCACGGTTCATGACATTGAGCCCTGCATTGGGCTCTGCACTGACAACATGGAGCCTGCTTGGGATTCTCTCTGCCCCTCCCCCTGCTGACTCATGTTCTCTCTCTCTCTCTCTCTCTCTCTCTCTCAGGATAAATGAATAAACTTTAAAAATAAAAAAGAAATCCTAGTACTCACATGTAACAAGGGGCCAAGTATAATGCCATGCTTTCCTATCTTTTTCTTCATGTATCCACTCATTGTTATAAGCCCTGCTAAATCTCTCTATTTAACCGTACTTCCTTAAATATTGGGGCAGGAGGTAGCCTTCTATTGCCCAAAGCCACGTAACTCTTCATATTTACGAATGCCACTCATACGTTAGAGATGCCATTCTAAATGAACACCTATTATTAAAACTGCATACACACAGTTAAGAGAAACCTGACCATGCCTATCATAAGCAGGTGATGAAGCAATATATTTAGCACAACTAGGTCTCATCCTAAAATTGGATTCTGTTTAAAAAAAAACTTTCTGAACTCTACACAAGTTGGGGAACTTAAAATTTCACATTGCAGGAAAGTTGGACAGAATACTACTTATTACAACCACACAATACCGCCTTCAATTTCTCCAGCATGGGAAAAACTTCTTGTCCCCTAGCAAGAAATGTAACATAACCCCTTAGAACAAAAGTCAAAATGTGTCATGAAGTAAAATAACTCAAGATCAACTATTACAGGACCTTAAATTGCTGGTGGAGCTGTCAATCTTTTGTAGATATCTTGAAGAGTAATCTATTTAATGTATTTTAAAATTTACAGTACATGTATCCTTTGACATAGGAACACACTACCAGGAATCTTATCTATAAAAGGAACTAACGGCTATTCCACAAGAAGTAAGAACATATGGGGCTGGGAAGATGATGGAGCAGGAGGAACCTACGTGCACCTCATCCCATAGACACAACTAGATGACACAATAGTGTCATTAACCCAGAGGACAATCTGAAGACTCGCTGAACAAACTCCACAACTAAAGATAGCAAAGAGGCCACATCAGAGAAGGTAGGAAGGGTGAAGACGTGGTTGGGAGCAAAGCTGTCTGTCGTGGAGAGGGAACCAGTAGCACTGAGAAAGGTGAAAAACAGACATTCATGCCAGGGAGCCCACAAACAGGGAGGATGAACAAGCAGAGCCCACAACAGGCAGAGAGTCATGCAGATGACTGTCCTGCAAGGAAAAGTGACTCCAAACAACAGCAGGGTGGAAGCAACACTTCTCCTGAAGTGCCAGGTTCTAAAACAGGGGACACTGCACTGTAGGGCACTCCAGGACCTCTTTATGAAGTCACTACTTTCCAAACAAGACTTCCAGATCACTGACAGACACATGAAAAGATGTTCAACATCCCTCATCATCGAGGAAATACAAATCAAAACCATGAAGAGATACCACCTCACACCTGTCAGAACGGCTAAAATTAACAACAGAAGAAACAGAAGGTGTTGGCAAGGATGTGGAGAAAGGGGGACCCACTTGCACTGCTGGTGGGAATGCAAACTGGTACAGCCACTCTGGAGAACAGTACGGAGGTTCCTCAAAAAGCTAAAAATAGAACTACCCCATGACCCAGCAATTGCACTAACAAGTATTTACTCAAAGAATACCAAAATACATGCATCCTGATGTTTATAGCAGCATTATCAACAATAGTCAGACTATGGAGAATGCCCAAATGTCCATTGACTGATGAATGGATCAAAAAGATATAGTACATATATATACAGTGGAACATTACCCAGCAACCAAAAAGAATGAAATTTTGCCATTTGCAACAACATGGATGGAGCTAGAGTATATTAAGCTAAGGGAAATTAGTCAGAGAAAGACAAATACCATATGATTTCACTCATATGTGGAATTTAAGAAACAAAACAGATGAACATATGGGAGGGGAGGAAGAGAAAAGAGGGAGAGAAACCCCAAGAGACTCTTAACAGTAGAGAACAAACAGGGTTGATGGAGGGAGGTGGGTGGGGGTGGGCTTGATAGATGATGGGTATTAAGGAGGGCACCTGTTATGATGAGCAGTGAGTGTTGTATGTAAGTGATTCTACTCCTGAAACCAATATTGCATTGTGTGTTAACTAACTAGAATTTAAATAAAAATTTGAAAAGAAAAAAAAAGTACACAGACATTTCAAGGGAAAACAAAGGCATAGAGAAACATGAAACAGGTTTATGTAACAGATGAAAAAAAAAGGCAGGATGAAAATAGTTTCTGCCCAGATTGTGACTACATGAAATATGTATGAATAAAGACAAGGATGGAAGTTTAATTAATTAACTGGTTAATGTGGTAGTTAAAATAAAAATCTTCTGCATAGCAAAAAAAATTAACAAAATGAAAAGGCAACTTATGGAATTGAAGAAAATATTTGTCAACCATCTATCTGGTAAGGGGTTAGTATCTCAAATATATAAATAACTCCTACAACTCAATATTTTAAAAACCCTTTTTTTAAAAAAAAAGCAGAGAAAATGAATAGGCACTCTTCCAAAGAAAACATACAGATGGCCAATAGGCACACACACACACACACACACACAGAGAAATTGAATACTTTTCAGGCAGAGAAAGAAGGGAAACCTGTCATTTGTGACAACTTGGATGAAACTTGAGGGCATTACACTGAGTAAAATCTTAGGCTGAGACAAATACTATATACATTCATTTATATGTGGAATTTTTAAAAAGCCGAACTCAGAGAAACAGTAAGTACAGCAGAGCTAACCAGGTCCTGGAGGTGGAAAAAATCAGAGACGTTGGTCAAAGGGTACAAACTGCAATTATAAAATTAACAAGTTCTAGGGATTTAATGTACAGTATGGTGATTATAGCTAAAAATGCTATATTACATACTTGAAAATGCTATGAGGGGCGCCTGGGTGGCTCAGTCGGTTGAGCGTCTGACTTCACCTCAGGTCATGATCTCACGGTCTTGTGAGTTCGAGCCCCACGTCGGGTTCTGTGCTGACAGCTCGGAGCCTGGAGCCTGTTTCAGATCTGTGTCTCCCTCTCTCTCTGACCCCCCCCCCCGCTCATGCTCTGTCTCTCTCTGTCTCAAAAATAAATAAACATTAAAAAAAGAAAAGAAAATGCTATGAGAGTCTGTCTTAAATATCCTCATCACACAAAAGCAATGGTAATTATGTAATGGGATGTAGGTGCCAGGTAACGCTATGGTGGTGATCATTTTGTAATATATAAATGTATCAAAACAACACAGTATACATCTTAAACTTACACAATGTTACGTGTCGATTATATCTCAATAAATTGGGGAGCGGAGAGAAGGAAATCATAAAAGCTTCCAGAGGAAAATGACACATTACATATACAGGAGTACTGTCGTAAGAATGACAGCTGAATTCTCATGAGAAATTATGGTCTATGGAAGACATCTCTAAAGCACTATGAGACAAAAATCTATAAAGCAGTCTAATTTGGTCATTTGCATCTTCTCTCGATCAATTTAAATTAGAAATCAGTAATCAAAAGATATTTGGCAAGTGTTCAAATATTGGGAAATTAAATCATATACTCCTAAACAATCCACAAGTCAAAAAGGAAATGAGAAATTAGAACGTACCTTGTTCTGAATGAAAATCAAAGAACACTCATTAAGAATTGTAGGATACTGCTAGCAAATTTATAGCACTAAATGCCAATATTAGAAAATAAAGATCTCAAATCAGTGACTCTCTCTTAAGAAACTAGAAAAGAAAGAGCAGACAAAATCCAAAGTAAGCAGAAGAAGAAAAATAACAGACTAGAGTAAAAGCCACTCAAATATATAACTGTAAAATAATAGACAAATTTATGAGACCCTATATGTGGCTTTTCAAAAAACTCCTAAACATCTAGCCACATTGATCAGAATAAAAAGAGAGAAGATGCAAATGACATTTGTTTTATGTTTTTAGCGTATATATTTTGTCTTTACATTTAAAGTGGGTTTCCTATAGGCAGCATATATTGGAGCCTTTTGTATTCACTCTAACAATTTCCATCTCTTAAAAAGAATTTTTAAACCATTTATATTTAAAGTGATTACTCATATATTGGATTTATATCTACAGCATTGCTATTTATTTCCCATTTGTCCCATCTGTCCTTTTTCTGCCTAATTTTGAATTATTTTATTTAGTTAGCTATTTTGAGAGGGACAGAGACATCTCAAGTGGGGGAGGGGCAGAGAGAGAGAGAGGGAGAGAAAGAATCCCAAGCAGGCTCCACATCATCAGCGCAGAGCCTGATGCAGGGTTCAAGCTCATGAATGGTGAGATCATGACCTGAGCTGAGATCAAGAGTCAGATGCTTAACTGACTGAGCCACCCAAGCATCCCTTGAACTATTTTTACAATTCAATATTTTGTTATATATTCACTTATTTTTTAGTGATTTTAAAGTGGTTTTATTTTATAGTATGCATCTTTAACTTATCACAATCAACATTCAAGTAATATCGTATCTCTTCACATATGGTATAAAAAATACCATAAGAACAGTAAGCATCCATTCTTCTCCCCTGGCAGTTGTGCGATGTGTCATACATTTTATTTCTACAAGTGTTATCAATCCCAATCTAGATTGTTATTCTATTCTTTTGTTTTAGAGAGTGAATTTTATTCCAAATAGAATTGCAATGTGAAAAAAAAGTATCATAAAAGTATTATACTCTCAGGGGTGCCTGGGTGACTCAGTCGGTTGAGCATCTGACTCTTGATTTTGGCTCAGGTCATGATCCCAGGGTCATGGGATCAAGCCCTGCTTTGGGCTCCCCACTGAGTGTGGATCCTGCTTAAGATTCTCTCTCTCTCCCTCTGTCCCCCTCCCCTACTCACACTTTGTCTTTCTAAAACAATTTTTTAAAAGTATTATACTCTCTGTATGTATATATAATAATATATGTTATGATTATATTATACACACACACACACACACACACACACACATATCTTTGAGAAGGTCTTCTTTAAAGTTATAAAAATGTTCTACAATTTTTTCCAAGACTTTTATGGGATTTTTTTGTCTCACTCTTTATATAAGCCTTGGAGCACCTGGATGGCTCAGTCAGTTGAGTGTCTGACTCTTGGTTTTGGCTTAGGTCATGGTCTCATGGTTTCATGAGTTCAAGCCCCATGTTGGGCTCCATGCTGACAGTGCGGAGCCTGCTTGGGATTCTGTGTCTTCCTCTCTCTTTGCCCCTCCTCCACTTGCACTGTCTCTGTCTCTGTCAAAATAAATAACCTTAAAACATCTTTTAATATGTAAGACTTTAACTTATCTGGAGTTTATTTTGAAGAAAACTGTCAGTGAGGTATCCAATAGTTCGACTTCCCCAAATGTTCAATCAATTGATCCAGCACCATTCCATTTATGAAATAATCCTAATTTCTTCACTTACTTGCAAGTTACCTTTATCATAAAATCCATGATTATTTACATCTATGTCTGGCCTTCTTTTCACAGTCCATTTATCTGCTTGTGATGTTTATGTTTTAATATTTCATAGGGGCACCTAGGTGGCTCAGTCAGTTGAGCATCCAACTCTTGGTTTCAGTTCGGGTCATGATCCCAGGGTCGAGCCCCGAGTCGGGATCCATGCTGGGCATGGAGGCTGCTTGGGATTCTCCCTCTCCCTCTGTCCCTCTCCCCTGCTCATGTGTGCTCTCTCTGTCAAATATAAATAAATAAATAAATTTTAGTATTTCATAGGCCTTGCTGCCCCTGATTTTGTTTTAAAATTTTTGTTCAGGGGCGCCTGGTGGCTCGGTTGGTTAAGTGGCCAACTCTTGATTGCAGCTCAGGTCATGATCTCAAGATTCGTGGGACTGAGTCCCATGTCAGGCTCTGCGCTGGACATGAAACCTGCTTAAGATTCTCTCTCCCTCTCCCTCTGCCTCTCCCCTGCTCACTCTCTCTCTTTCAAAAAAAATTTTTTAAATAAAGTACTTTTTTCTTCAAAAAAATCCTGTTCAAAAATCCAGTTTATAAAACATAAATAAACTGTTATTATTGGAGGGAAATGACTTATTTATGCTGTTCAAAATTCCCATTCAAATCTTTTGTTTATTTAAGTCCTCTGTATATTTGGGCCTGAGGAGGAATTTAGGGTTTTTCAATATTAATTAATTCAACAAATATTTAGTGAGAGCCAGTTTTGTGCCTTTAAGTGTTTTAGTACTGGGTTTGGAGATTTAAATTTGGAAGAAAGTAAGTCTGTATAGAAAAGGGATGCAAAGGCAATGATCGCTTGTATAAGACACAAGCAACCAGAAAAAAAGCTGAGAAAGATGCCCCGATAAGAGAGAGAAAAACCAACAGACTATGATATCACGGAAGTCAAAAGAGAGAGAGAGAGAGATCACTCATGACAAATGGCTAATTAACTATTGGAACTTTGGCAATCAAGTCATTAATCCACAGGGAAAGGCTTGGCAGATCCATCTTAATTTGTTAAATATTTTGGTCATTTTGTTCAATGCCACTTAAAAAAAATCCATTCTTTCTCCATGACTCAATAAGCTGTCACTATTATATCTTAAACTTTCTTTGAGTCTATTTATGTGTTTTCTCTTCTATCACAATGACCATCCATTTCTCTACTGAAACTAGATTAATTGTTAGTCTTATACCTATGTTGTGATACCTAGTGAGAGAGATCTTGCTCATGGTTCTTATTTTTCTAAATTGTCTTGCTTGATATCAGTTCAAGAATTTATTCTTTTGGAGGAACTTTAAATCAATCTTCATTAGAACAAAGATTAATTTAGATGGCTTTGGGAATAGTTGACATTTCTATAGTGTCAATTTATCCCCTACATATACGGGATATGATTTAGCCCCTTATCAATTCAAATTCTATTTTGTACTTCTCACTAAAATTGTAGACCTTTAGTCTGACCTGAACAGTTAATGTTAGGTCTAGCAGACTTGGTAGGTGTGAAACCCAGATGTAAAATGAGTAAACAGGTGAATTAAAATGCTTCAATTCAACCACTAGGCCAGAGAAGAGCCAGATCTCCCCCATGACAGCCATTCCCTCTGGGTTAGTTTCTTCCATCCACTTCTTTTCTCCCTTCCTCCTGAGCCAAGACTGCATAGGGGTCATGGTTCCGCTGGCAGAACCCAAGAACAGCAGTGGAACTGAGAGTTCCTGCAGAAAGGTTGGCCTCCTCAGAAGACATCTACCAAAGAAGCAGAAAATGGTGGGGTGCCTGAGTGGCTCAGTCGGTTAAAGTGTCCAATTTCGGCTCAGGTCATGATCTCACAGTTCGTGGGTCTGAGCCCCGTGTCAGGCTCTGCACTGACAGCTCAGAACCTGGAGCCTGCTTTGGATTCTCTCTCTCTCTCTCTCTCTCCCTCTCTCTGCCCCTTCCCACTTGTGTGCACTCTCTCCTTCTCTCAAAAATAAACATTAAGAAATTTTTTAAAAACGAAGCAGAAAATGGCAAATACCACTGAGACACAGAGAGGATTTGTGATAAACCCACTCAGGTCATCACCTGAGCCACCCTTAAATTGCCAGGGTGACATTTTTTTTTAACGTTTATTTTTAAGAGAGAGGGTGAGCGCTTGCACACGTGCAAGTGGGGGAGGGGCAGAAAGAGGGAGACTCAGACTCCAAAGCAGGATTCAGGCCCTGAGCTGTCAGCACAGGGCCTGATGCCCAGCTCGAACTCACAAACCTTGAGATCACGACCTGAGCTGAAGTCAGTCGCCTAACCGACTGAGCCACCCAGGTGCCCTTGCCAGGATGACATTTAAGGGACTAGAGGCTCTGCTGCTGTGACAAATGCCACAGTTGGAAATATGCTACGTGGACAACATTTTTATCCTTCCATGGTGATGAATCCTGGGGTTACATGTATGTGATTTAATTTAATCCTCGCACATAATCCCCATTTTGCAGATGAGAGAATGGCCCGAGGAAGAGGAAACCGCTCACATGTGCTCCTGATTCAGCCTGCCTCCAGTCCCCATGCTCTCAATGAGCACATGTCACCTCCCTTTGCCATGTCCCAGGATCTCCTGCCAGGCCTCCCACGCTTCCCGCACAGAACACAGACACGGGGCACCCAGGGGTGCTAAGATGCAGTTTTTTTATTCCAGTCTGCCTGATTATGAGTGAATTAGGTGAGGACAGGTGTCTGGATTCCAGCTTTAGGTGTAAAGGAGAACAGGGCAGGAGGATGGGGCTCAGAAGGGGCATCAGCGGCAAAGATTCATCTCCCCAAAGTGTTCAGCTTGAGATCTTCTACGGTGTTCTGAGCTGCTTCACCCATGCAGTCTTTGCTGGAGCTGATGGTTGCCTGGGAGAGAGTAAGACGAGGAGGGACAGAAGACCTGAGCGCATGGCAGCGCTATCCATTCCCCCAGGATCACCTCATGCCTCGTCCACAGTGATTCCACTCATCCCTAGCAAGAACCTCTAGCCCACAGACCGATTTCTGGAGAGAGGGCGGCGATCAGTCAGACCAGGATGGAGACGGCTCCCCCCGTTACCCACGCACCTGTGCCAGGAGGGAGTCTGAACAACCAGTGAGGGAGGCAAGAAGAGGAGAAGATTCTGGAGGGCGTGATGGGGGCTGGGCATGGGTGAGGGGCAAGGTAGCTGAGTCTGGGTCCATGCGATGTCTCCCTCACCTGAGACTCATCTGTCAGGTGTACTGGACGTATGGAATGTGTATGTGTGTGTTGTGAACAATCCCATGTGCCCTGGGTGCCCGTAATCATGCAAGAAATTCCACTTCTTCACAAAGCTCTCATTTTACAGAAGCAGCACTTAAGGGCAAGTAGAGGTAAGAGGCAGACTAACCAAAATCTACCTAACTGTGCAACAAGAAAAATAACAGAAAAAGGTAGTTCACCAGAAGTACACTGACTAGCGCTGGGGTGCAGCTGCACGTAGCTAGGAGCTGCCTCGAGGGCCTCAGGCACCAGAACAGCAGAGTGGAAAATCTGACTTTAGACCCTGAAATGATACAGATGGAAGTGAGACTCTGAACCAAAGGAATAGCAGCCATCAAGGCGGGCACAAGGGGAAGTAAAACAGAAGCCAAAAACCAGAAGCTTCCCAAAGCCAGGGAGTCCCTTCCTGGGAAGAGAGTCTGAGGGCAGGTGCCTTAGTTTCAAAATTCCTCAACTAGAACTGACAAGGCTCCTACATGTGCAGGAGCTGAATGAAGAACTTTCTCTTCCCTGTGGAAGGTGAAAATCCTACTCCTGCAATTCTGGCACCCCTAACCTAGAAAGAAAAAATCCTATGAGTCAACACGCTTTCTATGCCACACCGATATTAGGCCCCTATTTTCCAACTGTGCGTAAGGTAATTCGCACACAAGGGACACGTGTGGTAGAAGAACAGGCTGGATGTGCTCATGGCATGAGGTTGCGTATTCTATGTGCTGTAGAGTGGAGCAAAGGTTTATGTGCTTGATTGTTTATAGCTCTTACCTGCCATGTAGCCCCCGACTGCATGGTCTGTATGTGGAATATTACAATCTGCTGCACGCGCAACGTGAAGGTTGGGGAGGCGGGGAAGGATAGGAAATTACCATGACTATTCCATCCAAGACCTTGGATATCAATCCGTTCTCCACGTAGCAATCCTGGATTTTTTTCATGGCTGTTCTCTCTGGTTCAGTAGCATTGACTACCGTGAGTAAGAAGTCCAACACTAATTCATTTCCAGAGGTCACCGCAGTAAAGACGTGATAAAAAATGGGGCAAGTTTCCGCTGAAGACACAAACAGAAAACACCTTAACAAAAGAATCAGCAGAGTAGGAGGTTCCTGTTTGCCCACCACTTGAAAGCAACTCACGTATATCCAGGGTCTTCTGACTCACCTTCCGCAGAGATCTGCCCACTCCCAGGACTGCTTACATCCCAGACAGACAGAACATTTTCTATGTGGCACTCTCAGCAGAAGAGAGCAGCTGGAGAGACCCCTGACCGGTGCCTCCGGGCATCCCAGCCTACCTGTTTCTGCCTTTCAAATAAGCACCACTACCCCCAACTAAGTATCCCCTATTGTGTGCACAACTAATGACCCCTCCATCTCCAAACCTCTCCTTCCATTCAACGACTAAAAACATCAGGGGGGTTCTGGAGGACTCCTGGACAATGATCTCCCAGCTGCTGCCTAACTTTGTGGCTAGAACCTGTTTGGAGATCACCATGGGAGGTGAAGGAGTGAGATAGAGCAGGGCAAGGATCAGGAAGGTCATCTGTCCCTCCATCTGCTCTCACCCATCTTGACGCCCAGCTCTTGGGTCACCAGCAATGCCAGCACAAGCAGTGCCCCCCTCATCGTGTCAGCTGCTAGAATGCTCTGCCCAGGACAGGATTTCTGCTGCTTTATAAACTACTAGCACCCTAAGCCCAGTCCACACCCCCCCTAGAAGCTCCAAAGGCCTGTGGGCAGGGACCTGGCACATGTGGCTCCCTCAGCCCTTGGGCTGTTAAGAGTGGGAAGCCCTTCCTACTCTTGAGGCCAAAGCTCGTGGAGAGGATGTGGTTTTTTCTTTGCCAAAGACCAACTGGAGGTGACGTGTCTAAGTGATTCCATGCTGAGCCAACTGCTCTGTTGTCCCGGCTCCAACTGTCACCCCTGTTTCCTGCTACTCCTTCCCTCAAACTATCCTGGCTCCCAAATGCGATACTCTCCCAAGACAAAGAGATGAAAATCACAGGAGGGGTCAAGGACAGGTCTACACCACTACGGGTAGACAAAAGAGCATCCAAAAACCTTACTTGTGCCCAAGTTTAAGTCCTGGAGATAAGTATGGGGTGCTAGTCCCAACTCAAGCCTCTTGAACACCTTAACTGCTGCAGTCTGTGGATCAAGCCCTGAGAATGGGTGGACCCCATCCTTGGGCTACAAATCACTCCCTACTAGGGGAGTCTCAGGATGCTTGGGCATGTAGGCCTCCTCAAGGGCTGGTAACGCTCCAAATTAGGATCATGTCACCTGCTTCCCTCTCACCCTTAAGGAAGCAAATGCCTGGGCACCTTCTTGACTCCCAGTAGCTCCAGCTTTGGCCCTGTCTCACCCTCCTCCATCAGTAAACTTAATCCCAAGAGGAGGTTGGACTTACTAGCCCATCCAGAAACATTAGTGAATAGTTGTGGGGTTGTACAGTTTGTCTCTTATGTCCACTGTGGGTTGGAGCTCCACATACCAAGGTACCAGGTCAACCAAAGGTGCTTAAACGCTCTCAAGAGCTAAACTCAACCTTCTAATCTAGGAAAGTAGTTTATTGGCACAAACATGATGAGATAGTCCATGAAAATTATAGAAGGAAACTCCCAGTGGCCAAATCTGAAACAATTTGAGCAAACAAAAGAAATAACATTGTATTGGTTGATAACCCAAAGTATACAATTAAATGTGTGAGTCCATACTGATATAAATGTTTAAATAAATAAATAAGGAGATAAGAGACAGATATTCTTTACAAAAGCATTCTAGATAATACACATACGTACTCTCCCTTAAGGAGGTGGAGCTCATTGCCTGCCCTCCTTGTGAGTGGGTTAGACTTAATAATTCATTTCCAAAGAGTAGGTAGGAGAAGGGGAAAACCATGCAGAAACGTGGCAAAGCCAACATTAATCAAATGATCAAGGCTAACGTAACCAGGGATGATACACATTACCACGTGACGATACGACACTTCACCTCTTTGGTGTCTCCCTAAACCCCATACCTAAAGTTCAGACTCTTAAACTATGAGAAAAACAGCAGACAAAGTCAGCTTAGTGGACATTCTGTAATACCTGGTCCTCAAGACTATCAAGGCCATGACAAACAAGGAAAGACTAAGAAACTATCACGGACCAGAAGAGACTGGGAAAACATGACAATTAAGGCAGTGTGTGTAGGATGTGGACTGGATTCTAGAACACAAAGAGGATATTAATGAACAAACTGGTAAAATCCGAATAAAGTCTGGAATTTAGTTAGTAGTAATATGCCAATGTCAGTTTTGACAAATCTTTGCAACTTTTCTGTAAGTCTAGAACTATCCCCAAATAAAAATGCATTAAAAAAAAAAAAAAAAAAAAAACCAAACACTTGCATGAGGAAAGGATTGCATATACTGGCAAGACTTCAGCCAGCAAGTGCCCTTGACCTCGGCGAATGTCCCCACATGAAGAGATATCTCAGACGGACTTGTGGCACCCAGTGGGTCTGCACGGACATCAGCATCCTGACTGTGTTGCTCCAGCACTCCAAAATCTGGCTTCACCATCTCACAGAGCTGGGGAGAACTGGAAGGAAGGGCCTAGTGAAGGACAGCAGACATGTGATCCTTGCCCAAGCACCCTGACCACCCTGAAATTCTGTCCCAGTGAAGAAACAGCAAGCATGGCCGGTCTGGGGCACATGAAGCTTGTGTTCCCAGGCGGATAGGTGCCCAGGAACCTCTGAGAGACATCTGCAGTGACCTGAGCTCGTCATGAGGTGACCATCATAGGTATGACCTTGGGGCCTCATGACTGGAGTGGCTCCATGGTGGCTAACTGACAGCTGGAGCTCAGGACTCGGTTCCTCTTAGCCAAGAGAAGTTACCGGATGTGAATCCTGTTTGGCATAGAGTTCTGACTGGAACCAGAAAACTTTTGTCTTACCTTCAGCTCTGGGCTCCAGCAAACCTCCTTCTGTCACAGAGACTCAGAGAAAAGGCCCAGCAAGGTACCTCCAGCAAGCAAGCATTAAGTACAAATGTTCTCGGTTATCAACTCCACAGAAATGAGATATTCCTTTCTTCCATCTAACAAACATTCGTGAAGTCCCTGCTACATTTTGGCCCCTCTCCCCATCCTGGGGATGCAGCAGCACACACGGCAGAGCCCTCACTCTCCTGGAGCTCGTTATACGTCTAAGGGGGAGGGGAAGACGATCACCAAATGACAAGGAGTGCTATGGAGGGAGACGAAGTGGGAGAGAACAGCATGTGCTGCTGGGGGAGGTGGGGGGCCCTGACATAAGGGATCAAGCATGTGGGAAAGTCTCTCTGATAAGGCGGCGTTTGAGGAGCCCTGAGCAATTATGCCATGAATCATATACTTGTTAGGAAGAGCATCCTGGGCAGTGGCAGC
Source organism: Panthera tigris (assembly GCF_018350195.1). NCBI lineage: Eukaryota > Metazoa > Chordata > Mammalia > Carnivora > Felidae > Panthera > Panthera tigris. The sequence goes on from NC_056674.1 coordinate 18,776,138, forward strand.
AGCTCGTGCAAAGGCCCTGGCATGGTCAAGAAGCAGAAAGGAGACCCGTGAGGGAGGAGAGAATGGCAGGAGTAGATTCAGAAAAGCAGCAGGTCTTTGGTGGGGCGCTGGATACGCAGAGCACACGACGGTCCCAGGCCACAGAAGCAGTCTGGCTTTTCCTCGGATTGTATCTCCAGAGAGATAATGGTGTGAATACTATGAACAGTATAGAGAAACTCAAAGGAAGAAGCCAGTTGGGGGGAAATGATATTTCTGTGTCTGTCTGAGGGGCTATTAAAGTGACCAGGTGACAGGACTCGGTCAAGAGACAACTAGAACCTGGGCGCCAGCATGTAGGGGAGGGTTCAGGGCTCCAGAATCAGATTCAGGAGACTGGCTCAAGGGAGGCCACTGAGCAGCAGGTCAAGGACACAGATTATGATGAAGGCAGGGCAGGAGCCACCAGAGACCGGCCTTCTTTTGGTACTTGCTAGCCGTGAGCCCACTAGCTAAGCACTGGGTTTCCTGAAAAATCCGTAAGTTGAGACCAGACCATCTTCAAGGTCACATGTAATGACAGGCTGACATTGGCCATCATTCGGGAGGCCTGACTTGGGAGATTCTCTTGCCCCTTTCCCCAATCAACCTAGAAAATTTCAGTTGTGAAATTACTGGTGTCAGCTGACACTTGGACAGAGCCCTCAAGACGGGGAAGGGCAGCCAAGGTAGTGTCATCTGTTGACTCGGGGACTTAGGATCCTGCCCACACATACATCTCCTCCCTCCACAGCCCCCAGGCAATTCTGAGCTGCAGCCCAGAGAGGCCTGGCGGTGCCTCCTGGAAAAGGATGTTAGACGCAGCCCTCCCACCCTGCCCTACTGTTGGGGCCACAGCAGGTATAAAAGGGTTCCAGGCTGGGGAGGGAGCACCTGCCACTGCATCATGAAGGGGGCTCGTGTTCTCGTGCTTCTCTGGGCTGCCTTGCTCTTGATCTCGGGTGGAAGTAGGTGTCTGGGACATGAGTGTCTGGGGACACACATTCTCCAGGGGTTCTAACACCTTCCCAGGGCACTTCTGAGCATGGCGGGAAAGGGAAGGGAAGAATGTGTCCTGATGAAGGTCTTTCAAAAGGGAGGGTCGGCTTGTCTTTGTGTTCCAGATTGTGAAATTTGCTCAGCTGTGAAGAGGAATGTCGACCTATTCCTGACGGGAACCCCTGACGAATATGTTGAGCAAGTGGCACAATACAATGCACGATCTGTGGTGTTGGACAATGCCAGAACACTGAAGAACTGCGTTGATGCAAAAATGACAGAAGAGGATAAGGAGAATGCTCTCAGCGTGCTGGTGGGTCTAGCTCTGTGTGTCTGTGCCTCTGATGCCTGTCTGGGGGGTCTGCTCAGGGCAGTGCAGGGGCAGGGGGTGCTCCTGTTTCTTCTCCACCATGGCCCTTCCCTGGGAATCTGGGAGGAGAAAGACGCCATGGCTGGGGAAGTAGAGGGGATCATGTGGGGAAGACTCAGCCTACCCCTCAAGCTTTGGGGCTGGCCCAGGCTGCTCAACGCTGCTTGGCCACCAGCTTGGGAGTCTGCAGGCCCTCCTGTGTCCCTGGCATCACTTGGCCTCAGTGTCAGGCCCTCAGCTCTGGCCTTCCTGACTCCAGCCTCTCCAGCACGTGAGACTGGATCTTCAAACTGTTTGCACTAGGTGCTTCCTATCTCCAAACATCAGTTCCTTTTCTCTTAACTCCTCAAGTTCCATATTCCAACCCCCCCCCAAAAAAAAACCCCTCATGTGTCTTCATTCCCTGGGTCCCAGAGGGCCATTCTGTGCCTCACATACTGAGGGAGAGGAGGAGGGGAGGGGAGAGGAGGGGTGGGACGGGGAGGGGCGAGGGGAGGTGAGACGAGGCAGCTTCCAAAAGCCCTCCTCCTGCCCTGCCATTCTGTGCCTCACATACCAAGAGAGAGGATGATGGGAGGGGAGGGGAGGGGAGAGGGGAGGGGAGGGGAGGGGAGGGGAGGGGAGGGGAGGGGAGGGGAGGAGAGGAGAGGCAGCTTCCAAAAAGTCCTCCTCCTGCCCTGCCCAGGCCTGGGATGCCCTGAGTGGAGAATTCCAGTGAATCCTCTCTCTGCTGTCCCAAAAGTAGGAACAAGCTACTGCTTCAGCAACAAGTGTCCAAAGGACAGAAGGAGGAAGCAGGCTGGACCAGCTCATTCCTGGAGTCTCCCAGATGCCCACAGGTGCATCTGGAGCCCTGCCAGGACCTTCTTGCCAGCCTCTTTCTATCCAAGTCTACCACTTCTATCCGAGACTGCCCTCCATCCCATCATAGTCCCCCCTCTCCTTTACTCTGTTTCATTGGAGGAAGCTTCTAGGCACACCCTGGGATTCTCTTGTTGTGCAGTAGATTGGGAAGAACCACCTTGGCCTGCTCAGATCCAGAAGCCACCCTCCAAACAAGCCTGCAGGCTCCTCCCCACAAAGTGTCCAGTGTGTGCTCAGTAGAGCTTGATGTCTCTCATACCCCTCGAGGTCTCACCAGGTCTCCTGACTTTCTCTTTGCAGGACAAAATATACACAAGTCCTCTGTGTTAATGGAGCCATCACTGCCAGGAGCCCTAAAGAAGCCACTGAACTGATCACTAAGTAGTCTCAGCAGCCTGCCATGTCCAGGTGTCTGACTAGAAGATTCCAGCAATAAAAGCCTTGCAATTCATGGAGAGTGCTTGCTCCTTGGGCTGGGCTTGGGGGGTGGAGGGGTGTTGCAGCAGGGGCACCACCAGTGTGCCTTCCAACCGTGGCTAGATTTGAATGCAGTCAGATGTCCTTCCTCCCCTGAATCCCAGAGGTGGGGGGAGGGGTGATGATCATTAGCACAGCCGGCATGTCTGAGCACTTCCGTGGACCAGGGTCCACACCTCACATGCATTATTTACCAAATTTCAGCCTCCCAGTGACCTCAAGAGACGGGAGTAATCATCCCAGTCTTACAAGCGAGGAGACTGGGGCTCGGAGAGGTAAAGTGTCTGCCAAAGATTACAGGCTCCCGGGCGTCAGGACCTGCGGCATCTGTGCACCCACTGCGAGAGACGGCTCAGCTCACCGTGTGGCTGTGCACGTGTTAGTCCTCTGGGCCTCTGATTCCCACCTATAAAATGGAAATACCTCCCCTCTCCAGGGCCTCTTTGGTGGGGCCACAGAAAATCATGGGTGAGAAACAGCCCCTGTCCCAAGCACCTGGATGGAGAGAAAGAACAAGGGTCAAGGTGCGAGTGGTGAACCCCGTCACCTCCTGCACCTCAGTTTACCCTAGTGCCGACCACCCAACTGTGGATTCAGCTGCCCCCTTGTACTTAACACACTACAAGTTGGGTCTAATGCTCAGAGTGGATGTCCAGGGTCCTGGAGCTTCAGAACTCCTCTTGTGGCTCTGCTCTATGGCCATGATTCCGGAGGCTTCTCAGGCCCTGCTGCCCTCATCTGTCTCCTCTTGGCCAGGATCCTTGCCTCCTCTCTTACACTTCCATCCCCACCACCTGAGCACTCCCCCAGAAAAGAGTCTGCTGAACTTACACCACAGGGCTTCCCCCAGGAGGGGTATCTCTGTGATCATTTTGGTGAAGAGGCTGAGGAGAGGTTCCCAGAGGGGATCTCTCTCTCTCTCTCTCTGTGGAGCACGTCATGGGGACAGGAGAGGAAGGCCACCTTGCCCAGAGTGAGACCTGGCTCTTGGCCTATGGCCCACCACTCTGACCCCCAGGGTCTGGCTGGGGGCTACTTCTGAAATGGAGCACTGCCCCCATGGTAGCAAGGGGAGTCCAGAGGTCATAAGCAGGTTGTGGGGCAGAGACCCTTCTCATCACCCTCCCATATGTGACCCAGGGTGTGTATTCCACCACTCCCCCACCATACATACTTAAAAGTTCTTGGGCTTACAGAAGGAGAACTGTCACCCAGATGAGTGGGCCGGGTCTTCCAATGTCATAGATGAAGACTCACCCTGGTCCACAGCAAGTGTAGGGAGTGAGGGGCACCCCACCCAAAGGTGAGAAGGCGATGAGCAACGGGCAGTTTGTCCTCACCAAGACACAACCAGTCCCCCAACTGCTTCTAGACTCGCACAGAACTCCCTGGGGACTGCTGGCACCTACGACATCTGGACGCTTTCTGTGTAATCCCTCCCCTCTGGCTGCCTTCCTGCAACCTATGGACTCTTTACCTAATCTGTGGCCAAGGAAAAATCAGGGTCAGATGCCCTTCTAAATTCCTTTCTGTCTGACATCCAAACCTCAGATGGCTTGAAAGGTAAATGTCAGGAACGTAAGGGTGAGGCTTTTGATCTCTGATTCACACATGACCTTGCCTCCGAGATCATAAAAGCCCCGCCCCACTTCCCCGTGGTCTGACCTAAATTCGCCCAAAACGGTGGTGGATAATCCCCTCTTGGAGACATCTTCCCTCTTCAAACACTTGCATCTTTCTTCACTGTTCGCTGGTTTTCTCCACCACCTGGGAGCTTGCTGAACACTGTTCGGCTCCCTCTGCATGTGCGAAGCAGATCATGCCTACAGGGCAACCCTGAAACAATTCGGACCCCAGCCTCCTCAACTTCTGGCGGGTCAGTTCTGAAGTGAATTCCATACGGTCTCTGATAGGTGCCCAGTGGTCTTGAGTCCCAGTTGGCCAATCTTGCGGCTTTTCTCGTTTTCCTGTTTTACTGGAGCACCCTGAGGTCGCTTCCCAAATAAAGTGCCTGCCCTCATGTCCCTGTGTCTGGGTCTTCTTTGCTGGGAACTCAAACTGACATGATGACCGACATCCATCTGCCTGATCAAGAAGGAAAGGCGACGAAGTACAGTGAAAGACATTTGCCGAAGGCAAGAAGACAGGACTGTTAGAGCCCGAGGCACATCTTCCAGACTGAAGCCATGAGGGGTGAGCCCATACTACATTCTTTCAAGAGAGACACAGAAGGAATCAGAATAAATCAGCAAGCTATCTAACCCATTTTGGTCTAGTTGCCTGGGGGGAAAAAATAAAGCAAGGCCTAAGATTACTGGGAAGCCCCAGACTAAGAGAGACCCTGAAAGGAGTCCAGGAGGAACAAGGCAAGACAGGCTGCAGGCTGATCACCAAGGTCCAGGGAAACTGTGCCCACATGCAGCGGTACACAATGTGCTCCCTGCATAAGCACAGGCTTACGAAACACTCCACCGCTCAGCAAATGCCTTGAAGTGGGAAAAACATAGTGAAAAATAAATCTCTCATTCTCTTTTCCTCCTCAAAGGCCCACGAAAAAGACAGTAAAACAATTTAAAAGCACAAGCCCACGTGGAATACATTGCTCTATGTATTTAACCACAGGAACAAGAGTTTTCATTTCCTCTTGAACAGTTTGGGGATAATTCAGTACTATGCAGATAATAACAAAGTATGAGCAAGCCTAACCTAAAAAATGTATAAAAATATATACTTTGTAAAAAAAAGAAAGTTTATTTTGTTCCAAGAATGTAAACATAACTTAGCATTACAAAATACAGAATTCCCTGCCTTAAGAGACTAAAAGAGAAGAAAAACAAATGGTCATCTAAACTGGTGCAGAAAAAGTTTCATAATACTGGACACTTACGATTTTCAAAAATTAACAAAATGGGAATAAAAGAGGTTTTCATGAGAATGATAAAGTGCATTTATAAAAAAAAAACTAAAGGGGCACTAAGGAATCTACTCCTGAAATCATTGTTGCACTCTATGCTAATTTGGATGTAAATTAAAAAAAAAAACAAAACTAAATGGGTGATGGGCATTAAGGAGGGCACTTGTTATGATGAACACTGGGTGTTCTATGTAAGTGATGAATCACTAAATTCTACTCCTGACACCAATACTACGCTATATGTTAACTAACTAGGATTTAAATTAAAATTTGAAAGAAAAATTAATAAATAAATTTAAATGTTTTTAAAGAAAAAAAATTTTTAAACTATGACAAACTTCATACTTGATGGTAAGATATTACAAGAGGTCCACTTAAAATAAGAAATAAGGTAAGATGCTTATCAATGTATCACTTCTACTATAAACGTTATAGTATACTTACTAACCAATTCAGGAAGAAAAGAAAGTATGATATTAATGAAGTAGAAAACAGATAAGAAATTAAGAATATCGGGGTGCCTGGGAGGCTCAGTCAGTTAAGTGTCCAACTTCAGCTCAGGTCATGATCTTAACAGTTCGTGGGTTCAAGCCCTGCATCGGCTCTGTGCTGGCAGCTCAGAGCCTGGAGCCTGCTTCAGATTCTGTGTCTCCCTCTCTCTCTGCCCCTTGCCCACTCACACGCTGTCTCTCTCTCTCTCTCTCAAAAATAAAAGAACATTAAAAATAAAATTTTTAAAAAATTAAGAATATCAATGACACCAAAAACTGTTTTTTTGAAAAATCAATTAAAGTTGATAAACCTGTACCACTGATCAAGAAGAAAAGAAGACACAAATTACCAATCAGAAATTGAAAAGGGGATGGCTTTAAAGAATTAAACTTTTGGGGCACCTGGGTGGCTCAGTCGGTTAAGCGTCCGACTTTGGCTCAGGTCACAATCTCATGGTCCATGAGTTCGAGCCCCACACCAGTCTATGTGCTGATGGCTCTGTGCCTAGAGCCTCCTTCAGATTCTGTGTCTCCCTCCCTCTCCCTCCCCTGCTCATGCTGTCCCTCTCTGTTTCTCAAAAATGAATAAACATTAAAAATTTAAAAAAAAATAAGAAAGTCCAAAATGTAATTCCTAATTTCCACCAAAATACCATGTATCCTCCTAACCATGGGAAGTCTTCCCCCATTGCAATAAATGGTACCTCTGGAACCTAGGTTTCCCCCTTTCCTTCACCATTCACAACCAATCCACCAGATTTCCTAATAAATCTATCTCTAAAACATATCATGTCTGTATTGTCTTCTCTCAGTATACTTCACCATGACCTTGGTGGAGAACTATCTCCCCAGACGAGGTCAAGGCAGTGCCCATCTGATAAATGGAGGCCAGCAGTGACCTCCTCAGGAGCCACTGCAGCAGGGATGTGGAATGAAAGCCAAATGGTAAAACATGAGAGGCGGAAGAATAGTCATATAGGAAGTTTTGCTGGGAAGGGAGACAGCGTCACTGTAAGTGCCCCACACCCCCAGGGAGGGAGTGCCGGAGTCAGGGTCAACCTATGCTCCCACATTTGTTAAGACTATCCTCAGTTAGGGGCGCCTGGGTGGCTCAGTCGGTTAAGCCTCCGACTTCAGCTCAGGTCATGATCTCATGGTCCATGGGTTCGAGCCCCACATCGACAGCTTTGCTGACAGCTCCGAGCCTGGAGCCTGCTTTGGATTCTGTCTCCCTCTCTCTTTGACCCTCCCCTGCTCCCGCTCTGTCTCTCTCTCTCCTTCAAAAACAAATAAACATTAAAAAAAAAAAAAAGACTATCCTCAGTCAGAATTAGTCCTCTGCCTCATCATCCTTCACGTAAGATGACTTCAATCTGCCGTCTTACTGGCAGGGTCGGTGCGACCCCTCCATCCCAGAGAACAGGCAAAGAAGTGGATACGCGAGAGGTAGAGCTGCGCAAAGCAGCGGCACAGAGAAACTGACCAGAGCAGGGCGGGAATGCCTCTGTCTGGCTTCAGGGAAAACAGTCCCTGCCTGAGACCCACACAACTGAGGAATCTAGCCAGCACCCAAGCCCCATGTCCAGAACTTGCACTGAGAACCAGAGGGAGCCTGGCTGAGGGTGCTGTAAATCTTCATCCACTCTCAGCTCTACTCAAGTTCACCACCTTCCATAAAGTGGAATAAAAGGCAGATAATCTCAAGCACAGGGATCTCCCTTGCCTCCAGCCACCGCCACCCCCCAGGACCTCAGAGCTGAAGGTACAAACCCTCCTTTGCTCCAGGCACTGTCATAGAAAAGTGTGTCACCGGGCTCTGTCATGCAAGTGAAGTTACTCGTGCTGGCACTTAACTTCAGGCAAGTATAATGGGGTTCGTGAGGCAGTCATGTGCCCAGTCATGTGCCAGGTGTGTGATCGACGTGTATGACATGGGCAGTTGTGGACAATGTGTGCATGTGGTGTGGGCTGATGGGAGACACATGAGGTTGGGCACAAACAGGTGAGTGTGTGCCAGGTACACAAACACCACCCTCCAAGGTGGTGAAGTATGTCAGAGCCACAGTCCTCCAGCCCTGGGATGCCCAGAGTGGCCTCATGTCCTAGGCAGCCTCCCAGCTCTCTCAGTCCTGCAGAGCGACCCTCCTGCTGCTGAGGACCTCCAGCTGTCACTGCCCCGTCAGCTTCGGGAGGACAGCCCCGCAGTGCTCTCGGGGGCAGAGGAGGAGGGAGGACAGAAAGGGGAAAGCAAAGATCCAGCCCCCTGGGGCTGTGCTCACCGGCCTGGACCACTCTGCACTCCTCCCTGATCCCACATTTATCTGCTACAGTCTTTCTCGAGTCTCTGTTGCAGAATGAAATCTGCTAAGCAAGTGCTCTGCCCTCAGATCTGCCCTCAGACCTTGGTGCCTTCTCTCTGTAGTCTGTTTGCAGTGCATTTCTTCCCTCTCTTTGAGTCACGCAGACCATGCCATATCAGGAAGTGTCCCCTACCCCTATCCTGCGGCCCCCACCCCAGATCTCTCCTTCAGACACACACAGAGCAGAGTCACCCAGACAACCCATCACAACCCCACGATCACATTCACAAAATCAACCGCCAAAAGCAGACTGACAGTGCAGCCTGAATGTCACCTGCCTCTGTGACCCTTCTGTTACAGCCAGAAGAAAAGCAAACAGGCCTCCGTCCCCACTGTTGTTTATCATCATTCTGGAATTTGGACCGATGAAACAGAGCCAGAAAAAGACGCGAGGCATAGTAAGATCCTAATCCATAAAGTATTATTGATATACAATACGTTTTATAAATGAAAATAAAAATGTCATTATGCCCAAAGTAATCTAGAATTTGAAACCATTTCAAGTCAAACCTCTACCACATATTTATTCTCTTATGTGATGAATTGATTCTTAAAGTTCTTCGAGAATAAACATTTCAGAACATTCAAACTGAAGAAAGGGTCATAAATAGGAAAGTCACAGGAGACCGAGGCACATGGCCATCACATAGCAAAGATGTGCATCCTCATAAATAGTCAAAAAATGCAAAATAAGACATTCTCGCCAAAACAGAACAGACTTTTTTTTTTTTAATTGGCAAAATCCAGGGATAACGAGGGTGTCAGAAAGCAAGTGTTTTCATATGGTTGACAGAAATGTCCGTGGGCATGAATGATGCAGTGGGTAAGTGGCAATGTGAATCAACATCATTATAAATCTGAAAATCCCTCAAACTGTCATTTCCACTTTTATGTCTTGACCCTAGGTAAATAGTTAAGGACAGACACAAGAATATTTCTTATCCCTACGTCGTTTACAAGAGCAATATCTTAAATGTCCGCTAGGAAAACAGATGATGTCTTATAAGAAATAGATTATTTAAATTTCGCTAATGGGCTACGATGAACACACGGTGTTTGTAGAAAGGCACTTTTAAAGCGAAGCTATATTGACTTTTTTTCAAGTGGATGGTGAGGTTCTTCCACAGAAAGTGGTTGGAAACCACTACCAGAGTGTTGGTTTTGCTAGAAGCATCTCTCTGCATAAAACCCCAATACAGACTGGGAGTGCTGGGGTGTGTCTTGGGGCAGTAAATACCCCCTATCCAGTTCAGACCTTCAAGACCCGTGGGAACTGCAGGTCCTAGAACACACGTCGAAGGGGACAATTGCCAGGAGAAGGCAGATATCTTCTCACAGCCTCTCAGGCCAAGCCCCTTGTCTTTCATTGTCTTGACTTTGAAATTTCTTGACTTTCATTTCCTTGACTGCCATTGTCTATGACAATGCCAGTCCATACCTCCTCAGAATTGGCCGACCCAGCCTCGTCTCTAGGGTCCTGGCCACCCCAAAGCTAACGGGAAGACGGCCCAAGGTGGAAACGCGTCCACACAAAAGAACACATGGCACCACTGGGATAAAACCATAGGGGCTTCCAGTTACAGATGGTGGACTGGGCATCTTCATTCATGTCCTCTCTCACCAGTGACCAACCAGATGGAGGATAAAGAAATTTCGAAATTGATCACCTTACCTACCAAAGTCAATTAGAAGGGGCTTGTTAGAGGATTTGAGATTTCAACAAAATGGTGGAAAAGGAGAATAGTAGGAGGAGACCGAGGGTTGTTTAGTAGGACTCAAAGATCTAGTGTTCCAAAAAGGGGTAACACAGGGTCACAGCTGATTTGCTCCCATAGACTGCCACACAGGCAGTCTGCACACAGTCTGTTGTAAATGGGGGAGCAGGTCCCCCCATAGGGTCGTTAAGGATCACTTCAACACGGCTGTGGAACTTATATTCAAAGAGGCATACGGAATTAAAGCGTTATTATTCTCACAGGGGACCAGATGGGAGAAGCACAAAGGGAACGGGCTCCACCAAGGAAGTGAAGAGTCAAGAGACACAGAGGACTCACAGGCAAGAGCCTTTGTCAGGGATAAGGACGGGGTCTGGAAGCAAAAGGCCTGAGGGCATTTCACTGGCACACTTTCATGTCACTAAGTTAGTCACAGGAAGGCAAGAAGGGGAACTTGTGGTAGGGACCAGCCTTTTCCCCAGCCCAGGGACCAGGGATGGACACTGCAACCTGTTTGTGAGGATGCAGAGGCAGCAGGAAAATATGAAATTTTGAAAATTTACAACACAATAAACCCTGTTATGCCTCGGCATGAATAATACCAGTTGGATAGATAACACTTGTCTGGGTTGTGGAGATATTAAAGATGATTGGACAGCTTGACTCAACCACCAAGAGCAAAGTCTGACAAATGCGATGACCAGGAAGAGTCCTGTTAGGCAAATGGTGAGGCTCTGGAATCCTCAAATACAAGGGAATCTCCATAAGACCATCAGCAGATTAATCAGCAGACCCCTCCAGGCCAGGAATAATATATTCAGATGCTGAAGGCGGGTGGGGGGGGTGGGGAGGTTACTGCCAACCAAGAATGTTTCACCCACCAAAGCTGTTCTGCAGAGACGAAAGAGACACAAAGACCTTCCTGGACAAACAGAAGCTGCAGGAATTCATCAGCACTACACCTGCCTTATAAGAAATGCTGAAAGGAGTTCTTTATGATAAAATAGCAGGCACAACTTAGTAAAATGAAAACACATGACAATGTAAAACACACTGATAAGGTAAGTATATAGTCATAGTCAGACTACTCTAATACTATAATATGGTGGTATGTTAATAACCTAACTTTAATATAAAGGTTAAGGAACAACAGTATAAAAAACACTGTAGCTACAATGTATCATCAATGTATGCACAATATAAAAATATGTAAGTTGTGACATCGAAACATAAAATGGAAAATAGATTAAAAGGCATCCAAATTGGAAAGGAAGAAGTAAAACTGCCTCTATTTACAGGTAATGTAATACTATATGTAGAAAACCCTAAAGCTTCACCAAAACAACAACAACAACAACTATTAGACCTAATAAATAGATTGAGTAAAGCCACAGGATACAAAATCAATATACAGAAATATATTGCATTTCTATACACTAATAACAGACTATCAGAAAAAGAAATAAAATAATCCCATTCACAATTGCATCAAAAAGAATAAAATATCTAGTAATAAATTTAACCATGGAGGTGAAAGACCTGTACTCTGAAAACTAAAAGATACTGAAGAAAGAAATTGAAGATGACACACAAAAAATGGAAAGACATGCCATGGTCATAGATTGGAAGAATTAACATTGTTAAAATGTCCACACCACCCAAAGCAATCTATAGGCTCAAAGCAATTGCTACCAAAATTCCAATGGCATTTTTCACAGAACTAGAACAAATAATCTTAAAATGTATATGGAATTGGGGTGCCTGGCTGGCTTAGTAGGTAAAGCATGCGACTCTTAATCTCAAGGTTGTGAGTTCAAGCCCCATGTTGGCTATAAATATTACTTAAAATAAGGGGTGCCTGGGTGGCTTAGTTGACTAAGCATCCAAATTTGGCTCAGGTCATGATCACATGATTTGTGGGTTCCAGCCCTGCATCGGCTCTGTGCTGACAGCTCAGAGCCTGGGGCCTGCTTCAGATTCTGTGTTTCCCCCTCTCTCTGCCCCTCCCCTGTGTGCTCTCTCTCTCTCAAAAGTAAACTTTAAAAAAAAAAAAGTTAAATGTATATGGAATTGGGGGTGCAAAACTCTCTCTCAAAATACATAAATAAACTTAAAAAATATATATGGAACCATAGAAGACCTCTAATAGCCAAAGCAATCTTGAGGAAAAACAAAACAAAACTAAACTAAACTAAAAGTCATATGCTCCAGATTTCAAACTATACTACAAAATTACAGTAATCAAAACATACACAGTACTGGCACAAAAGCAGAATAGAGAGCTCAGAGCCCATGTTTATATGTTCAATTAACCTAGGGAAAGGAGGAAAGGACATACAATGGGGAAAAGACAGTTTCTTCAACAAGTGGTACTGGGAAAACAGGACAGCTGTATGCAACAGAATGAAAGATGGCCACTTTCTTACACCATATACAAAAATAAACTAAAAATGGATTAACGACTTATATGTAAGACCAGAAACCATAAAACTCCCAGAAGAAATAATACGCAGTAAGCTTTTTGACATCAGTCTTAGCAATATTTTTTGGGATCTATCTCTTTAAGTAGGACAACAAAAGCAAAAATAAACAAACAGGACCGCATGAAACTAAAAAGCTTTTTGCAGAGTGAAGGAAACCAACAATTTTTTAAAAAGGCAGCCTACTGAATGGGAAAAGGTATTTGCAAACAATATATCCAATAAGGGGTTAACATCCAAAATATGTAAAGAACTCATACAACTCAAAGGGGAGCTAAGATGGCTGCATAGTAGGAGGAGTCTAGGCTTCCTTCATCCCTGGAACACAGCTAAATAACTATCAAATCATTCAGAATACTCAAGAAATTGACCTGAGGACTGACAGAACAAAGTGCACAGCTGGAAGGAGAGCCCACTTTGAGGAAGGTAGGAAATGCAGAGATATGGTTTGGGGAGAAACGGATTGCGGGTGCTATGAAGGGAAGGGAGCCCTGGTCATGGAGAAAAGGGAGAGACAGGGGAGCACACAAGGATACGTACAAGCACACTTCCCAAAGCATTTGGCCCTGAAAACGAGAAGGGCTGAATTTTGCCAGTTTTGCAATCAGTGGGGTTCAAAGACTAGAGTTTCCAAGGTCCCCAGGTTTGGCTGGGATAGAGACCTGAGGATGCTGTCCTACTCCTGAAGCAGAGGCAGACAAAAAACCCTGGGGCAGACTGTGAGATCTCTGGATCGCCTAAGGGACATGGGGAGAGACTGCTCATACTTTTTGGAGCGCATCTATGAGAGGTGGCATTGCCTCTGGTGGGGCAGGGGTGGAGGGAGGAGAACCAGCAGGCGCCATTTCCCTCTACCCCTCAGCATTGGCCTACAGATACCTGCTGAGGGCAGCTAACCGGAACACTGGCTGTTTAGCCTGTTTGCTCCAAATCCCATGGCTCTGAGCTCTGGCACGACTGGCCTTCTGAGTCAAACCTGCATCAGTTCCAGCCTAGAGAGTCCCTTTCCCAGAGGACCGGTGCAGGTCCGTGCCACAGCAGGACCCAGAAGCTTGGAATTTTAAAAAGCAGCAGGCCCGGCTAGGGTAGAGCCCAAGGTGTGCTGTGCTGCTCCAAGCAGACAAACAACCCAGAGACAGTGTGAAATCAGCAATGTGAAAAACGCCTGTGATGCACCAGGGGAAATTGTTTGCTCTCAGAGAAACTGCTTCCCTGAGAGCAGCAAGCACAGACTTTCCTCTCCAGAGACAAAGGAGGGGGTTGTACCATTCCCCTCCTCTGCCCTTCAGCATAAACCAACCTCAGTAAACAACACAGAGCCCACACTAGCTGCCTAACCCACTTACACCAAGTCCAACCCCGTGCACTCTGCTGATACTGCTTTACTCAAGCAAATGTGCCATGGGACCAGTACAGAGGCTCCTCCTCCAGAAGACCAGCATAAAACCCTGCACGCACCACATCTACTGACCACAGAGTTCTGCATAGCTTCAATTCCAGTGGAAATAGTATCAGGTCTCTTTTCACAAACAGACCAGAGCACATTCACCACACTCTGGCCAAGGTCCAAAACACTCCCCACAGCAGGCAAGAAGAAACTCTGCAGAAGACTGAGCTGAGGGATACAGCAGCCATAACACAGCAGCAGAATGCACCAGAGACACTTCCTGGAGCACCAGGCTCTGAACATTATATGATCTCTTCTTCATAAAGCCATTACTCTTAGAAGCAAGAAACATAACTGGCTTTCCTTACACAGAGAAGAAGACAGAAACCTACACAAAATGCCAAGATGGAAGAATTCATCCCAAAAGAAAGAACAAGAAAAGGTCATGGCCAGGGATCTAATTGAAACAGATATAAATAATATGCCTGGTTCAGAATTTAAAGGAGTAATCACAAGGATACTAGCTGGGCTTGAGAAAAGCAGAGATGATATCAGGGAATCCCTTACCACAGAGATAAAAGAGCTGAAAACTAATCAGCCAGAAACGAAAAATGCAATAACTAAGATTCAAGACTGACTAAATGTAATGACCACAAGGATGGAAGAAGCAAAGGAACAAATAAGTGATATAGAACATAGAATTATGGAAAATAATGAGATGCACTAAGTAGAGAGAAAAAGGGGCACCCAGGTGGCTCAGTTAGTTAAGTGTCTGACTCTTGATTTCAACTCAGTTCAGTTCAGCTTGATCTCTCATAATTCATGGGATCGGGCCCTACATCAGGCTCCCTGCCAATAGCACAGAGCCTGCTTGGGATTCTCTCTATCCCTCTCTCTCTCTGCTCCTCTCCTGCTCATGTTTTCTCTCTCTCTCTCTCTCTCTCTCTCTCTCTCTCTCTCTCTCTCTCCCTCTCTCAAAATAAATAAACTTAAAAAAAATTTTTTTAATGTTTATTTATTCTTGAGGGAGAAAGAAACAGAGTGTGAGTGGGGGAGGGGCAGAGAGAGAGGGAGACAGAATCTGAAGCAAGCTCCAGGCTCTGAGCTGTCAGCACAGAGCCCGATGCAGGGCTCAAATTCACAAACTGTGAGATCATGACCTGAGCCAAAGTTGGAGGCTGAACTGACTGAGCCACCCAGGTGCTCCAATAAACTTTTAAAAGAGAGAGAGAAGGGGTGCCTGGGTGGCTCAGTTGGTTAAGTGTCCAACTTTAGCTCAGGTCATGATCTTGTGGTTTGTGAGTTCAAGCCCTGTGTTCGGCTCTGTGCTGACAGCTCAGGGCCTGGAGCCTACCTTGAATTCTGTGTCTCCCTTTCTCTTTGCCCTTCCCCTGCTTGCTCTCTCTCTCTCAAAAATAAATAAACATTAAAAAAGTGAAATAGAGAGAAAAAAATGTTAGGTCAAGAAAGTAGACTTGGGGAACTCAGTGACTCCATCAAATACAATAATATTTTAATGTAGGAGTCCAAGAGGAAGAAGAGAGAGATAAGGGGGCAGAAGGTTTATTTGAGGAAATTATAGCTGAAAACTTCCCTAATCTTGGGAAGAAAACAGACATCTAAATCCAGGAGGTGCAGAGAACCCCCATCAAAATCAACAAAAGCAGGCCAACATTAAGGCATAGTTAAATTTGCAAAATATAGAGATTTAAAAAAAAATCCTAAAAGCACCAAGACAAAATAAGTCCCTAACTTACAAGGGAAGACCAATAAGGTTAGCAGCAAATCTTTCCACAGAAACCTGCCAAACCAGAAAGGAGAGGCATGATATATATATATATTTTTTTTTTCAATGTGTTGAATGGGAAGAATCTGTGGTCAAGAATACTCTATCCAGCAAGGCTGTCATTCAGAATAGGAGGAGAGATAAAGAGCTTCCCAGACAAACAAACACTAAAGGAATTTGTGACCACTGAACCAGCCCTGCAAGAAATATGAAATGAGACTCTTTGAGTGTGAAAGGAAGACCAAAAATGACAAAGACTACAAAGGGACAGTGAAAACCTCTAGGAACAACAAAACAAGTAACAAAACGGTACTAAATATATTTGTCAATAATCACTCTGAATGTAAATGGATGAAATGCTCTAATCAGAAGGCACAGGGTGTCAGAATGGATCAAAAAACAAGACCCATCTACATGCTGCCTACCAGACTCATTATAGACCTAAAGCCACCTGCAGATTGAAAGTAAGGGGATGGAGAAAAATTTATCATTCAAAAGGATGTCAAAAGAAAGTCAGAGTAGCAATACTTATATCAGACAAACTAGATTTTATTTTTTTTAATTTATTTATTTATTTTGAGAAAAAGCACAAGTCAGGGAGGGGCAGAGAGAGAGAATCAAAAGCAGGCTCCACACTACCAGTGCAGAGCCCGATGTGGAGCTTGAACCCATGAACTGTGAGATCATGACCTGAGCTGAAGTCAGATGCTTAACTGATTGAACTACCCAGGCACCAAGACAAACTAGATTTTAAATTTTTTTTAATGTTTATTTATTTTTGAGAGAGACAGAGACAGAGACAGAACACAAGCAGGGGAGGGGCAGAGAGAGAGGGAGACATAGAATCCGAAGCAGGCTCCAGGCTCTAAGCTGTCAGCACAGAGTCTGATGCAGAGTTCAAACTCACAAACCGTGAGATCATGACCTGAGCCGAAGTCGGTCGCCTAACCGACTGAGCCACCCAGGCGCCCCAAGACAAACTAGATTTTAAACCAAAGACTGTGACAAGAGATGAAGAAGGGCATCATATCATAATAAAGGGGACTATCCAACAAGAAGATCTAACAATTGTAAATATTTGTGTCCCCAAATTGAGAGAACCCAAATATATGAAACAGTTGATAACAAACATAAGGGAACTCATTGGTAATAACACAATAATAGTAGGGCACTTTAACACTCCGCTTACAACAATAGACAGATCATCTAAGCAAAAATCAACAAGGAAACAATGCTTTTGAATGATACACTGGAACAGATGGACTTAACAGATATATTCAGATCATTTCATCCTAAAGAAGCAGAATACACATTCTTTTCAAGTGCACATGGGATATTCTCTAGAAGAGATCACATACTAAGTCACAAAAATCAGGCCTCAACAAGTACAAAAAGATTGACATCACACAATGCATATTTTCTGACCACAACACTTTGAAACTTGAAGTCAACCACAAGAAAAAATTTTGGAAAGACCACAAATACGTGGAAGTTAAAGAACACCCTACCAAAGAATGAATGAGTCAACCAGGAAATTAAAGAAGAAATTTTAAAAATATATAGAAATGGGGCACCTGGGTGGCTCAGTTGGTTAAGCGTCCGACTTCAACTCAGGTCATGATCTCACAGTCCATGAGTTCGAGCCCTGCATCAGGCTCTGTGCTGACAGCTCAGAGCCTGGAGCCTGCTTCAGATTCTGTGTCTCCCTCCCTCTCTGCCCCTCCCCTGCTTATGCTCTGTGTCTCTCTGTCTCAAAAATAAATAAAAACATTAAAAATTTTAAAAACTATATATATGGAAACAAATGAAAATGAAAACACAATGGTCCAAAACCTTTGGGATGCAGCAAAAGTGGTCCTAAGAGGGAATTATATGGCAATACAGGCTTACCTCAAGAAGCAAGAAAAAAATCTCTAACAACCTAACCTTACACCTAAAGGATCTAGAAAAAGAAAAATAAGTGAAGCCTAAAGCCAGCAGAAGTAGGGAAATAGTAAAGATTAGAGCAGAAAGAAATGATATAGAAACAAACAAAAGAAGTAGAACAGATCAATGAAACCAGGAGCTGGTTTTTTGGAAAAAAAAATGAAATTGATAAACCCTTAGCCCAATTTATCAAAAAGAAAAGAGAAAGAACCCAAATAAATAAAACCACAAATGAGAGAGGAGAAATAATAACCAATACCACAGAAATACAATTATAAGAAAATATTATGAAAAACTATATGCCAAAAAATTGGACAATCTGGAAGAAATGGATAAATTCCTAGAAACACATAAACAGTCAAAACTAAAACAGGGAGAAATAGAAATCTTAAACAGACCGGTAACCAGCAAAGAATTTGATTCAGTAATCAAAATTCTCCCAAGAAACCAAAGTCCAGGGCCAGATGATTTCACAGGGGAATTCTACCAAACATTTAAAGGAGAGTTAATACCTATTCTCAAACTATTCCAAAAAATAAAAATGGAAGGAAAATGTCCAAATTCATTTTATGAAGCCACATTATCCTGATTCCAAAACCAGACAGAGACTCCACTAAAAAAGAACTACAGGCCAATATCCCTGATGAACACAGATGCAAAAATTCTTAACTAAATATTAGCAAATCAAATCCAACAGCACATTAAAAGAATTATTCACCATGATCAAGTGGGATTTATTCCTGGGTTGCATGGGTGTTTCAATATTCACAAAACAGTCAACGTGATACATGTTGTTCACGTGATACACTTTGTTCCATATTAACAAAGGAAAGGATAAGAACCATATGATCCTCTCAATAGATGCAGAAAGAAAAAAAAATTTGACAAAGTACAACATCCATTCATGATAAAAATCCTCAACAAAGTAGGGATAGAGGGAACAAACCTCAACATCATAAAGACCACATACAAAAAACCCACAGCTAATATCATCCTCAATGGGGAAAAACTGAGAGCTTCTCCTCTAAGTTCAGGGATAAAACAGAGATGTCCTCTCACCACTGTTATTTAACATAGTACTGGAAGTCGTAGGCTCAGCAATCAAACAAAAGAAATAAAATACATCCAAATGGGCAAGGAAGAAGTCAAACTTTGACTATTTGCAGACAGCATGATACTGTAAACAGAGAAGCCAAAAGATTACCAAAAAATTGTTAAAACTAATTCATGTATTACATGAATTCAGTAAAATCACAGGATACAAAATCTATGTACAGAAATCTGTTGTATTTCTATACATCAAAATGAAGCCAGCAGAAGGAGAAATCAAGGAACTGATCCCATTTACAACTGCACTGGCACCATATGATACCTAGGAATAAACCTAACCAAAGGGGAAAAAGATCTGCACTGAGAACTAGAAAACACTTACAAAAGAAATTGAAGAGGACACAAAGAAATGAAAAAAAACATTCCGTGTTCATGGATTGAATAAACAAATATTGTTAAAATGTCTATACTATCCAAAGCAATCTACTCATTAAATGCAATCTTATCAAAATATCAACAGTATTTTTCACAGTTAGAACAAACAATCCTAAAATCTGTATGGAACCACACACAACCTCAAATACTGAAAGCTATCTTGAAAAAGAAAAGCAAAACTGGAGGCATCGTGATCCCGGACTTGAAGCTAGATTACAAAGCTGTAGTCATCACGACAGTATGGTACTGGCACAAAAACAGACACATAGATCAATGGGACAGAATAGAAAACCCAGAAATGGACCCACAACTATATGGCCAAATAATCTTTGACAAAGCAGGGAAGAATATCTAATGGAAAAAAGTCTCTTCACCAAATGGTGTTGGGAAAATTGGACAGCAACATGCAGAAGAATGAAAACTGGATCACTTTCTTACATCACACACAAAAATAAATTCAAAATGGATTAAAGACCTGGGGTGCCTGGGTGGCTTAGTTGGTTAAGCACTTGGGTCTTGATCTCAGCTCAAGTCTGGATCTCAGGGTCATGAGTTCAGGCCTCATGTTGGGCTCCACACTGGGCATGGGGCCTACTTTAAAAAAAAAATGGACTAAAGACCTAAATGTGAGATAGGAAACCATCCAAATCCTAGAGGAGAACACAGGCAGCAACCTCTTTGACATTGGCCATAGCAACTTCTTACCAGATATAAGACATTTCCTCCTGATGAAGACATAGGGAAGGGTCTTGCCCTAGCCTGAGCAGGATGGGGAAGGGAGACAACCAAGACCACACAAGGGAGGCTCAAAGCAGCACCAAGGGGTGAGATGAACCCCCGCAGCACAAGAGGAAGGGAAGAGATACAGAATAGCCATGAGACCCAGGGAAGGACTTGCACAGAGGGCTGGTCAGAGAAGCTTGGCCCTGAAGACCCAACTCCCACATGGACATGGTCTTGGGAGTGATGTGCAGCTGGGTCAGTGGTCTCTTCTCAGGAGGGACCTGACCTAAGTCAGGAACGCTGCTGTGACCTTAACAAACAGACTAATGTCTGCCGGAACCATAAAAGTAGGAGCCTAGAGGTCTTCACACATTGTACCTCGTCTCTGGGTCATGTGCCCTTCCCCAGCAAGTGGTCCCAGGTCTCATGGACACAGGGTATGCCCACACATGCAAAGTCTCATACCATTGCTGAAGTGACACAGACACTGTCCCACATAGGGACCCACGAAGAGTCAAACTGCGGAAATCCCTTATCTTACTTTTGCTTACCTAAGTTGTAACAGTAACTCACTCTTTTCAGACTGCAGCAAATCTTTTATTACAGATAATCAAACCTCTCCACACTGTGTCTCAAACAGTAACAAATACAATTTCATGTCTTTAACAGAGCAGAGTGAACATTCATACATGGCCATACATGGCAGGCTTTTCCTCTGGAAACTGTTGTTGAATATTTAAAAAAAAATTTTTTTTAATGTCTATTTTTGACAGAGAGAGAGACAGAGCATGAGGGGGGGAGGAGCAGAGAGAGAGGGAGACACAGAATCTGAAGCAGACTCCAGGCTCCGAGCTGTCAGCACAGAGCCCGACGCGGGGCTCGAACTCATGGACCGAGTCATCATGACCTGAGCTGAAGTCGGACACTCAACCGACTGAGCCACCCAGGCGCCCCTGTTGTTCAATATTTTAAAATAAAGTGGACTTGTGGATTTATTCTTTTCTAGTATTGTAAACACATGCTGTTTGAGGGGCGCCCGTGAAGGCTCAGTTGGTTGAGCGACTGACTTCAGTTCAGGTCGTGATCTCACAATTTGTGAGTTTGAGCCCCGCATCAGGCTCTGTGCTGACAGCTCAGAGCATGGAGCCTGCTTTGGATTCTGTGTCTCCCTTTCCTCCTCGTGCTCTGTCTCTCTCTCTCTCAAAAATAAATAAACGTTAAAAAAAATTTTTTTAATATGCTGTTTGATGTTATCTGAGTTTAATTTAAAACATTTCTTGTTGCAAACCAAACAAAATGTAAAGCTTCTGAGGCGAGCATCTCTGTAAGGGAAAAAAGAAGTCTTGTTATGAAACTATTCTCAAGCAAGACCCCACTTAAAATCTGCCAGCATGAACTTAAGAACTTTGGTCCACTGTCTGTCAGGGCTAAACTGGGTTTCAACGGAATGGGAGCCACACTGGTTCCTGGGTCTTCAATCTCGCCTTCCTGTGAGGAAGACAAAAATGTGTCTCACCCTTTCTCAACCTCTCCTTTCATCTTTCTCAACATCTCCATCATCACGTGGTCTAACTTGTCCCAGGATAGTACAATGGCAACTGCTTAGACCCGTCTGTCAGAGACTCCAGGTGGGAATGGTTTCCACAGGGAACAAGTTGATACCTCTGAAATTTCAGACATATCTTACTGGACAGGGTGCACAGCAGCAATGCTTTCCAGCCCCAAGTGCATTAACTTCATTCCATGGCACAGGGACACTGGGCAGGCGACCCAGTTTGAAGGTTCTGATTGTACCATATTGTCCTCTGTGCCAGACATGAAAGGTTGCACTGAAGAAACCGGTTTTCTTCAGCTGGCCCAGATGCATCTGGGCATAGGGCATTTGGTTTTCTACATTCTTCAGCTCATCATCCAGTTCTGGCTGTTGTTGTTTATGTTCTCTGTATTCCCTATGGTACTGAGCTTCCTCTGGATCCAGTCTTAGCCTCAGCTTGGGCATTCTCAAGCTTTCCTACCAGTCTATCTCATTTAGCTCTGTCTGTAGCTGTTCAGTCATCCTCATTCATTTGCTCAGAGATCTTCAACAGCATTTGCAGCTGTGACACTCATTTTCAGTGACATTGAGCTGAGTGTCGAGCTGGTCTAAAAGAGGATCTGTGCAACCCTCACAGAGTGGTGATCTACATCTCTCTGGCCCGACCGGAGGTCAAAAAGGCCCCCAGTGCCCAGTCTCTGCCTAATGTTCTCCACGGTACCACCACCGGATGCCTCCCCAGTCAAAGCGAAGCTGTTGGCACCTACTGTAGACATCATTGTGGCTGGAAGGATGAATCTGAGAGACACCATCCTGGTGATGTCCAATAAATGACTCCTTTCCCGAGTTAGCCCCTTCCTCCAGGGTCTCTCCTGGTTTCACCAGGGCTGGGGCAAATAATGGAGCTGTGAGCTCCTGGATGGTGACGCGATCCAGTTTCAGGGCTGCAGTGCGGACTCCCAAAGCTGGCCTGCATGGTGCTGCTGGGCGTCTTTAACCTCTTCATCCTTCAGGACTTGGAGCCACCACCCTGGTCAGTCTACCACAGGAGCATCATGGTCTCCAGAACTGCTGCCATCCAGTCTTCAGTGACTTCCCCATCCACCGGACGACAGTAACTCACTTTTACTGAGCATTTATTATGCACCTGTTAGTGTTCTCAGTGCTTTACATGTATTGACCGATTCACTTAACCAACATTCACCAGTACCTCAGTACGTTAGGAGCCAGATGCTGGGCAAGGGACTGGACACAGCTGTGACTACCGCAGTCACAGACCTTGTCCCCATGGAGACTGGGATCTGGTGGGTAAGACAACCCTGAGAATGCCCATGTGGGGTACACATGCTCTTACAGACATGGACAAGGAGCTTCAGACAGGATTCTGCATACTAAAAGAACTCTCCCTGCCCTAAGCTCCCTTCACCTGTGCACCTCCTCCCAATATACTTGAAAGAGCTGCCTGCCTCGTCTTCCTTCCCTCCTCTCATCTCAATGGACTCGGATCTACTTTTACCCCATTGCTGTACTGCAACAACTTGATTCAAGGTCACAGTGATCTCCATCTTTCCAAAGCCCCTGCTGCAGACCCTGCCTTCCTGTCTCAATCCTTTTTATACAAGCTTCTCTGATGCCACCTTAATCCACCGTCATCCCAGCCAGTCCCCCTCCATCCCCCTTGCCAAGAGTTAGATGTGGGAGCACCTCACGGCTCTGGCTTGGGCCCCTTCCCTTTTCTGTCTCACCCTATTTCCATGTGACCTCACCCATGATTTTGAACACCTCTGTCTCTAGCCCTGACTTCCTCTCTGAGCTCCGAACTTAACTATCCAACTGTCTCCTCCACATAATGGGCGTCTCCATATGGCAAAGCAGAATTTTCATTTTACACTCCCACAAAGAACGTGTTCTACCACATCTTTACACTCCACAGAAGGGATAATAAATTTGCTCCGTCCAAAAGCCAGTGAATTGTTCTTTTTTTTTTTTCCAGTGAGACCAAATACAACAGTCTTTTTTTTTTTTTTTTTCCTTTTTTTTAAAGAAGAGAGAACGTGACTAGCTTAATTGGGAGAGCATGCAACTCTTGATCTTGGAGTCATAAATTCAAGCCCCATGTTGGGTGTAGAGATTACTCAAAAACAAAACCTTTAAAAAATAACAGAAAGAAAGAAAGAAAGAAAGAAAGAAAGAAAGAAAGAAAGAAAGAAAAGAAAGAGAGAGAGAAAGAAAGAAAGAAAGAAAGAAAGGGAGAGAGAGAGAAAGAGAGAAAGAGAGAAAGAAAGAAAGAAAGAAAGAAAGAAAGAAAGAAAGAAAGAAAGAAAGAACGAACAAGAAGGAAGAGGGAGAAGGAAGAAGGGGACAGGGAGGAAGGGAGGAAAGGAGGGCCTGCCTCACAGCTAAATGCAATCTTTCTCCCCTGACCCCTAGCAGTGAGATACCCCCCCATCCCCACCCAGGGCTGCTGTGGTCTTCCCCTAGGACCCTGTGGTGCCTCGCTCACATGAATGGCTCCCGACCCCCACACACAACCACTTCTGCCTCCCAGTCTACGTGGCACCAGCCTCGTCAATTTGTCCCCTGGCAGACACAGCCTTCTTTGATCCCCATAGGCACTCCTCTCCACTCCCCAAAAGACCTGTCCCCCATCAGAGGAAGGCCCTCTCCCCACGGTCATGGTAGACCACATTGCGGGGATGGCGGGAGATAGCTGAGCCGAGCTGGGCAGGCTGAGACTCAAAGCCCCCATCTGGCTGCAATGACAGATCCGGGCTGAAATCTACACCAGGCAGAGGGCCAAGGTGAGGAGGCACTGCTGGCTCAGGTGGAAGACGGTGTTTCCAAAACAATTTGGGATGCAAGGAGGATGATACACACTGGGCCTGGTGAAATGCCTCTCCTGGGCTCGAGCCCCACCCACAAGGTCCACAAGGCTGACTGTGGCCAAGGACACCGATGGCCCAGGCACCGTCACAGAGAAGTGAGCCAGCTGCATCACACAGGTGCCTGGGACAGGCTGGTAAACGCAGGCAAGTAAGGTGGGGTAACCAGTGGGCAGGGCAGGTGTGTGTGACATGCAGGTCCACCTGCACAGCAGACGTGGAGAGGGTGTGCACTGGTGTGGGACAACGGGAATGACAGGTGAGTGGTTGGGCACAGACAGGTCAGTATGTGACAGGCACACTGACACCACTACTGGGCACTTCCCTGCCAAGTACCAGATGTTTCAGGGCCACCGTCCCTCTGGCCCGGGGCGGGGGGGTGGAGGGGCCTGATGTCCTTGGAGAAGGAGAGCCTCCAAGGCTCTCCTTTGTAGGACAGGAAAAGGTCAACCTGTGACACACACAGCCAGGCTCAGGGAGGGGACCCCGGCAGTGTTCTCCGGGCCAGAGAAAAAAGAAAGGGAGAAGGCACCCTGCCACTCCAGTTGTGTCCTTCTTGGGTTCTCCAGGTTCCCCAGGACCCAGACACACCCTGGGCTCTCCAGGAT
The DNA here is from genome assembly GCF_018350195.1 of Panthera tigris. Classification (NCBI taxonomy): domain Eukaryota; kingdom Metazoa; phylum Chordata; class Mammalia; order Carnivora; family Felidae; genus Panthera; species Panthera tigris. Next base: position 18,801,157 of record NC_056674.1, read on the forward strand.
CCAGGCACCTGATGTCTACTGCCTCAGAAAGGTCCTGCCAGCCCAGGAGACGCGGCCACGCAGAACTCCTCCCAGGATGGCTCTGCAGGGGCCTCCCCACCTCTACCAGGCATTACGTCCCCTCCCTTCTGAGCCCCTCACCCAGGCCCGCTCCAAGCAGTCACCCAGTCCCCAGAGCACCCACCCCTCTCCCAGCCAGGGGCCTACCACACCCACTCAGGAGGGCACAGAGACCCGATGCCCACAAACAACACACAGGGCCAGCTCCTCCAGAGCGGCACTGGGTGGAAGGTCACCAGCAAACCTGTGTGCCTCCCCCAATCCCAGACAAGTCCTCAGATCCCAACCCACAGCCCTCCTGGAGCCCCCGCAGACTGAGACTACTCCATCCCCCACAACTGCTGCAGCCCTCGCCCCTCCCAGGGAGCATCTGCCTCCTGGAAGCAAGATGGCGATTAAGGTGGGAGAAGCCGGTGGTGAGCATAGCCCCACCCATCCCTGCATCACCCCGTTACCGCCACAGGCTGGCCCACTGTCCCCAAGTCATTCCTTGGGCCATGTTGCTCTCCGGAGTTCTGCTTTTGTGAGTTTCCATGCCCAACCCCTCCCAGGTCCCATAAGCACTGCCCCAACTGCCCACCCCTTCCAGACCCTCCAGAGCAAGCCCACAGAAGTCACTCAAGTTCACCTGCAGCTCAGCATGCTCTCATCTTTGTTTCCTGACCAGGGGTTAGAAGTACTGACTGGGAGGAGTCAGCACCATCCCCTTCCTCCTAGGACCATGAAAGCACCCCATGCCCGCGACCCACTCCCAGAACCCTGCAAGGGCCCACCTTCCCAGACTCACTCTCTCTCTCTCCCTCTCCCTCTCTCTCTCTCTCTCACACACACACACACAGCAGTGGACCTGGTACTCAAAGGCATGGGTACTGAACCGAGGCCCTAGCACAAAGGCACAGATGGGAATGAGCTACCTGGGACACACCTGCACACATGTTATGTGCAGTGTGTATAGTATTTGTGTAAACCCTATTCTTGGACATTTATCTCCCACCTATGGCTCCTTCACTGGGCAACTAAGGCGGAACTTGCGACTTGCAGACCAATGGGGTTGTGGGGTCCTGAGCTGAGACCCTAAAGGCCAGGGCAGAGTCTGGCTTGGGCACTGTGGAGACAAAAGTGAACAATGCAGACCGATCCTAGCCTAGAGAGCTCACCAATCTAGGGAGGAGAAAAACCTGAATACGATACATAAAAGTACAGCTGTGATCAAAGGCATAGTTAGTGTCATTAGGTGCCAATATCAGGGGAGATATCCTAGCGGCAGGTGGGTTTGGCCCCCAGGGTTGGAGGGTCATGGGCAATCTACCGGGCTCAAAGTCTGGCTCTCACACTGCTTCTTCAGTCTCAACAACCATCAGATCAGTGTAACTCCTGAAAATGGACTGGAAGATGCTGCTTTTGGAAAATGAGCTGGCAGAGCAGGGCCCCCAAATTCTACGTGTTCAGTGAAGTGTAATACCTGGAAGCCTGATGTATTCCTGTGGCTGAGATCTGAAGGATTTAACAAGGAAGTAAAGCACTGAGCAGGGAGTGGATCCAGGCAAAGGAAGTGCATGTGCAAAGGCCCTGTGGTAAGAGGGATAGTGGCGGTCACCAGTCTTGACAGAGGCAATACAGAGCCCTGAAGCCCAAAGAAAAAGGGCAAAGTGTGGCCAGAGATGAGGCCACTGCCCCCCAGGGTCGTGCGACAAAGTACAACACATGAACTCGAAGTGAGGCTCCACACTGTGATGACTCAATCCAGCTGGATAAGGGAAGTATGGTAACCAGGCTGGAGCAGGTGTGGAAGGCAATGGTGACCTCCCTGGCTGGACGCTCAGGAGCCACCTCCACAGCACAAAGGAAGAGAAAAGATAAGAGCTGAGTTTGCAAAAAGGAGAAACCAAGGGCAAAGCAGCTTTGACATCAGAAGCAATAAAGAAGGCAATGAGAAGAAAACTTTGTAAAACTGGCTAGAAAGCAAAGCAGCCCAGCTCAAGAGGAAGAGAAAGCCAGAAACAGCCTCTCATTCCTGAAATGTCATCTCTCTTGTCCCGTTGGGATCACCTCCTCCAAGAAGCCACCCTTATCCTGTTGAAGTCCCCTTCTCAGAAAACACACACTTCCCCCATCTCAGACAACCTCTGCGTTTAAATAAACAGTTAACAAACACTAAACTTCCCGTGTACTTGCTTCCTCAGCCCACCAGGGGGCCTCCCAGCTCCAGGCCTCAGCCCAGCTGGTCCCTAATGGCAGCCACTCCCTCTCCTATGAATCCCAAGAGGCAATCCGGGCAACCTTCTGGTTCCTACACAGTTTCCCCTGCTGATGATCCTACAAGCAAAAAGACCCACATCTAAGAGGAGGGAAGGCAGGGCAAGAACAGTTGCCAAGAGGAAGTGGCTCAGGCACAAATGGACTTAAATCGGAATATTCCATTGATAGGGCGCCTGGGTGGCTCGGCTGGATAAGATTCAGACTCTTGATTTCAGCTCATGTCATGAGCTCACCGTTCGTGGGATCAAAGCCCCGCATCAGGCTGTGTGGGAACAGGCCAGAGCCTGCTTGGGATTCTCACTCTCCCTCTCTTCCTCTCCCCCGCTCACACTCTCTCTCTCAAAATAAATAAACATTAAAAAATATTCCATTGATGGCTTATCATGATTAGGGGTCTCTTGCCACAGAAACCACCCACAGTTGCAAATCCAACATAAGCCATCACTGAGAAGTCCTAGCTTCCCAATGCTAGCGTGTCAGAAAGAAAATTAATCTACATTCCCCCAAACCACATTAGGTCACTGCTCTTCAAACGCTGACACAACAAAACCCCACATTATTCCAAAGTCTGAAAAGCAAACACATATTTTGAAATTTTAGAGGGATTTATACGAAAATAGTAAAAACTACGACGTTTTTCCCACCTGGAAACTAGCTATATGATCTCCAAATTGGACATCTGTTTTTTTGTAGTTTTTCTAAGAAATAACAACCGTGGGCCAAGTTTTTAGAAGAAAACTATATTCTTTCAAAGAAAATGAAAATATTCTCAAAGGAAAAACTTAATTTAAGTCAAATCATACGCTTTTGTCGTGGAGCCCGATACAGAGTGCTTTCCTGCAACAGGTGTTCTCCCTGCCACGGGGACAGGGCGCCCTCTCGTGGTCTCTCTCGACCGAGCCCTGTGGCTGGAAATTTTGCGTGAGAAGGTTCTTTTCCCAAGGCTGAAGGATGGCGAGGGGAAGGGGGCCGAGGGGGAAGCGGACCCCAAGCCAGGAGGCAGGGATGGGGAGACCCGGGCGGGATTGTGGCTGAAAACACCCTTCAGAATTCCGGTGGCCAAAGGCAGGGCTCCTTTGAGGGCCCCACTCCACAAAGGTGTCATTCGTCTCCCCCCTCCTGTGACCCCGCCCAAAAAAGGACACCATTCCCGCCCACCAAAGGCGCTTATGAGACACACAAACACGCGTGCCCTCCGCCAACCGCCACCTGCCAGACCACCCCTGCCCCGAGGAGCGATCCTTCAGGCGGAGCCCCTTTTGAACAAGGAAACACTCCCGCCCCCAGGCCAGCGCGAGGAGGAGGAGGAAGGCGGCCCGCGCCCCTGCTCGCGACGGCGGCGTCCTCAGCTGGTGCCCCACGGCAGTCTGGGAGCCCGCCCGGGGCCGCGGGGCGCAGCAGCCCCGGGAACGCAAGGCCGGCGTCGGGGGGCGAGGGGGTAGGGTCTGGAAGGAAGGGAGCGGCCGGAGGAGGCACAGACGGTGAATAAATAGAAGCAGCTACGCCGCGGGGCCGGCCCCTCGGACAGCAGCTTGGTGGCACGTGGGTGGGGGTGGGGCGGAAGCGCGGCAGCGGCGTCCCCCGTGGGACACAGAGCTCCGACTCCGACCGGGTCACCCGTCCCGCCCGGGGGCGCTCTCTGTCGCACACACGCACGCACGCGGGGCCGCAGCGCGGGCTCCTTTCCCGGCTCAGAGCTCCGTGACGTGCACCGCAGGTGAGGGGAGGGGCCCGGGCCTGAGGCGCCGCAGGTGGCAGCGGCGGCACAGCAGGTGGCCGTCCAGGGGGTAGCAGCGGCGTCCATCCTCCCCACTCAGCTGCAGCCCGCAGTCCTAGAGAAGAACACAGCCCCAACCCCAGAGTGAGCGAGGGCGGGGGGGGGGGGGGCGCCTGAGAGTAATGGGGCGGGGCAGATCTGTGGGGCCCTGTGCAACTTGCAAAGGGCTTTGACTTTGATTGGGGGCGGGGGACAGACAACAGACAAGGCAGGCCAGGGATCTCTGAGAGAAGGGAAACTAGAGGTAAGCCGTACAACTGCCCAAGTTACTACCTGAAGGGATTGTCCAGGCTGCCCAAAGAGGGCCCAGGGGTCTTCTTGAATTGCGAATTTGGGGAGGCCAAGGCAATTAGAAAGCTCAGAGTGGAGTATCAGGAAGGAGAGAGCTACATGTGCCAATGACTCCCAAATTCCTACACCTGCAGCCAGAGTCTTTGAACTCCAGCATGTCTAGCTCTCGGGGGATCCTAATAGACACCTTCCAACCCCCAAACTGCCACATTTAGTCACTGGCCGAATCCAGTCCCTTTCACTGCCTGACCTTCACGCAACTCAGTTTACCACCCCGAACCCAGGACCACAACCTCGCCTCCAACAACCTCCTCAGGGAACCCCAGCCACCCTCCCTCTTCCTCCATGCATTCTCTGATGGCAAAGAGCACCCTTTCTAAAATCCTCATGCCTCATGTCATCCTTTTGCATCATTCTCCACTGCCCTCAGAAAAAGCCCATACTCTTCAGCTCATATATAGCCCCATGTCCCCAGCTCCTGCCAACTTCTCCAGTGACACAAAACAACACGTTCACCCTCACACCTAAGCACATTCTGCTTCCACTGCCTGGAAGTGCCTTTCTTACTGTGTCCTTGGCTAACTCAGTCACTTTTCAAATCTTAGCTTGGGTGTCAGCTCCTCCAGAAAGCCTCCCCTGATTCTCCAAGGCCTCCTATGTGCTCTGACAAGCCCTATAGGCTCCAGCCCTGCCTGAGTGCTCATCGCTGCCATAAGAGTAGGGACTCTTTATTTTGTTCTCTGTACATCCCCAGCAGCCCCACATGCTGTAAATCCTCAGTAAATATTTGACTGAATGAGAAACGGGCTGAGAACATATCTTGGGGAGGGCTCTCTAGGGAGGACAGGGAGAATGGGGACATAAACAAGGAGGTGGGTCCACAGAACACCTAGAGGAAAAGGAGATCCATGTGGAGGGGGACCACAGTAGCCACCAGCCCTCCAGGAGGGCCCAGGCTCACCTCACAGTGGTAACACTCCACATGGTAGTCTCTGTCCATGGACACCACACGGATGGTTGTCTCACAGCCCTGGAGGAAGAGATGGGGTTTTGCACACAATTGTGTGTAGTGCACACACCTACACAACACGGTCTTGCCATGGCAGGTGTGCATTCACGCCCACGTGAGCACTGGCTTCAGTGCTTCCGCGGGCAGAATGGCATCAGCAGGTGCACAGGAATGGACGTCCTCCTGCAGCTACACCCAACCGCACACACACACACGTCCATGAGGGCCGTCACACAGGTGTCAAATGTGTGTATACGTGTTCTCTTCAGTTCTTTGCAGTCAGGAAAGACCCGAGCCAGTCCGGCCTCCCCAGGCACGGCAGCTTGGGGCAGAACCAATGTGTGGGAGACCCCATGCCAAGAGAGGTGCACCACCCGATGGGGTCTCCTGCATAGACTGCATCCTCCTCTTGTGTGCTCCTCCCACCACCTCAGCCTGCAGAGCTAACAGACCCAGGGGGCGATCCTTACATCCGTGGGCAAAGGAGCTGAGGGCCACCGTTTCTAACTCATGCAGGGACACGTGCACCCTGCGTGCATGGCCACAACGCAACCCTCGGCCCTGAGGGATATGGGGCGGGAGCATCCGCATCCCTCCCACAGGGGCCCAAGACCTGGGGCCAACCTGGGGCAGAGGCCAGGCTGGGCCAGACACCTGATCATCTCCAGGTGAGTGGTTCCTACCTGTGCAGGGAGGATAGGACGGGCACAGGAGGCACATTTCGGTGCAAAAACCCTGGAGGAATAAAGAAAACCAGAAGTGACCAGCTGCCAGAGGCCAAGGGCCCAAAGGCAGACCCACCCACAGTAGCCCCATGACCTGGCCCAAGCGTCAGAACCCCTTTCCTTGTGTGGACACACTGGTGTGGGAGAAGCCTCTGCGGTGCCTTCTTGGCCTTTTAACTGGTTCCCAATTCACTTCCACCCCATCACCTCCTCCAGGACGGCTTCCGTTTCTCCCTACCCTCTCCCTCACACTTCCTATGAGTTCCCTGCCCCCTAACATCCAGGTTTGGGCCACCCCTAGCTGAGACCCCTGCAAAGCCTGGCTCCACACTGAGTACCAGAGATCCATGCGGGGCACCAACCCCATGCAAGGCTGTAGCACAAGACCAGAACTCTGAGGGCTGGGCCTAGAGCCACAGCTGGGGAGAATGGACTGGCCTCTCACATGGATACCAGACAGGCAGGAAAGGGACTCTGCAGAGACTCCCAAGCCACCACCCCAGGCAGAAGAGGCCAAACCTGGCCCTGGGAGCAAAGGGATAGATGCTGGGTGGGGCAGCGAGGAGGGCCCCCACCACTAGGAGGAGGGGCGCACGCAGGTAAAGGCGGGGAGAGGAAAGAGATGGCTGGTAGCTGAATCACCCAAGAGAGGGTTCAAGGCAGAGAGCCATGCTTTGCCCCAGCCGCTGAGCACACAAGGGGAGGCTGGAAATAAAAAGGCCAAGAATGGAGAACACAGACAGGCAGGCTGGAAAAATGCTTCCTGGGGAGGCAGGAGAAACAGCGGGAGTCACACCCGCCCCCACAGTGCTGGCCACTCACGTGTGATAGTCTCTGACGCAGTAGATGTTGTTCTCCACGTCCACAGTGAAGGGCACCCCGTCCAGGCACTCGTTACACACTGAGCACCGGAAGCAGCCTGGGTGGTAGGACTTCCCGAGGGCCTGCAGGATCTGGGGGTGGGAGGCACTGAAGGGTCAGTGCAGACGGAAGGCTCAGCACAGCCCCCAGAAGAGGCTCTGGTTCTGAGCCCTCGGCAGGTCTGCAACAGGTGAAAGGGTGGGTCCTAAGACCACCCATGTCAGAGGGGTTCCAGGAGGCTGGGGGAGGTTCTCACCATCTCCATGATGAGGTGTCCACACACACTACACTTGTCGGCTGTTTGCTGGAACCCAGAGTACTGAGAGGAGACCAAGGATCCAGGATGTTGTGTGACAGAGGGGCGGGCACTCCCTGCCCAGCCAGCACCTGCCTCCTGGGCCCAGGTCTCCATGGGCAGCAGGAGGGTCCCCTCCCCTCCCCTGGCACCCGCCAGGGCCCAGCTCTGACTCACCAGGAAGTCCTCCTGGCAGTATACTTTCTCACCCACGTTGTAGAACGCCTTCCCTCGAAGTCGTCTCCCTGCAAGGGTGAGTATCGAGAAGGGGGTCCTTGGGCCGCTGGAACCCAGGGATGGGGCCCCTGCTTCCATGTCTCAGGACTCTCCTCCAACAGACGAGAAGCAGATTATGGGCAAATTTTAACATTTCCCTTTCATATTAGGCTACTACTGTTATAATGATAAATCTTTTTAAAAGATTAAACAGCGGTGCCTGGGTCACTCAGTCAGTTAAGTGTCTGACTTCGACTCAGGTCATGATCTCACGGTTTGTGAGTTCAAGCCCCACATCAGGTTCTGTACTAATAGCTCAGACCGTGGAGCCAGCTTCAGATTCTGTGGCTCCCTCTCTCTGCCCCTCCCCTGCTCACGCTCTGTCTCTCTCTCTCAAGAATAAACACTAAAAAAATTTTCTTTTTTAAAAGATTAAACACACTGACAGGTTGTGTTAAGAGGTTGTCATTTTAGGGGCTCCTGGGTGGCTTGGTCGGTTAAGCGTCCGACTTCGGCTCAGGTCATGATCTCACAGTCTGTGAGTTCGAGCCCCACGTCGGGCTCTGTGCTGACCACTCAGAGCCTGCAGCCTGTTTCAGATTCTGTGTCTCCCTCTCTCTCTGCCCCTCCACTGTTCATGCTCTGTCTCTCTGTGTCTCAAAAATAAATAAACGTTAAACAAAAAAAAAATTAAAAAAAGAAAAAGAGGTTGTCATTTTAAAATATATTCACATCAGGGGTGCCTGGGTGGCTTATTCGGTTAAGTATCCGACTTCGGCTCAGGTCACGACCTCACAGTTTGTGAGTTTGAGCTCTGCGTCGGGCTCTGTGCTGACAGCTCAGAGCCTGGAGCCTGCTTCGGATTCTGTGTCTCACTCTCTCTGCCCCTCCCCTATTCACGCTCTGTCTCTCTCTCAAAAGTAAATAAACATTACAAAAATAAAATAAAATGATATGAAATGAAATGAAATGAGATGAAATGAAAATAAAATAAAATAAAATAAAATAAAATAAAATAAAATAAAATAAAATAAAATAAAATAAAATACGTTTGCTTCAGGGGGACTCAGAGCAGACATTCCAGAATGAACTGTCATCATCCATGAACATAAGAAGTACAACTCTCACCAGGTAACAAAGCCCCGGTGAAAGAGGTGTCCTTGTCAAAACAAGAGCCTCAGCAGACCCGGCACAGCTATTAGAGGCATCCCGTCAGGAGAAACTCCACAGTGCCTAACCAGGAACGGGAGGGAGCATCCTCCCCGTGATAAAGGGCCCCAGTGAGAAACCCTCAGCTGACATCAGACATAATGGTGAAATAGTGGCTGCTTTTCCCCTTAGGGTTCGGCATTGGACTAGAAGCCCTAGGTCGTGCAATGAGATGGGTGAAAAAAAATAAAAGCTTGGAAAGGAAAAAGAACTGTCTTTAATCAGGATGTGTAGAAGATCATAAGGAATCTACCAAAACAAACAAACAAGCAAACCCTACTAGAAGTAATAAATGAGTTTAGCAAGGTTGTAGGACAGGTGGTCAGAATATGAAAATCAAATATATTTTTATATTCTGGTAACAAATGATTGGAAAATGAACGTACAGTTTTTAAAACAGCATTTATAATAGCATCCAAAGAAAAACAAAAACCTGTAAAATACTAAGAGGTAAATGTAACAAGAGATGAGCCTGCCCCTCGCTCTGCCAAACCAAACTTTGCTGAGAGAAATTTCAGAAGACCTACATGAATAGAGTGATAAACCATTGCTGGAAGATAGCTCTCCATTGGGTCTCTCACATTTCTGCACATCTTACAGAGGAATGGCAGCTTTCATTGTGAATTACCATCCCAAGGACATTTGTGGACCAAACCACTTACAAACCAGACATTGTGGGGCGTCTGGGTGGCTCAGTTGGGTAAGCATCCAACTTCGGTTCAGGTCATTATCTCATGGTTTGTGGGTTCAAGCCCCATATTGGGCTCTCTGCTGTCAATGCAGAGCCCACTTCAGATCCTCTGTCTCCCTCTCTCTCTGACCCTCCCTCTCTCTCTCTCTCCCTCTCTCAAAAATAAACATTAAAAAAAAACACAGATAGCTATCTCCCTCTGAAGTAGAAAGCAGGCTTGTTTGGTGTCCAATATAATACAGATGCTGTGTTCCTCAGAAACAAGGGTCAGAGAGCTTTGCTGGCAGCCCATTATAAAACATCAGGGTTCCCTAAACTCAGGGTTCTCTAGCCATGACACAGACCCAGACCCAGACCCACTGCATGTGCGGCATTCACCTGGGTCACTCTGCGTCACCCCCGTGGGACTGGTGCAGAATGATTCAAACGTGAAGCTCATCCTGCCTGCCGTGCTCTGAGCCCCTGCCCCCAGGAGGCTCATGTCTTCAGTCAGCATTGGTGACACAGTGGCAGATAAACTTACCAGCTTGCAAGTAGGGAAAAAAAACCTCAGTCCTTGACAATCAACTTCAAACTTCAAATATTCTGATATCAGTTCTCCTCAAATTGATCTATATATTCAATGCCACACAATTAAAATCCCAGCATTCTTATTTCTTTTGTGGAAAATGACATTCCAATTCTATTTTGGTTTTCTTCTTTCAAACCCTTGTGCTGAGGGCTGACTTCCAGTTCTAAAATTCATATAAAAATACAAAGAACCTAGAATAGCCAAATAATCTTGCAAAAGATCAACAATGCTGGAAGACTTACCCTACCTATCTTAAAACTTAAAGTAATCAATACAGTGTAATATGGGAATAAGGAAAGACAAAAAGATCAGTAAAACAGAAGAGACTGCAAAAATAGACCCATAGATATTTCAATAAACAAACAAGTGGGAAAGCAAAGTCTTTTCAGCACAAGGTGCTGGAACAACCGGAGGAAAAAAATCAAATATGGAAAAAAAAAATGAAACTCTATTCCTTGCCTCATACCATACACAAAAATATAATACAAAGTGGGTTATCTACCTCAACATAGAAATGAGAAACTTAAGGGGCACCTGGCTGGCTCAGTCAGAAGAGCATGTAACTCTTGACCTCAGGTTGTGATTTTGAGCTCCACACTGGATGTAGAGATTACTTAAAAGTAAAATATCTAAAAGATTAAAAAAAAAAAAAAGAGAGAGAGAGCGAGACTTAAAGCTTCTAGAAGAAAACATAGGAGACTATCTTCATGACTTAAAGGAGGACCAAAAATTTTTAGGTTACAAAAACAAGAACCATAAAACAAAAAAAAATTACATATTAAATTTCATCAAAATTTAAAATTTATCAAAAAAGTGTATCACTAGGGCGCCTGGCTGGCTCACCCAGAAGAGCATGCAACTCTTAATCTCAGAGTCATGAGTTCAAGCCCCACATTAGATGTAGAGATTACTAAAAGAAATAAATAATAAACTTAATTAAAAATATTATTCATACCGGGGCGCATGGGTGGCTCAGTCGGTTAAGCGTCCGACTTGGGCTCAGGTCATGGGTTCATGGGTTCGAGCTCCACGACAGGCTCTGTGGTGACACCTCAGAGCCTAGAGCCTGCTTCTGATTCTGTGTCTCCCTCTCTCTCTGCCCCTCCCCTGCTCACACTCTGTCTCTCTGTCTCTCAAAAATAAATGTATGTAAAAAAAATTTTTTTAATATTATTCATACATTATATATGAGTATATGAGTTATATATGAGTATATGTATATACTCAGAATATACATATCCTCACAACTAAATAATTTAAGACAAGTAACTCTCAATTCAAAAGCTGAACAAAAGACCTGAACAGACTTCATAAAAGAAGATATAAATAGTCAAGAAGCAGACAAAAAGATGCTTAACCTTATTAGTCATCAGGGAAATGCAAATTAAAATCACGAGATACCACTTCACACCCATTAGAATGGTTAAAATTAAAAAGACTAAAATATCAATTGTTGGCAAACACGTAGCAGAACCCAACTCTCTAACATTTCTAGTGGGAGGAGAAAATAGCACAACCCCTTTGGAAAACAGTTTGGCAGTCTCTTATGAAGTTAAACATACACTTAGCCTATGACCCAGAAATTCCACTCCTTGGAATTTACCCGAGAGAGAGAGAGAGAGAGAAATGAAAACATTTGTCCACAAATGACCCGTACGAGAACGTTCACAGCACAATCTATTATCTGTCAATAGTTGCACAGATCAACAAACTGTGGCATATTCATACAATAAAATCTTACTCAGCGATAAAAAGGAGTGTGCTACTAATATACAGCTTAAAAAAAAGAGGCATGCTTAACGACAACAACAAATCAGTCACAAAATAGTATACATTTGACTTCATGTATATGAAGTTCTAGAACAGACAAAACTAATCTATGGTGGTAGAAATCAGAACACTGGGGGGTGCCTGGGTGGCTCAGTGGGTTAAGCGTCCAACTTCATCTCAGGTCATAGTCTTGTGGCCCATGAGTTCAAGCCCTGCATCAGGCTCTGTGTTGACAGCTCAGAGCCTGGATTCTGCTTTGGATTCTGTGTCTCCCTCTCTCTCTGCCCCTCCCCCGCTTGCACTCTACTCTCTCAAAAATAAACATTAAAAAAAATTTTTTTAAATAAATAAATAGAATATTCCCTGGGGAAATGCACCTTCAACACAGACATCAACAAATTCCCACAGACTGACTTTAAAAATTATACAGTTTTTATATCAAAAATTATAAAACCATGTGAAGAAACAAGGTATCATGACCAAGAGTGAGGAGAAACAATAAACAATTGAAGTGGGACTTCAAAGACATCAGATATGGGGACAATTAGACACAATACAGAATACAAACATGTAATACACTTACAAAATAGAAACAGATGTCCAAAACATGAGATTACAAAGACTTCTTGGACATTAAAAGCAATAACTGAAAACAAATTTAAAAAGGTAAACTGGACTTTACTGTGACTTTCTTTTCATCAGAAGACATCAATAACAAAGTAATGAAGCAAGAATAGGTTAGGAAAAGAATTTATAACACATATATCCAACACACAACATGTATCCAAGGTGCACAGAGAACTCGCACAAAGCAATTTAAAAAAAGTCAGACCACCCAACCTACAAATGGGCAAAAGACTTCAACAGGCATTTTTACAAACAAAGGCATTCAAATGGCCAACAGAGGGGCGCCTGGGTGGCTCAGTCGGTTAAGCGTCTGACTTCAGCTCAGGTCACGATCTCGCGGTCTGTGAGTTCGAGCCCCGCGTCGGGCTCTGGGCTGATGGCTCAGAGCCTGGAGCCTGCTTCAGATTCTGTGTCTCCCTCTCTCTCTGCCCCTCCCCCGTTCATGCTCTTTCTCTCTCTGTCTCAAAAATAAATAAACTTTAAAAAAAAAAAAAAAGGCCAACAGAGACATAAAAAGGTGTATGAGTTTTCACTTCTCATCCAAGAAATTCAAATTAAAATCTCATTAATAGGGTGGCTCAGTCGGTTAAGCCTTGATTAAACCTTCCCACTCTTTCAGTGGGAAGTCGGTTAAGCCTTCCCACTCTTGATTTCAGCTCAGGTCACAATCTCACCCATCGTGGGACTGAACCCTGGCTCGGGCTCTGTGCTGGCAGCACGAACCTGCTTGGGATTCTCTCTCTGCCCCTCCCCTGCTGCGGCACGAGTGTTTTCTCTTTCTCTCAAAAGAAATAAACTTAAAAAAATAAAATAAAAAATAAATAAAATCTCATTAATATACCATGCCACCCCCACTAGAATGAAGACAGACAATGCTGGTAGGAAGGAGGAAAAACTGGAATTCTAATACATTGCCAACAGGATAATAAATTGCTTCTACTATGGGAAACTACTTAGCAGCATATATTGAAGCCACACAGATGCTACTCTAGGACCCAGAAATTCCACTGTTAGAAAAATAAATACAAATGTCCATCAATGGACACAGACGCAATACTCATAAAAGGTTTATTTATAATCCCCAAATTATGGAAACAGCTCAAAAGTCATGTGCTGATGACTGGGAAGGGGCATCAGGGACTCTTACGGGGTGATGGAAATATTCTACCCTTTGATCTGGAGGGTGATTACATGGGCACGTAGACATGTACAAATGTATCAAGCTGGAATATACTCAAGATGAGTGTGTTTTACACTCTTCGTGTATTTTCAATCTTGATAAAAATGATCAAAAATGTTGAGGCAGATTTGAGAAAAGAAACAAAAAGAACTTCTAGAAATAAAAAAAAAAATTCAATCACTGAAATAAAAAACTCAATGAAAGAGTTCAATAGGAGATTAAACACAGTTGAAGAGAAAAATGAATGGTCTGGATTTTAGCTTTCAGGAGACAGATCTGAGGAAATTAAACAGAATGAGAGGCAGAGAAGTGCATAATATGAGGGAGAGGTTAAGAGACACAACAGAATGAGAAAACCTAATGTTTCTAATTTGAATTCTAGAAGTAAATAATAGAGAGAATGGGAGAGAAGCAATTTTTGAAAATAAAATAGCTGAGATTTTCCCCAAGTTGGAAGTCAAAATGAATCCCAAGCAGGACAAATAAAAGAAAACCGAGAGCCACACACATCAGAGTCAAACTACAGAAGAATACTTTAAATTATTTGTCCTTTTTTCTAATTGATATGTGAAAGTATTTTAAATATTTAAAAATTTTTAACTATTAAATATTTGCTGGAAAATAATCCTTAGAACTTCTGCATGTGGCAGTATATGGGGGTTTTTTTATGTTTATTTATTTTTGAGACAGAGAGAGACAGAGCATGAACAGGGAAGGGTCAGAGAGAGAGGGAGGGAGACACAGAATCTGAAGCAGGCTCCAGGCTCTGAGCTGTCAGCACAGAACCCCACGGGGGCTTGAACTCACACACCATGAGATCATGACCCTGGCTGAAGTTGGATGCTTAACCGACTGAGTCACCCAGGTGCCCCAGTATGTGGTTTGTTTTATCAAATGCTTCATGGGGTCTTTTAATGAACCAGGGGTGGGTTTTTTTTTTTTTTTTTAATGTTTATTTATTTTTTAGAGAGAGAGTGCACGAGCAGGGGAGGGGCAGAGAGAATCCCAAGCAGGCTCCCCACTGTCAGCATGGAGCTTAATGTGGGGCTTGAACTCACAAACCGTGAGATCATGACCTGAGCTGAAATCAAGAGTCAGACGCTTAACCGACTGAGCCACCCAGGCACCCTAAAAATAAAATCTTTTTTTTAATGTTTATTTATTTTTGAGAGAGACAGACAGAGAAGGACAGAGCATGAGTGGCAGAGGGGCAGAGAGAGAGAGGGAGACACAGAATACGAAGCAGGCTCCAGGCTCTGAGCTGTCAGCACAGAGCCTGACGCGGGGCTCAAACTCATAAACTACGAGGTGGTGACCTGAGCCCCAGTCGAACACTTAATCGACTGAGCACCCAGGCGCCCTGTAAAAATAAAATCTTTAAAATAAAAAAAAATGCTGAGTGAAAATTGCTTCAAATTTGGAAATCTATTCACAAACTCTGAAGTAAGTGTGAGGGTAGAATCAAGACATTTTGGACACAGCAGAATTCAGAACACCGACCTCCCAAATGCCCTTTCTTAGACAACGACAGCAAAATCTTGTGGACATTGTTCCACAGCTTTGATTCTTCTCTTCTCCTCCAAGATGCGTTCAGTATTCAGCCTTACCTCAGACAGCCTGCTGCATTCAAGGGAAACCTGAATCCATTCCCATTATCCACAGGCGGGCTTCATTAGTATAAACATAACTCCTCTTCCCTTGTTATGGCATTGGTTCAGAGACTCAGGCAAGTCAGTCAATCAACCATAGCATTCAAAACAACCAAATAAACTGGTTCGGGAATGGATGTGTGAGATACTCTGGCCAATGACATACAAGGAGATATACGCCAGGTGCTTTCTGGAAAACGAGTTTCCAAAAACATAACCAGAAGAGATGCCCTCTCTTCCTCCAGACCAGTGGTGTGCCAATGAAAGTCTCCAGCTGCCTCAGACATTTCACCACCATAAGAGAAGGTGCCCTAAGGAAGACACCAAACCCAAGGGAAACCCAGCCAAGCTATTCATAGGGCCTGAGACACTAGATCAATCTCAGCCTGAAGCCAGCCCAATCTCTGGGCTCCCAGTTCACTGAGCCAAAAAATATTCTTAGAGGTTAAGCCTCCTCAGCAGTTTCTCCGTTATCTGCAGCTAAAAGCTGCCAGGAAATAGTGGATTCAATGCAGGGAGTACACATGGGAAGGCACAGAATGAGCACTCCACAAGGGTCCCAGAGGGCAATGAACTCAGAGTAAAGAGAGGTGAGAACCTCCCAATAGAAACTCTGCAGGATGCCTCATATAATGGAGCCTCTGGGGAGGCGGGAAGTGAAGCTA
Source organism: Panthera tigris (assembly GCF_018350195.1). Classification (NCBI taxonomy): domain Eukaryota; kingdom Metazoa; phylum Chordata; class Mammalia; order Carnivora; family Felidae; genus Panthera; species Panthera tigris. The sequence goes on from NC_056674.1 coordinate 18,817,012, forward strand.
TATAAAGTAAGCCAATACAAGGTGTGTGTGTGGGGGGGGGGGGGGGCGCTAAAAAAAAAAAAAGAAAAAATGCAGGAAAAGTAAAAGACTATAGGACAAAAACGGGGTGTAATCACAGTATAATTCCTCGCTCTGCAGTGGATTTTTAAATAGTCAAGGAAACATAAACCTGGTTTACTGACTTAACCACAGTTTACGATTAAAGTACACTGACAAAACAGGAGAGAAGAGAAAAAGGCGGTGGCAGAACCTGTTCCTCAGCTGTCACAGCAAAAGTGTCAGTCAGTCTAAAAGTGCTACATCAAGAAACAGCACGGTATGCTTGTTACAGATACGGAGGTGTCTTCTAGAAGAAATTGCCAAAAAATACCAAGTGGCTGCCTCTGGGGAATGGGACCAGGAGTAGAAAGGTGAGTGGTTTTTCACTCTTGCAAAAAGAGCTTGTCAGCACTATCTGACTTAACACAGTGCATGTATTACACTTCCACAGGATAAAACATTGACGTGTTTAGTATAAATTAATGAAAGATATTTGCTTAGGGGCAAAGCCTCAAGGGATAGTAGTAGAATCAAGAGAGCAGATGTATTAGGTTGGTTAGATAATGGTTACTTTTTTCTTTTCGTAACTTTGTCTAGGTTAAATTACAACATTTATAGCTTATGTATGTAAGTATAGCTTATGTATGTATTATAGCTGTATGTAAACTTGGGAGAAAAACTAAATTGCAGGGAAAAGACCAGCCCCACACCCAGGCAGGCAGAAAGCACAGCACTAGCTCCATGCGCCCCACGCAGGCAGCCAGGAGACATCAGTGCCCTGCACAGGACGGAGGCCCCAAAGCTGGGTGAGGGGCCTCCTTTCCCGGTGGCCACCAAAGGCGCCGGTTCCACACCTCCCTCCCCAGGGCCCAGGACATCTTCCCAGGGGCGTGGACCTCCCAAACAGGCCAGGCCTAGGAGGAAAGGCACTACAATTCAGCCTCCTCCACACTCCAGCCTGGGCCAGAGCAGGGTGGTCCATCAGCTTGGGACTTGGGTGCAAGAACATGGTGCAAGAGGGCCGGGGAAAAGGATACCTACCACAGGAGTCGCAGGTGAAGCAATCTGTGTGATACAGGCTCCCCATTGCCTGGCATGCCTGCCTTGCCCCGTAGATGCCAAGCCCACACTTGATGCAGATACCTATGGGAGAGACGCAGGAGAGAGCCCAGGTTAGCACCATGACTGTCCTAATGCTGCCTAACCCTCAGCGAATAAACTTCCTGAGCCTTCAGTTACCAATGGCTGACCTGGCGACAATAATGGTATCTGGGGGTTTGTTGATGTTGTTTCAGGATTCAGAGGTAAGCAGAGCACCGGGCACAGAGTCAGGGCTAACTGATGCCATCCTTGCCATCAAAATATTAATGACACGTGGGGGCACCTGGGTGGCTCAGTCAGTTGAGGGTCCAACTCTTGATTCTGGCTCAGGCCACGATCTCACAGTTCACGGGTTCAAGCCCCGCATCGGTCTCTACGCTCACAGTGCAGAGCCTGCTTGAGATTCTGTCTCCCTCTCTCTCTGCCCCTCCCCCCACTTGCTCTCTATCTCTCTGAAAATAAATAAAAATAAACTTAAAAAAATATTAATGACATGTTTATATTAGAAAGTCATTCTGGGTCCCTTCACCGGTGACCTGCTCTTGGACTGAGGGAAAATCCTTTCTGCGGTCTGTGAACCAGAAAGAATAAAGACCACACAGGCACACCCACCCCAGCCATGCTTTCCTCATCTGTGTCCTAAGGTGAATTGATTCTCGTTTGATCGGCACAGCGGCCTTGCTGGCCTGCCGCATGCCCCACAGTGTAGCTGCTGGAGACTCGGCAACACGCCGAGGAAGGCACGCTCAAGGAGCCTCTGTTCCAGCGGAGGGAGACAGACGACAACAGGTAAATGAATAATATCTCTGGTGGAAACAAGTGTGTGAGTTTTAAATTAGGGTGGTGAAGAAGGCCCCAGTGACCAGGTGATATCTGAGCAAAGGTCTAGAGGAAAGAAGGGAGGAAGTTGCCATGCAGGCATCTGGGATTACTGGTAGAATTGGGGATCACCCCTACCAGCACAGGGTGGGGTGCCCGGCAGGCAGGGGAGGGGTAGTAAGGAAAAGGGTGACCAGCAACGCCAGGGGGAAGCCCGGCACTAGTCCCGGGGATTCCCTGGCCAGCCCTCCTGAAGACCCAGAACATGGGCGGCCAGCCCAGACATCAGAAGCCCCCCTCACAGTTACCCGGGATCTCCTGTACTCCACAGGGCATGAAGACAGGCTCCACTGGCCCTTGAGACCCTAAATCTTCTGGATGCTCCGGGACATGCTCCCTCACCCTCTCCCTCTCCCTTTCTACCACCTCTCTCTCTCTCTCTCTCTCTCTCTCTCTCTCTCTCTCTCTCTCTCTCTCTCTCTCTCCCCTTAACGTTTAACTATGGTTGAGCCTCTTCCCCACCAGCACCACGTCAAGAAAGTCAAGTCAAGAAAGAAAGCTCAGTCCACATTCAGCCATCTCCTAACCGTGCACACCTCCAGACCTCCCATCCCGAACCTGCTAGCCGTGGGACCAGCTCCTCCTCCTTCATGTCCAGGCTATGACCCACACCTAGGTTTCTGGCTCTTCTCCCTTCCCAGCTCTGTTGGGTACTCCCTGCTCAGTCCTGGGCCTCCCATGCCTGGGTTTTTTTCCCCAGGGGAGGGAGGGCCAGCTCAGATGCCCTCAAAACCAGGTAGGAAAGTAAAGGTGGCTGGTGGGGACCCAGAATGGAGAATGGAGAACAGCAATTATTCCATACTGAAATTAATTACTAACTCAAACGTTTTGAGTATGCAGAAGGCCAACATGCCTGCAAGTCTCCACACGTGGCTGTCCCATGGCTCCCCGGGCAGTCCGGCCTGCTGCAATGGCTCAGCCTGCGGAGGGCTCCTGGTGATCTGCCCCAGTCCACACCTCTCTCCTGAGTCACTGAGCCAGCTCCCAGATGGCCTCAGACCACCGCAGGTCTAGAACAGAGCTCTGGATTTCCTGCAAAACTGCTCTTGCCTCAGCGTCCCTGCTCAGGAAACGGCACCTGTGCGTAGCTCGGTTTCAGGGAGCATCCAGGTCCACCCTCCTTGTCTCCTCCAACTGTGAATCTCAGCAACTCTGTTCCCTAATTTTGACTTCATTCCCTCCCCTCACTCCCACTGGCCTGATTCAAAGTCATCAAGTCTCATCCTAAAGTCCGTTTCAAGAGTGTCCTCAAGGCATCCCCGCCTGGCCCCCAATAATCCATCCCACAATCTGCAGCTAGACTTCCCTTTGGCAAGTAAAAATGACCTACCCCCTCACCCTTACTCTTGTCCATCAAGTCTGAAAACCTGACCTCACCTTCTTAAGTTACCACAATCCACAGTGAAGAGTAAAAGTCAGTTTTCCACGGGAAGCAGGATAGGAGGTGGGGCAAGAGGAGAGGCTATGACCTTGTATGATGATTAGCTTTTGGTTCCGTTTGCTTTTTTTTCTAAATACGTGCTTTCGTCTCTTTAATAAAAAGACACTGACGAAGGAGATGGAGTACACACGAAATTCAGGGAGCACAGCGTTTCGAAGAGAGGGGACTCCACCTGTGGGATGGAACAGTGAGACCAGGCCACCGAGGCCTGGCAAGCACCTGCGCCGGGCCGCCACCAGGGTCCAGCAAGAGCTGGCTCAGTCCCCTGAGGGGAGACAGATGGCTGAGGGGAGATGGGAGGCGGGCAAGCAAAGGCGATGCCAACCAGACACTGGGATGGGAAGAGGTGGGCATGCCACTGAGACTTTGTGACCAAGCAGGTGTGGCTTTGCTTTTTCCTTGCCATTTTTTTTTTTTTAAGAAAGACCCTTTCATTAAAGACATATTTATAACCAAAGAAAAAGGTCCAGTGGAAAGAGGAAAGCTGAAGATTGGAGGAGGTGGGGGTTGGAGGTGGGATGACCCTGATCCTCAGATCTAGACGGGGATCTGATAATAACGGGCAGCCTGCAACGGCTGACCTCAGTTTTCTCAGCAAAATAGAAAGCAAGCTCAGGGACCAGAGGGAACAGAAAGATTGTTGAGGGAATAAAAGAGGGAACTGACCAAGGCTTAGGGCGACGGGTGGCACCCAGAAGATCACAGAGGTTCAAGACCATCAACGCCTATTGGTACAGCAGCAAAAAAGGGGGGCAGCAGTCCTGGCTCAGAGTCAGAGTTCTGCAGGGCAGAGGTGATTCAAGGAATCAGAGGTCCTGAGACCAAGAGGCAGAACCGAAGCGAAACAAAACCAGGGTGTGGCCTTGGGAGGAGGTGGCTCAAGAGAAGGCAGGGAGGCCACCAAAGTTCAAGAGGTTCTGGAAGTCTGAGGCTATTGGCTGGCTCCCAGCAGCGGAACTTGGTGAGGAGAGATGGGAAAGTTCTAAAGCCATCAATGAACGGAGAGAGGGACCCGGAGGTCAGCAAGTGCCAGGGCCAAGGAGAAGGGGTGGCCCAGAGAGGAAGACCCACTCTGAGGATGTGGTATAGCAGACATCACTTGAGCTCATGCTACCTGTAGACTTCCTTTTGCAAAACTGTGTATGATTCAAGTTGAATTGTATGAAATTGCCACTTCTACGGCTCCGAAAGGTCAAATATCAGCACTAAGTTATCAGCAGTTCAAGCAAATAGTTGCCCATGTTTTTAAAAATTAGGAAAAGGTTACCCAGATCTGGCTTCTCTTGGGAAAAAAGGTGTACCATTGCTCACCTCCCACTCCTGGGTGGATTCAATGGGCCCTTTCGAAAGGATGAGCCACCAGCTTATGCGGTCTTGTGCGGTCAGCCCTTCACTCTCTCCCTGCCTGCTTGGGTCTGGCCACCTCAGCTTCGCACACAGATACGTGAGTAACCTCAGAGGCTCACAGAAACCACCCCGACGTGGGCCCTGTGGTGCCCGGGGACAGGAGACAGGCAGTCTCCCCCAGAGAGAGCACTGGAGGCGTTCTCTTCAGAAGCCCACCCCAGCTTCGGCTCCCGGCACCTGCCGGGCTCGAGAGGCCAACAGCTTCCTAACTCACCTCCATGCTTCCAGGCCATCTGACAGCAGCCACAACACCTACCAAACCACAAATGCTCACCCCCATGTTCCCAGATGAGCTCAAAACTCTTCTGCGTGTCCCTCCTAAAGGCAGACCCACCCTGTGGCCCACGTAACCCCTGGGCGCAGAGTAGAACAGTCCACATCCTCACATGCCTCCTTTGGCCCACATTCTTCCTTCTGCCTGGAATGCCCCCGTCTAGCCTGTCACATACAGCCTCCTCCTCTCTCAAGATCCAGTTCAGGGCGGTCCTGAGCTGCTAGCTGGAATGAATGCATGAAAAGATACAAACCCCAGGACAGCCCAGTCCTGCCCAGCAAGATAACCACCCCCACCCTCACCCCCTCAGAGCCAGGTGCCTCTGCCTTCCTGCTTATCAGTAATGGAGGGAGGGAAGCCCCCTCCCCAGGCCGCCTCTCAGAACCTCCAGCCTCAGTAAGAGGCCTCCGAATTATCCAAAGGACTAGGGATCAGGAGGCCGGGGGCAGACTGGGAAATGGAGGCCGTAAGAGACTGGTGGGCTTTGAAATGCTGTGAAGCAGGATTCCCTTTGGAAACAGCCCGCATACACCACACAGCCCAGGGTGTGGTGTGGTGGGCCTCAGGGTGGGCGTCCCCTCCCTCACACACTCTGCCCCCTTGCCACTGCCATTACCAAAGCTGCAGGTCAGGCGGGTCCGGTGGTACCCGGCCCACCGCACCTCTCTGCTCCTGTCCACTCCCCACACTCCTGGGGGGAACGGGGGCACCAGTCCCTACAGTGCTGGGGTTGCCCGGCTGATCACGAAGCACAGTGCAGGAGGAGCAGAGGCACGTGCCAAGGGTTAAGAAGAAATGACCCGAAAATGGCTTATTGTGCCTATTGGCATGACTTTTTCTTAAAGGTAAGGCAGTGAGTGCATCAACTCACTTTGCCGGAACCCCTTCTTAGGCCAGAGACCTACAGTCAAGTCGCGGCTGTAAATAAACCTCGGACCCTGCGGTTCACACTCACACACCCTCTGCCCAGCCCCACGGAGACTCGCTTTTCTCACCCCGGCCCACCCCGCGCTCTCCCCCGGCCGAGCCACGGCCAAGCTCGCTCACCGAAGTAGTCCCGCGCAGTGCGCGCCTCCAGCGCCCGCTCCAGCTCGCGGGTTAGCGCCTCCAGCCGTCGCTCCGCCGCGCTCGGGCCGCCCTCCCGGCCCGCGGGCAGCTGCAGCGAAGGCAGGGGGAAGGGGGCCGGCCCCGCAGGCTCCGGGGAGCGAGCCGGCGCCGGGCCGGCGCCGGGCAGGAGCAGGTCGGCGTAGGCGCCGGCCGAGCCGCGGGAGCCGAGACTGGACACGCTGGAGCGGGCGCTGCCCACCGACGGCGGCCCGGGGCAGGGGCGCGGGTCCGAGCGGCCGGAGCGCGGGCTGCCGTGGCGCTGGTCGTAGCCCAGGCTGATGCCGCTAGAGCGGGCGCTGCCACTGCCGCCGCCGCCGCCGCCGCCGCCGCCGTCGGAGCCCGCCAGGCTGGCCCGCGGGCTGCCCGCAGGCTGCGCGCTGAGCTCGGGGGCCGCCGCGCGCCGCGGGCCTCGCTCCCCACGGCTCAGTCCGTCCGCCCCGGCCTCGGGGCCGCCGCCGCCGCCCTTCCCTCTGCGGCCCAGCGCCTGCGCCGCCTCGTCTCCCGGCGCGGGCCGCGCGCCCCGCCGACCCCGGCCTGGAGAGTCGCCGCCCGGCTCCAGCTCCCGCAGGGCCAGCCCGGCCAGGAGCAGGGCCGCCTCGTCCGCGGCCGCCCGGGAGCGCTGCATGGCCCGGCCCGCCGGCCCTGGCGCGTCACCTCCGCCTCCGCTTCCCGCCGCGGCTCCGGCCGCGCCGCCGCATCGTCCGCCCCAAGCCCGGAGCCCGCCCCGGGACCCCTGGGCGCGAGGCGGGGCGGGGCCGGCGCCGGGCCGGGGTCGTTCCGCCGGCCACGCGCGGTCCGGGGGCCGCGGCGCTCCGCTGAGTGGCGCGCGCGGCGGAGGAATGCGCGCTCGGAGGCGCCGGGCCGCGCCCCCTCCTCCCGGCCGCCGCGCGGGGGGCGGAGGGACTCCTTTGTGGGGGCAGGAATGCGAGGAAGGAGACGGCGCTGCGGCCTCTGGAATGCGGGGGGAGTGGCGGCGGCGGCGGCGGCGGCGCGGCGGTGGCCGCGCTTCGCCGAGAGCTCGGAGGGGCGCGGAGGCTGGGCTTGGACGCCGGGGCGTGCAGCTGGGAGCTGGCCTCGGCTGTGGCGCCGCGGTGCGCCCGGGGCCGTAGGGCCTCTGGAAAGGTCCCACATTCCCGCGGGCTGAGCTGGAGGCGGCTCCCCCAGTCCCGGCCGGAATAAGAAATGCGAGCAGTTGACAAACGGTTCCCACATCCTCCCATCTCACTAACCAGCGCCGCCACACTTTCAGGCGCTGGGCCGGACTAGTTCAGCCCAGGGCCCAAGCGCTGCGCCTGCCCCAGGACCCAGGAGAACACTGCGTCGCGTGCAGATGCGCCCCCAGGACCTCGAGTGACCCCTCGACCCCCACCCAGCCGGTCCCGGAGCCAGCCAACCGGCTGCGCGTCGGTTTCAGGAGCCGCCGACTACTTAGTGGGGAAGGGGCCGAGTGCTGGGAGCCAGGGTTGGCTGGGGACAGGTCGCAGGCCCCCAAGGCCAGGCCAGGCCGGAAGCAGGCCTCAGGCTAAGCCAGTGGGCTAGTGAGCCCCAGATGTGGCCACCGCAGGCAGTCACGAAGAGCTGTGAGGACACTCCCTTTTTCCAGCACCTGCCTTCAGGGGCCCCGGGTGAGGCACCAAGGAGGCTCCCGGAATCACCTGCGCTGCCACAGGTACTGGGACGGAGTGGGGCCTCAGGGACCACATTGGGGAGGGAGGAGCAGTGAACGAGAGCTAACTAGTGCTTTGTCTCCCCAAAGCACAAGCTACCGAGTTCTTGTCCTTGTATATTTCAAACCGCTTGTAGAGAAGAAAAGCAAACCATCATCTGTCAAGACCTGGTGGATTCAGGAAAACGGAAAACGACCTTGGGTGGAAGACTTTTCACTTTTGCAGGCACTCCCTGCTCAGAGCATTTCAGGAAGGTGCCCACAGTGTCGCTGGGCGCAGGGAGCCTGAATGGGGAATTGTGTCGGTGCAGACTGACCAGGGTGTCCGGCCTCAACATTGCTGAGGAGCGCCATTCTCCTCAGTTGGCGTTTGAGCAGTGTCTTACCCAGCAGTTCTTCCCCAGCACCTCTCAGATCTTGCAAAAATCCAACCCACCCGGTCACCCACCGCCAGCCAAGCTCACGGTGTTGAGGGCAGGTACACGTGGATGCACGTGTTTGGGGGAGCAAATATCTGGAGGGTATCATTGCATGAAAAATGATCTCCACTCTGAGAAAAGCAAATTAAATCAGCAATGAAGTATCACATTTCACTGACCACGTTACTATTTAAAAATGGACGTGGTGAAACTTGCATATATTTTACTGGTATGAGTGTCAGTTGGCACATCCTGTCAGGAAGAGCAATTTGGTGGTATTAATGGTGTCATACACAAACAAAAACACTCTATGCAGTAATGTTCCAAGAAATGTGTTTTTTTTTTAATTTTTTAATGTTTATTTATTTTTCAGAAAGCACAAGTAGGGGAGGGGCAGAGAGAGGCAGACAGGATCCAGAGCCTGCTTTGCACTGACAGCCACAAGCCTGATGTGGGCTCGAACTCACAAACCACAAGATCATGAGATCATGAACTGAGCCGGAGTCGCTCAACTTGGGGCACCTGGGTGACTCAGTCGGTTAGGCATCCGACTTTGGCTCAGGTCATGATCTCCCAGTTTGTGGGTTCAAGCCCTGGAGCCTGATTCAGATTCTGTCTCTGTCTCTCTCTCTCTTTGCCCCTACCCTTGCTTGTGCTCTCTTTCAAAAATAAATAAACCTTAAACAAAAACAACAAAAAGATCCTCCTCCTGTCTCTCCTTGTAATCTGGCTTCCATCAGATCCCCTTATCTGTCTGTAGTGTGTGGACCCCAATTATAGACACAAGTCAGGTTTGTTTTTTTTTTCCCCACGGTCTCGGGACACATTCAGATGCCAATCAAGTGTGGCTGTCTGACTTGGGTCCTGAGGAAAGCGGGACGGCACACAGCCAAACTCCACATGGAGGAGTTGCTGGGATTCACTTTTTTCCCCTCCTCCAGGTTGCAGCAGTACTTATGAAATAGTGCTTCCTAGGGAGAGCAGCAGGAAATCTTTCACTTGAAGCCCAATTGTACCTCTCCCAGCTCAGCTCCTAGGGGCCAGTCTTCCCATGCACAGCACCAGACCCAAGGTGTGTGTTCTCTACTGGGAGGACATGTACTGGGAGCTGTCCCCAAAGGGATTTTTCCATCCTCTCCTTTGAAGCCCAGCTTTTTCTATCAGATTGAGTCCACCAATTTCCCCTGGTCCTGGTATCCCCCCTTTGGCCTCTTCAGAGGCACAGAAGAGTCAAAGCCATGGACAGGCTTGGTTCCCCAATCTAAGAATTAGGGTTAGGATGTGATAATTTCCCCTTCCTTCCTTCCTTCCTTCCTTCCTTCCTTCCTTCCTTCCTTCCTTCATCAGGGAGCAGTTGGTCCTTCCTTGGAAGGACCTTCCGTTTCTTGTCCTGAAACCTTATCCTGCACCCAGGAAAGGGCATTTATACACAAACTTTGTGTGTGGCAAACAAACACCCCAGCAGGTCTGCAGTTCCATGGGGCAGGGCGTGGGGAGCATTTGGGAGTGTTGATTCCAACAGCTTTTGGTATCACATTTTTGAGCTTGAGGTTGGTGTTCATGACTCAGTGCTGCTGGAAGCAGATGCTGGGACCAATTGGGAACCTGGACAACACAGAAGATGTGGGTCCTCAGATCCCCATTCTACCGCCTATTGCTACCTTAAGTTGAGTTTCTCTAAGAAGTTGAGTTTCTGTGAATAGTCCTTAGTGTCTTACTGCTTTCAAAGGTTTCTACACAGGCTGTCAAGGTTTTCTCAGCGTGGCACGTCACAGAGTAGGGATGCAATACATGTTTATAGAATGAGTGAATGACACTGTACACAATGCCTACATTTTTCTGAGATTGACCTGAGAAAGTGAATTGTTGGTGGATCTTTTTTTTTTTTTTTTTCTGACAGCGTGCGCAGGCAAGCAGGGGCAGAAAGGAAGAAAGTGAGCATCCCAAGCAGGCTCGTGAGGAGCCCCACTTTGGCCTTGAACCCACAAACCACGAGATCATGATCTGAGCCAACATCAACAGTCAGATGCTCAACTGACTGAGCCACCCAGGCACCCCTATTTTTTAAAATAAGCTCTACACCCAATATTGGGCTTGAACTCACCACCCTGAGATTGAGTAGCAAACTCTACTGACTGAGCCAGCCAGGCAATCCCGTTGGTGGATTTCTAAAGTAAAAGCCTGAGGACCCTGGAGCATTTGTACATTCTAGTAAAATTTTTCTGAGCCTTTGCCTATGTAAGTCATCACTTGTTGCAAGATTAAAAATGTTTAAAGCTGAGTCAGAGACAATTAGCAAAACTCCCCAAAATGTTATTTTATCAGAATAACATAGTATCTTCAGAATATAATCAAACTGCACAGCATCATCATAATCCTGTAGTTCAACTTGATTTTTTTTAGTGAGAGCAGTTCAAAAATTTCTCAAAACTCTTGGCTGGAATTTATTTTAAATTAGTTGCAGGGGACAAAAAAAAAAACTTCCCTCTGTGTGCAGAATGCAAATAATGTATTCCCAGTATGAAAGCGTCTATAAAAATACTTCTCTAAATATATCCTCCTGGAAATGGTCAAAATGGAGATGCTGGGACGCCTTTACCACCTCCCCAAGACACAATGACTAGAAATATCTGCCATCATCCTTTCTTCCCTGCTTTGACTTTTTAAGTTTCGATTTTCTATAGATTACAAAAGGCTAGTAGGAAGCTTAAGTTTGCCCATGTTCCTTGGCCACAGAGCAAGTCCTCTCCAGATGCCTTCAGACGCCTGCTACCGATGGGCAATTTTCAGGAACAGGAACACCTATTATGAACCAAATGTTTTCTACAACTTCTAAGCGAACCACTAATCTACTGGGAGCAACTTGGCTATCTTGATTCTATGGAGACTCAAATGAAAAAGAATTCTTCCTAAGTCACAGCCTAGCAACAAGGACACAGAGGACTTGATAAATGTCGGACCCAGGAATCACTGCAACACTTTCTCATGCCAACTTAGATTTTTAATAACTTTATTGCCTTTTTGATTTAAATCATAGAATATATTCATTACAAAACTTGAAAGTCACATAGGCTCAAAAGGAAAATACAGACTATATATATATATATATATATCTATCCACCTTTATTATGAAAGTTTTCAGAGAAAAGTTGGATAGTACAATGAACAATGTATACAGGCTCCACCTAGATTCAATAAATGTTAATTTTATCTTTATTATACATTTTGCTGAGCCATTTAAAAGTTGTTATGAAGCTTCATTTCATTCCTAATATTCCAAGAATAAGGACAGTAGCCTCCATAAGTACATTATCATACCTAAGAAAATAATTCCATTATCACTATTCCATTTCCAAATTTCCAATTGTCACAAGAATTGTTAAAGTCATTTATTTTGCACTTGAGTTCCAGAATGTCCCACATTCTGTAGTTGTCTCCTAATGTTGTTTGGTTTGTTCCTCTACCCCCTCTATTTCCTGTCAGCTGGAAGTCAGGTCTAGATGGTGGATTAAGTTCAGGTTAACATGGGTTTTTTTGCCTACGTTCTGTTGTATTCTTCATATCATCTCATTACGAAGCACACATCAAGTTGTCCCATTATTGATGCTAGGTTTGAAGACAGGTTCATAGCGGTGACAGATCAGTCCGTTATCAAAGGTTGATTTTTTTCATTTTGCAAGTTATCTTTATAGCAACATTTGAGCACTGTGTAAAGATTCTGTTCAACAGCCTTTTGCAAAAGGTTTTGGCATCCATTGATGTCCGCCTGATTGGTTATTTCATGAAGGGGTCAGGCTATTCTATATTAAAACACTGAATCCTCTCATACATGCCAAGTATGCAGATTGATCTTTGAGACAACAGGCTACATAGGTAAACTTGAGTCACCAGACCGTTCCCATTAAGGCTGGAAGATGGTTTGTCAGACTGTTTCAGGATAGAGCTGCTGGGGAAAGACCCTTGACGAGCTCTGCGTCCGGCTCCCCAACTGAGAAGACAAACTCACATGGGAAAACCATGAACACAAGGCCAAATCTAAAGTGTCTCCATGCTCCAGGTATGTGGAGGCAGCTTGGATCTGCTTAGTCTACTTGGGCAATACCTCTGTGTTGGACCTGCCTTGCTGACCCTGATTTTATTGAAACAGGTAGAAAAGGGACAGACCCTGCTGGAAAAGGTAGTAACAGAGTTGTAGAGACAAAATGCACTGGTCTCCCAAAACACAAGCGTATCTCTACAGATCAAACTGGTACTCATTGCCATGTACATTAAAATGGAAAAGAACATACATATACAAAATGCTGAAAACACATGGACAGTTGAGTCTAAAGGGGCACTGTGAGGTTTTAGGAATGGAATTTCCAAACTGACCATGATCACCAGTGACCAACCAGTTAACTGAAACATTTCTGAGAGGTGGTATTCCAGAATATTTCATTATTGTCTGTTACAAAGTTTTGTCATTTTGAGATTTTCTTTTTCCTGGAGGAAAATGGAACATCTTCTAAAAATCTAAAGGTAAAGTGAACCTCACAGACTCCTCTAGTTGTAGGTGGGGATTCAGCTTGCTCACTGCTGTACTGAAGGCTGGAAGTCAGTCCATCTTGTGGGCATCAAGCAGCATGCTCCTGAGGGCTGAGTCTTGTTCAACATGATTTTCTGAAGGCTTTGATTACATTCTGAATTTACAAATGATATAAAACAAGGAGTAAGAATTAATAAACTAGATGGCAGAGTAAGAATTACACAAAGGGGAACAAAACAATGAGCTATCAACTTGAAATTTGAATTGACTGCGGTCAAACCCACCAATGGCCAAGGTACAGAATGGGGGAAAACAGCTTCAGGGGGTTTCTATTATCTGAAAATTCAAGGCACATCTGTGTGAAGAGAGAAGAACCCTAAGGGCCAGGGTACTCTAAGGTCCTGGGCAGAGACATAGGTGCTGATCCATCTCGTGCTGGTCTGGCCACATCTGTATGCTGGAGTTGGGCTCTAAATGGTACACTCAGGAAGGGACTTTGATGAATTGGGGGTTGGAGGGGCAGTCCAGGGAAGACTGCAGAATGGAGAAGACTCTCCCCTGCTCTGGAATCTCAAAGCCAAGGTTCTATGTTACTGGGGCTAGGCAAAGACCACTTAAATGAATTCTCAACAAAAGGCCAGTTGTTTACAATCCAAACTTAAAAAGCAACATTGCCATTAAAAATTTTATTTTAGAAAGTACTCATCTATGGCAAACCGTGGAGGTCTTTTTTAACCTTCACATCCATTATGAGTTAGTTTTTTAGAAGGGAAGAATTTTGCACGCCTGCAGTAGTATATAAACCCAATAAGGCAGCAGAAACGTGAACTCTGCAGGCTCGTATAACAAGTATGCAGATGCCATTTATTTGGTCCGTAAGTACAGTGTAGTCGTATTTGAGTTCTACAAAACACCAAATATAAATAACCTGAAACTGTAACAATACACAAAAATTGGCTTCTTACACAGACATACCAGGCAGTACAAGCTGAAAACTTGAGTAAATTAACATTGTTTTACATTAATATACATAGTGCCAGTTAACATTTAAAAACAAGTTTCAATGCATAGCACGTGATACTTCTTTGAATCTGTTTCAGTCAGTTAAGAGTATGAAAATGGTTAGATCTAGGCTAAAAATAATTCTTCTTCTAACCAAAAATAAAGGCATAATATTTATAACCAGGTATCAACTTTACTAAACCACAATATTTTAAAACTGTTAAATGATACCTAAGGGTATTTACATTAAAAAGGCAACATGCATTGTGGTGTTTTATCTCATGACTGGTTATGCACACACTTTGTTCAAAGGGCTTTAAAACTATAATCCTACTTTCAATACAGCATACTGCAATGTTTCTAATTGTTCTAGCAAAATGAATGCTTTCAAAGGGAGCAGAATCATCTTCAGGTCAACGGTGTCAATTTTTTCCCTTTGGAACAAAGGACATAACAAATAACCTGGTTCTGCCCAGATGACCTACTGCAGTTAAGAGGGTTCTGTTTAGAGGCATTTGTGTTCAATCTAATGCTATGACATCGTCAAGCTCTTCTGTCTGTTCTGTGCGTGACCTCTTTGCACTGATATTCTCTTTCTCATCTAATTTCCTCTTGCGACTTCTCTCTTCTTCACTGATGTCAGCATTATTTGAAGGACCTTCTTCATCTGAATCAACTATGAGCACATCATCTTGCTCTTGTGCTTATTTCAAAAAAAAAGGAAAAAGTGGTTAAAAGTGTGGGCGTTACTAGTGATTCACTAATATTTTATGAAAGTGAAAAGTTAGCATTTCCAATATACATCAAACTTAAGAATAGCTACCCTTAGGGAACCTTCACTTTATACATTATACATTTCTGTACTGTTTTAATGTTTTCTGTAACGAGCACCTATTTTTGTTTTCTAATCTAAACAAAAAAACTGTAACAAGCATTATGTAACTCAAATTATTATAGCTCCTCGTTTCTATCTCTCCAACAAAAAAGGGGAGGGTGCATATCCTAATACTGGTAGCGGTGGTAATAATAATAATAAAACAACAACAACAACATATACATAGCACTTACAAGGTGCCAGGAACTGTTCTGAGCACTTTGCATATAACAACTCATTTAATCATCACAACAACCCTATAAAGAAGACAATAATATTATCCGTTTTCTAGAAAAGGAAACTGAGGTACAGAGACTGACTTGCCCAAGGCCACACAACAGTAGAAGTCGAGGCCAGGATTCAAACCCACACAGTGGGCTCTATAGTGCATGCTCTTAACCTTACACTACAGTTGGTTTTGTGTACCACCCCCCATCCCACCCCTGCCAAACCAAAGGCAGAGTACCTGCCTATCTTACTCATGGCTAAAGCCTCCCAAACCCCATGGTAATGGATCGATCAATGCATATTTCAAATTATGATTTTTTAACAATGACCATAGTCCCTTCCTCATAGGAGAATGATAGACTTTTCCATTTCTGGAGGGGAAAATAGGTCATGAACCCATGGCTCACAGGTGGGCCATGCTCTAGTCAGTCTCAAAGTTCATCTTTAAAATTCTCAGAGGACAGGAGAACCAAGAACAACCATATTCCAAAGAACACCAAAAACTTGGGGTTAAAAAAAAGTTAACTTTAGTTTCCTGACTGAAAAATGAAGAGAGGAGGGTTGCGGGATGTGAGCAGGTAGTAAACATCCAAATCCGAGCACAGTAAATCACCAAGCACTAGCACTAAAAACTCAGGGTAACAGAGTCCCTGATGCACTTTACCAAAGTCATACCGGTTCTCAGGAAACTGTGAAATTCTAAAATTCTATACTTACCGAGCATCTGTTCACTCAACAGAGATGCACTGATTTGCTTCCCATATTTAAGGGGAAACAAGCATACAAAATCCAAAACTACTACTAAGAATGAACTGTCTTCACACACTAGTAAACTCCTCGACACTTCTAGTTTTAAAAGCCCACTAACAAAAAATAATAGTTCCTATTTTCCTTAAGAATTAAAACAACCAATGCCAAACCAATCTACACCTTTAACAATCCTACAGATTTCTATTTTACGGTAAAATTCGTAAAATACTCATAGTTTGTTTCTATATAATGTCTTGCTTGGTGGGTTAATCAACAAAATGCTGGCTGGCTAGGCCATGACTCACCAGTGGACGTGGACGGCTGAGCTCCATCGTCACTGCCATTGGTTATGCTTTTGGCAGCATCTTCAGCCTGTTTGGGCCCCACTTTTTCTGGGGCATCACCAACAACTTCAAATTCAACATCCTTCCCTAGGTCCTCACTGTAAAATAATCAGACACTATAAAACTGGACCCCATGACAAAGGCACACCAGAGAGACACTGTTCCTCAAAGCTCTAAGTGCATTTACTATGTACACACCAAATATACAGATGCTGATTTTCAAAGAGCTAAAATTAAAAATAACACTGCACACAACAAATTTCTGTTGTTAATTCAAAACTCTACTTCAAGTGTTCAATACCATTGCCCCTTCAAATCAGGGAAAAGGTTTTTTAAAAATGTTACATAACTTCCACTTCTAGAGCAGAAAACGGAGTCTAAAACTTTGTGGCCCAATGTTGCTCTTAAGGCATTATTTCTTTAGCTACCAGGTGAAGAGTCTATACACTCAACCCGGATCTTGACCAAAGTAACTTGGCGTTTAAGGAACAGGGTTACATGGACTCTGGGTCTCCCCACCATCTTTACTGGCAGTACCCTGATTTTGTAACACATTTGCAAAAACATGTATGAAAGTTTAATGCATGAAAGTCAAACAAAAGACTTACATGTTATGTTATAAGGGGGGAGGGTTCTGTTCCCAAGGAGCTAAAAAATATGATAAAAAAAAAAAAACCCTAATTATGCCTCCTCTTTAGACACCATCTGATATTTCCATTTTACTGTAGATCTACTTTCATTGTTTTTTTCTTGTGAACTTGAACACGAGCACACCACGGACATCCAACGGTGTCTAATTGAGACTAGGGATCACACCCTAGCAAAAATTCTCTTTGACTCAATTGTCTAACTTTGTGAAACTTATACTCCTTACTAATAACTCACATTCAGTCTTCCCTGTCATTTTATGTTTTTTATAAACCAAGTATATAAAATGTGATATTCTCCAAACAACTACACAAACTGTATGTTTGTAAAGAGATGGCAATACTGGCAAAACAATCAGATGCAGGCAGCAACCCTCCATGTTTGTAAGATAATGCCCAAAGTCCTAAGTTGGTGTGCAATTTAGGTGTGTCAATGGGCATGCACAAAAGTGCATTTGACAGGTAAACATACCAAAATGGAAGACTACCTGCATTTTAACTGTGTTATATACATGCAAATACTCTGTAATGCAAGCACTTTGAAGTTTTTTTTATAAAATGGGCAGAACATTAAAAAAAAAAAGTGATTCAAACATCTGTAATTCTTTTCATTATCTCATTATTAAGATCACAAGTTAAATTTGTGTTTTATGAGGGAAATATTTCTTCCTTTCTTCTAATGAATCTTTAAAATGGTTGAAATTTTTATTTTAGTTCAACTATCAAAATGAATTCATCTCTGATTATAACTATTCAAATGCTTGGATTTCTACCTTTTCTAGGTCTTTCTGATCAGACACCACTGATGATAGTTACCCTTAAACATTTTTTGCCTATTCCTTTTATTTCAGAATTCCCCAAATTCCTCTGTAGGTCAAGCCTCAAAGGAACTGAGTAGCCAACTCAAGCAAATATACCATGTGGTTTCAAGTGAACAGCAGGGCTTAAGAGTAAGAAAACATCTTTTTCTTCACTCTTTAAATATTCAAATAATTTCTTACACTTAAAATATTAATAGTTCCCACCTATGAAGGATGTTGATCAATAAAGTATAGTCCTGAAGGAAATCGTCTGCTTGAAGCCGGCTCCCATTTCTAATTCCAAATTCTGACAGCTTTTTATGATTGTTAGCTAAGAAATTGGAAAGAAATTTAGATACTAAAGTTATATTTCCACAGAGCAGTCACATTAGCTTTAAAAAGGTTAATCCCCCCTCTATAAGCTCAATTGTCATCCCCTCAAATTTGTATGTTGAAGCTCTAACCCTAGGCACCTCAGAATGTGAGAGAGTGGTTTTTTTTAAAAAGGTGATTAAGATATAATGAGGCTGTCAGGCTGGGCATAATCCAACATTTTTCTAAGAAATCAAGGAGAGAGACCTCAAGAGAAAGCAAACCTGTGGATAATTTGATCTTTTGACCTGGAGCCTCCAGAATTATGAGAAAATAAATTTCTGTCACTTAAGTCACTCTGTCTGCATATTTTGGAATGGTGGCCCTAGCAAACTAGTCCACTACAATATTAGACACTTAGAAATTCAACTCAACTATTAAAACTGTTGAAAGCTCAACTATTAAAACTGTTGCAAAAAAACCCAAACTGTGAGAAATTCTGACACTCTCCCATTCAAACCAAATTAATCTGGAATCCTGAAGGAGTTGAAGACAACTTTTAGAGTTGTTCAACATATATTCTACTTACAAAGAGATTATCTACAACAACTTCACTTTTCAGCAAATTTTACAGAAACATGAGAAAACTGTTGATTTGAATGGATTTTTCCATTTTTCAACACAAATTTTCAACATCTCTCAATGACAAGTCAGTGGGGACTCCCAAAAATAATCACTCTATAGTTTTAGTTTCCACATGTCATTTCTGCTTCATGCAGCAAAGTACCTAGCACAGCACCCCCTAACACTCAATAAACCTGATACACGGATTAAAATACTCCCATGAAGAACAATTCCTCCAACCCAACTTTTTAGGTCACCACCTCCTTCTACCTACTGTTGGGTCTTTCTGCCTTAATTATCCTTTCTCCCCTGAATGTTCAGATGCTCCTCTTTCTTAACCTATACAAGCACTCAAGTATCATTTACAAAACTGCTTCCTCACTTTGCTCCCAATTTATACCCCCTCCTCACAACAGAGTGCACTTTATTGAATATTTGTTCCATGAGGGACACGCTATATAGAACCTGTTGACCTATACAGTGCCTGGCACATGCTAAGTAAACTGTATTTTAAATTCTAGTTATCATTAAATATATGTAATTTTCTATATAATCTAATAATCTTTTTCTTTGTTGGTTATTATTTAGTTGCTTGTAAGGAAAATGCTTAGAAAGGATCCCCTCCTTGAAACCCAGAAACTAATGATGGTTTCTTTTTTTGGAGAGTAAGTAGGGGAGAGAAGGAGAGAAGAGGGGAGAGGGAGAGAGGGAGAGGGAGAGAGGGAGAGGGAGGGGGAGGGGGGGAGAGGGAGAGAGAGAGAATCTTTTTTTTTTTTTTTAATGTTTTTATTTTTGAGAGAAAGAGAGAGAGAGCTCAAGCAGGGGAGGGGCACAGAGGAAGGGGGATAGAGGATCCCAAGTAGGCTGTGTGCTGACAGCAGTGAACCCAATGTGGGGCTCCAACTCGTAAACAGGATCATGACCTGAGCCAAAGTTGGACACCTGAGAGACAGAGAGACGGAGAGGGAGAGAATCTTAAGCAGGCTTCATGCACAGTGTAGAGCCCAAGGCGAAGCTTGATCCCACAACCCTGGGATCATGACCTGAGCTGAAATCAAGAGTCATGTGCCCGATTGAGCCACCCAGGCGCTCCACTACTGACAGTTTCTAATTCTTTTAGGTTTTTTTTTTTTTTTTTTAAGTAAATTCTATATCCAACGTGGGGCTCCAACTCATGACCCCAAGATCGAGATATGCAACATTGACTGAGCCAGCAGGGCGCCCCTACAGATTTCTTATTTTAATTTTTTAATCTATCTGGAATGCCTTTAGAGAATGGTAGCTCCTACCCAGACTTCCATCCTCAAGCCCTTTTACATATTCCCTACTTAACTACAAACTCCCCAGATCCAACATGTTAGAAAGAAAAATAGTCTACTATGCATCTATCCTGGTCAATTAACATCATCTCCAAAGCCAGAATCCTGGCGACAGTCCTGTACAAGCCCAACAATGACACTTTTCTTCACCTGGCCGACCCATAAACTCTGACTGCAAATCTCAACTCTGTCATCTGCTTATGCCTCAGTAAACAACCCTCACTACCTTCAGTTTTTTCTCCCTAACTGGCCCCCTGCTTCTTCTTTCACATGCTTAACTCCTCCTCTGCAGACTATGCTAGAAGGTAAATACATTAATACATTCCCTGCTTATAAATCCTGGTGGGAGGAGGTCACTGGGGGAGGACTACAAATACATGTCACATGTATGCCACACGAAGCCCTCCAGCTGTGCCACCACCACCAAGCCCACAGCACCCTACTTTCCAGTGAAACAAATAACTGGACGTTCTGAAAGCCTTTTACGTTGTTTCACAAGCTCATGCGTTTTACAGCGGCTGCTGATTCTGCCCAAATGTAGACATTCCCTTCTCTGCCAGCGGGCCTTTACTTCTTTAAGAACTGGCCCAGGAGTCCTTTCTCCTGTGACCCCTCCCCTTCACAAGGCTTCCGACCTTGTATGCTCTCTTCCTACAGTTATTTCTTAGATTGTAGTAAATCACTTGCTGACCATCTTTCCTCTCCTTCCAGGCTTTCAAGTACTTCAAGACAGGGACCACTGCCTTATTCATTCTCGAATTATAAACACAGGACTGTACCTATAACACAGGGCCCTAAATGTATTTGAATAAATCCCACCCTTAGTACTCAGTAGCACATGTATGCTGCTACATGTGCTACTGAGAAGGACCAGTTTTAAGCCACTGAGATTCTTGACCAGTTTCCATTTTTAAAGCCCAAGCATTTGAAAGAGCTGGCCAGAACCAAGGGAGAGTGTATCGTCATGGACAAACTTTCTATGTGCATATGAAGACAGCTAGCTAAAATGGGGCTTAAACATTCAACTGGATTCTTAATATAGACGACTACCTAGCCAAAACAGGGTCTTGAATTACTCATGACCTAATATCTCAAGCAATTTCTTGACTAGAAACTACAGCCAAGAGGAATCCTGACACTAAGTTTTAATTTAAAGGCTTGACATTTGAATAACCCTATCAGGATCTGACAAAGTGTCCTGAATAAATGACCAATGAGCAAATGTGTGAATAAATACATCCTATTTTGGGAAAACAGTGCCCAAAGTAATGGTACCATGACAAAATTGGGGATGTGGAGAAATCAACTAAAATGGCAGCCCAAAGAGATGAGCTGCCAAAGTGACTGAAGAGGTGTGGGAACATCTAAGTACACGAAGATTGACTAGCACAGTCTGAAGGGAGCACAACCATAACCACTTCTAAGAAAGCTTAAACAGAACCAAATGCATTGTACTTTATACAACAAATGCATTAACAAAAGGGATGACAACCTGCCTGAACTTTTGAAAAGGAAAGCCTAGAAAGCCTGGAAAGCCAAAGGTGGGCAATGATTTTCAGTACTACTTTCTGCTCTATGGCAGGCTATCAAGGCTTCTCTGCTCTTTGACAAAACACCTAATAGCCTTGGGGTGCCTAGGTGGCTCCGTCAGTTAAGTGTCTGACTCCTGATTTCCACTCAGGTCACGATCTCACGGTTGTGATCGAGCCCTGTGTGGGCTCTGAGCTGGGTGTGGAGCCTGCTCAAGATTCTCTCTTGCCCTCTCCCTGTGTACCTCCCATCCCATCCCCATGTGCACGCTCTCTCAAAACAAAACCCCTTAATAGCCTTAAATTACCCTAACGGCCAGAGCAACGTTCCCATTACTAATTTAGCTTCAAGGATCCAGGCAAGGATAGTCCTTGTTAGTGGACTAGAGCATTATGGTCACTGTAGACATAACTGTGCAGTGGGTTCTTGAGAAACAGTCCCTGAGACACCCTGACAATATGGAAGTCCCCACACCTGGAACTGTGGTGATCCCAGCACGACAGTGCCACCTAGGGAGTGCACTTTCGTGACCAAACATTGCCCCTTTCAGCTGTGATACCGAGCAATATGCACAATGGACAGACTCATGTTACTTCTTCATGTATACAGTTTCTACCCAAATGAGGAGAGTGAATAAATGCAACGTATAATACCTTCTGTCTCTCCCTCTTCTGAAGATATTAGGATTGTTCCTTTCCCATCTTCAATTTGGACATCTGGTGCTACCATAGCAAATTTTTCTTTCACGATCTAGAAGACAAAAAAATTTAACATATTAATATATGTAGTTAAAGACCATAAAAAAAGAAAAAGAAAAAACAGACATTTTCCCCCCATACTTTCCCGTTCCATTGGAAATGGAAAGGGGGCAAGTTGTTCTTTAAGACACCCAGGACATGCAGAAAGCACTGGAAATTCACCCAATTACTCCATGCCCATGCTGTCCACCTTGTACTCCCATGTTTGACCACTGAGAACATTCAGATAAAACTTCCTCCAAATGGGAGATTGCAAACTCCTGATTGGCTCTTGGTATTCCCTACAGATTAGATACTGAGCTAGACATTTAACACATTTCATCTTAGTCTCTAAACCAATCCTGTAGTGGAAGATGTTCTATAGACGGAAAATTTGTAAGACGGATTCTTGGATTAGTCTTCCTCTTCCCAAGTGCCATCTCTCTTTAAATTTCAAGATGGATAGGGGCGCCTGGGTGGCTCAGTCGGTTAAGCGTCCAACTTCAGCTCAGGTCATGACCTCGCAGTTTGTGGGTTCGAGCCCTGCGTGGGGCTCTGTGCTGACAGCTCAGAGTCTGAAGCCTGCTTTGGATTCTGTGTCTCCCTCTCTCTCTGCCCCCTCCGCCACTCATGCTCTGTCTCTCTCTCTCTCTCTCAAAAATAAACACTAAAAAAAATTTTTTTAAAAAATAATAAATTTCAAGATGGATAAAGAGTGATAACAATCTGTGAAATACTAGCTGCTTTTAGAAATGACAGGGGAAGGGCGCCTGGGTGGCTCAGTTAATGTCCGACTCCTGATTTCAGCTCAGGTCATGATCTCACTGTTCACTGACAGTGTGGAGTCTGCTTGGAATTCTCTCTCTCCCTCCCCAACTCACTCATGCTCTCTCAAAAGAAATAAATAAACATTTTAAAAAAATAACAGGGGAATTCTCTAAAGGTCGTATTACCCTAAAAATAGTGGACTTGCCTTTAAGCTCAAGAATGAGTACATACCAACTACAATTACTTCCTAAGGAACCAGGTGGGGCAATCAGCCTCTGCTGGCCAGTATACCAAATCCTGCTGCTTCTCCATCAAAACGTAAGCTCAAATCAATCTGCCCTATATAATCAATTCTGGGAGAAAGGCTATTCCCTCTCAAGCAGCCTGGGCCGCAAGGGTCTATGCCCCCTATGTTGGGTAAATATGAAACATGATGATGAACGTTATCAGAAAGCAATCTGAAGTGATCCCCAAAGTAGGAAGTAGCATCCATTCAGGCCATTTTAGAAATCTTCCCAAACACAGAGAAACTAACCTAACCAATTTAGGAAGAACCTAAGGACCAGACCACACACTAAACTTCCATTTCCCTCACTCCACAGCGCCACTGGTATATCCAGATGCACAAATGCTGCATTTCCTAAGATGCCAACTTAACACACCAAAATCAGGACCCTCACTAGACCATTTAAGGATACCGTCTGTCAGAAAACACAATTTACACACTATCTGGTAACTGTCTCTTGCTTGCCAAGAAACTGTGTCACCTCTGTACAACCTGTGGTGCATATTCCATCCAAATTCATCTATTCCTTTCTGGGATGTGAGGCACATATTCTGGAACCACAGACCAAAAACGTAGTAGGAACCCAGACACTAAAGCAACCTAGAATATCAGAGCAATGCACTTTAGCAGTCAGAGCCTTTCAGAGTAATTATGTGGTTTAGTTTGTTATCATGTTAAACTATACCGCAAAAGGGAGCCTACGTTTTCTTTTTTTTTTTAGGAAAGGAAAACGAACCTTGTGGAAGATTACCAGCCTGTACACTTACCTTATCCTGTAATGTGAGAACAGTCACTTTGTGTACATTCAGCCGAACAGTCACCTCTGGTTTGCTGGCACATACATAACAGTTAGGGTTAGGAGGATCCAGTGCACAAGGCACAAGAAGCTTCTTTCTTGGGTTTGGTTGTTTGTTCAAAAAAATCTTTGGAGAGAAAATACAGGCAGAAACCAGAAATCTTATGCTTTTATATACCATATAATTTGAAGCCTACGGTCTTCTTTACTGCACGGTCAATAAAAAATGACTTAAATAGGGGCGCTTGGGTGGCTCCCTTAAGCATCTGACTCTTGATCTCGGCTCAGGTCACGATCTCATGGTTTCTGAGTTCGAGCTCCGCATTGGGCTCTGCACTGACAGGAGAGTCTGCTTGGGAGTGATTCATTCATTCTCATTCTCCCTCTTTCTCTCTCTCTCCCTCCCTCCCTCCCCCCCACCCGCTCCGCATGCTCTCTCTCAAATAAACTTTAAAAATGACTTAAATCTTCCCTTCTAGATGGCAGAAAACATAAGGAAAATCATGGCCTTTTTAAGAGCCTGATTTTCTTTCAACTTTCTTTAACAGTTAGTGACCATGTGAAAGGCTGTGTTTACTGAAAAGAAATCTTGAAGACTCTATAAACTATTCTGCAAACTAACTTAGCGAATTAAGGGCCTAGCTGTATTCATCTCTGATATCATTAAATCAATTTTGGGGTATCTTCCTAGTGGTTATTCTTATCAATTTTAAGCCAACCTCCCAATAATAAATACCAATATGCTAATTTCTCCGAATAATGGTAACACTTTCACAGATGCATGGAACCAATGTGCCATTTTTCTTTTCAAGTTGTCTTTGATGACTACAATATTAACATTTATATAAAGAAGAGAAAAAGTGATGTACTTCAGGCAATATTAGCACCTATTTACGATTTCCCAAGCATACAAACAAAAAATAAAAAGCCAATGAAAAATTTAAAAATTGCAATGGATAAAAAACTTGCACTGAAATTTAAAAAGGTCCCAACTAAGGGACGCCTAGGTGTCTCAGTTGGTTAAGTATCTGACTCTTGACCTCAGCTCATGATCTCCTGGTTCCTGGAATCCAGTTCTGCTTGGGCTCTGTGCTGACAGTGTGGAGCCTACTTGAGATGCTCTCTCCCCTTCCCCTGCTCATGCACACAAGCACGCTCTCTTTCTCTATCTTAAAAAAACAAAAGAAGGTCCCAAACTTAACGTCATTATTACTTTACTACAAAGTTCATCAAACACTAGCAAGATCAATACAAACAAAGGTCAAAAGAACACTAGAAGTAAATACACAAATTTCTCACTTTGTGATGACCATGTTAAGTGTGGCCACCAAAGTGGAACCTCAGATTCCCCAAGCTTAAAGTAAATCCTGGGGTGCCCAGCTGGCTCAGTTGGAAGAATATGCGACTCATGGGGTGCCTGGGTGGCTCAGTCAGTTAAGTGTCTGACTTTGGCTCAGGTCATGATCTCATGGTTTGAGTTTGAGCCCCAGTTGGGCTGTGCTGACAGCTCAGAGCCTGGAGCCTGCTTCGGATTCTGTGTCTCCCCCTCTCTCTGCCCCTCCCATGCTCATGCTCTCTTATCTCTCAATAATAAATGTTAAAAAAAAAAAAAAAAAAAAAAAAAAAGCATGTGACTCTTGATCTTGGGGTTGTGAGTTCAAGCCCCATGATGGGTGTAGAGATTACTTTTTAAAAAAAAGAAGAAAAACCAAATCCTGGGAGAGGCAATCAAGTGCTGGGAGGAGGGCTCCTGTAGCAACAGTATTGCTAGAAGTTAGTATTGTATTGGCAAGGTCAGAGGCAGGGTTCAATGGGGAAAACAGATTTGTTTGATCTAAGCTTCACTAGGAAGATAACTGTATGAAGGGAAATCGACAGTAACGGAAGCAACTGCTAACCCTGTTGATGCCCAGGCTAACACTATTAATTCATCTTAAAATTCACTTATAAATGTGAACCAAAAAATCCAGACATAAACATCATTAACCCAAGAGGGAAAAAGCTGAGTAAAAAGAAATGAGAAGGATGTTATAGGAAAGAGTACACATTTTAAATAAATTCAACAATTAGTATTGTTTGTGAGCTCAAAGGGATGCATACTGTAGCCACAGGACAAACTCAGGCTGCTAGAAGGTGGAAATCAAAAATGAAGTTCTTAGGGGCGCCTGGGTGGCTCAGTCGGTTATGCATCTGACTCTGGCTCAGGTCATGATCTCACAGTTTGTGGGTTTGAGCCCTGTGTCGGGCTCTGTGCTGACAGCTGGAAGCCTGGAGCCTGCTTCAGACTCTGTGTCTCCCTCTCTCTCTCTGCCTCTCCCCCAACTTGTGCTCGGTCTCTCAAAAATAAATAAAATGTAAAAAAAAAAAAAAAAAAAATCTAGTCCTTAGAAATTAAAATTTTGACAGTTAAGAAAAAGAATTAAACCAAATCAAGGTAGCAGACTGGCAATGATTCTACACCCATTCACCCCGAAACTACATGGAAACAATAAAAAATATTTTAAGAGTAAATCAATAATAGCACTGAAAAGTATGAGTACCACTGCAGAGTAGGCAGTTTTTCAGAAATTCCTAAAAACTGGGACATCCAACTTGATTTCGGCTAAGTTCATGATCTCTCAGTCTGTGAGTTCGAGCCCCACATCTGGCTCCGCACGAACAGCACGGAGTCTGCTTGAGATTCTCTCTTTCCCTCTCTCTCTGCCTGTCCCCTGCTTACACTCTCTCTCTCCCAAAATAAACATTAAAAAATATGTATGCATTTATGGATTTCAAAATTCCTAAAAATAAATTGATCTTTTCATGTCAACATTATAGTAAAAAGAAGAACATAAATGAGCAAAAATATTGGCTAGAAGTATTTTCAGGAAGTTTTTTAAATTGCTAAGTTGTTAAGAATGCAAATCATCTTCAGGCAAACTCAAAGTGAAAGCAGGAATCCAAAGAGAATGTCCAAGTGGCTTTGGTTTTAAAAGATAAATCTAGGAGCGCCTGGGTAGCTCAGTCGGTTGAGTGTCCGACTTCGGCTCAGGTCATGATCTTGCTGTCCTTGAGTTTGAGCCCCG
Source organism: Panthera tigris (assembly GCF_018350195.1). Taxonomy (NCBI): domain Eukaryota; kingdom Metazoa; phylum Chordata; class Mammalia; order Carnivora; family Felidae; genus Panthera; species Panthera tigris. The sequence continues at coordinate 18,843,952 of NC_056674.1, forward strand.
CGTCGGGTTCTGTGCTGACAGCTCAGAGCCTAGAGCCTGTTTCAGATTCTGTGTCTCCCTCTCTCTCTGCCCCTCCCCCACTCATGCTTTGTGTCTCTATCTGCAAAAATAAATAAACTTTAAAAAAAAGAAAAAATTAAAAGATAAATCTAGTCCATCCCTCATGCATGTAGAACTCTCTAACAGAAACTCCCATAAAGCAAGGACCTGGAAGAGGAGGAAAAGATCTTTCCCACAAAAACAGCAAGACAGATGATTGTGACCTTGGTGCTTAGGGGAGCAGGGAAATATCTTCCTTCATGTTTCATTACAGTAGGACAGGGCTCATACAGACTTGCAACTTGGATTAGAGGAGCTGAAAAACTAAAGCCAAAAATTTTAAAGTAGTACTGGATTGGTAGGATGCCAGGCACCCAGATATAAACAAACACAAATCCTCTTTGAAGTACACCTTCAATAAGTCCTTAAGAATTGTCAGACAGTTTTAACTAACACTAAGTTGATTAAAAAAAATCCAAAAAACCCCACAAATCATATACCATACAGGCCAAAAAAATACTATGATATCTAGCAGAAAGGACAGTACATACATCCATAAAAACTTTAGACATTATCAAAGAACATAAAATAGGTTTAAAACAGAAAAGGAGATTGAAAAACATGAAGAAAACAAAAACATGAATGAAGGAGAGAACTAGAAAATGACAAAACAAAATTGAAAAACCATACAGAACTCTTAAAATTGAAAAAACTTTATAAGGAACCATACAATGAGTCTAAGAATTCAGTAAAACTCTGGAAACTGTTAGAAGCAAACTAGCTTATAAAATAAGAGAAGCAACTATATTTTCCTTTTTACTGTAACTTCCAGGAAGCTTAAAAACGAGCTCATAAGGTTACTACTGGAACAATGTTTTTTCCACTGCTTTAATCAATTTTATTGTTTTAATTTTTTAGGTGCTCTGTTTAATGTGCTTTTTAGAGTTACTTTTTTTCCCCTAAAATATAGACTACTATTAAAAAGAGGGTGGACTTGGGGCGCCTGGGTGGCTCAGTCGGTTAAGCGTCCGACTTCGGCTCAGGTCACGATCTCATGGTCCGTGAGTTCAAGCCCCGCGTCGGGCTCTGTGCTGACAGCTCAGAGCCTGGAGCCTGCTTCAGATTCTGTGTGTCCCTCTCTCTCTCTGCTCCTCCCCTGTTCATGCTCTGTCTCTGTCTCAAAAATAAATAAATATTAAAAAAAAAAAAAAAAAAAAAGAGGGTGGACAGGGGTGCCTGGCTGGCTAAGTTGGTAGAGCTTGAGACTTTGGATCTCGGAGTTGGGAGGTCACGCCCCACATTGGATGCAGAGATTACTTGTGAAAGAAACAAAGAAAGAGAGAAAGAAAGAGAAAGAAAGAGAGAAAGAAAGGAAGGAAAGGAAGGAAGGAAGGAAGGAAGGAAGGAAGGAAGGGAAAGAAAGAAAGAAATACTCACTGTTCTACACTGGTCTATTTTTCCTGATAAAATCTTCAATCCTTCCAACACTATTAACCCAGCAATCACTGCATTAGTAGTAGCGATAGCAGGAATAATGTTCCCTGCCATTGCTGAAAAACAAAGATGAGTATGTTTAACTGTTAGAAAAGAATAACTTAGAATTTTAAGTGATACAATTGAACTACAAAACAACTTACATTTTATATCAAATCTGCTCTTCATATTCATACTGAAAATATGCATCCTGAGGTTTGCAGCAGAGGTGACAAAATCCATTGCAGACGGATCATCCTGCCAATAATTTAAACAATTTAACAAGCCTTCCCACAGATTTACTAATTTAGTATCACCTTCAAAATAGTACTCTCCCATGTGTGTAACAACCATAGTCAACTAGAACAAGAGATGGCCTTGCAGGAGAGGCCAGTCCCATAAAGCCTTATAGTAGCATGGAGAATGGATGAATTGGGGGCAGGGTCTCATTATCGACTCCTTGGATCCAGGGATGTAGCCTGACAAGACTGCCAAGGGAAGCCTGGGTAGCTCAGTGGGCTAAGAGTCCAAGTCTTGATTTTGGCTCAGGTCATGATCTCCCAGTTCACGGGATCAATAATAGGCTCACAATTAGTGCAGAGCCTGCTTGGGATTCTCTGTCCCTACGACTGCTCCCTGGCTCTCTTTCTCTCTCAATAAAATAAACATTTAAAAAGAAAAGAATGCCAAAGGGCGCCTGGGTGGCTCAGTCGGTTAAGCGTCCAACTTCAGCTCATTACCTCACAGTTCGTGAGTTCGAGCCCTGCATGGGGCTCTGTGCTGACAGCTCAGAGCCTGGAGCCTGCTTTGGATTCTGAGTCTCCCTGTCTCTCTGCCCCTCCTCCACCCATGCTCTCTCTCTCTCAAAAATAAATAAATGTAAAAAAAAAAAAAAAAAAAAAGAAAGAAAGAAAGAAAGAAAAGAATGCCAAGACCCACCAGGCCTCTAGGAACTCAGTCCCACTTAAAGGAGTGAAGTGGACACTAAGTGTATAGAGCAGAACACCAATTCCACTCACTGACGATGGCAACACTTTCCCAGGTGCGTCAGTCAGTAATGGAAGTTGTCTGACAATACAGACTCCAGGCAAAGAGATAAAGGTTTTTTACAGAAAACAATTTCACTAAAAACTCAAACATCTGGACTACACCTTTTGGTTTTCCCTCTCCAAATTCCCTTCATAAAATACCAGTCTCCTGTATTTGCGGTTTCTGTTTCTTTTCACATATGGCAATACAACAAAAGTTTCCCTTTGACAGTTTATCTTCTTTCTGAGATTGTATCTTGGTCTCTTAAGATTTCAGCAAAGTTTTCTGCTTCACTGAGAACATACTATCCTAGCCTATAATTCAAAAGCACTAAAGTGGAGAAGAGAAAGCACTGAGACAAAGCACTGAGAGGATGTGAGTTCTCTACATACTCACTGGCTGGCTGGCTAACCTCAGGCAAATGAAATTCCTTAACTATTAGGGAATATTATAGAAATATTTCAGAAGGTTGTGATGAGGATTAAGTGTGAATATTTAACAGTACCCAACAGTGTAGAGCTACTTCCCTAGGCAATTGGTTCATCATACCCATTAGATGTAGATTTTAATCAGAGGGTAACAACTACCAGTTTCATGGTTTCATTATCTAGCCCTGTGTACAGATGAAAACTACCCAAATCACTCTAACAGTAATAATGCAAATATATATTTAATAGTTAATCTTTATATGACATAAACCCAAAAGAATGTTTTCAAGAATCCCAAAAACATAAACTTACTAGCTTCAGTTTACATGTCTAATTCAACCAAAGTTTCAAACTTTGCACAGAATTATCAGCTTAGTAAAACTGACCAAACTTTTCCCCTTACTTTACAACTCAGGGCAAATCTCTACCATCATAGAAACGTATTACCAGTATCACAGATAAATCACTGGTAGACATAGAAAACACTGATTAACAATTAAAATAAATTCATCAAATTTCAAAATATGACATCTAACCACAAACTGCTATTAAATATTATTTTAACTTGTAAGAATCTGTATTTAGAGGTCTCAGACCTTTAACTATTTCAACAGAAAGGCTATTTTATTACTTTCAAAGTTAAATCAGGCCCATGAGCTATTGTCTCCAAAAGAATTTTATGACTTCTATTAACATATCTGCACTTACAAAAGAAATTTTTTAAGCCAGTGAAACATTTTACTCCAGTCAATTCACATAATTTCTCCAGTCAACATAATTATAAACCACAAACCCATTATCAGAATCAAGTTTTATGATATTACTTGAATTCACATACAGAAAATTCATAATTCAGTGTAGTAATTAGAGATGAAAACATCCAATCAATATCAGTATTATGTTCTCAAATTCTGGTGGGATAAATGATATCCAAAAACTTACTAGTTTCTGGTTACAGTTCAAGAACTAAAATAAGCATGTGATACAGAATTGCCACGTATTTTCAAAACTAACCTTGTCCCATATGAGCTCAGCTCCATCCCCCTTTTCTGCTAAATTAACTCTCAAAGTCTCAATGCTCTTTGAAAACAGACGTGCATAGCTCTTTACATCTAGAACCTGCTGGTCTTTCAGACCTAACTGGGGTTCATTTTGTTGATCTGATGCATTGGTTTCTTCTCCTAAGGGAAAAAAATATTAGAAATTTCACTATTAAACATCATGTGTTTGTTTTATTTAACAATTTAATTAATGCCTGACCAATGAGAAAATCAATGTGGAACAAATTCCATCAAAATAATTATCAGGATGCTACAAAGATTTGTACAAAAAAAAAAAAGTGCTAATACCGAAATGGGAAAGCTGCAAGATAGTCTCAGAACCTCACTGGGTTATTGGGGAATTCAAAGATATGTCCAGCACACAGCACTCAGTAAGTGGAAGCTATCAGAACCATACTTGAATTTAGTCTGTAAAGTCAAATATTTGTTACTGTGGAGAAGTGCTCAAAACTGACACCCCAAATCTCCTGGGACTCTCTAAGTTTGTGTGCTGACCACTGCTGTATAATATAATTCAGGTAAGACAAGATACAATGTGTGGAAGAGGCGGTAGAATAAGGAAGTAGCCACTACTACAATAGTTTTTTTTCACATTTAAAATTACAAATGCATTAGGGGCGCCTGGGTGGCTCAATCGGTTAAGCTTTTGACTTCAGCTCAGGTCATGATCTCACAGTCTGTGAGTTCGAGCCCTGCATCGGGCTCCGTGCTGACAGCTCAGAGCCCGGAGCCTGCTTCAGATTCTGTGTCTCCCTCTCTCTCTACCCCTCCCCTGTTCATGCTCTGTTTCTCTGTCTCAAAAATAAATAAACATTAAAAAAATTTTTTTAAATTACAAATACACTAAATCTTTAAGAGACACACAAAGGTACAAAGATGTATGTGCATGTATACTTAGCACAACACCTTATTTCGGGGAAAATACAAAACAAAGGTTAACCAAGGGGCACTAGCTAAATAATACTGGAAACAGCAAGTACGAATATATGAATAGTATGATTCAACTTGAGTAAAGTATGTACAAAAGTCCTCTTTGTTTCTGTGTACAGGGCTGAAC